>NC_090297.1:30143461-30777884 GCF_039906515.1 Pseudorca crassidens | reverse complement strand
CAGAAGAGAGAGAGCAAGACAGCTAGACATATGGGGTCTTTTATAAATGTTATGTAATCACGAGAATGGCATCCTATCACCTTTGTCATAATCTATTGGTTGAAAGTCGCAGCTCTCAACCACACTCAGAGCATGAACACCCTTAGAAGGCAGAGATTATAGAGATCATCTTAGGGTCTGTCTGCCAGATGCCTTGGACTTTCAAGCTTCTGAGCCTTTGTCCATGCTGTTCCCTTTCTCTGATACGTCCTTCCCCTGATCTCTTGCCACTGGTGTAGAGGAACAAGCATTGCACTTGAGTTACCCAAAGCAGCTTCCAGATCCACCTCTGTTAAGATGCAAACTAGACAGACAGGCTCTGAGAAGACAGATGGAAAAGCTTCGGTTCAAGTCTGCCTCTGTCACTTAACCTGTTTAACTTTTGAAGAGATACTGATCTTCTCCAAGTGTCAGTGGTCTCATTGGTACAATGGAAAAAAAAATGTAATCCACTCCCAAGAATGTTTGTGAGGATTAGATGAGTTAATACATGTAAAGTGCCTACGGAGTGCCTGGCACACAGGAAGCCCTCAGTAAGGGTTTTGTCCTATCGAAGATGATTCCTGGGTTCAGCCGCTCTGAAGCATGTCCTAGTGAGTCCTGGATGCCATGGGAACTTGGATGGGGACATTGTCTCTGGGTGGGGGCTCCCCCTCCTCTCTGCAGATCCTACCCTTGTGTGGCTTACAGAAATGACTTTTTCCAGACAGCATCCTCCTCCTGCAAGCCCTCTCCACCCGAGCCTGCCCCTCCCGAGCCTCAGAAGTGGTCAGCATTGCGGACAGAAGTCAAGCTCTCAGGGGACTGGGGTGTCTGCTCTTTAGGGGAAGAGAGAGCAGCCAGCATAGCCCCAAGACAAGTACAGCTCCTGCCACAGCTCTCAAAGCCTGGTTCCCTGGGGGCAGGAGGGGGGGCACCATCCACCTTTTCCAGGGCTGCCTCTGAGTACTTTGAATTTCATTAGGGCAATTATTTCAAATGGAATTAAAAGGGTTTAAAATTAGACCCTAAACTCTTAACAATTAGTGACGCAGCAACCTGCCAACCACAGAGCCACAATAGACCTGCGTCGATTGGTACACGAGCACAATGCCAGTCTCCAGATCTGCATGCACTATTACAATAAACGGCTTTTAATAAAATGAATATTCTTAATTACCACCGCATTAATAAGCTGCAAATTAGTCATCATTAAAGGCCCCACGGTCCCTCTCCATCTCTCTGAGAATCACCGGTGGGCTTCACCAGCTCAACTGCTTCTGCAAACTCTCCAATTTTCCTGTGGCCTCTTAGGAGGTGCCCAGTTTGGGGATAAACCCCAGACTAGCCTCAGGCCAGAGGTTTGAATGCTGAGTTAGGTCTCTGGGATCCTTCTTGCTGCCCTGGCCTGAGGCTTCCAGTGTTTTCTAGGCCTGGGAAGCACTATGCCAGCTTAGGACCCTCAAACACCTTGACCACATTATTTATTCACTCCATTTTCCATTCATTTATTTGCTAGACACTATGTTAGGGATACTCACTGAGAAGGAACCCAGTATCTGAGTGAACCTCTTCAGGAGCTGGGGGCAGCCCTGCTAAAGCAGGGCTGAGACCTGCCTGAACTTGAATTCTGGGGCACTGGGTTCCACCCACCCGCATGCCCAAGGAAGTTCTCTTGGGTAAGAGCACTAAACTTGTAAGTCTGGAGTCTGCCCGCAAGCCCCCGGGGGAGCTTGGGCAAGTCACCTGCCCTCCTGGCCTCTGGTCCCCCACCTGCATGGTGGAGGCATTGATCTAGGCAAAGAGCCAGCACATTTTTTTTTTCTGTAAAGGACCTGATAGTAAGTTTTTTAAGCTTTGTTGCCATGTGGTCTTTGTCATAAAGTGAGAGACACAACTCAGAAACTGGCAGGGACCAAATTTGGTCCCTGGGCTGTAGTTAGCTGACCCTGGCCCAAGTGAATCATAAAAGCCCTGGTAGCGCTTATATTCTATGAATCTATAAGAGGGTTATTCTTCTACTAGGAAGTTTGGGAAAACTGAGCAAGCTCTCATGAAATTCATTTAGACCAAATTATTATGATGTTTTGTTTGGAAGGTGACTGGTATCAATGGGACAGAGGATGTGCTTTTCTTTCCTGTTTCATATTACACTCACCAACATACACACACACACACACACACACACACACACACAGACATAAACACTGCAGTGGGATACATCATGGCCCCATGATATAGCAGATCCTAATTTCTGGAACCTGTGAATGTTACCTGTATGGTAAAGTTTTGCAACTGTGGTTAAGGACCTTGAGATGAGGGAATTATGCTGGATTAACCAGATGGGCCCTAAATGCCCTCACAGGTGTCCTTATAAGAGAAAGGAGGAGGAAAAGTAGACAGAAGAGGAGAAGTCAATGGGAAGATGGAAGCAGAGACTGGAGTGATACAACCACAGCACAAGGATTGCCAGTGGTCACCAGAAGCTAGAAGAGGCAAAGCACAGATTCTCCCCTAGAACCTCCAGAGCAAGTGCAGCCCTGCCAACACCTTGATTTCAGCCCAGGGGAACTGATTTCAGACTTCGGGCCTCCAGAACTGTGAGAGAATAAATTTTTGTTGCTTTACGTCACCAAGTTAAAGTCGTTTGTTACAGCAGCCATAGGAAACTAATACACACATCTTTTCTCCTATAGGAACCATTGACATTCTTCATGCCTCTGTAGCTATATTCTGGCTAAAAGGAGAAATAATAGTAATGATGAACCTTTCCATGGACTCCTGAACTCCACCAAGCACATACTGTGGTTTATATTGGTAAAACACTTCTATATGCATACAGTAGCCCTATGAGGAAGATGTTAAAGTCTCTATTCCATACAGGAAGAACTAGACTCCAAAATGTGAGCGGCTTTGCCCAAGGTCACTCTATTAGTAGGTGTCAGAGCCATAACTTGAACCCAGATCTTCTGATTTCAAGTCTACACTGCAGTCCACGTTGAGGGCTATGCTAAACACACCAGCTGCAGGGAAACAAGAAGGATGGGAGGATTGGAATCAAATTGTAGTTTAGGAAAGCAGCCCCTGGGAATGGAATGATACTGCATGTGTCCCCAGGTAATGCCCGACTCAACTTCAGGCTCTGATGAGGATCTATTGTGTATTCAGTGCCCAAGTAGCTGGCAGACCTCATCTGAGGGGAGCTCCTGGCTAGGAATCAGTACATCTACTGGGGGTTTGGACCCACCCAGGAGCCAGGACTGTTGTGTACCCTGAAGACAACTCACTGATTTAGGCCTTTTCAAGCCATTTGGAAAAGTCGCAAGCAACACTGCGGTGATTGCCAGAGAGGGACCCTCTGCAGCCAACTACTCCAGTATTCATTCCACCATATCACTGCTGGAAAAACCAGTCAACAGATGTGCTGATGCCTTTGGATGTGCTAGTGTGAGGTGGAACAAACCCAGCCAAAAATCCACCTTGCTAAAAAGCAACGTCCTGTAAGGGAGGCTGGTTATCTAGTTTGCAACCAGAGTCATGACTAGCCTGGATCTTTATTTATTGACATCACCAGCCTGGATCTTTATTTATTGCCAAATCCAAATGAGTACTTTAACTCAGCATTCTCAGAAGACCACATTATTGACAGAATAATTGAACAACACACACTAGGAAAGCATAATGTATACAATTTATTATACATTTAATTCAAGTACATTTATTTCTAGCAATCACAAATGATATATAGCCTGGCATTCTAAAGTTGGAGGACTTATACTACCTGATTTCAAGACTCATTATAAAGCTATAGTGATCAAGGCAATGTGTTATTCACATAAACATATATAGATAAGTCAATGGGACAGAATAAAATCAAGAAATAGATCTATACATATATATTCAGTTGATTTTTAACAAAAATATGAAGATTCAACGGGGAAAAGGGTAGTCTTTCAACAAATGGTGATGGAGCAACTAGGTATCCTTATGGAAAAAAAAAATGAAATAACTTTGACCCCTCCCTCACACCATACCAAAGAAATTAGTTTGAATGGATTATAGGCCTAAACATAAAACTATAAAACAGAACATAAAAAGTACTTTGTCCTTTGCTTTATATATAGTATTAATTAGGGTTCTCCAGAGAAACAGAACGAATAAGATATATATATATAAATATATAAGAGGAGATTTATTATAGGAATTGGCTCAAACAAGTATGGAGGCCAAGAAGTTTCACAGTCTGCCATCTGCAAGCTGGACAATCAGGTAAACAGTGGTATAATTCAGCTCAAATCCAAAGGTCTGAAAACCAGGGGGCTGCTGGCTCATGTCTCACAGTCCAAAGGCCCAAGAATCCGGAGCTCTAACGTCTGAGATCAGGAGAAGGTAGAGTCCCAGCTCAAGAAGAGAAAGTGTTCACCCTTCTTTCACCTTTTTATTCCATTTGCTCCCCACCTCCGCAATGGATTGAATGATACCCACGCACATTGATGAGAGCAGATCTCTTTACTCAGTCTACTGACTCAGATACTAATCTCTTCCAGAAACACCCTCACAGACACACCCAGAAATAATGTTTACCAGCTATCTGGGCATCCCTTAGGCCAGTCAATTTAACAAATAAAATTAACCACCATATATATAATATTTTTAAATAAGTAAAATATTTTATTAGACATTTTGCAAAAGAAGATATACATATGGCCAATAAACACATGAAAAGGTGCTCAGCATCATTAATCACCAAGGAAATGCACATTAAAACGTCAAAGAAGTACTGCTTCAGACTCACTACAATGGCTAAAACGAAAAGACCGACAATACTAAGTGTTAATGAATACATAGGTCCACCAGAACCCTCATACGTTTCTGATGGAGGGTGAAAAATTGTACAACCCCTTTAGAAAACAGCTCTGCAGTTTCTTAAAAATTTAAGTGTGTACTTACTTAATGACACAGCAATGCCTTGATATTTACCCCCAAAAAATGCATGGCCACAGAAAGACTTGTACACAAATACAGCTTAAAACTGGAAACAACCCAAATGTCCATCAACAGGTAAATGGGTAAACTGTGGCACATTCTTTCAATGGAATGCTATTTGGCAATGAAAAAAATAAGAACTACTGTTACATACTACAACATGGATGAATCAGACGCCAGAGAAAACACACTGTGTGAATCCATGTATATGATGTTCTAGAACAGACAAAATTAATCCATAATGATGGAGATCACATCAGCAGTTGCCTGGGGGAGAGAAATTTTGGAGGATTGACAAGGGCACTTTTGGGGGAGATAGAAGTGTTCTATATATTGATGGGTGTGGTGGTTATACAAGTGTATTTATTTGTCAAAACTCAAGTGGGTTTATTTATTGTGCATAATTAATTTTCTCAATAAAATTTATTTTGAAGAAACATATATATATACATGTGGGGTTGGGATAATTAATTTCCATATCCTACACCCAAAAGGAGCTGGTGAAAACTCACACTCAGATTTAGACACGAAGCCAAATTCAGCCCAGATTTTTCTTTTTCTTGTGTTGTTCACATATAAGGATCCTCTAGTATAGGTTCTCCACAGTCCCCAACTCCCACTGACCTGCATTGACACTCTATTCTCTTGTATGAGGGCCTTTATCTAATTCTGAACATTCCCAGCCTCTGCTTAGGACAGCTGTTGGGTTTGGGAGAGTGAGAATCACTATCTGCTCTGGGTATAGAATCAACTGAGAAGGAGATATTGGAATCAGACAGACAGAACTTTGCTAAGGTTGATAAAGGTTGAGATCAGCAGTCAGCTGAGGCTCCTAATACTTCTCCCTCTGTCCAGTCACAGGCCAACTAGATAGTCTAGGCCTCTTCCACAAGTGCACACTTGCCCCTTAAGTTGACCCCGTGGAGGAGGTGAGAACCCCAGCTCCTAAGCAGAGCTGCTCCAAAAGAGAGAGGACCTGGAGGGGGCTGAGCTGTACTCAGTCTTCGAAACAAAGTACCCAGATTCAGCTAAATCCTGAGGAATAGCAGGAGGAATGGGGAGAGGCCAAGAGCGGAAGTTCCGCCATCTATAAAATATAAGGAGTTGTGGTTGGGGGAGCAGTACTCATCTCTGTGGTGACCTCAAGTTCTATTCTTTCAGGGACAATCTAAGTTTAAGTCTGCTGTCATGTAATAATTACAGATGGAGTCCTTTAAACACCCTTAAAATTGCACCTGTCCGGACAATTAACGATATGGTCATGCCACCTACCAATCATTTGGAAAGGGGTGTGCTTTCTTCCAATGCTGATCGCAAATGTCCCTGCTTCTCACTGATTACTTTCTTATTTTTGAGGCCCAGCAACTCTTTCTCTCTGGGCACTCAATCTACTGCCTCTAGGTCCTGCACACACTGCAGGGTCAGGAAGGTTTTGTAAGTCTTATTTTAACCAGTCATATAAGATCCTTTGACAAATTGGATGCAAGCTGAAAATTAGTGGCCTACTGGGCAAATTCACAACAGCCTTGATCTTTCTTTTTTTTAATTGAAATATAGTTGAGGTACAATATTTTGTTAGTTTCAGGTGTGCTACGTAATGATTTGACATTTGTGTACGTTTTGAAATGATCGTCGTGATAAGTCTCCTGATCTTTCTTGAGCATTACCATGAAATGCTTCTCTGCTCAGAGTTTTGCTCTTTTCATTTCTTCCTTCTGCTCTGGGGGTGGGGGGACTACACTGGAAGAGCCACAGAGACTTATGTGACAGGGTTTTGTCCTTGCAGAGCTTCTAATCTGGACTACTGTGGCCACTGGGTAGCTCACACGTGGTGGGCAACTCAGCAGAGGGCCTTGGAGCTCAGAGAAGGAGGAAGATATTCTAACAGTGGATATGGACAAGCAGCATGAGAACACAGTACCTGCGCAGGGCCTGAGAGGTGAGAAGAACAAAGACCAGGGAGAGGCCTCTTTTATGCATGCAAGATGATGGCAGCCCATTGGGTCTTCACTGTTACCCCTCTCCTTGTCCAGGACTTCAGCCTCTCTCACAGGATATACTCCAACAGTCTAAAGTACCATCGTCTTGTCCATTCTCTGCCCTGATGCCAGAGCTATCTCCCTAAAACACAACTCTGGACATTCTACTCCCCAACGCAAGAACTTGCAATGGCGCCCCTTGCCTACAACATCGAAAAATGCACTCTCCTCTTTTCAGGAGTTTGCATCTCCAATTAAAGTCCTCACTCCCCAAGAACTAGCTCAAATGCCCCCAGGCTGCAGGAGCCTCAAGCTTTCCCTTGTTGTATTTAGTCATACTTACGTCTGGAACTTTCATCAGTCTGCTTTGTCCTGTAAATCATTGGGGTCGTGTGCCTCCCACCTCCACCCCAGACTGCAAGACTCAGTAGGGCAGGTACTGCATCCTTCATCTCTTCATCTCCACGGTCCTGCCCAAGGCAGGGCTCAGAGCAGGCAATTAGGAATTTCTGCTTCATCCTGTGGAAAGGACTCCATGGGACAGAAGCCTACCACTGCCTCCTTGACCTGTGCCCTGTCCAGGCCCAAGGCCCCACGACGTGCCGTCAATGACCAGCCAGGCCTTTCTTTGGGGGAGTTTGCAGGAGAGCCACCTGGCCCTCCAGTCATCATTTTGTCCTTTGGGTGGAACTAGAGAGGGGGGGGGAACAAAATGCAGTATATTAGTTTACAGCTTGATCTTTGCTCCCGTTAAGCAGAGCCAAACCTAACGTGAATATTGATGACTTTACAAAGCGCAGTGTTTGGTATTCACTGAAAACCATTGTGTATTCCCTAAATAGTTCGTTTTGTTTTCAGAAGTTCTAAAAAACTCACTGGATTGAAATGCAGGTTGTTGCATCGATTTTGCTAATATATACCTTGTTATCTTTTCTTTGGTAATTGGTGACTGGTAATGACTTTGGCAATTTAACATGTTCTCGGCAGACACTTTTTCCATTCCCCTTGATAACTGAAGTCAGGAGCGAGGGCCTGTCTGTCAATCTCTGACGCCTGTCAGCCGGCATGATTGACGGCTTTTGGTCCCACAATAGAGACCATTTTTGCAGCCCCCGTTCTGTTATTTTCCCCTCCTTTAATACTTGTGGGGGATGGTGTTTGCCTTATAATCTGCGTTTAAAATCCAACTTGGAATGAGGCCAGCTGCAGAGAAATTATCACAGTGTCTTGTTAGCTTTGCAACAGGAAAATTCTCCAGAGGGTTCTTTAAGCTATGATTCCACCTTCTGAAATTACCTCTGCTCAAAAATCTAAGCTTCAGCCTTTATCCTGATCCCTTCAAATTCCTGGAGAAAGGCCGAGGGGTCTGCCCAGCCGTGTTCTAATAGAGGGCACGACCAGGGGAAGCGTGAGCAGCTGGGGCGGAGTCGGGCCAGCTCTCTCTCCTGGGGCCTCTGTGTATAAGCCTGCACATAATGAATGTGGGTCTGAGCGCCAGAGCTCAGCAGAATGGAGAAAACTCTGGGCCTGCTGGGCAATTAGATTCCTCAAAACCCAGAACAAGCAGGAGCCTCTCCCAACTAAGAAGAAGCCGCGTTTAGTTCAGCTTGACACCACCAGGTCATAGGATTGTCTGAACCTTTTGGAGAAGCAACTAAAAAGCAAGATCAATGAGGGTCAAGGATTTAAGTGATGACGTGTCTCTCCGTGGTTGTGAGTACTTTGGGGTTCACAGATCCATCTTAGAATCTGATGAAAACTACGGCCCCTGTCCCTAGAAAAATGCACATCCCTTCATGCTCAAATCCTGCCAACAATTTCAGAAGAAGCCACGCCTCGTCCAGGGTCCATTGCCAACTCCGGTTAGATCTCTTGCTCTATGTGAAGGTAGCTGGTGATCTTAAATAGAGAATGTCATGACTCTGTCATGTTGGATGCTAATCGGGAGGTTGACTCCCAGAACAGAGTCTGTGTGAGGCCAGCTCTTGGAACCAGCGCCCTTGGTGGGAGCTGCCTGTGTGTGGGTGTGGCTGGCGGGGTGTGGGTGGGCGGCGGGGAAGCCCAGACCTGTAAACGTCCACTGCCAGGTGATTAGAGACTTGGGCAGATAGGAGAGGATAGGAGAGCACCAACCAGATTCTATGCGGCAGAGAAGAAGACTGGAAATTTGGTCAAACTGAGAACCAAACCACTGCTGGGGAACCAGAGAAGGAAGAGGCTGGGTAGTTCAGAGGATGGCCAGTTTCTGTGTCACTTATAGAAAGAACTTCAAGAACTAGCTCTGCAAACACCTTCTGAGTCTAAGCCTCCCTCTTCCTCCCTCTTCCTCTTCCTTCATCTCTGGGATGTAGCCTGGGACGTCTTGGGAAGAGATGGCCAGTCGTTCTTAAAGGGACTGCGCCTCATTGTAAAAAAAAAAAAAAAAAAGAAAAGAAAAGTCCAAAATTTAGTATCTTTCCTTCCCTGCTTTCCTTCTCAGCCAAACTACTGTCTACATGTTGTTCCAGGGCTTAAAACCTGGGAGATTTTTAAGGGAGATAATCTCCATTTACTCCCCGGACCTCCCAGGATGCGGCTCAAGCCTCTTGATGTGGACTCAGAGCTCTTTATAAGAATAATAAGGTGGGCCCTAGCTAGCAGGTACCCTGTGCCAGGCGTTTAATCTTCATAACAGGAAGCAGGTGGGTGTGGTAGGCAGAATAATGACCCCGCAAAGATGTCCAAATTCCATCCGCAAAATTTGCAAAAGTATTACTTTACATGACAGAAAGGACTTCGCAGATGCCATTGAGTTAAGGATCATGAGATGCAGAGATTATCCTTATTGTCTGGGTGGGCCCAATGTCATCTCAACGGCCCTTATAAGAGGGAGGCAGAAGGGTCAGAGTCAGAGAAGGAGATGGGATATGATGGAAGCAGAGGTCAAGGTGATGTGGCCGTGAGCCACGCCATGTGGACCCCTGAAAAAGGTGAGGAAGGAATTCTTCCCTAGGGCTTCCAGAATAAAAGCTCTGTTGACACCTTGATTTGAGCCTCGTGAGACCCATTTTGGACTTCTGAACTGTATGAGAATAAATTCATTCTGTGTTAAGCCACTATGTTTGTGGTTTTGGGTTATAGCAGTAATAGGAACCTATACAATTTGATAACATCCCTCATCTGCCCCTCCTGTTTTTTCCCCAGTTGCAGAGACCAGGTCTCAGTGAGGTTATGTGACTTGGTGCAGAGTTATGGTTCTTCTAAGTATCCAAGTCTATATTCAATTCTAAGTCTTCCTGGTTCTAAAACCTATGGCCTTAACCATCTACCACGCTGCCTCAGTGGGCTCTGAGCTCATTGTCAGTGGCGTCTCCCACCACCTCCTCCCCTACCCTCTGTACTCCCGCCAAGTTCATGTCTTTCCTCCCTCCATTCTCTCTGCTTGGACATACTTCCCCACTCACCTTTACAGTGTTGACATCTCTGGGCCGGACTATGACCACCCATCAGAAGAGTGGGTGGCCATAGTCTGGCCCCTTCTCTCCCCTTCCCAGTGAAGCACACACTTCTCTCCCACATCTAATTCATCAGAGCCCAGGTTAGGTCAATGGCAGATCAAGGGGTGCCTGTGGACCACCTACCTCCAAATCAAAATTCCTCAGGGTGTGGCATTTTTATGCACTAGCAGGTATATTTAAGAACCAATAGGTGGTTATTTCCCTCCCAGTGGCTCCCGGTTAGAACATGAATTTCCCAAGGGCTGGGTCTTTCCTCTGCATTGGCCCAATTTTACATGTGAACTTGGCTGGACCACAGCGCCCAGATGTTTATTTGGTCAAACACATTGTGGATATTTCCGTGAAAGTGTTTTTGGGATGAGATTAAATTTAAGTCAGAGGACTTTGAGGAAAGCAGATTACACTCCACAATGTGTGGACCTCATCCAATCAGTTGAAGACCTTAATAGAACAAAGACTGACCTCCCCTGAGTAAGAAGGAATTCTGCCAGCAGACAGCCTTTGGACTCAAACTGCAACTCCCTTGTCTGATGACCCACCCTGCTGGTTTTGGACTTGTGACACCTCCACAATCGTGTGAGCCAATTCCTTAAAATAAATCTCTCTATATAGATCTCTTCATATACAGGTCTATAAATCTATAGTTACAGATATATAGATGAATATATATACATACATATATACATACATACACACACTTATACACATCCTGTTGGTTCTGACACCTATTAATGTTTGTTGGACGAGTTCAGGGTGGGGTGCATAGATGGCCTTTGTAGAAAAGCTTCAGTAAAATTTTCTTTTAGACCCAAAAGACTAGCAAGAATTATTTCACAGAAAGTCTAGGAACCCAGAGTAGATGGGCACTTTCCCCTGAATCAGGATTCCTGAGAAAATATGTTTCTTTCACTGACAAGAGGTGTCTATAAACCAGGGCAAAGCTAGAGGCAGATTCTTGGGGATGAGAGTCCCTCTAGGAAGGCTCAAAAGTGAGGAGGTTACGTGTATGTGACCTGGTACCAGAGTCCACTGGGGCAGCTAAGGGGCCGTGGAGACTGGGGTCGGGGACGCACAGACTGATGAAGCCCAGGGAACCCTGACCACAAAACCATTCTGAGAATATATTTCAGAGCTTCTAATGATGCTTTCTGAGTGGCTGCTCAAAAACTAGATCTGCGGGGGCCCTGAGAGGCCATCTCTGGTTCTGTCATACCTCGGAGCACTTCACTCATCGCTTCAATGAAACGTTTATGTGCCTCTTATAAGGCAGGCACTAGGAATACAGAGGTGAACCAGACAGAAAACGACTCTTCCACCACAGGTCTTATTTTCTAGTGGGGTGGAAGTTGGGGAGAAAGGATAATAAACAAGTCAAAACTACATAATTAAGGCAATTTCAGGTACTGTAAGTCTCACAGATACTAGACAGTACAGCAGGTAGTATTTTCCAAAGATGGCCACACCAATATCTCTGGTCCCATGTGTCCTTCTAGAACCTTGCCACACCCCCATGAAGAATTGGGGTTGAAGTCCCCTCCCCTTGAATCTGGGGAGCCTTGTGACTCAGCAGTAACCAAGAGAATGAGGCAGAGGGAAGCTGTATGACTTCCAAGCCTAGCCAGAAAGGTGATGCTGCTTCCACCTTGTGTGATAAAGCATCTGCCCTGGAGCCCTGAGTGTCATGAAAGCAGACCATCTACCCTGAGGCTGCCATGTCGTGGGAAGCGCAAATCAGCCTCCCTGGAGAAACCACAGGAAGAGGCCCCCAGATTACATAAACAGAGAGAGAGAGAGGGATGCCCAGCCAGCCTCCAGTTGCTCCTGTCCTCCACTATTCCAGCTGCAGTACCATTACTGCAACTGCATGAGGGATCCTGAGCCAGACTGCCCAGTCTAGTACCTCCCAATTCCTGACCCACAGAAGCCATAAGAGAGAATGAAATGAGTGTTGTTGTTTCAAGCCACTAAATGGTGGGTTTATTTGTTGCACAGCAATAGATAACCAGAATGGAGACTGACTGGAGGAAAGGGACTACCTTATACTAGGAGGTCAGGAAAGCCTCTCTTGGGAGATGACGTGTGAGCTTAGACCTGAACGACAAGCAGTCGTGTGAAGATACGGGGGAAAAGTATTCCAGACAGAGCGTGCAAAGGTCTTGGAGTAACAATATGCTGGGAATTCCGCAAAGGAGCAAGAAGGCCAGCAGGGCTGGGGCACCGTAATGAGGGGAGAGTGGATTGGGGGAGGTTCAGAGAGGTAGGGAGAGGCAGATCACAAGGACCTGTCAGGCAGGGTGGCCTTATGTCCTAGTTTGCCTGCGATAGTCCTGGTTGAAGCTTGTAGCTCTAGCATAATTATATGGCCAGCCAGCTTGCAGGCCTCGGTACAGAGCTTGGACTCTTAATATTATGTGTTTTCTCATTCTCCCCAGTCTCTGGACTGATCCCTTCCTCCCATACCCCAGCCCTCACACACTCCTCCCTGAACCTAAGACACAGTTCTTTCCCCCTCCCAACCTTGCTATTATTCCTCTTCCTTCTTATCCATGTTGGAAACAGCCAAGTCTGTTTTTTCCATGGTCCCAGACTGTGCCTTAGACTTAAGGGATATGTGAAGTGACCAGATGGAGGGGCCATTTAGAGTCCAAGATCTGGGTTCAAGTTCTGGACCTGCTGTGTCTGGTCTGTGTGACCTTAGACGGCTTGCTCTACCTTCCTGGGCCTTGAGATTCTTATCAAGTGGAAATTTTAAATGTCTGCTCCACAGGCTTGCTGCCAAAAGAGCAGGTGACTCTCACGAGTTGGTTTCAAGTCTGAGGAAGCCTGACAAGCAAAAGGGATTTTAAATCAAACAAACAAAAAAGGTTGTGATTAGACACAAAGAGGAAATGCCTGCTGTTTGGGGAAGGGGATAAAATCACTGACGTGATAAAAGGTGGGGTCAGGGGACTTCCCTGGTGGCGCAGTGGCTAAGAATCCTCCTGCCAATGCAGGGGACACAGGTTTGAGCCCTGGTCCGGGAAGATCCCACATGCCGCGGAGCAACTAAGCCCGTGTGCCACAACTACTGAGCCCGTGCACCACAACTACTGAAGCCCATGTGCCTAGAGCCCGTGCTCCACAACAAGAAAAGCCACCTCAGTGAGAAGCACGGGCACCGCAACAAAGAGTAGGCCCCGCGCACCACAACTAGAGAAAGCCCGCGCACAGCAACGAAGACCTTATGCAGCCAAAAATAAATAAATTAAATAAATTAATTAAAAAAAAAAAAAAAGGTGGGTTCAATGTGGAGATGTTTAAGATGAAAATAGCTGGCTGCCTCTCTGGAGGGCAGTTTATACTCCTGATCTAGAGGCTGGAGTCTGGAGCAGATGATCTCAAGACCGCTACTGTTGATGAATAAGTTCACGTATTCATTCAAACACGTCTGGATTCAAGTCACAGTTCTCGTACTTGCTGGCTTTGTCAGTTTGGGCAAAGCGATGCCTCAGTTTCCTCATCTGTAAAATGGGGAAATCATAGTACCTATTCTTGGGAGGTATTGGGAGCTTTAACAAGGATAAAATGAAAACGCAAATCCCTGTGTGTTATAACTTTGCTAGCTTGCTTTTTCCTGCTGAAAATGAACCAGGCCCTGGGTTATACCCTGGGCAGGGGTAGGGGAGGGAGGTACAAATATGAAAGTATTTCCAGTCATGGAGAGGAGGCAAGTACCGTACGTCAGTTGCCATCACAGATTTAAATCAATGACAGGGTCGCGGCAGGAAGGCAGGTACCCACTGGGAGATGGAGAGTCACTCTCAACCCCTCATGACTTCCCAGGACCCAGTGTCAAGTCCCATGAGGTCTGGCAGAGTTTGGTTTCTCTGAGACCTCCATGTCCTTACAATAGCCACCATCTCGCCCCCTTCTTTGAGCTGGATTTCTGCTCCCTTGTAACCAATAATCCGTGAAGAATTCAAAAATGTTAGAAGGTCATCAACATTTTTTAGGGAGCCCCAGGGAAGGTGAAATTGTTTAGTTCCTATCCGTGCTGAGGGAGATTGGGGGCTAGGAGCTTAAAACTTAGGTAGGCATTGGACTTACATCGTTTGGGGGTGAGACTTCTATGGAGTAAAGAGCATGGTCAAAAGGATGGAAACTGGAAAATGCAAGGCATGTTCAAACCCTGAGAAGTGGCACAATCCTTCAGGAATCTGGTATGTGAGAAAGAGAGTGGAGAGCCCCGGGTCTATCGAGGTAAGCAAGAGCCAGGTCCTGCGGGTTCTAGACGACAGATTAAAGAGATAGGACTGTATTCATACAACGCAGGGCATCACCACGGATGACTTCGAAGCATGGAAATGGCAGAGTCAGGGATGATGAGTAGCCGCTGATGCTAGGTGAGCATTGCCCAGCCCTGGACGCAGACACAGCAGAGAGAAGGCTGTGGCAGTGACCTGGGCAGAGATGACGAGCCTGGGGCTAGTGCAGGGACAGTGGACATGGACAGCGGAAACTGATGGGGTTATCGTCAAGGCCGGCAGGAAGGGGTGCTCTGATAGGACACGTGGTCTTGTGACTCCCTCCCATACAGTGCCAGGGGATGGTGGAGCATAAAGGCAGACCCCCCAGGATCACATGGAGTGAGGGGGGAGTTCCCCAAAGGAACCAGAAGGAAGACAATGGAACCATGTACTGGACGAAAACCAGCTCATCAGAAGTTTTGCTAGAACAGCAAAACTTGGGGCAGGTGGAAAAGAAAGAAAAGGCATAAAAACTCGGCATCACAGAGGTGTTCATGGCAGCATTGTTTTTAGTAGTAAAAACTGGAAGGCACTGGAATGCCCAGTAGCATGGGACAGGTTAAACAAATTATGGACCATCCATTCCATGGAGCTGTCCCTTATTTAAAAGGAAAGGGTAGATTTGAATGCACAGGCATGAAAATGCATCCATGAGATAGCAGAGTGTGGAAAAAAAAAATGGTTACTGAATAATGCTTATAACATGGTCCTATTCATGCCACAGAGAGATGTAGCCATTTTTTTTCTTAAAAATTCCAGGAGGGCTGTGTTTTACAATAAATGCAGTCACAGAAGAGCGGCACTTGCTGAGAGCTATACTTGGGGTGAGGGCCGCACGTTGATAGGGTTCAGGAGGGCACAACCCAGAGAAAGAAGGGATGAGTGGGAGGAAGTGAGAAGAGACTTTTCACAGCAGCTGGGAGTAAGACACTTGGGGGGAGAAGGAGAGATGTCTAAAGCTGACTTTTTCAAAGCTGTAAAAAGCACCACCTTTTTAAGGAAACCAACAGTAAGGATTCACATAATTCTTCAGGCTTCTGGAGTCCGATTTGGATTATTTTAGATGCACTGTTGGGCCGAGACTGGCCTTAAAGGCTTCTTAGGTATATCTGGGTCACATTCATATATATTTATATAAGCATTAAAAAAAGTCTGAAAGGATATACACCAAACTGTCAACAGTGGTTATCTCTGAAGGATGAAATATCAAGGGACTGTTATTTCCTCTGTGTTGTTTATGTGAAAAAAATATTTTTACTTGATCATGCATTATGAGAATAAAGAAAACAGATACAAAGGAAGGAGAAGGGAGAAAAACTCTACTAAAATCAGACAAAGTGCATCGTAAATAAATACATCTTAGCTACAAGCATGCTCAGTAAACAGTAATTAAGTGACAAATTAAATAAAGCTAGGAACAGAGACTAAAATGATGAAAACCCAAAAGACAATGGCAGAGCTCCCTCCCCACACCCCAGCAGTGCCAGGCAGGGTCTCTGTGGCTGGGGACAGAGGCCCGGTCTCCACTTTCAGAAGGAGCCTTAGGGTGAAAAGTCTTTAGCCCACAGGCTATGACCTGTTCCAGAAAAGGCTGCTGGGAGAGGAGCCCCAGGGCAGATTCCCCAGATGCATTGGATGTTTATGCTGGTGCCTGGGTTTCTCTCCTCTTCCCTCCCCTCCCCTGCCCTCCTCCCTCTCCATCAATCTCAGTTTGGTTCAGTAAACATTATGGGAGTCAACTCTACATGAGACCCCACGGCTCTTAGGGTGAGTCGCAGTCATGGAGTGAGGTGGGGTCCCAGGGAAACCAGGAGAAGCACATTTGTCTTCAAGGAGCCCCCAATCCAAAGGAAAGAGGCCCCACAAAGGCCCCAGGCAACCAGATCTATGGGACAAGGAAGGTGCCCACAGAGTGGTCTGAGAGGACGGTGTAAGTAAATATCTCTCCCTGGAGACCAAGGGGACACTGGAGCAAAGAGGGAGAATTCGGGCAAGTACACAGCAGACAGAGAGCGTGGCTGGCACAGGGGTTGTGAGGCATGTAGGATGATGCGTGACAAGAAACAGCAGGATCCAGACCCCAAGGTGAAGGGCCTTGAATGCCATATGAAAGAGCTGAGACCTTATCTTCTAGGCCTGGGGGAGTCCACGACAGATTCAAATGGAGGAGTGACAGGGTCAAGTATGCTTCTGAGAACAGTGTCTGGAGATGATGTGGAGGACGGGTTCGAGAGGAATGGGTTGAAACCAGCAGAGAGTACCAGGGCTGCAGAACAGACTGGGCATGATGTCACGAGGTCCCAAACAAAGGCAACAGCAGTGGGGATGAGAAGACACTGGGAGAACCAGGCCCACGCTGTGCAGGGCCACCTGTGGTCTGGGGCAGAGACCAGAGCACTCCGTGTCGTCTAGTTCACAGAGAGAAGTCCTCATTGTACATCATTCATTCATCCTGTGGTGTATCATTCATTCATCTGAGAGACATGATTGATGCTTTCTCTACGCCCAGCCCAGGCCAGTCACCAACAGAGAGACATGAATGGGACATAATCCCTGCCATCTAGGAGCTCAGAGTACAGCAGAGAAGGCAAATGCAATAGACTGAGTGTAAAAATGGCCCCAATGGTTCCTCTCCATATAAATATATGTGCCTTTGCACAGTTACTTTATAGGTCCTCTCATATAAGCTGGAGTCTATTTCCTATGCCATGAATCTGGGCTGTCATGTGATTTGCCATGGACAAGACCATGTGGCAGTTCCAAGCTGAGGCCTAGAGGAGCCTTAGGGGTCCTGCTGCTCAGTCTCTTGGACCCTCGTCATGAAAGCCCACTTGGAACAGGACCAAGTCTGCTCAGCATCCTAGCTGGGGTGAAGGGAGTCTAAGAGAGCACAGCCAAGATCAGCCCAGCCCAGGCCAAACCAGCGGAACCTCCCAGATGACTCCGATTCACTAGCAATAATAAATCATTTTAAGCACCAAGTTTTGGGTGGTATGTTATATGGCCATAGCTAACTGATAGAGCATATCATAAAAGAATTCTTTTCAAAAGCAGAGTATAAAAGCTCATAGTCCAGATGTCATGAAGGCATTGCAAACAGCTTCTGAGATGGGTCTCATCCCACACCCATCTTGAAACAGGGATCACCACTACATCTTACTCTGGGGAGACAATTCTCTATGGGTCCCTTGCATTTCTGCCCATTTTGCAAGCCAGGGTACCGACTGCCTGTGTTTGGGACTATCCTTTAATGTATGTCTGTGTAGCAAACAGCCCTGGAAACTGGAGACAGTCTCTTTCCAGAGTCGAGAGAAAGTTTGTTTGTTGCCCAACGT
This sequence comes from Pseudorca crassidens, assembly GCF_039906515.1. Lineage (NCBI taxonomy): Eukaryota > Metazoa > Chordata > Mammalia > Artiodactyla > Delphinidae > Pseudorca > Pseudorca crassidens. The sequence continues at coordinate 30,759,783 of NC_090297.1, read as the reverse complement.
AAAGATATATCTCTCTCCAAGGAAATTTCCAGCTGGGCTTACTGCTCCTAAAAGACTTAGGTTCTCTAAGCCAGGGGTTCCTTTCTTATGACAAAACCCCCTGCATGTGCTACAGGTGCTGGCTGACTCCTTGGTGTCACCCTGCAGGAATCAGAGCTTGGGAAACCAGCACGAATGTGACACCCTGGCTATTGCTATTGTCGCGAGTCACAATGTCTTCTGTGTCTTATTCCAGGGTCTCCCGTGTTCTGCCAGCATCTATGACACTGCGGCAACCTCACTTGTCAGCTCGCAAGCAGGGTGAATCTCAGACCCTTCACAGTGCTTGATACTTACCCTTCCAGAAACAATTTAATCCAATTCCACAAAGCCTTAGTGAGTCAGGTTTTCCTGAAAATGTCATGGGAAGACATCAGAGAGGTTTATAGCCCACCACACACGAAACTTAACACAAACCTCCCATGACACGTGTATTTCCTCCACATAGCTCCCCAAACTTCTTCTTCAGCCATCAGCTGCCTCTTCTCCCTCTAGGCCTTTCCCCATCGCCCCCTGCCCCTAGTCAGCCCCCCAGATCCATACCTCCACCCCCAAGTCTTTCTACTGCCCCTCCTTTGCTTAAGCAGAGAAATTAGACACAGCACCCTCCAGTTTTGCCAGTTCAGCCTTCCCATAACCATCAAAGTTATGGGGCTCACCACAACAAAGGGCCCAGCCTTCTTGGAAGGTAGCTAACTGGCACAAATAATAAATAAATTTTTTTCACAGACTCTTTTTTTCTAACAAAGGTATAAGAAATGTGTCAATCTCCCTCCCTGGTGGCCAAGCGGCCACTTGAGCAAAGAGGGAGAATTAGGGCAAGTACATGGCAGAGAGTGCAGCTAGGACCAAAGTTCAGGAAACAGGATGGGTGGCAAGGAACAGCAGGATCTACGTCCCAAGGTTAAAGGCCTTGAATGCCACACTACAGGTACAAAGGAGGGAAATCATATTTCTGATTGGAACACCTAGTAAGGATTTGAAAAAGGTGACATTGATCCCTGCAGGATGAGTAAGAGAGGCTGCCGGTGGGAACGGCGTGTGAGAGATGATGACAGAGAGACAGAGAGAGGACCCTCAGAGGCTAGCGGTTAAAGACTGGCTTGGGGTATAATCCCAGACATTTGCTGGAGTTTGCGGAACAGAATGGTGCGTTGAAACCACCGTGAAATGTAGCCTGTCTCCAGGAGCTGGGCACGTGTGTGAGGTTCTTTATATTCACACATGAAATATCAAAGCACAAGGACTTGTAACCAAAGGAAACACCCACTAATCATAGTTTTCGCCAGGAACACCCTAACTGACATTTTAATTAACAAGCTGTTCTCCACACCCACCCCCCGACTCCGTTTTTAATATAAGGACTTCTTGTTGCTTTAAATCTAAAATTAATTAAGTGAGAGTTCTTCTCTGGATTAGTCCATGGCTCATGCTAAGCGGTCGGGAGTGATAAGGTAAGATCTATGGCTGGGAGGGGGAGGGCACGGAAGAACTCTTGGCCTCCGCAGCTGAGGCAAACGCAGCCGCTTACTCCCTGAGGACCCGGGGATCCAGGACTTTTTCCAAGAAGTAGCCCATTTGAATCTGCAGCCCAGCTAAGACCTGGGATTATAGAAGAGCTTAACACGTGGTTACAAAGCCCTCCGTGACCTGGCCCCTGCCTGTCTCTCTGACCTTATTCTCACCACATCCCTGCCTTGTTCACAGGTCCAGACACCCTGGCCTTGCTATTCTCTGAACACAGCAAGCTTATTCGCTCCTCAAGGCCGTTGTGCCTGTTCTTTCCTATGCTTGGGACACGCTTTCGCCCAACTGCCATGGCTGGTCTCAGGTGAGAGGTCACCTCTCTCTCCATACCTTTTCTAAGCGCCCTCTCTAAAATTCTCATCAATCCCTCTCCCCACTCTGTTACCCTGATTTATAATGAATAAATTCATGGCACTCATCACTAACTGAAATTGTGGACCATTTATGTGTTCACTCTCTGTCTCCCTCCACTAGAATGGCAGTCCCAAGAAAGCAGGAATTTGTGCCTTGTTCACCCAGGACACAGCTGATGCTCGGTCACTATTGAATCAATGGAGGGAGGGATGCTATCCCTTCTGCTTACCCGCCTCCTTCCTCCTCTCCCCTTTCCCCAGCTTTGCCTGGCTCATCCTTCTGGTTTCAGATTAAGTATTTCTTAACCCCTCTAGATTAGACCAGGCCCCTCTCTGATACTCTCCTTTATAGCTTTCATCATAACACATATTAAAAATGATTATAATTGGTTATTTCATGTCTATCTAGAATATAAGCTTCATGAGGGCAAGGGGTTGATGAAACACTACATATTGAGTAGCTGTTATTTTATTTTTACCATCATCATCATGAAAGGATTTTTCTGATCAAGGCCAACAAAAGGAATATCTTCCAAGAGAGCCTCAGACACAGCCCTGCTCTCACTGGGACATGAAGTGAAGGTATTTGGGGACAGGAGGGGAGGGACCTGTGTGATCGGAGTTGAGGTCTATAGTACAAGGGACCTAGGCAAGTGTACAGCTGAGGCCCCTTCTTGCTACTGAAATTTGTTCCTCCAGGCAATGAGTCAGCTGTAGAGGATCTCATCCTTTTGAATATAGCATATTTTATTTATCTATTCTTCTCTTGATGGACACTTTTAGGCTGTTTCTAATTTTTTGCTGTGACAAATAATTCAGTCATTAGCTCTTCACTCTCCTGCACCATCAGATCGCTTCTTCTCTACTGGATTGTTCCCACCAGCCAACAAGCACATTGTCATTTCTCTTATCTTAAAAAAAAAAAAAAGTAATTAAAAAAAAAACCTTTGTCCCTCTACATCCTGTTCCAGCCACCACCTCAGTTCTCTGACCCTCTTTAGAGCCAAACTCTCCAAAAATTGGCTTTCACTCAGTGCCTCCACATTTTCTCCTTCTTCCTCTCCCTTGAGCCCACTGCCATCAGGTCCTCACCCACCACTTCACCAAAACAGCACCTGGCAAGGTCACTAGTGACCTCCGTGTGGCTGCATCTGAGCTCGCTCGTCCTCCTTAATTGCCAGTACCCTGTGGCATCCTTACCTCTTCCTTGAAAACTCTGTGCACTACCTTTTTATCTTGGTCCTTTTTCTAAGAAGGGCTATTTCTTCTCAGTCTCCTTTTCCGATTTATCCTTTGTGCTCCAAACAATGGCAGGTCCCAGGACTCACTCCTGAGACTTCTCTTCCCAGCCTCCTGGTTCCCTGGGTGATTCCTCTGCCCCCGCAGCTCTACATACGAGCTACACGCTGCTGACCCCCAAGTTTCTACCACCCGCCTGATCTCTCACCCCAACTCCAGCCTTGTAAGTGCAGCTGCCTTCTTGACACCATCACTTGAATGTCTAATAGGCTTGTTACTGGTAATGCTCACACACACACACACACACACACACACACACACTCACACCCCTCCAAGTCCCGTTACCTGTGCGGTCTCCCCCACCTTCGCAAATGTCAGTTCCACTCTTGCAAGTGCTCAGGCCAAAAGCCACGGGGTCAGCCTGGACCCTTGGTTTCCTCTCACACCCCAAGTTCCATCCTCCAGCCAGTCCTATCACCTCCAATATGTACCCAGCATTGATTCTGGATACATCTGCACGACGAGCCGCATCATCCCTCTCCTGAATTATTGTCACAGCCCCTCATCTTGCCCTCTCCCTAATCTAATTTCCAACACAGCCGCAGCAGCTGGAGTGATCTTTACAAAATGAAACTCCCCAAGCGCTCCCCATCTCACTCAGAGTCAAAGCCAAAATCCTTACAGTGCCTGTCAGGGCTCTACATGAGCTGGGCCTTGGTTACACTCCTCCCACACCTCCCGCTTCATCTCTTACCACCCTTGCCCCACTGTCCCAGCTCCAGCCACCCTGACCTATTTGGTGCTCCTCAAACTCCCCACGCCCGCTCCCACCTCAGGGCCTTTGCACTGGCGGGTCCCTCTGCTCAGACACTCCCCCTCCCCACGCAGCCTTATCCCCATGCCTCACTCTGTCCAGATGTCGCCTCATCAGAGTGCTCTTCCTTAGCTGCCCGATGCAGAATGACAGCCCCTTCCCCCAGGACTCCCTTCCCACCTTACCTGGCCTCACGTTCCCCCATAGCCCTTACCAGCATCTGACATACTCTTGATTTATTCATTGACTGATTACCACCAGTCTCTACCCAAGTAGAACATACGCTGCATGAAGGAAGGGTCTCCCATGCATTTTGTTTACTGCTCTGTCCCCAGTACGTAGACCCCATAGCTGGTGTGCATAGTAAGCCTTGTGGAACGAATGAATGATGGTCTGCGTGTGCATCATTACGCATAGCCCGCTTTCTCCAGGTCAGATGCAGGAACAGGACAGCTCACTGACGGAGGGCGTGCATTTTCAACTTTCCTGGATACTGTCCAAGGTGCCCGGTAGTGAACCCGCCTTTTTCCCAGATCCTCTCCAGCACTTAGAATGTTTGCCAAGCTGATGGATAAAAGTGGTAACATGATGTTTTAATGTGTGTACCCCTGGTTATTAGTGAAGTTGAGTGCCTTTTCTTGTTTCCTATGACCTGCCTTTCATCTTCTTGCCTCATTTTTTTCCATCGGGTTGGCCTCTCTAGGCCTCAGCGCCCTCTGACAACCGAGAAGTTCTGTTCAGATGCTCCCCGAGGTCCAGGCCGGCTGTGTTCTCTGATGTAATTCCGTTGGCAATTATTTACCAAGCAGCCCCGTGGGTCAGGCCCTTGTCTAGGCCCTGAGGCTATTCTGTGAACAACAGAGACCAAGTCTTACTCACATGAAGCTTGTGTTCTCGGAAGGCGAGGCAGACAGTGAGCAGGGACACAAGTAAATGATATCAATTCAGCCCACACTCAGTGGCAGGTGGGAGGGGCTGTTGCAGAAAGACTACCTGAGGAGAGGCTATTTGAGCTGGCCCCTGGACAGTGAGATGGAACCAGCAGTGGAAAGACCTAGGGAAACGCAATTCCGGCAGAAGGAACAGGAAGCTCAGAGGCCCCAGGATAAGCTTGGCAATTTTGAGGGAAAGGAAGAAGCCTGGGGAGCCTGCATGAAGGAGCTGGACGTGCAAAAATCTGGGGAAGAACATTCTAGTCGAAGGAACAGTAGAGGCACAGGCTATCAGGAGGCAGGAGCCAGTAAGGCTGGTAGGAGGGACCGAAAGGGACCATTGATGCTGGAGCAGAGGGAAGAGGAGGAAGGAGCATGTGCAGGGCGGGGGAGGGAGGAGGGCCAGAACTACAGAGCCTTGTGTGGCATTGAAAGGGTTCTGGACTTTATCCTAAAAACAATGGGCAGACGATGAAGGCTTATATGCCGGGGAGCCATGTCTTCATGTTTACTTCTTTAAGGGAAGCCACATAAAACATGAATTGGGGAACAAAAACAGGCTGAAGTAGACAGGTTAGGAGGCTGGAGTAGACACTGGCTATTTCTGTGAACCTCTGAAAGCCCTTCTTGGATTTGGGAGCCCACCATCCTGAGCCCTGTGGGGATGCAGGGCCAGTTCTGCACGCCAGAAGCTAAAACGACAGGGGCAGGGAACTTACAGGGGATGAGCTGGGGGAGCCTGGGGTCTGGGTCTGGAGCCAGTGCCACGGAAGGGCCAGGGCCATTCAGAAGTCCTTCCACTGTGGAGGTGGTAGCATATGGTGGCATTCACCATGACCATCAGAAGAGGTGCTCTTCAGTTCTAATGCAGGCACGGGCTGGAGGACACGGGGTGTACGGGAAAGCAAGGCCCCATCTAAAGGGACAACCGCTGCTCAGCCTTAGCAACTGGGGCCAGGCTCGAAATCAAGCCCAGTGTGGCCAGATCTTTCCATTTTCAAGAAGAAGCTGGAAAGCCAAAATTTTATGTAACTCTCCCAGTTTTTATGCTGATTACAAATTTAAAAATATATTTTTAAGTAACATACCTTTTTTTTTTTTTTTAAATTAAAAATTTTAAAGCCCTGCAGGTTAGAGCAGAAAGGTCAGAGAGAACTTGCCGGGGACCAGTTGATAACCTCTCCTAATGTTTTATCCTTTTGAGATCAGGAAGTCCTTCCATCTAACAAGGTGAGAAGGAAAGCATTTTAGCGAAGGGCTGGGGAACGGGCAGCTGGAGATAGAAGTTTCTTGGTTAAAAGGAAGCAGCTAAACTTCCACTGCTCTCTAAAATACAGAAGTCCAAGGGCAGAGACTGAGCTGAATCCAGAGAAAAGTAAATTGTGACAGCTCTAGATTAAAGGAGCGTAGCTGTAGAAGGCCAAGAGGGGGAAGGAGAGCAAATCGCCAGGGAGACAGCCCTCATCTGTGGGTGGCCCCGCCCATCCCAGCAGCTTCGCGGTTCCTCTGGAGAGAAAAAGGCAGCACCAGGCAGGAGGAGGCAAGAGCCTGCAACCTGGGCTTTGCCACCAGTGTATCCGATGACCCTGGGCCTGTTGCCAGCATCCCTGGGCCTCAGGCTGTCCCTCTGCCCCATGAGGGGGTAGGGTAGGTGAGCCCTAAAAGCATGCCCAGCCCTGCCATCCTATGCTGCTGGGATTCTCCCCACACCCCAACAGTTGTAGGATGAGCAGCCTCTCCGGAGATGTCCTTTGCGGGGGTGGGGGGGGCAGCAGAAGCATGCTGAGGACTGCCCCCCCCTACCACGCACTGAGCAATCATTTCTGGAATAACTTCAGATTCAAGCAGCTTTTGTAAACTGCCCCGTTTAAATTAAAACAAATCAATATGCTTTCTAAAATTTAGTCTCAGCTAAACAGCTGTGACAGTTCATAGCAACCTGAACTTGAAATGAACCCACCCTATGTATAAATAAAGCCTTTGATGTCTTCATTAGTTTCTCACATGTCATTTTTTCACAGTCTATCAGGCTAAGTGCTTTGCAACTTATATATATTTTTGCAGGAGGAGTATTTAACCTTCTGATTAGTCACCGCAAGCAGCACAATGACAGAAACCCTGATTTTGCACACAATGAATTTATTGATAGATTTAGCCCATTAGCTGTATTTACCTGTCAGTTCTATGGACACTAATGAGTTGTTTTTCAAGGACTAATGAGAACTGTAATGGCTAATGGATGTTTACAGCTTCACCGCGCCACACCATGTGATGCCGTGAGCACCCGCTCCCATCCCTCCAGTCTTTAATTGGCACCATCAGAGGACTCTTTAATTACATTTGAACAGACAATAAAGATCCCAGCCAAATCAATGGGAGGAAGGCAGCGGGATTCCTCACGAGACTGGTCACTCCATTGGGCAACAGCCCAGCGCTCCAGCCAGCACTGTGACTTCCCCTGTAACAACCTTCGGCGAGCAGATGCGTTGCACATGGTCCAAGCAGGATGTGTCTCTACAGATCTGTCTCCCAACTCAGCTCACGGTTCTGCCAGGGGAGTATTGTCCACAAAGTGGTGACCCCTCTGGGCTTGAGGAAATAGTGCATTCTTGGATATAGTGAAACATTTTTATTTATCAAGGACACGTCTTCATAAGTGATACACCCAAATATCAGCCCTGACTGAGGTTAATATTCAACAGATAATCTTAGCATTAGCAAAGGAGAATTGGCTAATGATAAGCTGACAAAGAAAAACCTGATATTTGCAATAGTTATTCACTCATTCATGTATTTATCCATTTATTCAGCATTTAGCAAGTACCCACTGAAGATAAAATGCACCAAAAAAGATAAAAGTACAAAGACATTTCACCAAGTAGGTGAATAAAGAGAAGGAGTACCTAAGTGTACACGGTGCTTTTAAAGAAGTATATTGTATGACTTCCCATTGCATAAAAACGCATTGCAAAGATAATATTTCTATACCGAGGTCCCGTACTTGCTGGACCTACTTGCTCCATGTTTCTGATCAGAGTCAATATGCCAGATGGCCAAGAGCCTCTTGTTCTTTTTAGTAAATAGAGCTGCTGTTGACCAGTTCACCACAGAAAAGGCAGGGACCAGCTTGGCTGATCAATCCAATCTTCCATCAGATGAGGCTGGTGAGAATAGGAGGACCCCGTGGTTTGTTTCATAACAGGAGCAGGTTATGGGGGTGTTAAGGAACTGAGGCTGTCAAACCTACAGAAAAGTGAATTGTTGGGATGGGCAGGTTGGAGGGATGTCACGGCGAAAGGCCGTCTATTTGTTGACCCAATGGTGTCACACAAAGATCACTGGGTGTGAGGCATAAGGGGGCAGCTAATTTGAAGACCTACCTACCTGCAGGTGAATCTACTGCTGGATGTGTTCTCCTATCAGCCTTGACTTTGCCCAGTGCCCTAGCCTATCCTGGGAGGGAGGCCTCACCTTTCTCAGTGCTTCCTATGGGCCATGAACACATTCAATTTGGTGATGAGGATGCTGCTGGAGAAATTAGAAGAGCAGTTTCCATAGAGAAGTGGGGGTGGAAGCCAGATTGCACAAGGATGAAGGAAAGAGTGGGTGGTGAGGAAGTGGCAGCAGTGACAAGTTGAATGATGGAGAGAGATAGAGCAGTCACTCAAGAGGGTCAGGAAGACCTGAGCACGTTTATAAGTTTCTAGGAAGATGTCAACTGAAAGAGAACAATTGGAAATGCAAGAAAGGGGAGGTGACTGATGGAGGAAGTTCTCAGAGGTACCAGGAGTGAGGTGAGAACAGAATAACAGAAAGAGGAAGGAGGATTGTCTTCAGAATAAGAGAGGGACCCTACAGCCAATAGCAAAGGGAAAGCAAATGAAGATGCCCAGCGTTTTTGAAGTGGAAAAAGAGAGAAATGCAGGACATGTCAGTCTCTCCTCCTTTTGTTATCTGAGAAGACCAGGAGATCTCACTCATTTTGGCCTGGAGGAGAGTGGAGAAAGTTTGAGCAGCCATCTAGGCTCTCAACCAGAAGTCACTTGAAATAAACAGATTGGTCCTCCCAATAACCGTCTCCAGGAGACTCAATCAACAAGGCTGCCTGGTTCTGCCCAGGAAGGAAAAGAACCAGCAGAATGGTTTTCCCAGAGTTCAGGATTAGCAAGGAGCCATGGGCAGTCAAGGGCACATTGGATGCTTGGAGGTTGTGAGATCCTTGATGGAAAAGCTGGCCACGGGGTCAAGGTTGGAAGTCTAGAGGAGAAGGATGGATGAAAAGAATCAAGAAAAATAGGGAAGGAGTGAAGTGCCTGTTGAGGATGAAGAGAAGGTTCTGAAGGAATGAATGAGGATAGGGGTAAGCCAAGGGAATTTGGGGTTCAGTAGAATTTCAGGACTGACTCCACTAATTCGGGCCCCTTCTCCAGAACTGGGTTGCTCTAAGTCCCTGAGGCCATCTTGACTGGGGAAGGGAGGCCATAAGCAGCCTTCTCCTTTCCTGTAGCAGACAGGTGTCAGAGTTAGTGTGCTGACTTACTAGACCCAATATCTGGTATTCTTGGGGTGAATTTCTGGCTCCCTTGTGCCCACTCCTAAGTCACAGCCTTCCTCCAAGTTACAGCAGGGTTCCCACCTCAGTTTTCATGAGCAACATCCTGAGTCCTTGTGAGAACAGAAGCATCCTCAGATCCCAGCCTGTAGAAATAGACTCACCTTGACCCTTTCTTTGCCTGGATCTCGTGGGTCCTTCCCTTAGGAAGATGGGGTCTTATGCTGGATCCTCTCAGGCTGACACCAGAGAGACACAAGACCATTGACCAAGTCTAGGGAGCTGTGCTGGAGAGAACCTTTCCACAGTGATGTCCTCAGCTGCACCAAGCCACAGTTCACATCCCTCTGGCTCTGAGAAGTCCCTGAAGGGATGACAAAACCATGATGGGCCACGTTGGACGCATTGCGGAGGAAGCCTGAGCTGGGAGTTGTGGTCACTGAGGAAACAGGACGATGGTGGGCATGAGAAGAAGGGGGCTTGGGATGGGTTCCCCCACCCCCATGCAGCACTTCGTTCACTCAACAAGCATTTACTGAGCAAATACTACTGAACAGCAGGTTCTAATGCTTAGCAGGGGAGTGGGATACCTAGACAAGTGAGTCACAGCTCTGAAGAAAAGAACAAACCATACGACGTGGGTGCTATGGTGATGAATGAAAAGGGTGCTACGGGGGGAGAGAGGGGACCACAGACCCAGCCCAGTGAGGTCAGGGAAGACTTTCGGAAGAGGGGGAAAACAAGTGGAAGGGGACTCTCCAGAAGAAAAGTCAAGATGGTATTTATTTATTTATTCACTGGCTGTCTCTGTGAGGCCCTGTTCTGGGGTCCAGAGATACAACAGTGAACAACAAAGATCCCCAAATCCCTGTCTGCATTGAGCTTACACTCTAGGGTAAGGTCAACCATGTGTGTTCAGGGGACTGCAAGCTTTTAAACACAATGAGAACCAAAGGTCTAAAAGGGTGAGTAACAAGAGACAAGGGTGAGGAGGTGTGAGGGCTGGAATTGGAGGAGCCTTGTATTCCCTGATAGGGAGTTTGGGGCTTATCCTGAATGCAGCAGCAGGCTCACTGAACAACTTCACACAGCGAAGATCTGCATTTGAATTAGGCAGTAATTGGAAAGTTTGAAGGTAGAGTAAGACTTGACATTGGAGACTAGTTAAGAGGCAGCTGGACTCTGAGAAATGAGAGGGGCTGTGGTGGGAAGGGAGAGAAGTAGATGAATTTGAGGGATTTTTAAGAGGCAGAGTCAATAGAAGTGGGTGATCTGTTGGAGGAGAAAAGAAAGAGGAATTTGGGATGACACCCAGGTTTCTTACGTGGGTATCTGGAGGGATGTTGGTATTGAACAGAATTTAGAAAGAGGTGGAGATTCAAGGGGAAAATAATAAGTTTTCAGACTTATTGAGTTTAAGCTACTGAGTGTCACTGATGTGCCATGCTGGTCTGAAGCTCAGGAACGAAACCTGGGTTTTGCTGAGTCATCAGAGGACCAATGGGGGCTGAGGCCCTCGGGGGAGGGGGATGAGAGGGCTCACGGAGAGGGGGCGTAATGCAAAGAGAGGAGAGCTGAGGGCAACGCCTTGAGGATCCCCAACGTTGAAGGGGTAAAAAGGGCCGAGGCAGAGGAGCCTGGGAAGGACCGGTCTTTACAAGAGGCGGGCCAAGGACATTGGACATGAGGCAGGAGAGGGTGGCCAGGTGTCGGGTAGCTCAGAGAGGCGCTGGAAAGGCTGAAAATAGCCATTCGACTCAGATGGAACATGAAGGCCTTCACGAGGTGGGTTTCCGTGGGAGTGAGGCTGAGCCTGGTGGGGAGAGCAGTGAGAGGCCAGGAGGTGGAGACGGGCTGCCCCTCCAAGAATCTGGCTCTGCAAAGGAGAGAAAAAAGGCAACGGGGATAAATAATCATTGGGCTGAAGGAGGGAGGATTTTATTTTTAGAAGAAAAAATGCTCAGTTTATTCATAATCTGAGAAGAAATATCCAGGGGAGAGGGAGGGGAAGTGTGAGGTTGGCGCAGGGCTCACGTCCAGGTTTGGCCCAGACAGGAGAGCCAGAAGGACAGCTCTGCCCCCTGGATGGGAGGACGGCAGCCAGGCATGGAAGGGGAGGGGAGGGGAGGGGAGACATGGAAGCAGGTCTCCAGCCACAACCTGGTGAGTGTGGGACCCCAGCGGCCAACCTCTGGTTGTGGAGGGAGCCCTAGAAGGCCTCACCTTGTGGCTGGGATTTCGGTGGCAGCTGTAGTGATGCCCCGAGAGGGGCTGCACAGATGGCCTCTGCGAAGCAGGGCGCAGGGCAGGGGATCGAAGGGGGCAGGGTTGTACGGTGAGTACTCTTGACTCCCTACTCTTCAGTTGCCTGTGGTTCCTCCTACCTTCTCTCCCCTCTGGCTTTGAAACCTCCTGAAGCCCCCTGCAGCACCACAGAATCCCACCAGCTGGCAGGAAGCACAAAGTTGCCCCTGGCATGGGAAAGAACGTGAACCAAGAAACCAAAGCTGCCATCTCCAGAGGGAAGCATCCTGTGCCCCATCGGCCTAGAGGACAATAGAAGATTTTGGTTGGAGGGAGGAGTAGAGGGGAGGAGAGAGGGAGGGAGGGGAGAGGAGACAGCGAGAGAGGAAGGAAAGAAACATCTATCTCATTTATATTTATTGTGGGCAACACCACGTTGGGTGCTTTGGGCATAGTCACTTGTTCAATACTCCAACGAAGAGTTTGTGTGAAGTGGTGCTATCTCTACTGTAGTGATGAGAAATCCGAGGCTCTAGGTGGTTTCTCAAGAGTCTCCGCAGAGAGGTGGTGAAGAGCTGGACTTTCAATCCAGGCCCTTCTTCCCTCCACGGCAGGTGCCCGTCCCATGGCACACACTGCTTCCTCCAGATTGTCTCTGCCACCGCTCTTAGACCCCCTACCACCTTCATCCTAACTGCAGCCACGCCACAGTCCCTGCACCACAGTCGCTCGGAGGAAGACCCCTGCCTGCGTGGCCTGGAAGGGAACAGCAATGCAGTCACACGCTGCTAAACGTAAAAATGAAAACTAAAAGAGAAAAGCATTTGTCTTGCAGCCGTAGACATGGGTGAGCTCAGTTCCCGGCTCTAAGACCCACCAGCTGCGACCTTGGAGGTGTCATTTCACCCTATAAGCCTCTGCAGAACAAGAATCCCTACCTCATCTGGTTGTCTGAAGGGTCAAATACAATTAGGGTGTGCTGGTAAAAGGCTAACAACCAGCTCTCCAAAAAAAAGAAGAAAGAAAACAAGAAAGCCAGATGTGTGCTGTTGGCTGATTTCCCTGGTACAGGTACTCCCAGCACAACTGGTGTGGAGCACAAACGTGACATTGCTGAACACGGAGTTGGAAAGAGACACGGGGTAACCCACCATTGGGAAGTACTTCCTCCAGACAGATCCAGTAGATGGAAAGAGCCTCTGGGGTAGTATTTCTAGGAGAGAGATGATAATAAAAGAATTAGAAAATGATGTCATTTTTAGAGTTGATTGCCTTTGTTTTAAACATAATTTATTTAACTGTAAGTTTATATAATCTAATCTTTAACAACTGGCTGGGTTTAACAACTGGTTCACAAAATCCCTAAAATGAAACTAGCAGCTCTCGTGGGCCAGCTCCCTCATGCCGCTGATCATAGGGGCTGTACTGGCGCTGCGTTAAGGGGTGGAATTGGGATTCAAACCCTGGTCGGGCTGACTCCAGAGTCCCCACGGCCACCAGCTTCCTGCCTGCACTGCAAGATGTGGTTCTGGCTGCCTAGAATTGCTAGTCAACCCCCCTGTCAGGGAGGAGGGAGGGGGCCGCTGCTCCACAGGCACCACAACAGAGAAACTTGGCAGGATCTCCCTCCTGCTGCTATACCAGGTTTGGGGTCACTTCGGGGAGCAGCCTCCTTCCCTGCTTCTGTCAATCAAAGCCAGGAGCAGCCCTTGTAATAATACTGTCATTAAGTCTGTTTCTGGGACCCGGTACTTTCTGTTCTTCCCAAGAGTCAGACCACCAAGTCCCTCCATCCATCTTTAACATCTCAGAGCCTCAGTTTCCCATCAAAAGGAGCAGGTTGGACCAGCTAACCTTAAAAGTCCCTTCCAGATCTGAAGTCCTCGGACCTGACTCCAGACCTAAGTGATGCTGGAGATTCTGACAGCTTCAGAGTCAGGGGTGACAAGATCATGGCAGGAGACAAGGATGTGCTGAAGAGGGTTGGATGGGAGGCAGAGACCATATAGGAAGCAACTGTTCTGGTTTCCTTGAGAAGTTTCCAAGAGGTGGCTGAAAGGGCGACAAGAGACTGCATCTTTGCACAGTGGAATGACGCCTGCCCAAGAGTGAGTAGACTCCTGTAGTCCCGCTCCCCATGTGATGTTCATGATGACGGTCACTGCCTTCTCTGACGTGCACCTCCCTCTTCTCATCTATAAAGTGAGGAGGTTGAGCTCTATGGCATCCGTACCACGGGATAAAGGCCCAATTGTGGGTAAGGAGATGGAGAAGAGGGGAAGGACATGGGACGTGTGACCGCTGACCTAGACAGGAGAAGAGGAGGGCCCAGTGGCTCAGTACTCTCACTCTCAAGAGTGGAAAGAGGGTGAGAGGAATGGTTGGGGGGTGGGGTCAGTTTAGCTTTGGAAGCCAGCATGCATGGGACTGGCAGTACCTCTACTATCTGAATAGCGCCCCAGCCCTGCGGTCGTCCCGGGGCCTGGGCACAAGGGTGAGTGCTGCCTGGGGATGCTAGAAGGATGCTGGGATGATCTTCGTGGTGTTGCCATGGAGCCCCAGGAGAACTTCAGGCTGGAAAGTGACTGCTGAGTGCAGCTCCATCTCTAAGGAGCCCACATCATGCCTTCGGCAGAATATCGGGTGGGAGTCTCGGTACACAATGAGCTATTGTTCTTGGAGACTTTACACGAAATCTGTTTCCAAGGTTTTATGAATCATTTTGCTGCCGATCTTAAAAAAAATAATAATATACAAGTCACAGTGGAGGAAGCCTTCAGCTTCTTTCCTCCGAGAGAGGGACATGAACTTGAGGAGAATTTTTTGCCGCGTCTTGCCTGCACAGACACTTGATCTTCCCCACAACTGTCAGAAAAGCCTCTTTGAAGACTGTGATGCTGCCTGTGGCACAGGCCACCTCGGCACTGAGCCTCTCAGTCTGGGAAGCAAAGCCTGGATCCTGAGGGGGGAGCAAAATGTACGTACACTTGGGGACTGCCGAGAGAAGTTGATGAAACTACTCAAGCTAAGGCCAAGCACCTGCTGTGTGACTCGGGCAGTTGCCACACAGACCTGAGTCCTCAGGAAGTCCAGCTCAGCAGGGGCAGCCTCTCAGGAGAGCAGTTTAGGCCTCCCAGGGGTAGGAACTTTTGCCTTAAAGTAATAAAGTTCTCCCTGTGTTTGCCAAGAACTCGCTTCCCAAAAATGCACACGCAACTCATGGCCAGACAGTTTTCTGCTTTATTCTTCACTCGTCTGCCTCCTTGCCCACTGTCCTGTCTGCTGAGGTTTCTCTTTGAAAGCCAGACTACAGAAGATCATGTGGGAACAGCCTTGGATGCCAGATACCCATGGTTCATTGGCCGTGCCACTTAAGGGGTCCTCAGCTCCCAAGCAGAAGCTAGAGCATTGGTCCCTTTCTACCCACGTATTCCCGCCCCACTCCCGCCTTACAGCAGATTTTAGCAACTTGCTGAACCAACTACCAAGAGATGGAATCCACACCAGACCATGGTGCATGGGGGGTGCTCAATCATACGATGGTCCCTCTTGGTTTTATTTCTCCAAATGGAAAATAAGGGTAAGGGCTTGTCTAGAGTTCATCTGGCTCTGCCGCTATCATCAGTGTGGACCCACGTTTCCAACAGCTGTTCTCCAGCAAAGGCTGCATCCTTTCACCTGGTCTGATTCTTGACCTAGACATGCACCAGCTTTTGAATGCCCCCCCCATCTGGACTTGAGCCCTGCCTCAGTCTCTCCTCTTTCCTCCAGAGCCCCAACTCTAAAACACACCCCAGCCCCAGCCCCAGCCCCAGCTGATGCTCTCCTCGCCTTCCAGTCCTCCTACTGTCTGGTTCCTCCTTACAGATGGTTCCAGCGCTGGTTATTATTTAAGCGAGCTGCTTCTGGCTCACATGTTAATTAAAACCTGCTGTCCAAAATCTCTTGGTACAATTTGCAGTGTAATCTGTAGCCTCTAGTGCATCATTGTATCTCTATTAAAAGGGATTCTCTGTAATGATGCGGGGATTTAATTAGTTTCTTTGCCAATGTTGTAAAACACAGTGATAAACGAGCCAACAGGTCCACGGATCATTATTCTCCTCAGGATGAGCTTATTAGCTGATTATGAATCATTAACAAAGTCTACACGGGATTTTCTTATCTAATTGAACACAATTTTTAACATTCAGTGCTCAGCACCCATTTCCCTCCACCAGCAACATTGGGTGGTGATTGCAATCTGTATGTATGGCTTCCTATTCTGGGCTTGGGTTTTCCCTCTCTTGGTATTTAATTTTAGATATATCGAGAAGGAGAACTCTATATAGGGTTTCCAAATTTAGATATACATTGGACACCATATTGTGATGAATTCAGGGACCCACTTTATGGAGAGAAACAGCCACTATGAACTGGGAATGCGTGTTTGTCTGTGCACACTTGTGTATGTGTGTCTATCTATAGTAGAGGGACTGCCTGGGGCTGTCCAAGTTCCTATGTGTATGGCCATGTGTGCTCTGTGTAGTCACATGTGTGTGTGTCCACAGGCCTGTGGACGGTGCTTGCTTGTTTAGTATGCATCTTGTGTATCTGTGGGTGCATGTACATGCAGACATGTGAGCACACTACTATGTGCACATAGAGGAGAGCTTAAGGAAAGAGAAAATTCTGGATAAGCTTTCAGAATGATGCTATTCAACCACTCCATGAGATACCAATATCCCCAAAAAGTTTCAGATGAACCCCTCTTATCTTCCCAGACTGGGGTCATTCTCCTTCCGGTCAGCACACGTATGGGTCTCTGACATGAAGAGAAGAAAACCAAGCATTATCACTTCAAATCTGTAATGACCAAGAGACTCGACGTGGAGGACGATACACACGTAAGCTTAACTGCCACAGCTTGGGTGGCTTGAAGGCCCACCAAGTTCAGACTTCAAATACATAGGCCAGAGGGAGATGAGGAAAGCTAAATTCAAGCATGATGGGTGTTATGGAAAGACTTGTGTCTCCCTGAAGCTCATATGTTGAAGTCCTAAACCTATTACTTCAAAATGTGACTGTATTTGCAGATAGGGTCTTTAAAGAAGTAATTCAGTTAAAAATGAAGGCATTCTGGTAGGTCCAAATCCAATATGATTGGTGTCCTTATAAGAAGAGGAAATTTGGACACAGACACATACTGAGAAAGGACCATGTGGAGACATAGGGAGAAGATGGGCATCTACAAGCTGAGGAGAAAGGCCTCGGAAGAAACCAACCCTGGCAGCACCTTGATCTCAGACTTCTAGCCTCCAGAATTGTGAGAAGATTAATTTTTGTTGTTGAAACCACCCAATTTATGGTACTTTGTTATGGCAACTCCGCCATACTAATCCAGGGAACAAACCCTTACAGAGGAGAATTCCTCATCCAGCAATCTATGCCATGCCCAAAGGAAAGCAATAGACAGGCGCTTACTTCAAGTTAGTGTCCACTGGTGACCAAACATGTCCAATGTGACCAGGTTGGTGAAGCAATGTACAGCTAGGCGATCAGAAATGCTCTAGATGAGGTATAGTGATTCCAAGTGATCCATCCATTCGAAGACAAAAACCATCAAGTGGGGGTGCTGAAAAGAACTTAGCAGGGATAAGGGCCCAGCCAAGCCAGTGTGGCATTAGAGCAGCTCATATCCCAGTAGGGATATGAAGTTCTGGACAAGGACACAGAGGTAGAACCTTGGTCATGCCAACAGAACCAGGACAGTGGTGGGTAGGAAAAGGCTTTGCAGAGCTTTCCACAAGCCCACAGGAGCAAAGCACATGCCCCACAAAGGTTTGTTGAGTGATTCAGCATAAGTTAGCTACCGTTTCTATGTCAGTTAGCTCTTGCTGTGTAACAGATCATATGAAAACTTGGTAGGTTAAGACAACCATTTATTATTATTCATAAGTTTGTAGGGCAGCTAGTCTTTCTGTTGGTTTGACTCTACTTTCTGCCAGTCTGGGCCAGGCTTCTCTGATCTTGGCTGCACTTACTCACGCATCTGCTGTGAATTAGCAGTGGACTGGGGGCTGAAAGTTCTAGGATGGCCTCATCTAGAACAACACAGGTCTCCTCCATGTGTCTCCCACTCCCCTCCACTAGGGTAGTCCAACTATCTTCCCAAGTTAGCAGTAGGAATCAAGACAAGAGAGACAAGAAATACCAAGACAAGAGAGAGCTAGTCTTGGACAGGGGTCCAAGAGAAAGCTAGCCTGCTTGTCATGGGGAAGGCAGAGGTGCAAGAGAGGACATTGAAACATACAAAAACTTTTCCAGCCTCTGCCTGTATCACATTTGCAAACATCACATTGGCCACAGGATGTCATGTGGCCAAGCCCAGCATCTGAATAAGAGGGGACTGCAAAGTTATAGGGCAAAGGGTTTGGATACAGGGAAGCCATTAATTGGAGCCATTGGTGTCATTAGTCTACCACAGTAGTGAGTTAACAAATGTTTGAAGCAGAAGTCAATGGGAGTAAAACGAAAACCAGACTCACTTGCTGGTGGGGTGAGGCCACTTACTCCTCCTGTCCTTGGTCAGGATTGATTCAAAGGAAGTAAGAGCTGAGTCTGACCCTTTGTAGCTCTGCAGGGAGAGGCTGCAAATACTCTCTTCGGATGATCCCTGAGGCTACACCTGGCCCCAACTGTATACAATTAAAGTGCCACTAGATTTTGTGTGGGAATTTGTAAATAATAGGGTCTTCAGAGTGTTGCCCTGGGCACTATTCTCACTCTGTACCCTCCTCCTGGATAATCATGTTCCCTCTCACCATTTCAACCGCTTTTCTCCTGCCCAGACACAGCTGAGGAGCCATCAGCAGTAGTGGCTCTACAGGACAATACCTTTTAATTGGGAACTGGGGGAGAAAGGGAGAAAAATATCTCCTGAGGTACATTGAAGTAGATATCAAACTCTGAGATGCGCTGTCATAATTTAGAAGATTCTCCCAAGAAGTTCTGATAAATATTGCACCACCATCAACATTAAGAATTACAGATCTATATAAGTAGATGGTTTATAAATCGAAATCGCCAACCCAGATTGTTCTCTTGAGCAGCAAACCCATAAATCCAGCTTTCTGTGCATATCTTCACTTGGATGTCTCATAGGTGACCAGAACAAAAGTGAAGTAATTCTCGTCAAAATCTGATTATATAGGATTCTATTCTGATCCCTATATTCCTTATCTTGATGAACGGCCCCACCACCCATCCAGTCACCCAAACCTGAAGTCTGGAAGTCACCCTCAACTCCTGCTTCTCCCTCATTAATCCAACCCCACCCCATATTGCCACAATTAGCAAGTTTTTGTCATTTCAACCATCTATAGCAGGCTGAAGGATATTTCAGAAAATAAAACCTATTCAGTGGCTTCCCATTGCCCAAACATCTTCACACCATTCAAATCCCCTTACAGAACCTGACCCCCTTTCCAGCCTCTACTCTCTCCACTCTTCTGAGTGGACTTTTTCCCATCCATCTCTTTCGGTTCTTTAAATGGCACCTCGACTTCATCCTGAGGGTTTTGCATGCATTATTTCTTCTGCTTGAAATACTCGCCAGCAGAGTGTTATAAATAATACTTTGTTTATTATTTATAATAATAAATAATCACCCCATGTTACCAAATTGCTCCTTGTGCTTCAAATCTCAACCCAGATGTCCCTTTCTGAGAGAAGACATCTTTACCCCCATAGTTTGGTTCATGTCCTTTCCCATGGTATCCACTTTACAGGATTTGCCACATTGTGTTTTATGCCTCTTTGCATCTCTGTGTCTCCCACTAGACTATAAGCTCCTTGGAGGTAGAAACCATGTCATGATCCCCAGTTTAGTTCCTGCACGTGGTAGAGTAATTAACACAAAGTGAACATATAATAAATTATTGTTTAATAAATGAATGAAATCCAGATGAGTCACATGGGATTAATTTACATACCTGAGGGAAATTTCCAAGCTACTTATATAAAATCTCTTTGTAGGATGCCAGCAGTCACCTCTCAGTTAAGGTTTTTAAATCGGTGGCTTGCTTTAAACAAGGAACTCTTAATACGCATGGAAGCAATCAACTGGGAAATTCATTCTCTGCTCCCTGCTTATATAAGAATCCTACTCCACGTTACTGTATTGAAAGAGGTTACTACACTGTGAATGGTAGCATTCACTGTGATCTACTTACATTTACCATGACCTTTAGTTGTGATTTTTAACCTAAAGAAAAAGAGAAAAAGTGAAGCTGTCATCTCTGTCTTCAAATATCTCAAAAGATTTTTGGAGGCAGACTTGAATGGTTGTCTTCATAGGACAGATCAGGACTGGGGGGAATATTTTAGCTCAGTAGAACATCTTTCTCATGGACAAAAGCAGCATAATGGGATAAACTCTAAAATGGACACACTCAAAGAGAGAATTAATGGAAGATGATACTTGAGAATTTCTCAAGAACATAGAACAAATAGGTTTGAAATTGTAAAGCAGCAGTTTAGAGACATGTAGGATAAATTGAGAAGCTGATATTAGTCTAATGGAGCTTCAGAATATCAAAATGGACAATTTTTCAGAATTAAAGGAAATAGAATTCATTATGTCAAAAATATATTAAATGGGGCTTCCCTGGTGGTGCAGTGGTTGAGAGTCCGCCTGCCAATGCAGGAGACACGGGTTCGTGCCCCGGTCCGGGAGGATGCCACGTGCTGCGGAGCGGCTGGGCCGGTGAGCCATGGCCGCTGAGCCTACGCGTCCGGAGCCTGTGCTCCGCAACGGGAGAGGCCACAACAGTGAGAGGCCCACATACAGCAAAAAAAAAAAAAAAAAATTAAATGAAGATAATTCTACACCTAGAGACATATAGAAAGCCTGTAAAATATCAAGGAGAAACATAAATCTTAAAAACTGCCAGAAAAAAAGACATACAATTTAGACAAGTGCTAAAGGAGAATAATTGGTAATCTTGAATTTTTTTTTTTTTTTTTTGGCAGTACGCGGGCCTCTCACTGTTGTGGCCTCTCCCGCTGCGGAGCACAGGCTCCGGATGCGCAGGCTCAGCGGCCATGGCTCACGGGCCCAGCCGCTCCGCGGCACGTGGGATCTTCCCGGACCGGGGCATGAACCCGTGTCCCCTGCATCGGCAGACAGACTCAACCACTGCGCCACCAGGGAAGCCCAATCTTGAACTTTATACCCAGATAAAGTATCATTCAAAGTGAGGGGAAAAAAGACTTTTTAAAACATAAAAAGGCTATAAGTTTCCCAATTCATTAAAAGAACTATTAGAGACTAGAGTTAGAGTTGCATCTCCAACATCTAAAGTTGGAACTCCCATCCCTACAAAAAAAAAAAAAAAAAAAAGCTGAAAAACTGAAAATCAATGACTTTTCTTGTACCCATTAGAGAAATAAGATCAAAGGACAAACTATGCTGAAATCTGGAGAGACAGGTGAATGCAAAGAATCACAGCCAAGATCAACTCACCTGGAGCAAAAGTTGCTAGAGCCATAAACTGGTAAGAACACTTCAACAGTAATTTTGTTGAATTTATGGATACGGAATGTAAAATAGTGTCAGTGAGAAACTCTTCAGAGCTGCATTCATATGGGACCTTGCACTTTCATGAGTTTTACCTCCAGGAACCCCACAAAGTTGTCTTGGTGAAGAGTAAAGCTAAAACTCCTATGTTTCTGGTAGGGAGGAGGGAATAGTAACCATTCTGAAATAATGCCCAGAGCACTCTCCTTAACAAAGACCTATTCATTGATGGAAAGATTTTAAAAGAGCTTTATCTGAAGGGAGAGAGGGAACTTATCAAATTCCAGCCCCCTCTCGCCTTCCTGTCTCATCTAAGTAGGGAAAAAATGTGAGATACATTTGTGAAGGTTACAGCTCAGGGACAAGGGCTCACTAAAGACTGAGGCTTAATCATAGGATTATAGAACTTTCTCCTTCCCCCACAACAGACCACCCATCCATAGGGCTGCAGTATAACAGTGGGTCACAGCTGAAACAGCTGCAAGACTCAGACTCTCTTCAAGGAGATTTTACGAAAACCCAAAGATAACAGGTGAGGCATAAAACAAGGATACTAGAGGACACTAAAGCCTTTAACACTTACAGCTACAGCCAATGTTAAACCAGCCTAACTCCTAGCCACATTAACATAAAACCTCATACTAAAGGCCTATTTACCTCAGTTCCTGTTACCTCATACATCACGTTCTACTCAATAGCATAAATAAATAAATAAGTAAATAAGTAACCCAGTTAAAAAAAAAAAAATGGGCAAAGGACCTGAACAGACAATTTTCCAGAGAAGATATACAAATAGCCAACAGGTATATGAAAAGATGTTCAACATCAGTAATCATCAGGGAAATGGAAACCAAAATGTAGATATCATCTTACACCTATTAGGATGGCTATTACCAAAATGCCAAAAGATAAAAAGTGTTCACAAGGATGTGGAGAAAAGGGAACACTTGTACACTGTTGGTGGAAATGTAAATTGGTACAGCCATTATGGAAAATGGTTTTTAGGTTCCTCAAAATTTTAAAATATAACTACCATGTGATTCAGTAATCCCACTTCTGGGGTATATATCCAAAGGAAATAAAATCACTGTCTCAAAGAGATATCTGTACTCTTATGTTCATTGAACCACTATTTGCAATAGCCAAGATTTAAAACTACGTAATTGACCATCTACAGATGAATAGATAAAGAAAAAATACACACGCACACACACCATGGAATATGATTTAGTCTTAAAAAAGAAGGAAATTCTGCCATTTGTGACAAATGGATGAATTTGAAGGACATTATGCTGAGTGAAATAAGCCAGACACAGAAAGACAAATACTGCATGATCTCACTTATATGTGGAATCTTAAGTGTCAAACTCATAGTAACAGAGAATAAAATAATGATTACCAGAGGTTGGGGAATGGGGAGAAGGGGAATTATTGATCAAAGTTTACAAACTTTCTAAGATGAGTAAGTTCTGGAAACCTAGTGTACAGCATGATGACTATAGTTAATAATGTACTATGTAGTTGAAAACACTAAGAGAGTAGATCACAAGTGTTATCACAAAAATAAAATGGTAACTATGTGAGGTGATGAATATGTTAATTAACTTCATTGTGGTAATCATTTCATGACATATACATATATCAAAACATCACCTTAGGGCTTCCCTGGTGGCGCAGTTGTTGAGAGTCCGCCTGCCGATGCAGGGGACATGGGTTTGTGCCCCGGTCCGGGAGGATCCCACATGCCGCGGAGCGGCTGGGCCCGTGAGCCATGGCCGCTGAGCCTGCGCGTCCGGAGCCTGTGCTCCGCAATAGGAGAGGCCACAACAGTGAGAGGCCTGCGTACCTCAACAACAACAACAACAAAATTTACCTTAAATATATACAATTTTTATTTGTCAGTCATACCTCAATAAATCTGGGGGAAAAAATTTAACCTAAAAGCTTAGTGTTCTCAGAAAAATTGAAATACAAATGGCTTATAAATATATTAATGTATTTTCACATATCATTAATAAATACAAACTGAAATAATAATGAAAACAAAAAAAGTTGTTTGATAAAGCTCTAGCCCAGCTAACCAAGAAAAAAGAGAGAAGACCCAAAATACCAATAATAGAAATGAAAGAAGAGTCATCCCTACTGATCTCATGGACATCAAAGGAATAACAAAGCAATATTATGAAAAACTATACCTGCAAATTTGATACCTTAGATGAAATAGACAAATTCTTTGAAAGACATGAACTACCAAAGCTCACGAAATGAGAAATAGATAATATGAATAAGCCTATATCTATCAAAGAAATTGAATTAACAGTTAATATCCTTCAAAAAAAGAAAGCACTAGGCTCAGGTGGTTTTGTTGCTAAATTCTACCAAACATTTATGAAAGAAATAATGTCAATTCCTTATAGTCTCTTCCAGAATATAGAAGCTTAATTGACACTTCCCAATTCATTCTATGAGGCCAGCATTACCCTAATACCAAAACTGAATAAATATATTACAAGAAAGAAAAGCTATAGGCCAATATCTTTCATGAACATGGATGCAAAAATTCCCAACAAAATATTAGCAAATTGAATCCAACAATGCATAAAAAGAATTGTACACCACAACCAAGTAGGATTTATTCCAGCTATGCAAGGCTGATTCAACATTTAAAAATCAATTGATATAATGCACCCCTTCAACAGGCTAAAGAAAATCATATCAATCAATGCAGAAAAAACATTGACAATGTCCAACATCCACTGATGATTGAAAAAACTCAACAAATCAAGAATAGAGAGGAGCTTCCTCAACTTTTTTTTAACTACCAAAAAACCAAAAACAAAAACAAAACAACCCTGTGGCTAACATCATACTTAATGGTGGAATATTGAGTATTTCCCCTGAATATTGCGAAGAAGGCAACTATGTTCCCTCTCCCCACTTGTACTAGAAGCCCTAGCTAATACAATAAGACAGGAAAGGGGGCGGGGGTGGTGTACAAATCAGGGAGGAAGAAAGAAAACTATCTGTTTTTGCAGGTGATATGTTTGTCTGTGTAGAAAATTCCGAAGAATCAACCAAAAAACTCCTGGAACTAATAAGTGATTATGGTAAGTTTATGGGATATAAGGCTAATATACAAAAGTCAATGGCTTCTTTATATACCAACAATGAATAATTAAAAATTGAAATTTAAAACACAATATCATTTACAATAGTACAAAAAATGAAGTACTTATATGTAAAACTAACATAATATTTACAGAATTTCTATAAGAAAAAACTACAAAATTCTGTTCAAATAAATTAAAGAAGATGTAAATAAACGGAGAGGTATTCCAGGTTCACAGATAGTGAGGCCCAAAACTGTTAAGATGTCAGTTCCTTCCAACTTGATCTACAGGTTCAACACAATCCCAATTAAAATCCAAAGAGCTAGTTTGTGGATGTTGAAAAACTGAGTCTAAGATTTATATGGAAAGACAAAAAAAACAGAATAGCCAACACATGAAGAAGAACAAAGTTGTGGGACTGACACTACTGAATTTCAAGACTTACTATAAATCTACACCAACCAGGACAGTGTAGCATTAAAGAAAGAATAGACACATAGATTGATGGAACAGATAGAGAGTCCGGAAATAAACACACACAAATACAGTCAACTACTCTTTGACAAAGGGAGCAAAGGCAATTCGATGGAGAAAGAACAGTATTTTCAATAAATGGTGATGAAAAAATTGGATTTCCAGATTTTCAAAAAAATAATAACCCAGATTTAGATCTTACACTTTTCAGAAAAAGTAACTCAAAATGAATCATAGACATAAATATAAAATGCAATTCTATAAAACTTCTAAAAGAAAACATAGATCTATGTGACAAACAAAATCTATGTCACACTGGGTTTGGCAATGAGATTTTAGATACCACACCAAAAGCATGATCCATGAAGGAAAAAATTGATCTATTAAACTTTATTAAAACCTCAAAATTCTGTTATTTGAAAGATACTGTTAAGGGAATCAAAACAGAAGCCACAGACTGGGAGAAAATACTTGCAAAACATATACCTGTATATACAAAGTACTCTAAAAACTTAACAATAAGAACACAAATAACTTAATTTAAAATGGGCAAAAGATCTGAAGAGACACCTCACTGAAGAAGATATACAAATGACAAATAATGCATACCGAAATATGCTGAACATCATTTGTCATCAGAGAATTGCAAATTAAAACAATGAGATACCACTATACACTTATTAGAATGACATTTTTTTAAAATTTAACATGAAATATCAAATGCTGATGAGGATGTGGAGCAACAGAAACTCTCATCCTGTGATAGTGGGAATGCCAAAGGGTACGATCACTTTGGAAGACAGCTTGGCAGTCTCTTACAAAGCTAAACATTGCCTGACTAAATAATCCAGCAATCACACTCCTGGTTATTTACTGAATTGATTTGAAAATTTATGTTTACACAAAAACCTGCACGTGAAGGTTTATAGCAGTTTTTCATAATCTCCAAAAGCTGGAAGCAACCAAGATATCCTTCAATTGGTGAATGGTTAAACAAACTGCGGTACATCCATACAGTGAAATATTATTTAGCAATAAAAAAGAAATAAGCTATTAAGCCACAAAATGACTTGGAGGAACCTTGAATACACGTTGCTAAATGAAAGAAGACAGTATGAAAAGGCTACATATTTGTGATTCCAATTATATGACATTCTGGAAAAGGCAAAATTATAGAGATGGTAAAATGATCAATGGTTGTCAGGGGCTTGGGGATAGGGGAGGGAGAGCCATGAATAAACGAAGCACAGTGGATATTTTAGAGTAGTGAAACCATATTATATGATGCTGTAATGGTGGATAGAGGACAACATGCATTTGTCAAATCTATAAAACTTTACAGCATGAGTGAATCTTAATGTATGCAGTTTTTTAAAAAAGTCAATTAGGAGGAAGTCAGGGATCTCAGGAAGGAATGAAAACTATGACAAGAGACTCTAACGGTAGTACAAATGTATGAAACAACCTCACTGAAAGAGGTGGGGGGACAAGGTGTTGACCTAAGTAACTTTGGAAATCAGTAGATGCTATAAGACTAAAGACAAAAGTAACTTCATTTAAGCACTCTACTTGATAAAGTTGCTGTTTCCCATGGGGGTATGGGTTAAAAATTCTAATATCACTATACATATATATTGGAATTGAACAATTCCATATCTGTTCCATCAATCTATGTGTCTCTTCTTTCATTAATGCTATCCTGTCTTGATTAAATATATTTATAGTAAGTCTTAAAATTGGGTAGTGCCAGTCCTGCAACTGTTCTTCTTCATGTGTTGGTTATTCTTTCCATATAAAGTTTAGACTCAGGTTGTCAATATCCACAAAATAGCTCTTTGGATTTTGATTAGTATTATGTTGAATCTATAGATCAAGTTGGAAAGAATTGACATCTTAACAATTTGGAGTCTTGCTATCCATGAACATGGAATACCTCTCCATTTATGTAGATCTTCTTTGATTTCCTTCAAATCAAATGAAATGGATGGTGTATGTTGGGAGCCAGGTTTCTCACTATTGGGGTGGACAATTACAGATGAGAGAAAGAGGCCAGAATAATACAAGGATTTGTGTTGGCAACATCAGTACGGACTCAGGGTTAGCTTTATATTAATAAAGGTACAAATAGTTATTTACAGAAATATTTATAGATATGTGTGTATACACGGGTTAGAATAAACACATAATTTTTGCTCTATCAGCTGAGACGGCCTGAAAGAAATGACACCTCAGTAGCAACAAGCATAGCTAAAGACCAGATCTTGGTTTCTGATACCATTCTTCAATAAAAGGAAGCAGGGATCCTTGAAGAAACAACTGATTCTAGGACTGAGGCAGGAAATATATAAGATGATCCTGGAGCTTCTTGTAGTGCCACAAAGTAAGAAAGTATTGGAAAAAAAAAATATATTGATAGGGATGTTTCAAAGGAGCACCAAAGCCAATCAAAAGCTCCCAGTGG
The DNA here is from genome assembly GCF_039906515.1 of Pseudorca crassidens. Classification (NCBI taxonomy): domain Eukaryota; kingdom Metazoa; phylum Chordata; class Mammalia; order Artiodactyla; family Delphinidae; genus Pseudorca; species Pseudorca crassidens. The sequence goes on along the minus strand of NC_090297.1, from coordinate 30,732,479 downwards.
CACCGATGCTGGAATAATTTGAGCAAGAAAATAAAGTAGTTTTGGCTTATAACCCAAAGTATAAAGTTAATATCCATGACTTTATACTTATATAAATAAATGATTGAATTAGTTAATAAATGATTGAGAAGAGAGAAATCTTCCACACAGAAAAATCCCAAATAATTTATATAGATACTCTGCCCTCAAGGAAAGGGAGCATAATGCCCCACTCCTTATATGTAGGCTGCATATGGTGACTTCCTTCCGAAGAGTAGGATATAAAAGGGGCACAGTGGCAGGGAGAATAAACTTTACAGTGGAAAAACCTGACAAACACTCTCAGTCAGGTGACCAAGGCCGACTTCAACAGTCATAAATCATGTTGATAGTACCTTATGTACCCTTGATATGTTGCAATGAAAATGACACTTTACCTCTATGATCTTCTTTCAGTAAGCCATAACACCAGTCTTATCATAGAAAAATATCAGATAAATTCCTAGAGTGGAGCATGCTACAAAATACTAAACCAGTGCTCCTCAAAACTATCCCAAGCATCAAAAATAAGAAAACTCTGAGAAAATGCTGAAGCTAAGAGGATCCTAAGGAGACGTGATGACTAAATGACTAAATGTAACATGGTATCACAGATGGATAGAAAGTCCAGAAAAAAGCACATTAGGTAAAAACCAAGGGAATCTGAATAAAGCACAAATTTCTCAAGTAAGAGGGCTTCCCTGGTGGCACAGTGGTTGAGAGTCCGCCTGCCGATGCAGGGGACACGAGTTCGTGCCCCCGTCCAGGAAGATCCCACATGCCGCCAAGAGGCTGGGCCCGGGAGACATGGACACTGAGCCTGCGCGTCCGGAGCCTGTGCTCCGCAACGGGAGAGGCCACAGCAGTGAGAGGCCCGTGTACCGCAAAAAGAAAAAGAAAAAGAAAAAAAATGTATCATACTAATGTGAAATGTTGATAATAGGGGAAACTTACAAGGTATACGAGAAATCTCTAAACTAGCTTTTCAATTTTTTCTGTAAACCTAAATTCCTAAAAAGATAAGATCTGTTAAACAAATAAACAAACAAAAAAAAGAACAGTTAAAGGATATACTTCAGCAAGAAGACAAGTGAGTTTAGAGGGAAGCTAATGAACTAGGAAATAAAATATGTCAGTAAATTTAATTCACTATTAACTGAAAAAGAGACAATTATTTTGTTAATAATAGGTAAAACTATAATTAGAAAAAATAACCAAATGAAAGGGGTGTTCAGTTAGCAGTTAAAGCGGGTTAAAGTCTGTGCCATGTTTTGGAAGAGGGTAGAGATATTGAATGACTTTTAAATCTGTTAGAAAAATGTGTACTTAAGTATACTCATATAATTATGTACAAATTCAGGGGTAACCATTGTAAATACAGTCTATTTTCCAAACTGCCAAACAGGAGGAAACGGTATGGAGGTGGGGAGAAATAAAGAAAACTTTTTCTGTTCAACAGAAGGCAGGAAAAGGAGGGGAAAAAATGAAACAAAAACCAGAAAACAGAAAACTCTCAATAAGGTGGTAAAAAAAAATAAGCACAAATGTATAAGTGGCCAAAATGGACCTTGTATGAGATGCATCTTGTGCACATCCTCAAATTTTCTTGGCCTCACCTGTCTCCCAGACACTCAGCTTCTTGCTTTGCTGCAACTACTGCCAGGTGACAGTCAGCTCTGTGTGGCCCTGTGGCCAGAAACTACTGTCCATTGTCTGCCTTCCCCCACACAGCTGACATTTTATGCCACAGTGCACGGACTAGGTAACTCAACTGGAAGTTCAGGTGAGCTAGATCCCTAAGGAGTAAACTTTGATGAATTAGAGACAGGAGATAGGAAGGAACCAGCAGATAAATTCCTTCTACTTTCTTCTCCTCAGTTTACTGTCTATCTATGTCTATCTATCATGTGTGAAAATGTACCAAGAGGCCAAGCAAGTGTACCTGTCCAGCATTAGCATTGCTTCATGACTTGTTGTGAAGCCCTTACATCTGCTTTCCATTCTCCCTGCCCTGTCCCCCTTTTCTCTCTCCCTTAATGACTCAGAATTGCTTTAGGCACTGTTATTAAAACAAACACGAAAAAAAACAAAGTCTACTTAATAAAATAGGTTATAAGACTACATTTAAATCCAGCAAAATGCCTACAAGAGACATACCAGAAATGAAATTAGTTAGAAATATCAAGATGAAGGCATAGGAAATGTACACCACGTAATTACCAACAGCAACAACAAAAAAATGGTGCAGCAAAACTAATATCAAAATAAAAGTTAAGGTACGATGTATTGTATAATTTATATTTTATATATATTATATATATATATATAATTATGATTATATATCATTTAGAGAAAACAATCTACCAAGGAAATAAAATATAGAAAACAATATAATATATATTTTATACATTAAGTAGAAATATAATATATTTTAATATATAATCATAATTGTATATTATATTATTTAAAGAAACTAATATATAATTATATATTACCTATTGTTTAAACGAAACAATCCACCAAGGAAACAAAGCAATAATGAATTTATATGCACCTAACGAAATTACCTCAAAATATACAACGCAGAAACAGAATTACAAAGAAAAAAATGAGCAATATAGAAATATAGATTTTAACAAGCTTCAATTAAAAACTGTATATCAAGCAGACAAAATATTATTAACATATGAAAGTTTTTGAACAACTAAATCAACATGTTTTCTAATAAATGTAGACAGAGCCTTCAACCAGTAAATAGAGAAAATGCATTCTTTCCTAGTACATATAAATCATTTACAAAAAGTGACCACATATAACAGTAGACACAGAGGAAATCTCGACAAATACCAAAGAATCAATATCATATAGACCATTTTCTCTTGTGACAATAAAACTAAATTAGAAAGCAACCATAAAAGTTAATTCGAAAAAAACCAAACTTGTTGGAAACTTTAAAATACATTTCTAAATAACTCATTTTGAAGAGGAAGTAATAGAAATTACAGAATATTTATAATATGCATCTAAAGGTTGCATATTAAAATATGTAGCTAGAAGGGTACTTAGAAGGGACTTTGTAACTGCAGATGTACTACTTAAATAAGAGAAAGAAAATAAATGAGCATTGCTCCACTCAAGAACCAATAAAAAGGTCAGAAACAGAAATGAGATACAAAAAAGGAAATATTAAAATTGAGTAGCAATTAACAAAATAAAAGATAGAAAACAATTTTTTAAAAAGATCTGGACTTCCTTGGTGGCGCAGTTGTTAAGAATCCGCCTGCCAATACAGGGAACATGGGTTTGAGCCCTGGTCCAGGAAGATCCCACATGCTGCAGAGCAACTAAGCCCACGTGCCACAACTACTGAAGCCTGCGCGTCTAGAGCCTGTGCTCCGCAACAAGAGAAGCTACTGCAAAGAGAAGCCCGCGTACCGCAACAAAGAGTAGCCCCCCACTCACCACAACTAGAGAAAGTCTGCGTGCAGCAACAAAGACCCAGTGCAGCCAAAAATACATAAGTAAATAAATTTTTTTTAAAAAAAAGATCAATAAGAACAAAAGCTATTGCTCTTAAAAAATTTTTTTTAAACTAATAAAATAGACTTCCAGCAAAACTGAACAAGGCAACAGAGAAAAGGCATAAATATCCAAAATTAGAAATAGAGGATATAATCAAATTAGAGACTTAAATATCAGAGTATAATGTGATCAGCTTTATATTTTTAAATTTGAAAGCCTAAAGAAATTTCCCATTTCTAGAAAGTATAAATTATCAAAATTAGCTCAAGAAGATAGGAAAACTGAATAAATGAAGCCAATAAAAAAATAAAATAATCAACCAAAGTAAACTCTTCTCAATAAAAAGATCCACTCTTAAATGGAAACTTGTTATATGACAAAGTTGATGTCACAAGTCAATAGGAAAATGATGAATTCTTCAATAAATGGCACTGAGACAACTAGCTATCCTTAGATGCCTACATTTTCATCAAACACAGAAACTATTTCCAGGTAGATTAAAAACCTAAACAGAAAAGACAAGCCTTTAAAACATTCAGGGGAAAAAAAATTAGAGAAATGTCTTCAGGGTAGAAAAGGATTTCTTAAAGCACTGTAAGAAAAGATAAATATTGATAAATTTGACTGTTTTGTAATTAAAAACTTTGTTCAACAATAGCTACCATAAGCAAAATGAAAGACAAGCTCCAACAGCCACTTTGGAAAATAGTTTGGCACTCTAATAAAGCTGAAGATATGCACACCTGACGACTGAGAAATTCCTCTCTTAGATATGGTCTCTGGAGAACCTCTTATATGTATGCACCAAAAGATGTGTACAAGAACATTCATAGTGATATTGTTTGAAATATTCAAAAACTGGAGGGAAAAAACCAACTGTAAGATGGATAAATTGTGGAATGTTCATTTGATAAAATACCATCAGCAGAGAAAACGAGGAACTATAGCCAACTATAGTTATATTTATAGTTATATATAGTTATATTAATCACAAGGATATATATATAGTTATATAGTTATATATATATAGTTATATTAATCACAAGGATATATATATAGTTATATATATAGTATATTTATAGTTATATATAGTTATATTAATCACAAGGATTAATCTTACAAACACATGTTGAGTCAAAGAAACAAGACATAAAAGAAGGGCTTCCCTGGTGGCGCAGTGGTTGCGAGTCCGCCTGCCGATGCAGGGGACATGGGTTCGTGCCCCGGTCCGGGAAGATCCCACATGTCGCGGAGCGGCTGGGCCCGTGAGCCATGGCCGCTGGGCCTGCGCATCCAGAGCCTGTGCTCCGCAGCGGGAGAGGCCACAACAGTGAGAGGCCCGTGTACCGAAAAAAAAAAAAAAAAGACATAAAAGAAAAACTACAAAATGATTTCACTTACATAAAGTTCATAGCGAACAACACTAATTTATAGTGTTTTGGGATGCCTATATAAGTAGCTAAACTATATAAAGAAGGAAGAATGTGATATATAAAAATCGACAGTGGTTACATCCAGGAGAGGGATAGTAAACGTTATTAGGAAGGGATGAGAGGGATTTCTGGAAATGGCAACTTTCTACTTCTTAAATCGAGTGGTAATTTCCATGAGTGTCCACTTTGTGAATATAGTGGCTATTCATGTCTTAAGCTCAAGCCACAAACGAGGAGAATATCTTTGTAACGCATGTGACCAATAAATGATTAGCATTCAGAATAAACACACACTTTTTTTTTTTTTTTTTGCAGTACGCGGACCTCCCACTGTTGTGGCCTCTCCCGTTGCGGAGCACAGGCTCCAGACGTGCAGGCCCAGCGGCCATGGCTCACCGGCCCAGCTGCTCCGCGGCATGTGGGATCTTCCCGGACCGGGGCATGAACCCACGTCGCCTGCATCGGCAGGCAGCCTCTCAACCACTGCGCCACCAGGGAAGCCCAACACACACATATTTTTTAAAATTTAATTTAATTAATTTATTTTTTTATACAGCAGGTTCTTATTAGTTATCTATTTTCTACATATTAGAAACACATGTATTTTTAAACCTTTAAATCAATAAGAAAAAGGGCAAAAGATATGAACATATGAACAACTTGTGGTGGTAGACAGAGAGAGGCAGAGAGATATAGATAGATTAGACGGATAGATAGATAATAGATATTCGATAGACATTCGATAGTCTATATATACACATATATATTATATATGCATATATGATTCTCAACATCAGTAATAAATTGGGGAAACTCAAATTAATTAAAACAATGATGAAATGTCATTTCACAGCCATTAGACCAGCAAACATTAAAAGCCTGACAACACCAAGTATTGGAGAGTATATGGGAAAACAGAGCCACTTATACTTCTGGGAGTGTGTTTGGGGAAGCAATTTGTCCAACACTGAAGAAGGTCACATCCTATGGCCAACAAGGCAGCTTTGCATTGTGCAGAACAAGTCCTTTTTAAGAATATCTATCTGTGCCATTGTTTGCAATAGCTAAAAATTAGAAACAACTTTAGCGTTCTGAAACAAAAGAAGGAATAAATTGTAGTATAGTAACACAAGGCAATAGCAACTTGATGAACTAGAGCTTCAAGTATCAAAATGGAAAAGCCAATTGTAGGATATTCATAGTAAGACACATTTTATATAAACTTTGAAAACATGCAAAACAACACCACATATTGTTTATGATACATACATATGTAGCAATCATATGAAAATATGCATGAGAATGATAAACACTGTATTTAGGGTGGTATTTGCCTCGGGGGAGGAAGGCAAAAAAATGAGATCCATGAGGGACACACAGAGCTTCAATTATATCTGAAATATTTTACTCGTTTTAAAAAGAACCGAAGCAAAAAGAAAGTCTATCATTTTAATTCACCAGATTCACAAATTAAAGTAGAAAAACCACATGATCATGTCAATAGATTTAGAAAAAGCTTTTGATAAAATTCAACAATGCTAATTCATGATTTTTAAAAAACCTCTTAACAAGCTAGGAAGGAAACCTTAAGCTGATAAGAGTTATCTACCAAAACCAATAACAAATATCATACATCATGGTGAAATGTTGGAAGTATTAAAAGATTAAAGTCAAGAACAGACAAAGATGTCTGCAGGGCCTAGTAAGTGTTATGTGGGAACTCAGGGAGGGAGAGAGAAAGAAAAGTAAATGTAACACTGAGATAACTTTCCATGCTTGGCAGATCGGCAAAAATCAAAATGGTTGATAAAACCACATATTTTGGAGGATGGAGGAAGAAGGAACTCTCACTGTTGGTGAGGCTCTAAATGGGCAGATCACGTTGAAGAGGAAATTGTTCATATCTGATAAAGTTGAAGATGTACACATAATATGATCCAGCAATTCCACCTTTAGATATTTCGATAGAGAAAAATTAGGAAGCAACTTAAATGTACATGAAGAGAGAATAAATAAATCAAGTGCATTTCATTCATACAGTGAACTGTTATATAGCTGCTGAAATGAATGCACTGAATTTTCATGCATCGACATGGTTAAGTCTCAAAAACATAACATTCAATGAAAAACATCATTGCAAAAGAACACAGTCAGTATGATACAGTTGGGGTTAATTGTGAGACCACAAAAAACAATGCTACATGTTGTTTATGGTTACATATATATGCATTAAATGTATGAAAGCAGGTATGGAGTGATTTTTTCAAAAAATCACCTTTAGGCTAATGGTTACCTCTGTGGAGGAAGGAGAAGGTGGAGACTAGATGCATCTGTGATTTTTCTTCCTTAGGAAAAGAAGAGAGGACTACAACAAATACAGCAAAATATTAACCTCTTAATTCTGAATGGTGAGCTATGAGTGTCACAAATTATTTTCATCTTCAAATCTGCATGTTTGAAATATTTTGTTAAAATGATTGTTTTTTTTTTAAATGATGAAATATCATGGCACAACAGAATCTCAGAATCAAAAGCAAACTCAGAAGTAAATTAATCTAGCTGTACCATTTCACAAGAGTCCTCCAGTCTCGATTTACATGCCCCCACTGATGGGGAGCTCACTACCTCCAGGTAGCCCACTTCAGTTCTGGACAGGTTTGCCTATTAAATTGTATTCTCCATGTCAAGTTAAAATCTGCCTCCTTTCACTTCCCCTGACTCCAGCACCTGAATAATAGCTTTGCCCTCACATACTCAACCCTTGCACCCTGGCCTAGTTCTGTCATGACCTCCTGGGTAGGACTTCCCAGGCTCTCGCTATCATCTCTCCATCTATCAATTGTATGATTTGAATGGTCACTCTAGGCTCTGAAATCTAAGAATTCTGTAAGATAAATGTAATTCCAAAACTTTGGCTCAGCAGAAACTCTGGTAAGACATAACTATTGTATTTAATAAAATTCACGTCTTTAAAAAGCGTGCATAGTTTCTTAAAACAAGGTTTAACCTTCTGTCCTAGAACTTGCCTTGCAAGACTGCTCCATTCAGCAAAACTGGAAACGCAGTGCACAAACAGGCAAAGAAAAACCCTGGCCCAGGCAGCAGAGTGGAGTTACTCCAGACCAAAAGCCAACTTCCCTGTGGCTCACGGTTTCCCAACAGCCATGTGCATCCCAGGGCCCACTGCGGTTCCGTGGAGAGGCACTTCCCAGCCTTTCTTCGGGTAAGCCTCAAAGCTGGCCTCCTAGGGAAAGCTGTGGAAGGAACACCTTCAACCTGTTCCTTCTCCACCTCTGGAAGTCCCTCATGTCACTCAAGACCCAAACAGGTGCCCCCACCTCTCTGAGGCGGCCCGCATGTTCTGCAATGAACTTCTCTCTACACAGACCTTATATTTCTGATATTACACTGCACATTTTTGCTTAACAAACTCTCACATCTTGCTTACTAGATGCCAGGCACACTTCTAAGCACTTTACATATGCTGACTTATTTCAGTGGGTGCTATTATGAATCCCCATTTTACAGATGAGAAAACTAAAGCACAGAGAGGTGGAGGCACTTATCCAAGCTCACGTAGCTAGTTTTGTTTTTTTGTTGTTTGTTTGTTCGTTTTGTGGTACGCGGGCCGCTCACTGTTGTGGCCTCTCCCGTTGCGGAGCACAGGCTCCGGACGCGCAGGCTCAGCGGCCATGGCTCACGGGCCCAGCCGCTCTGCGGCATGTGGGATCTTCGCGGACCGGGGCACGAACCCGCGTCCGCTGCATCGGCAGGCGGACTCTCAACCACTGCGCCACCAGGGAAGCCCCACATAGCTAGTGTTTATCAGAGCTTGGGTTTGAATCCAGCCCACCTGGTTCTGGAGTCTGTGCTTTCTTTCTCCTATGGTACTAGACTGATTGGAGTCTTTCTGAGCCCTCATGTTTGAGTTTATGTACATGGCTTATTGCCTCCAGTACTTCATCTGTTTTGGGCCTACCTTTTCTCATGTAACACTTTATCACGTACATATTTCCATGCTATTAAATATTACAGGCGTATACCTCATTTTATTGTACTTTGCTTTATTGTGCTTCGCAGATATTGCGTTTTTTTACAAATTGAAGTTGTGTGTCAACCCTGTGTTCAGCAAGACTATTGGCACCATTTTCCCAATAGCATTTGCTCACTTTGTGTCTCTGTACCATATTTTGCTAATTCTCGCAATATTTCAAACTTTTTATTATTATGTTTGTTATGGTGGTCTGTGATCAGTGATCTTTGACGTTACTATTGCAAAAAGATTACAATGCACTGAAGGCTCAGATTGCATTTTTTAGCAATAAAGTGTTTTTAACTTAAGGTATGTACATTGTTTTTTAGATGTAATGCTATTGCACACTTATTAGACTATATTATAGATAAATATAACTTTTATGTGCACTGAGAGATGGAAAAAAGGTCACGTGACATGCTTTATTGCTATATTCACTTTACTGCGTTGGTCTGGAATGGAACCAACAATATCTCTGAGGTCTGCCTGTATCATTTTTAATGACTACCTAGCAATCTATTGTGATGTGTAACCAGCCTGATAGTTAGATACAAATAGCTTTCACTTTTTCAGTACCATCAACAATGTTTTGGTAAATACACTTCTAATTAAATCTCTGTGTACATCCTTGACTGTTTCTTTAGGATCTGTTCCAGAAGGGACCACTGGATCAAAGCACCCACAAATTTTTAAGGCTTCTGACTCATATTGCCAAATTACCTCTGGAAAGACTCACCAGCAGTGAATGAGAGAAACTGTTCTTTGGGGCTTCGCCAACCCAGGCTACAATCACACACTAGGAAAATAAGCAGTCTGCTTTTGTTACAGGGGAAAAAGGCATATTATTGTCTTAACTTATATTTCTTTGTTTATAAGTAAAGTAAAACTTTTATTTCCTTATTGATTGTTTGTATTTCATCTCTGTTAACATCCTTTGACTATTATTTAAATCATTTTGCTCTTTTCCTTACTGGTTTGCAAGAAAAGAGAGAAAGACAGAGAGAAAGGCAAACACTTAGAAGATAAAATCCCACACTTTGTCCCTACCCTGTGGGCAGACACAGGACCTAATAAAAATGTAACATATATCTGCACACTTTTATCAGGAGCTTTAGCAAAAATAAACACTAACAAATCCCTGCCCCTCCCAATTTCCAGGGTCTGGGTTGTAAGGACGTTCAGGCAGCCACCTTACCCTGTGGTGGGTGTGCACCCAGATAGGGGCATCAAACTACTACCCAGCTCCAAACCCCAGCCCTACTACTCATGACCATGGGACCTTGAGCAAGTTATTTAACTGCTGTCTGCCTCTATTTCTCCATCTTTAGAATGAGAATCATAATAATAATACCTTATTTGGCTGTTGTAAGTTTCAAGGAAACACACACTTGGTCCTTATTACATGCCAAGTGGCTTAAGTGGTCCTTAAGCCACTTGGCATGTAATAAGGACCAAGTAAATATCAGCTATTATTATTATTACTATTGTTTATTATTATTATAGTTATTGTTATTTTGTTCAGGGTTTTCTCTGTATATAGCTACCCTGCTCTTGAAATTCACATTGAAGGAGGATTTTCTTTGGGTGTTATAGGTTTTTCCTCTGCAGAGAAAAACAATCATTTGAACCTTCTCATTCACTCAGTGTGTTTGAGCCCAAATATGGATCAAGACCCATGCTGGATATAGGGGATAAAATACAGTTCTTGTCTTCAAAGACTCCCCAGATTACACAAAACGATATGTACGTAAAAACTGTCCTAGCAGGTAGGCTGAAAGAAGGGTCGTGTGCTGGACACTTCTCAAGTGCCACTTCACAACGTCTCGGCAGTCCTGTCAGGCCAGCCAGCTCTGAGTGACCAGTGTGCACAGGCTTTGACCAGCTTCCCGCAGGTGTAATCGGACAGAGCCAGGTGTGAGGCCGCGACCCTTGCCTCTCACTTCCTGCCCTGGCCTTCTCTGACGTCACAGGGAGACGTAACGGAGGGAACCCGCTCGGGACACAGGTGTGCCACCTGGCAGGGGAAGTAGTTAATACCTGTGGGGCTTCCTTTCTTTCCCCCAGACAGACAACCCTAAGACTAACTCCTTAAGGCCTGGAATGGTGGCCGATTCAGCAACCCATCCCTGTATGGTTCTCCTCATTCCGCATTTCACTGCCCTGAACCCTCGCACCTGCTCTCTGGCACCACTTTCCAAATAAACACACCCAAGACTGTTCTTCAGGCTCTGCTTTCAGGGACACCCAGGCTAAGAGAGGTCCTAAGTGGCTGTGGGATTTCAGAGAACAATCCAGGTAGGCTCCCTGGAAAAGGTGGCATTTGGGTGGAAATTTGAAGATTGGCCATGCATTGATGGAAGGAAAACCACAGATGCAAAAATGCCCGGGGCACAAATGGGAGAAGAGGAGCTTAGATTCTCTGAAACATTGTGTGGATAGAGACTCAGGGGAGATAAGGTGGGAGAGAGAAGCAGAAGTCATACCTTGAAGGGTCTTGAATGTTAGGTATGGAGTGTGGTTTCCGCTGAAGGCAACGGGTGGCCAAGAGGTCAGTTCTGGGTCGTAGAAGAACCATATGGCTGTGATGTAGGGCAGTGGTCCCCAACCTTTTTGGCACCAGGGACCGGTTTCATGGAAGACAATTTTTTCCACGGATGGGGGTGGGGTGGGGGGATGGTTCAGGCGGTGATGCGAAGCTCGAGCGATGGGGAGCGGCAGATGAAGCTTCGCTCACTCGCCCGCCGCTCACCTCCTGCTGTGTGGCCCGGTTCCTAACAGTCCACGGACCGGTACCGGCAGTTGGGGACCCCTGATGTAGGGGATGGTAAACTCCTATCCTCTGAATGTGGAGAGGAGAAGACCAGTCCAGAGGCTTTTGGGTGGTTCTGTTGAGAGATGAGAGGGACTAACCCATGGCTGGGCAGTGGAGAGAGAGGACAAATGGGAAAGCCAGAGGTGGAATCTACAGGACTTAATGGGACATCGGTGGAGAGAGAGAGTAACGCTTACCCTATCTAATGTGCTATATCAAAGGCTACTCTAGGGCTTCCCTGGTGGCGCAGTGGTTGAGAGTCCACCTGCCGATGCAGGGGACACGGGTTCATGCCCTGGTCCGGGAAGATCCCACATGCCGCGGAGCGGCTGGGCCCGTGAGACATGGCCGCTGAGCTGAGCCTGCGCGTCCGGAGTCTGTGCTCCGCAACGGGAGATGCCGCAACAGTGAGAGGCCCGCGTACCGCCAAAAAAAAGCAAACAAACAAAACAAAAACAAAGACTACTATTGGTCTTCTTTAATTAAGATGCCTTGTATTGAATAACGTCATTTCTGTCCATGAGCAAAGATTCTTTATGTTGTCCAATGGTACACGTCTCAGTCCATTTAGTCTAACAAATTGATGCTTTTCATGATGATGTGAACTGATTCCCAAACTCCTCTCCACAGCCAGACTGTGGATTCCCAGGAACTGCTGGGCCTGGGGGTGGGGTGGGGGGGCTGTGCAGACATGGTATGAGGCTGTGTGGCCAGGAAACTCTAGTTTTAACAAATACATGTTGAAGCCAAGACGTGGAAGCAACCTAAATGTCCATTGACAGATGACTGGATAAAGAAGATGTGGTATATATACAATGGAATATTACTCAGCCATAAAAAAGAATGAAATAATGCCATTTGCAGCAACATGGATGGCCCTAGAGATTATCATACTAAGTCAGTCAGAAACAGAAAGACAAATATTATATGATATCGCTTACATGTGGAATCTAAAGAAAATGATACAAATGAACTTATATACAAAACAAATAGGCCCACAGACATAGAAAACAAGCTTATGTTTACTAAAGGGGAAAGGGCGGGGGAAGGGAAAAATTAGGAGTTTGGGGTTAACATATACACACTACTATGTATAAAATAGATAACCAACAAGGACCTACTGTATAGCACAGGGAACTCTAGTCAATATTTTGTAATAACTTATAAGGGAAAATAATCTAAAAAAGAATAGACATATACACATATATGTATAAGTGAATCACTTTGCTGTACACCTGAAACTAACAAAACATTGTATATCAACTATACTTCAATTAAAAAATAAAATTAAATTTAAATTAAATAAAAAAATAATACGTGTTGAGGCAAAGCATTAAATTAGTCAACTAATGCTAGCTGCTAAAATAAGCATCCCCAAAATATCAGTGTCTTAACCCAGAAAGAGCTTATGTCACATTCATGCGAAGTCCAATGCAAACATTCCCTTTGGTCATCTCTCCTGGGGGGCTCAGGAATTCAGGGTGCGTCTGTCTAGTGCCTCCTCAGAGCCCTTCACTAGATCCTTTGCAGCTGGTGGAAGAATGAGGGAAGAGAGAGGGTGTAAAGGATTGGATGCCCCCTGCTTAACCACTTTTGTTCAGAAGGGACACCTATCACTTCCATGCACGTCCCACTGCCAAAGGTAGTTACATGGATGGAAGGTTGGGATGTGCGGCCCCTATCTGGGCAGCTGCTTCCCCAAAGAAGCTCTGCGCTATGGAAGGGGAGCACGAGTCTTTGGCGTCTGGCAGTGAACAGACACCATTGCCGCCCTCCAAGAGCTTACGTCCCAGTGGGGAACATAGACAAGGAGCTACCAGCAAGAATGTGCTAGATAAACTGCCATTAGGGTGGGTGGGTCTGGGAGCAGCGCACTCAGGGAAGGCTTTTTGGAAGAAGGGGCACCTGAGCTGAGACCTAAAGGGGATATGGAATCAACCAGGAAGAGGTAGAGGAGAAGGTTCCCAGCAGAGGAGGCAAGATGTACAAAGGTCGGAGAAAACAAAGCATGCTATACTTTAGGAACTAAAAGAAATTCAGAGAAGAGTATAGGGAGAAGAAAGCAAGAGATGGAACTGGAGAGGTAGGCAGGGGCCAGACCATTCACTCCCTCTACCAGCAAATATTTACTGAGTGTCTGGTCTATGCCAGACATAGTTCTAGGCAACGGGGACAAAGCAGTGGACCAAGGTCATGAGGGCTTTTTGAGTCGGGGAAAGGAGGCTGGACTTGGGCCTAAGGGCAAGGAGATCCCCTGAAGGGATACAGATTTGGGGCCCTCCTGCCAATGCAGAGATGGGGTGAGATCGCGTCCTGCCGCCCGCTGCATCCTGCAGAGGCGTGATGGAGCAATCAGGGCCACGGTCTGGAATCGGCAGCTGTGTGTGGATCCAATTTCCGGCATTTGGGCAGGTGCCCTTTGCTGCGAATGGATTGTTGACTCTGCCATTTGTTGTAATCATGTCTGATCTTTTGCTTATTGTGTCAAAGATAAACACCGCTTGGCTGGTCCCCCGGGAGCAAGACGCCTGTTCCACGGGGCTTTGTGAGCCGTCACTTCGCACTCGAAACAACCTGTTATTTCCTCTCTTGAAAGAGACTCATAAAATGATAGATGAATCTCCAGTAACTATAATACTTTCCTAATGGTTAGAGAAACTGGAGTCATATAGCAGGAGCACAGTCTGAAAGAAACATAGGAGAGTTAGAAAGACAAGCTTTAAAATATAATGTTGTTGTAATGAGCAAAATGAAACACGTGGAGGCTATTAGAATTCTGCCCGATGCAGCTTGAGCACGTGCTAGCTGGAGAGCAGCTCTCTCTGCCAAGAGTCCCTGTTTTCCCCAGGTTGGATCCCAGAAGAGCATTTGTTGAATGACTGAACAATGACAGTGTTTGCTGAATGACAAAATCCACAAGTACTGTTTACTGGGTTAGTGATAGATCTGTTTCTAAACAAAGTATGGGCCCCCTGAAGGCCCTGGAGAAATGCACGCTGATTAAACAGATGATTCTAAATGCTCAACCCATAGGGAACTCAAAATCATGGGTATTTACCAGGCTTCAGGCCCTGTGTTGAGTGCTCTATGACGAATACTTCATTGACCTCCAAAGCCACACAGCTAGTGGCTGATACACGTGGTCATTATGACAGATAAACATGAAGATTAAAGGCACTGATCCCCTAAACATGTAAATGTGCAAAATAATGTTCCAAGGAAAACAAGAGAAAAAACACTGTTCTCCCCTGACTGCAACCCACTTTGACATGTCCTGTAAGAGTGATTGCAAAGTGTCCCTTTGAATTCTATTTAGCTCAGTCGTGGCCAGTTGCATTTTCTAAAAAGATGGCCACAAGAATGTTCCACCTCCCACATGTTCTTCTCCAGGGTGACCTTGTCACTGCCCCATCACAAGGGTGTGGAGTCTAATTCCCCTCCCCTTGCATCCAGGTGGGCTTGTGACTGCATCGACCAATAGAATAAAAGGGAAGTGATGCTGTAGGACCCTAAGGCTGGATCCTAAAACGTGATGCAGTTCCACCTTTTCACTTTTCACTGAGAGAACATTTGCTCTCAGGACCATGAGCTACCAGGTAAGAAGCCCAACTCCCCAAAGGCCACCATGCTGACAGGAAGCCCAGGTACATGGAAAAGTCATTCCAGTCCCAATCCCAGGCTGTGGCATCCCAGACCCCAGGCTAGACCGGTGATTGAATGAGCCTTCAGAGGATTCTGGCCTCCAGCCTTTGAGTTGTCCTAACTGAGGCCCCAGATATCATGCAGCAGAGATAAGTCAGACCTGCATGTCCTGCCCAACATCCTAACCCACAGAATCTATGAGAATAATAAAATTGCTGTTTTAAGCTGTTAAGTTTGGACGTAATTTTGTTACACAGTGTTATAGGCTGAGTTGTGTCCCCAGAAATTCATATGTTGAAGTCCTAACCCCCAGTACCTCAGAATGTGACTATATATTTGGAGATAGGGTCTTTAAAGAGGAGATTAAGGTAGAATTAGATCATTAACCTGTGTCCTAATCCAACATGACCAGTGTCCCATAAGAAGAGGAAATTAGGGGGCTTCCCTGGTGGCGCAGTTGTTGAGAGTCCGCCTGCCGATGCAGGGGACGCGGGTTCGTGCCCCGGTCCAGAGAGATCCCACATGCCGCGGGGCGGCTGGGCCCGTGAGCCATGGCCGCTAAGCCTGCGCGTCCGAAGCCTGTGCTCCACAACGAGAGAGGCCACAGCAGTGAGAGGCCCGCGTACCGCAAAAAAAAAAAATGAAGAGGAGATTAGGACACAGTCATGAACAGAGGGAAGATCATGTGAAGACATGGGGAGAAGGCAGCCATCTATGAGTCAGAGAGAGAAGCCTCAGACATCTGGACTCAGACTTCCAGCCTCCCGAACTGCAAGACAAGAAATTTCTGTTACTGAAGCCTCCCAGTCTGTGGTACTTTGTTATGACAGATGAATACACACGAGCATAGTAAGCAGAACAACAGTTCACACTTACTGGTCCCTACTCCTGGCCGAGCCCTAGACTGGATTCTGGGGTGCTTCCTCACCTGAAGGAGCCCTCAGTGGGAAGGGGAAAGAGACATATAAGCATTTAAAGTGCATGAGGTGAGGGGCGGGCCGAATGCCAGGTCTTGTCTAGTTGCCAAGAGAAGGGAATGACAAATCAGTCTGGAGGGGAAGGGGATGCTTCAGGAAGAGGTGATGTTTGAGCTGAGCCCTAAAGGAGCACGGAGATTCACCAAGCAGAGAGAGGGGAAAGGAAATCCCAGGCCGGGGGCCACGCTGAGCAAAAGCACAATTGTGTGAGAGGGTCTGGAGGTGAGGACAAAGGAAGGACGCTCCATGTGGTTCCCATGGAGACGCTAAGGGTGGAGCCCAGGGAACTCACAAAGGGCCTTGAATGCTGTGCCCAGGAGTTTTCCGGGTATGTTTGCCGGGTCCCCAGAGCTGAAAGGCGCAGAGAAAGCTAACAGGAATATTGTGAATGGAAACTAGGGCTTGAAATCTATGAAAGCGGGAGATGAGCCTCCACCAGCACCTGTTCCCAGTAAGAGGCGGGCAGTGGAAGAACCATGTCCCCTAGCCTCCAAACCTCCTCCAGGGCTGCCCAGGCCGGTCGGCGGCCTGGCGGGGAGCCAGGGGTGGGGCGGTGGGCAGGCTGGAGCCCCCATGAATATACATGATCCCGCCTGGGAAGCCCGGTTTCCCACAGCGCGTTTACCAAGCTTTATCTTGACAAGGTGATGTCCTTCAGCAGAGGACATTATATGGCTCTTAGTTCAGCACTTCTGTCAAGTCCAAGGCAGGCGTTTGATTTCCGCTTCATACATATGCTTAGGTGCTCAGAAAAGGCAGCAAGGAGAGGAGCTGAGAGACCAGGGAGGGAGGTCAACCCCAAGGAGGACGGCTGGGGCTCTCCTCGGGCTGCGTCCGGCTCTGACTTACAGCTGATTTTGGTCACACTGGCCGTGGGCTGCATCTTAACAGCCCTGACACTCTGCACAGTGACTTGGGCCAGGTGCTAACCAGGAAGACTCACTCAGCTCTGCCCCTGGCCTGCTGGGTGACTATAGAGAAGTCTCTTTCCCTCTCTGGGTCGCAGATCCTTCCTCTGACAACTGGAGGAATTGCATCAGCTGTCAGGAGGTTTGTTTTTTTTTTGAGCAGCCACACCCTGATTTCAGCCACAATTCAAACAAATCGTAGTAACGCTTCCCTCATTGAAACAGAGGATGAGCAGAGTTACCCTTCCCCTCACCTCTCCGTGGTTTCTGAGGCCCCTACAGAATCCCCAGGCTTCACAGAGCTCAGAGAGAGAACTCCTGCCTTAAGCGGCTTCTATATGCCCCAGGCCAACATCTGGAGAGGTGAGAACCCCTTGTTAATTTCAGAACGTCCCACTGATCCCACCAAGAGGGGTGATTGTGCTTTCACCAGTCCCTCTCCCCATCAAGAACACTAATGCTGAACAAAAAACGCCTGTGGGTTTTTGGCAACAATTCAAGTAAATTTATATTTTGTTTATTATGAATGTTTAAATAGCAGTTCATGGAAGTTAAAGATGTATTCAGTCCACCACAGCACTTCCCAAAGCGTGTTTCTCAGAACATTAGTCCTTCTAGGGGAGTGGTTCTAAAAGCTTAGTGGGCTCTAGAATCATCTGCTGCTGGAGAAACCGGCGGATCTCAAGCGCCCCATCGAGGAGCTGCTGACACAGGAGCTGAGAGTTGAGGTGGAGGCCAAAGCCTGCATTTTTAAGAAGCTCCTCAGGTGGTTCTGATGCAGGTGGTTTGGGAAGCCACTCTTTGAGAAAATCTGAACTTAGATGATTTAAAAAAGAAAAAAGAAAACAAGAAGCATTCTTTGGTTAAATACGAGTAGGAAACTGCATCCTCTCTACCCCTCATGGAGCATCCCAGTGGCACAACAAAAGGGATCTGAGGAGTCCTGCAGTTTCTAAACTTATCCGACCACAGAAGTCTTTTTCTCCCAAGTAACACCATTTAGTTCTGGAATACGCTTTGAGAAGTGTTGGCTTATTAACAAGGTTTGATGATATGCATGTGAATTTGGGGTCCTTTGCAATAATTTCTCGGTCTAATCAATACATGTTAATTCTGTCTTCACTGTTAGCTTTTGTTTATGGCTCCAAACCAAGACAGTTCATGGGGAAGGGAGAAGGCCACTGGCCAACATGCCTCTTTTCTTTCTCCAGCAAGAGGATCAGGGCCCTTCCTTAGACATATACGGCATTCACGATTCTTCCATATCCCTCATCAGACGGATACCCTGTGAGGCAGGCACATTCAAAAGTTTCACTCTCGTTGTTTTTGTATGTTTGTTTGTTGTTTTGTTTTTTAACAGAGATTGATGTAATGTATTTGTCTTTCGTTACCTCACATCTCCCAAGTGGTGATTTTTTTAAATTATTTTTTATTGTGGTAAAAGTCACATAATATAAAACATACTATTTTAACCATATTTAACTGTACAGTTCGGTGGCACTAAGTACATTCTCACTGTTGTGCAACTCTCACCGCCATCCATCTCCTGAATTTTTCACCTTCCTAAACTGAAACTCTGTCCCCATGAAACACTAACCCCCTTTCCCACTCCCCACCCCGCCAGCCCCCGGCCCCTGGCGTCTCCCAATGTACTTTCTGACTCTGTGAAGTTGACTATTCTAGGTACCTCGTGTAAGTGGAATCAAACAGTATTTGTCTGCTCCCCATGTATATTGGAATGCATAGTATAGTTGATTTACAGTACCATGTTAGTTTCAGGTGTACAGCACAGTGATTCAGTTATACATATATATTCTTTCTCAGATTCTTTTCCCTTATAGATTATTATAAAATATTGAGTATAGTTCCCTGTACTATACGGTAGGTCCTTGTTGATTATCTACTTTGTATATAGTAGTGTGTATATGTTAATCTCAACCTCCTAATTGATCCCTCCCCACCCCTTCCTCTTTGGTAACCATAAGTTTGTTTTCTATGTCTATGATTACAATAGCCAAGACATGGAAGCAACCTAGATGTCCATCAACAGATGACTGGATAAAGAAAACGTGGTATATATACTATGGAATACTACTTGGCCATAAAATAGAATGAAATAATGCCATTTGCAGCAACATGGGTGGACCTAGAGATTATCATACTAAATGAAGTAAGCCAGACAAAGACAAACATCATATTATATCACATATGCAGAATCTAAAAAAAAGATACAAATGAATTTACTCTACCTGGTTTTACAGTGAGCCTGGCAATATATCAGTGATGGGTCAGGACGACTTTGGAGTCCAGTGGATTCTGTTTCAAATCCACTTAATACCACCTGTGTGACAGTGGGTAGACACTATACCTCTGAGACCTTTCATTTCCTTGTCTGTAAAACAAGGATAATACTTAGCGCATAATTTTGTTAAGAAGATCAAATGAGAGAACAGAAGCAAAGCATTCAGCACAGTGTCTGGAACACAGTAAGCACTTGGTAACAAGGGTGAGGTGATAATTCCTTATAGCATCGCCAATAATATGAGTGCATATATATGGGTGGATGAGAATGGGAGCTGGTGGAGGTGAACCAAACCAGCTGGAAGTGCCTGGATCAAGGCAGTGGGTAATGAAACCCCTGTTACGGTCTTGTGCTTTCTACCTAGGCTGGTCATTCTCAAACTAGACTGCATGTTAGAGTCACCTGCAGCTCACATCAATGAAATCAGAATCTCTGGAGTGGAACCCAAACAAGCATGAGGATTTTTAAAATTTTCAGCCCTGACTTTTCTTCTTGAGTTCAAGGCCTATATCTCTGTCTATTTCCCATCTCCCTTGGACAGCTTATCCTCAATATATCCGAGACTATCCTGGGCTTCACTCCAAACCTGGACCCCTTCCAGGGTTCCTGCTCCCAATGACGGTGCGAGCCAGCCAGTTCCAAAAGCGAGACTCATAAGAGTCCTGCTTGATCCCTCTCTTCCAATCGCCAGCTCATGCTGAGGGTTGAATGTTTCAACATGTCTTGTCCTCACCACTATCTATCATCCAGTCCAAGCTCCCAGCATCTCTCACCTGGACCACTGCAATAGCTTCCTACGAGTTTATACATACCCATTTTGGTCCCCCTCCAACTCATTCTAGCTGCAGCCAGTATGACCTTCTCTAAACACAAACCCAATAATGCTGCACACACACACACACACACACACACACACACACACACACACACACACACACAAACACATACATTCTCATTTCCCACTGCTTATAGGAAAAGGACCAGATTCCTGATCTCAACGCTCCTTGTTGCTCCCTGTCATACAATACTGGCCTTTAGTCCGTCCTACTCGGCATGCTCCTCCTTCACCAGAGACTTTGTAGGTGCTGTTCCCTCTCCTCAAAGCACCTTCTCATCCCTCTTTCCCTGGAGAGTTCCTACTTAAACTTCAGAACTCAGTTCAAGCAGCCACTTTGACCCCCACGACCAAGTTGAATTCACCTACTCTGGGGTCTTCCCAGCACCCACCTGCCCTTCGTTGCACCTGTCAGAGTTGCAGAGTAACTTTTGTTAGGGTGACTATTTGATTCATCTCCACATCACCCGCCGCCCAGACTGTATGTTCCTTAAAGGCAAGGCCTATTTCTGTCTTGCTTGACATGGTTTTCAGTACATAGTAGGCACTGAATCAATGTTTGAGTCCTTCCTGCAATTCCATTACAAACCACTTTCCCTTTCTGGGGAATTTTCCCATCTGCATTCTTACTGGTAAGCTTTATAATGAGGATTCCCAAAGAATGTGGAGTCATAGGTATGAGTTTTAATTAACTCCAATAGGCATTTAATGTAGATTTAATAAGACAGTTATTGTATGTTAATTAAATGTCAACTGATTGCTAAAAGGTTTTGCAATTATTGAAGTTTACTAATTATCTAATAGATAAATCAGTTTCCCATGTAAATAACTAGCATCTACATAAGCAATAAATATGCCATTAGGTTCCACACATTAACATATTGAAATTAGAGGTTAGCCCCTAGGGGAATTCTAGAAACCAGTGTCCAATTCTGAGAAGGATAGTACCAATCATATAATAGTCATTATGCCCCATCCGTTGGGACACAGAAATCTGGTTGCAAAGATGAGCCTGCTTGGAGCTGGAACCAGTTTTAGGGGTGCTTCCTTCCCATGCTTTCCGAAAGCAGAAAACTGGTAGCAGTTTTGGCCTACCCTAGAAAGGTTCCTTCATGCTCTTGAGGGTCTATCTTGTCTACTGTAAAATGGGGGTCTGGGGTCTGCAAGGCTCTCTACCCCCAGGTGTCTGTGAGCCCTGATGGCCAATATATGAGCCCCGAGCACAGAGTGAGCGTACAGTGGATGGCAGCGTCCCTCTGTTCTGGTCTTCACGACTCCTGGCCCAGCCCTAGCTCTTCCGCCAGGCTTATTGTGTGATCTTGGGGAGACGACTTCCCTCCCCAAGCCTCAGTTTCCCAATCTGTAAAAGCTACCTCACTTGGTTGCACAGATGAGTGAGGAGGAGAGAGAGAAGGAAGGGGCGACAATTGAAAGCAACGGGGATGTTTCAGAAGAAAACCTGGAAAGCTGTCAGCTCTCTACCAGGTGCTGGGTATTGCATCAGGCACTGTCAGTTATTTTCTCCTTTAATTTGTAGCCACTGTCCAGCTTGAGGTAGTTTAAATCATCCCCATTTTAGAGATGAGGGAAGAGACACAGAGAGGCTAAGGAATTTGCAAAAGGTTACACAGCAAGAGAGTGGCAGAGCCCGTAGCTCAACTACAATTACTGGGACCCTCCTGACCTCCCCACCACCACCCTTGCCCCGCCACCTAAGGTCACTGAATCCCGCTAGACACAGCGCTTCTGAATCAGAAGTAAGAGCTAAGTGCAAGTTAGCATTTGTTCTGGTCCCGGCAGCATTTCTAAGCACTCCACATGTACAGTCTTTCTTAATTCTTGCAATAACGCTCTGAGGTAAGTGCTGTTCTTTTACAGATGGAAAAAACAGAGGGACTTAGTAACTTACTCAAGGTCACATAGCTAGTAAGAGCCGAACCCAGAATCTGAACCCAGGCAGGCTGGCTGGCTCTTAGACACTGAGCCAGGCCACCTCTAACATTCTCAGGGCCCCCAGCAAGAACACAAACGGAGGCTCACATACCATGTGCCCCGATATTCAAAACGTATACCGATGTTGAATGACATACCTTGACAAATGAACATTCACAAGGACCTGGGAGGCCAGATTTGCATTTAGATTCCCGGACTCAGCAGAGTGCCACGCATGCGGCAGCCCGGCCGCCTCCACTGTCAAGACACAGCATCCAACAGCCCCTCGCAGTGTGGTCTGCCCTGGGGTGATGGACCCAGGGAAGGGGTCCACACAGGCCCTGGGAGTGGGTGTGGCGCCCTGTGCGAGGGAGCTCTGGGGTCCCAGATACCTGGAACATGATCTTCTTCTGAAAGAGGAGGAGGGGTCCAGGTGGGCACTTCCCCATGGATTCCTCACCCCAGAGGAGGGCCAGAGCAGTATCCTTAAAGGCATGGGGCTCTGGGTAACAGCATCTTTTTCTCAAGTCTGGGGAGCGGGGGAGTTCCACTGCCCTTCAGCCCTGCCGCACCACCCGTGCTAAGTGGCAGAGCTGGGATCTGAATCCAGGCAATCTGACTCTAGAGCCTAGGTGCTTAGCAGCTACACTCGAAGTCCCTGAGAGATGGCCCTGCCTGCACCTGGGGTCCTCTCTTGTCTGAGGGATGGGCCAGCGGTGGGAGGAATCAGGGCATCCTGCAGCACGGGAGCACTCTGCCTTTGAAGTCGGACACAGGAGTGCTCAAGCCGGCAAACACCCAGGTACTGAGCAACTCACTTCAACCATCTGAGCATCAGCTTCCTCATTTATAAAGTGGGGATAACCTCAGCTACTTGGTTTTGAAGAGTTGTTGTGGCAGAAAATGACATAATATTTGTAAAACACGGAGTATGGTACCGGGCACATAGTAAACTCTCAATAAATGTCAGAGAGAGACCCACACATCTCTCTCTGTCCCAGGTAAGATCATCAAGGGCTTTTCTTTCTGCAGCTGTGAATTCTCGAGCTCAGAATGCTGAGATGCTCTGTCTTTACATCTCCATCCAGCCTCCCCAGCCAGCACCTTCTCCCCTACACACACCAACCCATTCCAGCAAGCGGAGCTCCCACAGCTACTGCACAGCCAGGCGTGCCAGCCCCGTGGGCACCTCCCCAGCCCATCGGGGGTCCTGACTGGAGCCCTGGATATAAGGAGTCCCATTTGCGGGAATTCTCTTCCATCCCAAGAAAGGGGCTTCTTTGGGAAATCCTCTTCCTTTCACTGGCCAGGAGAAGAGAGGGGCTTTCAGCCAATGAAAACTCACAGAGTAAATAAAGGGGGGCAAACCCCCCAAAGGGTTCCCAGGACCCCTGGGGTCAGAAGCTAGGCTCTGCATTTATGTGCAAATGGAGTCGGATTAGGGATTAAGGATTAGCGGAATGCCGAATTACATGCAGCTGCCAGATCTCTTTGTCCAGAGGGATCAGGGAGATTTCTTGGTTTCCCCCTCCCCTCCCCTCCCCTCCCCTCCCCTGAGGCAGAAGGCAAGAGGGATTCAGGCTGCCTGGAGGGGGAGGGCTGAGGAAGGGGTGGGGAGAGGCAGGCCTCTAATCGATGGGCAGCCCACGTGGCCCAGCTGCCGATGGGATCAATGCACCTTCCTGCTGATTCCTGCACATCCCTCGGGGCTGGGTCAGCAGCAATCTCAGCACCTTGCCTGAGCTCTGGCCTTTTCCCTCGCAGCACCTGGCCCTGAGAAGGGAGCCGTTCCCGACATCCATCCTCAGGTGTAGCAGTCCACATGAGATCTTTCCTTGTCCTGACCAATTACAGCAGCTTGAGCCGGGGCCCTGCCCTAGGTGACTCAGCTCCAGGGGCAGGAATGAGAACGCGGATCTTCTGATTACCAGACCGGGTTTGGTTCTCCACTGGGATGTTTGCACTTTGCAGCCAGTGGAAAGCAGGCTAGAAATTCAGATCTCGTGCATTTTTTTTTTTTTGGCATTTATCTCTACTAAATGCTAATACACAGCCAGAAAATTTTTATATTAAACACTTGACCCTCACAGGTAGTTGTTATCATTATCCCCATTTTAAACCCGAGGAAGCTGAGGCTCAGAGGAATTTGGGAGTTTGCCCAAGGTCACCTAGGAAGATGACAGCATCAGGACCGCAGCCCTTGGACTGTTCCCTACTGCCCGGGCCCCCAAGGGTTCTGCAATCAGGCTTACAATGCTGAAGCCTGTGGAGAAGTCGGAACAGCCCAGGCTGCAAGCTGTGTGCACCCTGGGGTCACTGGTCCCCAGAACAATTCCCTGGAAGGAGCCGCCGCCGTGGTGAGGCATCCCGAGGTGTCCCTGCCCAGGGAACGAAAGGGGGCAACTGGGGCCAAAGAGCTTTTGCAAAGCAGCCATAGACTCTCTCTGAGGGGGCTGACTGCCTTCCTGCCCTTCGGGGGGTTGAGATACAGACCCTACTGAGGCGGCACCAGGCTTTTAGCTCGGAATGCTTACACTTGGGGAAAATTCACCTACAAAGATCACAGGCAGAATAGTGTAAACCAGGGGTCAGGAAAATTTTGCTGCAAAGTAGAACTTTTGTCGGATAGTAAAGATTTTAGGTTTTGTGGGCCACATACAGTCTCTGTCACATACTCTTCTTTGTTGTTCTTTATAACCCTTTAAAAAGGTAAAAGCTGTTCTTAGCTCATGGGCCAGGCAAAGGCTGGAATGGACCCTCAAGCCCCACAGTGTACGAGCCCTGGTCTAACCTGTCCCCATCACTGGGGCTGAGGCAGGGGTCTGGGCTTCTGTCGCAGCAATTGTTGCTTCTGTCTCCTTGGCCTGAACGGTTTCACGTGGCTGCTCTGAATGAAAGGGTGTGTAGGGAAGTATTTTTAACTGAGCATGTGACTGCCCCGAGCCAAAGACTAGGGTAGGTGCCAGGGCAGGGGCTGGGAATAGGCCGGGGCAGGAGCCAGAGCACGGCCCAAGGGGCCAAGGCTGGGGCTGGGAGCAGGCTGGGCCAGGGCTGAGTGCAGCTGGAACGGAGCCAGACCGAAGCCCGACACTCTCGCCTCAACACGAATCAATAACTATTTGAATTTCTTTCATCTGAGCAGGGATCGCAACACAGGCAAACACGGAAAGGGAAAAGGCATTGATCCTTCCCAGCTGCTGCCAACCCCTCCCCAGTGTTCTCACCACTCCCCGCATCTTGCCATCTGGCCTCCCCTCCCCCAGGCCTCTCCGCTTGACATAAGCTCATGGTCCCACACTCAAACGTCCACAGGACCTCCAAGGCAGCCAGTAACGCGAGGATGCTTTGGTCCTCACAACAACCTGGACCCTCCAGGGGACGTACGTAGGAGGACTCCACCTCTCAGCCTGCCCCAAGATGGGACAAGCCTGGGCTTCCCTGGGTGAACCCCCTCTCAGGGCAGCCTGGCCCTTATTCCCTGTGCCAACTCTCCCACCCTGCTAGCTCAGGAATCCATTTTCATATTCATGAATCAGAGAGACAAAGCAGGAATCTCATGATCGGTTTCTCTCGCAGAGTGTGATTTCAGATTCAGCCAACATCAGAGTGGTTCCCTGAGGTGTTCGATAATAGATTTCGTGGGGAGAGACTGGAGGCAGGGAGCATGGTTAGGGGAATGAGGCAGAGGGACCGATGGGAGATGGTAGAGGCCTGAAAATAAGGTACTAAAGACAAGAGGGGATGGGTTGCAACATATCTGTGACACAAAATTACTAGGATGTCATGATAGGATAAGGGAGAGGGAGGGCTCCTAGAGAAACCTAGGATCCTCAGGTTTCTGGCTTGGGTGGGTGGGTGGCAGGTCATTCATCAAGAGAGGCAACAGGAGGGGAGGTGGGTTTGCAGGGAAAGATGAGGAGCCTCGCCTCAGATATGTTGAGCAGGAAATGCCAAGGTATCAGGAAACGCAAAAGTCTCGAGCGCAGTTACACGAATCTAAATCTCACAGGGCAGCCTGCACTACAAATATGAAGTTGGGCATCCTTATCCCTCACTCATCTTCTTACAAACCCTTCACTCCTTTGAGACCCATGCCATTGGGCTATACTGCCCTCTCTCCTGTTCCAATTCTCTCCTGACTACTCTTCCTCATTCAAGGCAGACTTCAGACCCTGGATCCCAGTCTTTTTTCTACCCAACTCATTCTTGACTGTCCAGATGGGGAATCCCTCCTGCACGCTGCCTTGATAGTTCTTGATTTCCTCATCTCCACTTTCTTCTCCTCCATACTTGCCACTCTTTATGCCTTGTCACCACCAGGAACTGCACCACCTCTAAAATCACTAATTAAAAATACTCCCAACCAAAATGTATTACCATCTTAGTTTCTTTCCACAGGTATCCTTCATTGAGCTTATTGAGACCTCAAGCCATTGGTCCTTTCACTTTCTTCCTATCCTTAAGCTCCCTATGTAACTTAGAAATTGTCTTTAGCTGCATGTAATGGAAATCCAACTGAAGGGGCTGAACCAAACAGGAATCTATTTTTCCTTTCCTAGCAAGATCTGGCTCCTTCAGGAAGTCATCAAGCTCCTTTTGGCTTTCTGGTCTACCATAATTTGAGGGTAGCTTTCATCTCCATTGTAGTAGATTGCATTATTGACCCCAATGCTTTGCCCCTCTCTGTAGTCATGCCCTTTGTCATGTGACTTTGCAGTTCTTCCCACCAAAGGAGAGAAATATGTCCCCACCTCTTGGCTTTGGGTTCCATGTTTTGGCCAATAAGATGAAGCAGAAAGTTACTCTGTGCCAGTTCTAAGCCTAGGCATTAGGAGACTTTGTGCATTTCGAATTGCTCTCCTAGGCTTCTTAGATTCCATAGTTTGTCATTATAGTCCTTCTTTTCAAATGTCTTCAACTCCCTTGCCCATCCTTCCAGCCATTACATTCACACAATAAGAGTCCAACCTTGAATGAACCCAACTATCCCTATTCTTTACAACTTGAGCCAAGAGGCTGAACGCATTGAATAAATCACACAGCTAGACAGACTGGGGTCACCATGAATCAATGACCACCTATCTCAAAAAGTAATGCCTGGAAATCTTACTACTTTTAAGCTCACCTCTACATTCCCCCACACTCTTTATATCTTTGTCTCTCTCTTCAAACCTTAAATCTCCCCTTCACTCCCTCAATCTCAGTGGATAAACTTTCCTTATAGTTTATAGAGAGGCAGAAACCATCAGATTGGAAATGTCCTCAACTTCCCACCTCCAGATCTTCTCATCTGCAGGTACTTGCACTTGACTTATCAACATTTTGTTGTAGCTCCTTTATGGTTAAGCCTAAATGTCTCTTTCCTGAGGGCTTCTGAGGACTCCCAATCCAAAATAGATTATATTTCCTGAATTTCCATGCTTATAGCACCCTATATTTCCCCATTATAGCAGTCATCATTGTTATAATTATATAAATATTTGTGTCCTTTTACTTATTGTCTCTTTATCCCATTTATGCACTCATTCACCAAATATGTGTTGAGTATCTGGCATTGTGTTAGATGCTGGAGAGGCAACAATGATCATGAAGCTTACATTCTAATCTATGAGCTCCAAGAGGGCAAGGACCATGCTTGTCTTTCTCACCTATGTTTCCCAGTGCCAGACACCTACTGGGAACCCTGTAAATTGTTGTTGGATCACATGGTAAAGAGGTAGTTAAAACCAAGAGGTCAGAAGACCAAGTCGTGAGTCCATGCCATAATCCTAGAGAGCACTAATATTTAGGGATAAGGAGAAAGAAATAATAGTCTACCAATGACAGGGAAAAGAAACAATCAGACAGACAAGGGGAGAACCAGTCATATGCATTGTCTCAGAAGCCAAGAAGAGAAACAGTTCATGAGAGAAGGTGTAATCAACTGCAGCAAAGGCAACTGCTCTGTCTCCAGTGATGTAAGGACTGAAGCTGGACTTGTCTTAAGAAGAATTGATTGCATTTACTAGAGAAAAATGATGGCAGTTAAAGTGTTGTCAAGTGGGGAGTGCATGGGTGCTCAGGAAGTGGACTCAATAGGTGTGAAACAACAGCTCTCTTAAGAAGCTTGTCCAGTTTGTTGAGAGATAAGTTGGAGAGAAGATCTCACTCAGACTCACAGTGTCATAGAGCTAGACGAAGTTGGCCAGCAAACACTTAATGAGCAACTACTATATAGTAGACACTGATCTAGTCTAGGGTGCATGACATAGACAGAATCCCTGTCCTTAGTGGGAAGAAATAGAAAATAAACACTTACATAAGAAAAATGAAAATTTTAGGCACCAATAAGTTCTATGAAGAAGATAAGACAGAAAGAATGAGCTAGAGGATGACTAGCAGACCTATATAAGCTCAGAGGGTTGGAGAAGTCCTCCATGATGGGGTTGGCATTTGAGGTAAAAATTGAACAATTCAAAGGGAGCAGAAAGTCGGTGTAAAGGTCCCAAGGTGGGAATATGTTCAGCATATTTGAGAAATGGCAAGAAGGCTACTATGCAGTAAGTGAAGGGAATGAAGTCAGAGAAGATGGCAACCCTATAGGTTAGATGTCTGAGTCTTTTCTAACTGGAATAGAAGTATAACTTCAGGTGTTCTGTGGAGGAGGGATCATGGGGGACAAGAATGGAGGCAGAGATATCAGTGAGGAGATAGTGACTGTATCCAGGCAAGAGAACTTACAGAAGACATGGTAAAAAGTGCACAGATTCTGGATATATTTTTGAAGTTTAATCACAAAGATTGATAGATTAGATGCAGTTATGGACAAAGGAAAAAGAGAGGAATCAAAAATGATTTCTATTATTCAACATTGTACTGGAGATCATAGCCAGTGCAGTAAGGTAAGACAAATAAAAAGCATATAGATAGAAAAGAAGAAATAAGCCTGTGTCTTCTTGCTTGTCTACATAGAAAATTCCAAAGAATCTACACAAAAGTTACTAGAACACATACATGAGTTTAGCAAGTTCAAAATATACAAAGTCAATATACAAAAAATCAGTTGTATGTAAACCATATACCAACATGAACAATTGAAAATTGAAAGGAACCCTTTATAATAGCACCAAATACTTAAAATACTGTCAAAAACATAGCAAAATACATGCAGTATCTGTATGCTAAAAACTACAAAAACTGAGGAATGAATTCAAACAACCTAAATAAATGGAGAGATATACTGTGTTCAGGGATTGGAAGAATATTAAGATACAAATTCTCCCCAAATTTGTCCGTAGATTCAGCAAAATCCTTATAGAAATCCTAGAAATTTTTTTTTGTAGAAATCAAAGCCTGATTCTAAACATTACATGGAAAAACAAAGGAACTAGAATAACCAAGACAATTTTGAAAAAGGACAAAGTTGGAGAAATCACACCACCTGATCAGGTCTTACTCTAACGCTAGAGTAATCAAGACATTTGGTACTGGTGAAAGGATAGAAACAGAGATCAACAGAGCAGAACAGTGGTGAGCAATAGACTTCTATATATATTTGATTTTTGACAAAGGTACAATGGTAATTCAATGGAAAAACAATAACACAACAAATAGTGTTAGAACAATTTGCACATCCATATGGAAGGAAAGAAGGCAGGAAGGAAGGGAGGAAGGGAAGAAAATTGATCTATACCTTGTATTATATATAAAAATGAACACAAAATGGATCATAGCCCTCATAAAATTTATAGAAAAAAACAAAGGAGGAGATCTTGGGGTTAGGAAAAGATTTCACAGATGTGACACCAAAATCATGATCCATAAAAGAAAAAATAATTAATTGTACTTTAACAAAATGTAAACCTTCTGCTTTTTGAAAGACACTGTTAAGAAATAGAAAAGTAAGACATAGACTGGGAGAAAAATATTTACAAAGCACATGTCTGATAAAGAACATAAAAAGAACTAAAGAAATAATTCTTAAAACTCAGAAATAAGAAAACAAATAACCCAATTTTAAAATGGACGAGAGTTATAAATAGACACTTCACCAAAGAAGATATATGGATGGAAACACACACACACACACACACACACACACACACACACACCCCCCACCACCACCACCACCACCACCATTATTAATCATTAGGAAAATGTAAATTTAAACTACAATGAGATTCCATCACACACCTGTTGGAATGGCTAAAGATTATTTTAAATCAGTCAATACCAAGTGCTGACAAGAATGCAAAGCAAATGGAGCTCTCATACACTGCTGATGGGAACACAAAATGGAAAACATCTGCGCACTTTCTTACGGAATTAAATATAGCTTGCCATATGAACCAGCAGTCTCACTCCTAAGTATTTACTCTCAAGAAATGAAAACTTATGTTTGCTCAAAAATCTATATGTAAATGTTTATAGCAGCTTTATACATAATTGCTAAAAATTGGAAACCATTCAGATGTCCTTCAAAGAGTGAACAGATAAGCAAATTGTGGTATATCCATACAAAGGAATACTACTCTGTAATAAAAATAAACGTACGACTGATACATCTACCCACAAGGAAGAATCTCCTGAGTTAAAGAAGCCAGACTCAAAAGGCTACATACTACTTGATTCCGTTTATACCACATTCTAGAATAGGCAACACTATAAGGAAAGAAAATAGATTAGTAGCTATCAAGGGGCTGTGGATAAGGGGAATGGCTGACTACAAAGGAACTTGAAAGCTTTGGGGCAAATAAGACGATGGCAGTGTTCTATATCTTGATTACAGCAATGGCTACACAATTATATACAATTGTCACAACTCATCAAACTACATCCTTAATAGGGTGTATTTTACTGCGTGTAGATTATACCTTAATAAATTTGACTTTTAAAAAATGATTTCTAGGTTTTGAGATCATTTCAACCAAATTCTAGCATCCAACAGAAGTTGGTTTCATGAAGATGGGAGAAAGGTAAGGAAGGAAGAAGATGGATAAATACATGGAAGGATTGATTGATTGATGAATGGTGGCTGGCCGACTAGCTGACCAGCCTCCTGGACAGACAGATGGACCATCATCAGAGTGGAGAGATGGATTGGGCTGGACGGGACAGGAGGCTGCAGAGGACAAGCAGCTGGGGCAATGGCAAGAACGCTAACTGGATTCAGACCACTTGGGTACTAGCCCCAGCTGTGTGAACTGGGCAAATCTCTATTTCCTATCATGTAAATGGGAATAATAATCATCCCATCCCAGTTAACCATAGTTATTCACTTAAAAAGCTTTTATTTAGCACCAGCTCTGGGCCAGGCAATACCCTCTAAGTACTTCCCCTATATTAGTTCATGTCATTCACACAACACTTTCTTTTTTTTTTTATTTGAAGTATAGTTGATTTACAATTTCATGTTAGTTTCCGGTGTACAGCAAATAATTCAGTTACATATATATGTGAGCATATATCTATATATATATTCTTTTTCAGATTCTTTTTTTTTTTTTTTTTTGTGGTACGCGGGCCTCTCACTGTTGTGGCCTCTCCCGCTGCAGAGCACAGGCTCTGGACGCGCAGGCTCAGCAGCCATGGCTCACGGACCCAGCCGCTCCGCAGCATGTGGGATCCTCCCGGACCGGGGCACGAACCCGCGTCCCCTGCATCGGCAGGCGGACTCTCAACCACTGCGCCACCAGGGAAGCCCCAGATTCTTTTTGATTATACTTTATTATAAAGATATTGAGGGTTTCCCTGGTGGTGCACTGGTTAAGAGTCTGCCTGCCAATGCAGGGAACACGGGTTTGAGCCCTGGTCCGGGAAGATCCCACATGCCGTGGAGCTACTAAGCCCATGCACCACAACTACTGAGCCTGCACTCTAGAGCCCGCGAGCCACAACTACTGAGCCCATGCTCCTAGAACCCGTGCTCCGCGACAAGAGAAGCCACCACAATGAGAAGCCCGCTCACCGCAACGAAGAGTAGCCCCCGCTCACCGCAACTAAAGAAAGCCCGCATGCAGCAAGGAAGACCCAACGCAGCCAAAAATAAATAAATAAAATTAATTAATTAATTTTAAAAAAAAGATATTGAAAAGAGTTCCCTGTGCTATACAGTAGGATCTTGTTGCTTACCTATTTTATATATAGTAATTTGTATCTGCTAATCCCAAACTCCTAATTTATCCTTCCCCACCCCTCCTTTCCCGTTTGGTAACCATAAGTTTGCTTTCTGTGTCCACACAACACTTGTATATTCCTGTTTCACAGAGAAGGAATGGGGGTACAGGTAAGTTGAGCGACTTGCCCAAGGTTACCCAGGGAGCAAGTGGTGGAACCCTCAGCACTATCCCATAGCCCCACCCTAACATGGGGGTCATCACACCCACTGATATTAGGTTAAACCAGATGAAATTGCTGATTTTTAGCCACTTCTGACTTACATTCTGATAAAAATGGCATTTTTCTCTGGTTCAACACTGTTTATTGAGCGCTTCCCATGGGCCAGCTGTGCCCCTGGCATTTTTCATGCATTATCTCATTTAAGGCTGTAAAAAACACTCTTAGGTGTGAATGTTCCCATCTTACATATGAGGAAACTGAGGCTTAGAGAGGCAAGCACCTCGTACATATTCAAACTGACAGAAGTAAGATTGAGCTCTGTCTGTGACCTCAGAGCATAGAGCACCTCTGTTTGCTGCTGGGAAAAGCCAGGTGCTGAGTCTCTCATCTCCCATTCAGCCCATTTCAGTTCCTGGAAGTCCTTGAATCTACCCTTAGTCCTTCCAAGCTCCCCCCACTGTGTCCACTCCCCACAAGGCTCAACAGATAAAGGAGAGACAGGCCAGCAGGGAGAAGCTGTTGGGCTTCATTTTTTTAGAAGTTTAGGAGTTTCTGAATTCTTTGCCCCATCCATATTTCAGGGCCTGATAGGTCCAGGACAGTTGCCTCCTTCCCCCCCCATCCCCTTCCCTACAGGCCTCTCCACCACTTCCTCCAGGGCTCTGTAGCCCCTGCAAGGCCAGCCTCCTATGCCAGCCTGGTTATGAAAGGTTTCCGCATCCAGGCAGCCCGGCTTCAACAGCTGGGTCCTCGAGCCCTGGCCCCAGCCCCAGGCCCTGGCTGCCACCAGCCCAGCTTTGGCTGATGACAGGAAGGTACCCTCAGTGACTGCCAACTTCTTGTTCCACTGCTGGTACATTGCTGGGGTCTCAGTGTGGGGACACAGACATCCCACACACGAGGCTGACCTCTGCTCCCGCCTTCACAGGGCCTGAGCCCAGGCCCAGCTGAGCTGCTGCCCCAGCTCAGAGCTGGAGGAAATAGCTGCTGCTGCTATGGCAACAAGGCTTTGTCCTGTCTGCCCAGAACAAAGAGTGTTTTCTTGTCCCTCTTTGAGTCCCAGGATGGGAGAGCTGCTGCTTTAGGGCAGAGGCTGGGAGGATGCTCTGTCCCCCTTAGCCTAGCATACTGTGAGGACCAAACAGCTAAGAAAAGCTCACTCCATGCCAGCCACTTTGGACACTCAGAAGCTGGGAACCACAAATCCCCAGCCCTCTGCTGTCTCCCATGGCAGACCTCTGAGCAGCATTTTCCATCCAGGGCCTAGGGGTGTCTCTTCTTCTTAAGGCAGATGTGTGAAAGAGAATGCAGAGACTATAGAATGCAGCCCCTTTCTCTAGTCCAGAGAATCAAAGATGTGTGCGCTTGAAAGTACCCAAATCCATCCCACTTGACATTCAGAGAGGGGCAAGAATTCTCCTTAGGCCACACAGCCGACTTTTATCAGGCTTGAGCTGGCCACCATTTCTGCTAACTCTCAGTCCAGTTCTCAGCCCAAATATCCCCCCCTCTCTCACCAGGCACCGAAGTCTGTGAGTCAGCCTCAGTGTCCTTCCTTTCATTGTCACAGCAACGAAGTGGCTTCTGGGCACTCATCCTCACACCTAAGATCCCTGAGAGGCTCACGGTGCTAGATATGTAGCCACATAATGACCTCCGAGCATCCAGCACAGGCCCAGCTTTGGAAGGTCATCAATGACAGGCAGCAGTGATCCCTGAGCCAACAAGTCCTTGGGTATGAAAGAGCCACTGAGGCCAAAGGACCAAAGAGACGGATGACGCTTAAAACTGAAGACGGATGGAGGGACAAGATCCAGAAACGGAGGACAGGGCCAGGCCGGGCAGACACCAGCTTAAGCTGAGAGCATCTGGGTCTGAGGCACCTGCTGTCTCCTCTAGACCTTACCTGGTTGTACTCGCCACCCCCTAGCTGCTGAAGGGCGATGTTGCTTCCTTTGGGCACCAATGGAGAAAACTCTGCAGGGAAGCCCTGTAAATGTCTAATTTTGAATGCACGGTCAGGAATTGATCCTCTTCTATGATGTGTTTCTGTTGTTTCTAAGTAAACGGCACAGTGAGAAGTTTTCCTGAGCTCTCATGAAAATAGCAGACTGCTGTGAGACAGGAGAGCGTGTGGCCTGCGGCGTCCTGTGTCCCCTTCAGTCCTGGCAGCTCTTGCACTCACTTGCTTCGTGACCTTGGACAAGCCAGTTCTTCCCTGGGCCTCGTTCTCTTCATCTGTTAAATGCAAGTGTTAAGCCAGGAGGTCTCTTAGCTCCCTCTCAACTCTGTCTCAACTCAGAGATTCTATGGGGCCAAGATTCCAATTGGTTTATTTGCTGTTAAAACTTAAATGATTTGGGCTTCCCTGGTGGGAAAGTGGATAAGAATCCGCCTGCCGATGCAGGGGACACAGGTTCGAGCCCTGGCCCAGGAAGATCCCACAGGCCGCGGAGCAACGAAGCCCGTGCGCCAAACTACTGAGCCTGCTCTCTAGAGCTCACAAGCCACAACTGCTGAGCCTGTGCGCCACAACTACTGAAGCCCACGGGCCTAGAGCCCGTGCTCCACAACAAGAGAAGCCACCGCAATGAGAAGCCTGCACACCTCAAGGAAGAGTAGCCCCCGCTCGCCGCAACTAGGGGAAAGCCCACACGCAGCAACGAAGAAAGACCCAACACAGCCAAAAATAAAATAAATAAATTTATTTTTTTAAAAATTTAATGATTTGGGTTAGAGAACAGATTTGTGGTTGCCAAGAGGGAAGAGGGGTGGGGAAGAAATGGAGTGGGATTTTGGGATTAGCAGTTGTAAGCTATATTATATAGAATGGATAAAAAACAAGGTCCTACTGTATAGCACAGGGAACTGTGTTTAATATCCTGTGATAAACCATAATAGAAAAGGATATGAAAAAGAATGTATACATGTATAACTGAATCACTTTGCTGTACAGCAGAAATTAACACAACATTGTAAATCAACTATACTTCAATACAATAAATTTTCTTTTTAAATTTAAATGTTTGGGTTTGTTTGGGGACCAGTGTGTTAGTATTTAGCTAGGCTGTCTCAAATATTTGCATAGGCCTGGGCTTTAGGAAAGGAAAAATACACACACATGCACATGCACACACACACACACACACATACCTCTTCTCTCAGACTCAACAGCCCACTGTCTCTGAAGTCTGAGTTCAGATCCTGACTCCACTTCTCTCTGGATGCATGACCTTGGGCAAATCACTTTCTGACTTCTCTGGACCTCAGTTTCCTAATAACAGGACCTCTATCACTGGGTGATTGTGTTTTCAATGTAGTAGAGTATATAAAGTTCTCAGCACAAGGTTTGCAGAGAGTAAGCACTCACTAAATTAGCACATGTTTAATAAATATGTGAGCGAATGAGGAAACTGCGGGGGGCAGGGGGCATTGTTTCTAGAGCCCAGCACCCGCTGCTTGGCTCAGGTAGGTATGACTCTGGGGGCAGAACTTCCACTCCAGAGCTCCCCTGCGGGGTCACACTGAAGCCACCCTCAGCGGATTCTGCCTGAAGTCACACCCCCGGGTGGCTCCCTCCCCTTCCTTGCCCCACTTCTCCCTTCCCTTACTGAAGTACTCAGATCAGCTTCTGAATTCTCTGACCCAAGACTCTTGGCTCAAGGGGCGTCCTCCAGCTGCAATCCCAGAGCCTTGCACGGAGGGAGGACCATGGAAGACCCGGCAGGAGGAGGACATGGGCTGATGGGTGGGCAGGATGTGTGGGGTCACAGAAATCCAAGTAGGAAAAAGGAAATCCTTTTCTCATCGCCCTGTGAGTGGGCCATACCCAATGACCCTAGGGACGTTCACGTGACCCAAGCGTGGCCAACCTGTTCTCTCTCCTGAGAGTTGGGACTTGGGAGTGAGGGCCAGCTAGTTAGGGTCTTTGCGTATCAGGAACTGTCCGGTGGGTAAATGAACATCAGACAGGGGTCCAGCAGGATGGTCAGCAGGGGTTCTGGACACAGCAGCACAACATGGATGCAGGTCAGGGCCTTGACATGTGGACAGGGCATCAAGGGCAGGAACCAGAGACTGGGAAGGAGAAATGGGCAGCATAGGGGGAGGCCAGTGGGGACTAGCAACAAGGCAGAATCTCCATGATAGAACTGGGGGAAAATGCCTGCCTCGTTCCAGAGTCCAGGGACTCGGGCTGGGACACAGGGAGAGCTTGGGAGGACCCAGTGCGTGAGGGCTGGTGCCCAACCTCTGGACCTCTAGACCACTACGGACCCTGTCCTGGGGCAGAGCCCAGAGCAGAGCTGAGTCTGTGAGTGGGGGCAGAGCAGCCTCTGGGGCAGAGAGACGGCTCCAGATCAGGCAGGGAGATTGAGGGCCACCCTGTCCAGACACAAACGAGACTTCCTGGCCGCCTGGCCAGGGCTGCCTCCTCGGCCCTCTGGGGTCCTCAGCCCAACAGCCTCAAATTATCCTGCCATTAGTGGTGATCCATCCCGTCTGAGCGCTGTGCCATTTCATCACACCGTCTCAGCATCCAACATTAGGAGATAACTGTGCTCACAACATATGTCATTACTCATTAAGGGACTTTTTCTGGATTATGGCTGGGGCTTAATGACTTGTTAAAGATGTTTAACACTTACAATTTTGTTTTTAATTTAGGAAGCAGCATGATCAAACTGCGCCCTGAGACTCTCCTCGATTTGGGGAAATCTGGAGATGGGCCGGCTCCAAGGCTGTCTGTGTAGGGGAGGTGATCTTAAATTGAATTGCAGCCCTCCAAGGGGTGTTTGCCCCGTCAGCGGCTGCCAGGATCTGACATGTTAATGGGGCTGAGGAAACAATGGGTTTCAGAGGTAATTGCCGAAGCAACGACTTCCAGGCAACATCTGACTTAAAAAAGAAGTGTTGTTGCTGCTGGGAGGCGCCGGGGGCGGGGGCTCTACCGTAGGCCTGTCTCCAGATTCCAGCCAGGTTTCCTTACCTGCAGGGCTCTGGTGGGCCCGCCCTCCACGCAGCCAATGGTGCTTACAGCTTCTTTTCTCAAGGGCCCCCTTTTTTCTGTCCATTGTCTGCAGCGGCATTTGTTCCTCTGGGGGCTGCCAAGCAGAGGAATTGGAAGATAGGGTTCCTTTTAAGCGTGCCGTAAGAAGATGGGCATGGAGTGAAAAGAAGCTGAGTCCACGCTCGTCCCCACCATGCAAGAGCTGTCTCCAGGCTTTGTGGTAAGTTTCCTTCTCTCAAGAACTCAGTGGACTCACCTGTGTGACTCTATAGAGCTCTGGTAAGGATTCAGTGAGATGCCCCAGTCACATGCTTAGCTCTAGACCTGGGCCATCGTAAGCAGCAAATGATAGGAATGGCCAGTATTTGTTGCTGAATCCAGCCTCTGTACCCCAACACCGAATTAAATCTCGGAGACAGAGTTTTGGGTGTAATAGAAAAGAATGGCTTTATTGCTTTGCCAGGCAAAGGGGGCCACAGCAGGCTAACGCCCTCAGAACTGTGTGTCCCGCCCTGGAGGCGGTAGTGAGGAGTTTCATCCTAATGGTTCAAAGACGAGGGGGTGATCAGCTTGTGGACGTTCTTCTGATTGGTTGGGGGTGAGGTAAGTGGGAGTCAGCATCATCAGCCTTCGGGTTCCAGTGGGTCTGGGGTCCCCGTGCTTGTGGGCAGCATACAGTTAACTTCTCCCGCCTGGTGAGGGTGTTCAATTTCTGCAAAACAGCTCAAAGATATTGTTGTGTGTATCCCTTGAAGGGGAGCCAGGAGCCTGCCCCAAGGCTGCACTCTGGTTTCTTGACTCTTCCTCGTCTCCGCATCCTTTCCCCTCCCTGATTAGACCCCACAGGGTCCTGCTCGGTTTCACATTGAGCGAGCACTGTCTAATTCCCAAAGTCATCGAATCCCCCCAACAACCCTCACGGGTAAGGTCTATGATGTCCATTTTACAGCTGAGGAGACTGAGGCTCCAAAGGCTGAAGCATTGGAGTCAGAATCCAAACAGGCCACTGACTCCCACGTTCTCAGACAGCACATTAAGGCTATTGCTGTCCAGTCGCTGCTTCCTGGTTGAGTGGCTCTAGGCGAGCCACTTTGTTTGTCTACACACTGAGACAATGATTATACCACAAGCTGGTCGTCCTCGTTGTCTGGGTTTTTCAGAGAGTTCTGGGCCTCCAGGGACACCGGACCCTCTTTATGGAAGAGCCGTCTGAGGTCCCTCAAGCCTCTTTGCTCTAAAAAAAAAAAAAAAAAAAAACCTGGGGAATCACATAAGAAATTTTAGCCAATGCGCAGCTGCTGCAGTAGGAAATAGGTCAGAGGTATATTCTGGCGTGAGTGACTTTAGCCTTAGACAAGGAGGTGGGAAAGACAAAGGGGTCCTAAGTCTGGCTCCTTGGAAAGGACGTGCCAGGCTCAAATTCAGAGACGCGGCGGACTGGGTTGAGATTGAAGCCCTGAATAGAAACTGAGGCTCATCGAAGAGACTGGAGGAGAGTTTCATCAAATCATCCATGTATGCATATATGCATGTATGCACGCATGTCTTTAACAAATATTCACCCAAGCACCTACGAAGCATGTGGTTCTGTATCGGGCAATGGTGGAAAGACAGAGATCCCTGCACGCCTGGAGCCCCCAGCTGCCATCAACCAGTGCTTAGTAAGTGCTAAACTCCAGCAGAGCCTTCTCCCGACCCTTTATCCTGAGCCTGCCAGAGGCCTCAGATCTTTTCAACGGCCGTGGATTTCGCTGATCTTAGGTCCCCTCACTGCCCAGAAAAGCAGGAAGTCACCATTCCTTTACTACGGCAGCAACTTCCCACAGCTCAGGGCCAGGCCGGGGCAGAAGGGAGGTCTCCCACTCAGGGCCCTCTTTCACTTTTGTTGCCACTACAGAGAAGCCTCCAAGAGCATCGAGGCTGGGATGGGGTTCCAAAGGCCTCTGGGTACACTTCTCCTCTGCCCTGAGCTGTTCCAGGGGGAAGGAGACCCAGGAGGTGGGCAAGTCCTCACTCACCGAGGATCAGGGTCCCTAAGCTGGGCCAGCTCCGCCACTGTGGGAGCTGCCCGCCCAGGGATGGTCCAGCCCGTTCCTGGTTAATCCGGTAGAATTCTGCCAGGTCTCAGGAGACACCACTAAATGAAACTTTCTGTGACGAGAGTCATGGGTGGTGTCTTCATGTGGCCTGAAAGCCCTAAGCACGTAGCATGGGTGCACAGCAGCCCCGAGGGAGGGAAATCCAGAGGTGGGGAGAGTCCAGCCACCCCCTCATCTGGTGCAAGGACAGAAAAGGTCCTAAGGCCATGGCCAGGGCCCTTTAATTCCGATACCAAGGCCTCCAAGGAGGAGTGTCCCCTCTGTTGATGAGCTCATTTCAGCGATGGGGAAACAACTATGGGGAACCGAGACAGAGCAAAGCTTCCTAAAGCAAAGGAGAAGGCTGTCCCCATCAGTATTCCTACTTTTTTAGACCAGCACACACACACACACACACACACACACACACAACCAAATGCACAAGCTTAACCTCCACACCTTGGTACCTGCTTTGTTTCTTACCAGAAATCTTCGCCACGCCCTCCCAATCACTCATCCCTCCAGCCACAGCTCAAAGTCACCTCTTCTGTGAAGCCTTCCCACCCCTCCCTCCTCTGGGTTTTCACAAAACTTTGCACAAACATCTATCATAAGATGTGACTGTTGGTTCCCAAGCAGGCCCCTCCTACGGGACTAAAGCTCTTTGAGATCAAAGCTCTTATCTTGTTCATCTTTGTATCCCAAGCATCAGGCAGACAGTAGGGCATCCCAAGTGTTCAAACATATTTGAAGGAGAGGGAGGGAGGAAGGATGGATGGAAGCTGGGGAGGGAAGGAGGAAGAAAAAGGGAGGGGGAGGGAGAGGAGGGGAGAGGAATGGGAGGGAGAGGAAGGGAAGAGGAAGGATGGGATAGATGGGATGGGATGGGATGGGATGCAAGACAAGGAAATGTAAGTAGCCAACTGTAGCCGTCTCCCGCTATGCACATCTACATGCCATTAGCTCAGGATATAGTAATAACCTGACTACATTCTCTTTTTTCTGGAGATGGAAGGAAGAGCGAGGCACACTGCTCACTATCCATGGTTCCAGTTCTAGTTCATGGTGACTCCTGTTCAGCCACTCAAGATTTTGCATAGTTTTTCTTTGTTTTTACTTTCTACCTTGATGGAAAAAGAATAACATTTATAGTGTCACTGAGCAAATAGAACTATGACTTCTGTTTCACTGGGTTTTTGTGTGTGTTGCAGTTTAGAGGGGAAAAGTGTATTGAAACTTGCCACATTACACTAACAATGCACCCTCAAAGAAGAAAACAGCACCTTCATTATGCACACCTTCGTTAAAATCATCCGTTTCACTATTTACGAAGCAAATGTCTTCTTTCATTCTATGGCTTTCCCACAAACACAGGGTTTTTCCTCCAGGAACCTGCAGGGCAAGCATGGACCTGTGCTTCCCCACACCCCAGACTAATGCTATGTTTATGGCCAGAGGGACCCAGAAAACAAATGCCCCTGGGGGAATCTTCTCACTGGACCTGTGATGGGCAAGGGCCAGGTCCGAGAGGAGGGGTTTGGAGGTCCCAGACACTGTCTTCCCTCCCAACAGCACCCTCTCTCTCCCCAGGGAGCCAAAGGCAGCATCTGAAATGAGGCAGAGGCTTCGGGAAGAAACCAGAATGTTCACTAGAGAAAAAGAGTGGATATGGTGCCAACACTACTGTGGGGTGTTTAATTACATTAATTAATCCCCCAAATAACCCACTTCTATAGATGAAGAAGCCAAGTCTCATGGAGGTTAAGAAATGCTAATCATCCTATCACTGATATGTGGAATCTAAAAAAAAAAAATGATACAAATGAACTTATTTACCAAACAGAAACAGACTCACAGACTTAGAGGACAAATTTATGATTACCAGAGGGGAAGGGCGGGGGGAGGGATAGTTAGGGAGGTTGGGATTAACATATACACACTACTATATTTAAAATGCATACCCAACAAGGACCTACTGTACAGCACAGGGAACTCTGCTCAATATTATGTAACAACCTAAATGGGAAAGGAATTTGAAAAAGAATAGATATATGTTTAACTGAATCATTTTGCTGTATACCTAAAACTAACACAACATTGTTAATCAACTATACTCTAATATAAAATTAAAAGTTTCTTAAAAAAAAGAATTTTCCTGGCCATTTAGGCAGGCATGCTTACTTTTGATATCCCCTGTGTGGTTCTCTCTTTCCAGAGAGCTTAGCTCTCTATCCAGATTGTAAATGCCTTGAGGTAGGGACTGCTCTGAATACTTCTCGTATCCCAGCAGAGAGGCTAGTCTGTAATATTGTTCAGCAAATACTTGCTAATAAAGGTAATTTGCTTTCCACAAAAAAAAAAAATGAAATGCTAATCGTTCAATGAATACATTTTGATGTCCATGGCACTGTTCCCGCAGAGCAGACGTTCTAGCTGGAGGGGAGGGATGAT
This sequence comes from Pseudorca crassidens, assembly GCF_039906515.1. Taxonomy (NCBI): domain Eukaryota; kingdom Metazoa; phylum Chordata; class Mammalia; order Artiodactyla; family Delphinidae; genus Pseudorca; species Pseudorca crassidens. Next base: position 30,690,211 of record NC_090297.1, on the reverse strand, counting down.
AAAACAATAATTATAATCAATACATGAAAGGGAGAGTCAGCTAGAAGGGGATCAGTGCTGAGAGCGTGCACACACGCACAGGATAAGGGGATGGGGAATACCTGTCATGAGATGGGGGTGGGGGGATTTAAAATAGGATGGCCAGGGGAGACCTCACCAAAAAGGTGACATGACACAGATAAGCGTGTGAGCCCTGTGGATACTTGGGGAAGCGTGTTCTAAGCAATGGGGCATTAGGTGCAAAGGCCTGTGGCTGGAGTGATGAGTGAGGGGGACAGTCTCTAGAGAGGTGGTCAGGGAGGTCAGGTGGATACCGATCATGGGGGTCTTCAAGGCCATTGTAAACTTTGGCTTTTGCTCTCAGAGAAACAGGGAAGCCACGGCAAGGTTCTGAGCACAGGAGAATTGTGATGTGAGTTGTATTAAAAGGCTCTCTCTGGTTGCTGGGTTGATTTACACCTTAAAGAGCTAGGGTAGAAGAAACACAATCAGTTAATAAGGCTGTTGCAATAATTCAGGTGAGACAGGACGGTGGCTTGGACCAAGTGCACCCATGGGTATCTCCGGGGTGGAGAAGAGTAGTGTTCCAGGCGATAGATGTGGTGAGAAGTAGTCAGATCCTGGATGTGTTTGCAAAGGAGGAGGCAGCTTGTTTTCCCGACTGATCAGTTGTGGCAGGTGAGAGAAAGAGGCGTGTCAGGGAGTCTACAAACTTTGCAGCCTGAGCAGCTGGTAGCACATGTTCGTTTGAGATGCTCTTAGACACCCAAGAGGAGATCTGGGGGACAGTTAGGTACATGAGTCTGGGGTTAGGGAAGAGTTCCCAGATGGAGGTATACATTTGGAAGTCATGAGCCGAGATGGTACTTAAAACCATGACACTGGATGAGATCCCAGGGAAGTGCGGACAAACAGAGACACGGGAGGAGCCAGGACTGTGGCGCGCCACGGTTCAGAGGCTGGAGAGAAGAGGATGAGTCAGCCAAGAAGACCCAGGAAGGGTGGCCAGTGAGGTATAGGAGAAAAGCCGGGAAACTGTGACATCCAGGAAGCCAAGAGGAAGAAAGGGTTTCAAGGAAGAGGAGGAAGTGGTCAACTCTGTCCAACGCTGGGAGTACGACCCACTGAGATTGAACTAGGAAATGACTGTAGACGTGAACCAGGGGCTCAGGGTCACCCAGCCAGTGAGGGACGGAGCTGGGATTCAAAGCCAGGTCTCACCCACAGTCAGGCTGCAGGGCTTTCCAGAAGAGAACCGTTTGGAGAACACTTCATTTTCACTTCCTAGATGCTCTCACTTATAGCTGGATGGGGGTCTTGACATTTTAGCCGGACACCCGGGCGGCGGTTGAAGGTAAAGAGCAGACTTTGGGATCAGACGTGCTCTGTTCGGGGCCCTACTACTCACTGTGATGGGACCACAGGCAGGTCACTTCACCTCTCTGGGCCTTGGTGTCTTCTTCGGGAAGCAGGGATGCTCATACCCACCTTCCAGGAGCAGGAGAGCATGGCGTCCAGGCACGGCGTAATCGAGAATGCTGACGCAAGCATAAGCATCCCCCGTCATCAGTAGGCCTGGGTGGTCCCCCCTCCCCTCTCCCACCCTCCCTTTGTGGAACCAGTAGCTCTCTTACTTCGTGGTAATAGCACAAGTCCCTCGTGGAGAGCGTGTTGGCCATGAGGTATTTCCTGAGGGCCTGTTCCAAGCAAGGCATACGTCGCTGGGGCCTGGGGGCAGCAGCAGGCCTGGCGCAGAGGACGTGTGGAGTGATATCTGGACCATGCACAGGCCCTGCAGAGATTTCTGTTCAAACCAGGCCTGGACTATGACTTTATGAAGGTGGCAATGAGAGACATTAGTGTGCATTTCCTGGAAGGGACAGAGGTAGAGAGGGTTTGGGCCCTTGCCCCTCCCCTCCTCAAAGCCTGGTATGCTGAGGTTGACCCCCAGGACTATCTTGGGCTGTGGGATGGTGGTCTGTGCTTCCAGGAAACAACAGCAAGATTATTTCCAGCCTGAGTGCTGTATGTCAGCGTGGGTGAAGATGTATGTGTGAGTGTGTGTTCATGAATGTGCATTTTTACATATACACAAGTGTGGGGTATACACAGAGTGTGTGCTGTGACTCTTCGTGGGCACTCACGCGTGTGCACATGCCTTCAAGTGAGCCCCCATGTGTGCTGTGTGCACTATAGTGGCTATTCCTTGAACAAGCTGGTGTCTGAGAGAAGTGGTGGGCAAAGGCCAGCAGTCTGATGACAGTGCCCCAGCACAAGCAGTCTGGATCTGTTGGGAGAAGTAAAGTCCCCAGGGACTCTGCTGGCTGGGCTGTCTGCACAGCACACACAGCAAGGTGCCTGCCACCTCCCAGGGCCTGAGCACCCCTGACCCACCAGGACAGCAGAGAGTCAACAAAAGGTTCCCACCTTGGTTTCCGTGGCCAAGTCCCAGGAAACCTTTCTCTGTCCACACCTGATGACGGCCTCACAGTCTTCACACTGAGGACACAGAGTTCAGAGGAATGGCTAATACTGGGCCACACCCCAGTGCCAACCAAGGCCACAAAGGCGGGGACTCCATCTCTCCCGACAAGCCTGGAGCTCTGTGCTTCCCTCTGCAATAAACCAGAGACACAGCTGCCCAGCTCCTGCCCTTGGAAATGAATCACTGAAGATTCCTCTTTCATCCTGGAGCCTCTCAAACAGCCTCACGGGCTGTGCGCATGTCTCCCCAGGTGGAATTCAAGGCGGCCGCAAAATGCCTCGATATTTTCAGAGGCCTTATTGTGCTTGAACTCGTTAGAGAGGCCGTGGCGTTAATTAGTCTGCAGATTTTTCCATAGAAAGCTAATTTTCAGGATGATTTGCAGCCACTGGGTCTGTAACAGACTGCAATCTATTTTCTTCTCAATTTTGTTTCGCAAAGAAAAGCCCAAATTCAAGTGGCCAGATGACTTCCATACCTCGCTCCCAGCCCACCTCCTCAGGGGCCCGGAGCCCCCAAAACCAGGCTGCTTCCCCACAGTCCTGTCCAACTTAGCAGCCCTCAGCCAGTCACTTTCATTTCCATAGATGCCAGCCCTGGCAGCTGAACCAGCTTTGAGAAAAGGGTACAGAGAAAGTGGGCTGAGGGTTCTTGCAATGGAGCACAGTGCAACGGTTAAGTCCATGAACCTGGGGTCAGATAGACCTGGGGACAGCCCAGGCTCTGACCTTCTGGTAAGTTATTTCACCTCTCTGTACTTCACCTCCCACATCAGTAAAATCAAGAGAGTGATCATGATTTCATAAAGAGTATTATAAGGATCATTGTTAACACTGATTTGAATTTTTTTTTTTTTTTTTTTTGGCGGTACGCGGGCCTCTTACTGTTGTGGCCTCTCCCGTTGTGGAGCACAGACTCCGGACGCGCAGGCTCAGCGGCCATGGCTCACGGGCCCAGCCGCTCCGCGGCATGTGGGATCCTCCCAGACCGGGGCACGAACCCTTGTCCCCTGCATCGGCAGGCGGCCTCTCAACCACTGCGCCACCAGGGAAGCCCAACACTGATTTTTTTAAGGCAACACTTATTGGTGCTTCCAGTGTTCTAAGCACTTGCTATAAGTACTTTATATCATCTCATTAAATTCTTATTACCTCCTTATTTCATGGGAGAAAACGGAGGCTCAGAGAGATTAAGTAACTTGCTCAAGGTCACACAGCTAGTCAGTGACACAACAGGTCTTTGAATGCAGGTCTACCTGATTCCAGAGATAAAAATAGGTGAGAAACTCATGGAAAGTGGTAGTTGCTATGATGACAATGAAGAAGAAGAATACAGCTACTTCTATTCCTTTTTTCCCAGGATTCTGAGCCCTCCCTTACACTTCACAGCAATGAGATTCTGCTGTCCCGTGCTCCTAATGGCAGAGAAGAGAATCACAGAGGCTTGGAGCTGGAAAGTCCCTTAGAGATTGTGGAATCATTCCTCCCCCACTGGACAGGTGGGAAGGTTGAGGCCTGGAGAGGTTTATAGATCCACCAAATGCACCCACAGGGAGCACAAGACCACTGTCTGCCCCTGACCCTCTTCATCTACACAGAACCTGCTGCTCTCCTGTATTAGGACTCCGAGCTCCTCGAAGGGCCCCTCAAGATGCAAAGCCAGGAGATGAGCTGACACCTGACAGCCTGGGGATGGTTTAGATTGTTTCTGAGCCTTCTGCTGAGTGAATGCAATATTAGTCATCAGAGATCTGCGGCGCCTGGGAATCCTTGTCAGAAAATGTGATGACTTAGTGGACTGAAAATGTATTTCCCTGCCTTATCACACATCTGGAGTTCCAGCAGAGCAGCCCAGCCTCAAGAATTTGCACAGATATTGGTGTTTATCAGAAGAAGTCCAAATGGAGGCTGAGCCGGGAGGGTGACGGGGAGTAATAGCTTGAGAACATGCCAATGGCGATAAGGAAACAGTATCTTCTCGTTACCCCAGAGACCTCTCCCACCACCTCAGCTCTGCAGCCCTGTCTGCCCCCGGCTGTAGGAGGTGATTCCATTTGCTCTTCTGACCAGTGGTGAAGGGAGGGAAAATATTGGTTTCTTTGGGGAGAAGCCAGCAGCTTTCCCAGAACTGGGCTTCCATCCCATTGAAATACCATATGGCAAGCATTGACTGAGCACCCCGAGAGCCAGGCCCTGTGCTGGGTGAGCTCCCACGGTGTGCCAGGTCCCATGAATGCCTCCTTGACGTCACTGCCTTAGGACGAGGGATTGCACATACACGGGGACCCATGCTAGGTAGGCGCCTACCGTGTGCCAGACCCCAGAATGGCTGGGCTTCCATGCAACCCCAGGTCCCGTGTTGTGTGGGCACCTCTAGCAAGTGCTGCTAGTGCCGGTTGCTAGGGCATAAAACCCAGTGAGGGGGCTTCCCTGGTGGCGCAGTGGTGGAGAGTCCGCCTGCCGATGCAGGGGACGCGGGTTTGTGCCCCGGTCTGGGAAGATCCCACATGCCGCGGAGCGGCTGGGCCCGTGAGCCATGGCCGCTGAGCCTGCGCGTCCGGAGCCTGTGCTCCGCAACGGGAGAGGCCACAACAGCGAGAGGTGTGCGTACCGCAAAAAAAAAAAAAAAAAAAAAAAAAAGTGAGGAATAGTCCCTGCCCATAAGGCATTTGTACTTTGTCCGGGAAGAAAGGCACATGACCCAGTAGTTAAACTACCCTCTGAACCATATTTTACCCATCGGCTTACAAAGTCCTGTAGGGACCTAGCAGGGTGAGAGACTCATTCTGCATGAGGCCCTCAGGGAAGACTTCCTGAAAAGCACACCTTTGATGTGGGCCTTGAAGGATGAGTTGGAGTTTGCCAGACAGACAACAAGGCCAGAGCATTCCAGGAAGAGAGAACAGCTTGAAGAAAGGCAGGGAAGAGTGACAGTGTGTGGCACAATTGGGGGACTGGCTAGTTGGCCAGTGTTAGGGAGAGAGGGGATGTGGGTGAGGAGACAGCAGGAAATGAAGCTTCAAGGGGAGACTAGGGCCATCTCATGAGGGGTCATCCATACTCTGAGAAGTCTTATGGGCTGCAGAGGAGGCTTAGACGGGGTAGGTTCCAGAGATCCCAACCACACTTCAACCAGATGAACGCCATCTTTCTTTATTTCATTTATTGGGCATCTGTGTAAGAGTACACTTGAAAACAGGATTTGGCAGCTAAAAAGAAAGGAAGGAAGGAAGGGATGGAAGGGGGAGGGTAGAAGGCAAAGATAAACAGTGTTAAGTTCAAATTCCATAAGATGTAGATATGAGGAATCCGAGGTCCTAAGTGGTTAATTGACCCAAACAGAGTCACACAGGGAATTCAGGGCCAAGTTGGGAGTAGAACCCAGATCTGCCTGCATCCTTTCTTTTTTTTTTAGGTTACTTTATTTCATTTCATTTCATTTCATTTCATTTTTTGTCTGCATTGGGTCTTCGTTACTGCATGCGGGCTCTCTCTAGTTGCGGGGAGCAGAAGCTACCCTTTGTTGTGGTGCGCGGGCTTCTCATTGCGGTGGCTTCTCTTGTTGCAGAGCATGGGCTCTAGGCACGTGGGCTTCAGGAGTTGCAGCACTTGGGCTCAGTAGTTGCAGTGCCCGGGCTCTAGGGCACGGGGGCTTCAGTAATTGTGGCATGCGGGCTCAGTAGTTGTGGCTCATGGGCTCTAGAGCACAGGCTCAGTAGTTATAGTGCACGGGCTTTGTTGCTCCATGGCATGTGGGATCTTCCCAGACCAGGGCTCGAACCCATGTCCCCTGCATTGGCAGGTGTATTCTTAACCACTGAGCCACCAGGGAAGTCCCCTGTTACTGTTTCAGCATTGGTCTTGAACCTGTCCATGAGTGGAGTCCAAGATAAACTTCTGCTGACCATGGATGCCCCACACCCTGCTAGGATGCAACAATGGCCCCCTCTCCCAAGTCTCAGAAAGCAATAAATCAATGGACAGAATGACTCGCATTTACAGTATTTCTGCCGTGGAAGCCTCTTACACCTTTGTCTGGGCACGCCTCTGCTCTCAGGCAGGCCTGATGGAGATGGCAGGCTGAGTTTTCCAGGTGTCTGCCGTAGTAACTTCCAGCTACTCTGTCATTTTCAAATGAGGAATCTGAGACCCAGAGAGAAGAGACATCCTATCCAAGGTCCCTTGGAGGGCAGTGCAGAACCAAGGCTAGATGCCAGGTCTGTGAACCTGACCCCAGGCTTCCCCAATGTATCTGCCTTTCCCAAGCCCTGGGAAGCACTGAAGAAGCCTACTGAGTGCTAGTGATCATGACAGTGAGTATGTCTTACCCTTGTTGCTCAGCATGACTCTGGTGAACCCTTGTGTGAACACATACTTGATACAAATCAGGCCTGAACCAGACATATGAGCACTCTGGGAAGTTAAGATTTGACCCACCTTCAATCTGATAGACTTGAAGGATTTTTATTTATTTATTTATTTTGCAGTACGTGGGCCTCTCACTGTTGTGGCCTCTCCCGTTGCGGAGCGCAGGCTCCGGACGCGCAGGCTCAGCGGCCATGGCTCACGGGCCCAGCCGCTCCGCGGCATGTGGGGTCTTCCCAGACCGGGGCACGAACCCGTGTCCCCTGCATTGGCAGGCGGACTCTCAACCACTGCGCCACCAGGGAAGCCCTTGAAGGATTTTTTAGCAGTTATTTGGGGGAGAAATTGAAGATAAACAAGGCAGATGCTTGGCCTCTTCTACTTTGTGCCATCTCCTTCACAGTCCCAGAAATTCCACTCCACCCCACACTTGCATACCTCCACTTAACAAAGCAATAGCCCTGCAATCAACTGAACCACTCTCCTTAGAAGGCAGTTTAGAAGTCATCTATCTTTCCTTTGGTCTGGGGGTGCAAGTGGGGATGTGTGCAAGGAGACATCCCCACCCCAAGCAGCTTCTGTTCAGCCACACCCGGTGTCCTTCCCTGAGACAAGTTCTGGCAAACATAATTGTCCCCATCTTATTACATCTCCAGAGTTTTTGGTGGCCCAGCCTTGGCCAATAGGAACTACCATAGCAAGGTGGATTAAGCCCTGACCTCAGGAATGAACATTTATTAAGCACCTTCTATGTGCCAGGCACTGACCAGTAGCTTTCACATCAGTTCTCTCTCCAAACTTTCACAATGGCCCCAAGATACAGGTATGGTCACCCTCGTTTCACAGATGAAGAAACTAAGGCTCAGAGAGATGTTGTCACTTGCCTGAGGTCTCATACCTCAGGACCCGGGTTTATTCCCAGTCCTGCCATTTTCTTAACCTGCCCTGCCCCAGGATGGGGTGCATTCCTTTCTCCCTCTGTATAGAGGTCCCACTTCCTGGGTAATCCAAACGGGCTCTGCAGGTATAGACTTGCCTTTGAATCCCTTTGGACCTGGTTACTTAGAAAACCCATCCCTTCTTCCAAAGTCACTCAAAAACCCTGGGATGAGGGTGCAGCCCTCACAATCACAAGTTAGGCGGGATTTCTGGAAGCCTCTGCCCTACAAGCCCCAGCTCTCCGTATAGTCCCTCCATTCCAGACACTGGCTCTCTCACTCCCTCACTGCTATTTAGTACCAGTTTTCCCAAGGGTTAAAAATGGGAACCAAATAATTTATTTCAAGATCTTCAAAAACAAATTCAAATTTTTTTTAATTATGTCAAATTAAGGCCATTAAAAGTTAAGCTGTGTACCGAGAGCATTTTCCTGGGAAAGGTGCTGTAACATCATTATTTCTCCCCAAAACGCACTTACTGTACATTTCTCAAAGCCATCAGCCTTGATTGAAGGCTAATGAAAAAGCTGTCCTGCGTCAGTTTATTCCTTGTATCCATTAAGAATAATTACGGCTGAACAATTTTTGATGCCTGTAACCTTCGAAAGCGTTGCTAATGGCATTATAAATTGCTCCTTGTCCAATGACTACGGCGAGATACTTAATTCAAAGGCGCTCTGTCAACAGGACTGATTTGTGTGGCTAATGAGTGCGTTTAAAACAACAGCCTCGGCTCATGCATCCGAATGTCAATAAGAGGACGAGGTTCAATAAGGAGGCTTGTCCATAACAATTAGCAGGGACAAGCGCTCCGGATCAGGCCCATTTTGTGGCTTTCACAGTCCTCTTCTCAAGACACCACCAGCAACCCCAGGGCCCAGACACTACGCTTCACTCCTGGGTTGGGGTTGGGACCAGGGCAGAGGAGGAGGTATTGCCTAGAAAGAATGTTCAAGGCAGTGATAACTAGAAGGCTAGCTACCATGTATCACACACTTATCAATTCTGTACGCATCCGTTGAGCACCTTCTGTGTGCAGGTTCTGGGGGATACAGGGGTAAGTAGCAGACTTAGCAGACCCTGGCCTCCCTGAGTTTACCAGCTGCTGGGGCTGGCCAACAATGAACTAAGCCGTAACCAGTGAGGCTGGTAAGTGCTGTAGCGGGGTGGGGGGCGTGCAGACGGCAGAGGATGCAGTGAGAACAAGGTGCCAGGGGGCAATGTTTAAGGTAAGGATGAAGGATCATTAGGAGTTAGCCAGGCAAGGAGGGGGAGCGTCCTGCCATCAGAGGAAACAATCCCTCAGGAGGAAAATTCATGATGAGAAAACTATAGGAAGCCCCACCTGCTGGAGTGGAGGGAGGTAAAACAGCATGTGTTGGCAGAGGCCCAGAGAGGGAGGGGTGGGGAACATGGAGTGTGGGCTGTGGGGGTGGGCCAGAGGGATGGAAGCATTTTAATGTGCAGGTCTCTCCCCAGTCTCAGAATGCCCTCTCCTTGCCTGGTCCTTAAAAGCCTCAGTGCCAATGCCACCTCCCCCAGGAAGTCGGCCCTGATTTTTCCTTGATTTCTTGTCAACCTCAGCTAGCATCAAGGTTGAACTTGTTAGCATCTCCTTGTTTCCTGCATGTCACATAGACACTTATCTCCTTAAGAATAGAGACAGAGGGCTTCCCTGGTGGCGCAGTGGTTGAGAGTCCGCCTGCTGATGCAGGGGACACGAGTTCGTGCCCCGGTCCGGGAAGATCCCACATGCCGCAGAGCGGCTGGGCCCTTGAGCCGTGGCCACTGAGCTTGCGCGTCCGGAGCCTGTGCTCCGCAACGGGAGAGGCCCCAACAGTAAGAGGCCCGCGTACCACAAAAAAAACAACAGATCCTCATTTTACCAAATGAGGAAACAAAAATGCCAAAAGGTGAAACAACTGGCACCCTTTGCCAGGATGATGTGTGAGAGCTTGGATCCCAAATCAGCTCAGTTTCTTCTACCCTCCGTTGCCTCCCCAGCATGGTGGCAGTGGTATGCAGCAGGCAGGGGCGTGCATCGGTGCGCATGCGCGTGTACACGTGTGTGCAAGTGTGTGTGTTTGCAGGTGGCAGGGTGCAGCCACACACCGTATGGCTGTCGGGTGTGGGGATTTGTCCCAGGACAGCCCTGGGCCTGCCGAGAGGGTTCCAGGTGTTTGCCTGCAGGAGCCGAGGGAAGCAGACACCGTGGGGGCCACAGCCCGCCCACCGGAGCCCGGAGCCTCCAGGGGTTCTGCAGGTGCAGAGGCAGCGGGCAGGTTTCAGAGGACAGGCTGTCATGATCTGTCTCCCCACTTCTGATGACAAGCCTCAGATTTCTATCTCAGCAGAGAGGTGCTAGAAAAATCCCAGGAGGAAATGATAAAGAGGGTGTTTGTTCCAACCCATCTCCAAAGAGATATTTTGTTCAGAAAGCCCTTCACTTCGACTACTGCCAAGAGACAGCGAGAAAGCCAGTGCCATGCTGAGATCTGTGCTTGTCTTCCATTTGCTCCAGGACGGAGGCTCCATTCTCTGCCTCGGTGAACGGAGGACAGTTTTGAGCCCTTATCTTAGTGGACCTCTGCAGCGTCTGACTCTTTTCACCTTAAAACGTCCTCTTCTTCCACTTCTGTGACAACTCTTCTGAGTTTCCTCCAAGATCTCTAACCAATCTCTCTTGGTTTCCCAGACTGGGATTTTTTTCCTCTGCCTTATTCTTCCTTTCTACGTTCCTCTCACTTCCATCCTGTGTTGTCTTCTCTCTCCATGCCTCCTCCTTGGGTAAGTTCACCTATCCCCAGTTTCACGTGTCACCTGAAGGCTACTGGTCCTATAATGTCTCACTCCAGTCTGTGCTCCTCTGACCTAGATGAACCAACTACCCTTTGAACATCTCTGTTTGGATGACTTACAGGGAACATGGGGTCGGCATGTCTGAAGCAAGTGTCACTATCGTCCTCCCCAGCCAGCTCTCTTCCTGTGTCTTCTATCTCACTAAACGGTACCATCATCCATCCAGTTGGCCGAGTCAAAACTCGGGATGTAGGAAAGTCTGGCTTTAGATCTAGGCTCTACCACTCACCAGCTGTGTGACTTTAGCAAGTTACTTAACTTCTCTGAACCTCAGCTTCCTCAGCTGCAAAATGGGGATAATAATGGTTCCCACCTGATGAGCTTTTGTAAACCATGAATGAGTTAATATATGTAAAGTTAGAAGAATAACCTCTGTATCCAATCAGTCACTACTTGGATCAGTTCTACCCCCTAAATGTTTCCTAATCCTTCTTCTCTCCCACCATATTGTCAATACTTAGACCTTTAGGACTTACTTCAAACACCACCTGGCAATCCTGCCTCCCACGCGTCTTTCCCCTTCGTTGTCCAACCAGAGCGGGTCTACGGGATGAATGACATCATAACCCCTCTGTGGCTCCTGTTGCCATTGTCACAAAGTTCAAGTTTCTGACCCTGGTTTTGTCTAATGAGGCCCTTTGGGGTTTTGCCCCCTGCTTACTTACCCAGGCTCCTCATTGACCGCCCGCTCCGAGCCCTGGGCTTGAGCCAGGTTACTTGCTCTTTTCCAAAAGAGAAGGGCCTCTGGGCCTCGCCATTCCCACTCCCCCGCCCACCGCATCTGCTGCTCATCCTTCAAGTCTGGGCACAGGCATCAGCACTCTGGGAGACCTCCTATGGGGGATGCTGGGATGAACCACCCAGAACCCCTCTCAGGACCGAGGTACTCAATCCCCAATTACCGGGAGCAGGGGCGCTAGCTGCACCTCTGGTTATACCCCTCCCTGGGGAGCCCACAGCCAGTGGCTGAGCTATAAAGGCCCAGCTCCCTTGCCTAACTGGACAACGCTGGCCTTCCCAGCCCCAGGGCTCCCTGTGGGATCGGCGGAGGCCTCTCCCCCAGCCAGGTCTGCTTCCCTCCCTTCCTCACATGTGCGGTTCCCAAGACCACTCCCCTGGAAACTTGCCCCACACAAGCCTCCATCCCAGAGTCTGTCCCCAGAGACCTTGACCTAAGCCACCTCCCAGAATGTCCCTGCACCCTAGGCTGGGTTACATTCCCTTTCTCGGAGCCCCCAAAGCCCCTTTGCTCCACTCTGCCAAAGCTCCTATGACGTGGGATGAAATTACGTGTCTTTGACCATCCCCCACTGAGTGGAAGCTGCTTGAGAAGGACCACACTTACTCATCTCTGTCTGTACAGCACTGGGTTTGGTGCCTGTAATGGCCCCCTGATACTTAGACTCAGAGGTTTTTATGTAGCCATTTCAAGCAGGGATTTTTGATGTGCCTTACACAATAGATCACTGAACATTCCACCCTGTGTTATTACCAAATAATGGATAAGATAAACATGCCAGAGCTTCATTCCATCCCTGATGCTGAAGGATGGGGGGCGGGGGCTTGGGGATAAGAGATGGGAAGAGACTTGAGAAGAGAAGGGAGAGACCAGAGATAGTGTAGGGATGAGCGAGGAGAAGGGGTCTAGTGGGCAATGACTGCTAGCCGCGTGAATCAAAACAGCGCCTTTCACACTTTGATGCAAGCACTTCGGTGGCAAAACAGGCATATCAAATACACCTGTGCTTTAGCCCGGCATTTGCTGGGTGCTCCCTAAAAGTCAATGGCTCCTAGTTGCCCCCAGGATAAAGCCTAGACTTCTTAGCAAGTCCCATCGTGGGCCTCCCTCAGCTGACCCTTGCCTACTTTTCCCAGCCATATTTCCTGCCATGCTTCCCTCATATATATCTTCTGCTCTGGTCCCCTCCTCCAACAACCCCCACAGCTATTCATATCCTCCTGCCTACACATGGGGCAGCTCCTTCCTGGGATGCCCTTCCCCACCTCTGCCGCCAGGGAATTCCTATTCAACTCAAGCCACGCTCCCACCCCAGATTCCTCCAGGAGATTTCCTTTCCTCCTCTGATATTTTTGGTACCACTTTGCACTGGGATCATCTGTTGTCTTGTCCGTGTCCCTAGCAGACTGTGAGCTCCATGCACATTCATCTCTATCCCCAGCACAGCACTTGACCTAACCCAGAGCAGAAGCTCAGACCCTATTGGCTGAGGAGGTGAAAGACATGTCTCTGCATCTGAGCCGGCTCAGGGCATGCCTGTGGGTATGATCTTCAGCTCCCTGGGATGTGGGTTGAAAGCTTACAGCATTCTGGTAGCTCTGGAAAACATGGAGTTAGGGGTCTGGCCGAAGTCTCCAGAGATGAAGATGGAAAAAGGTACCATGGCCTGGGTGGTCAGAGCAACACGTTTCCATGTAGACCCCACTTGGGGGAGGTCACATGCATGGTATCCATAGGGCACTTGCCCCAGCATCATCACGATCGGTAGTATTTCTACTTCACAGCAAGCCTGAAGCCAGTGTGATTAGCAGCCCTATTTTACAGGTGGTGAATGAGGCCCAGAGGCCTCCTAAGTTCCTTCCAGCTCCAACATTCCTTGATTTAATGACTCTTCCTGGACGTGATACATGGAGACCATCCGTGACTCTGGCCAGGGAGACCATGATCTCAGTGCTGGCCCTGGCTCTGGAGTCTTTGGCTGGGAGCCCAAATCCTCTACAAGAAGAGGCAACGGAACTGAGGGACAAAGGAGACATCTCTTCCCTTTAGTAAGGCTCACCCTGACCCTCCAAAACTGGTTTGCTCCCGGAGACCTGGGCCGGTTTGCTGAAGCCTGGCTTAAGAGCCATACTTGGCCCCATAAACCTCCCAGGAGCCCTAAGACCAACCTTGAGATGTTTTTTACAGGACAACTGATGTAACATGCATGACTGGGCTTCTCAAACTGCAGAGTGTCACAAATATGGAAGTTATTATCATTATTGCTATTGTATTCTTATGTGTTTTTTATTTTTAAGGAGGGTTCCTGGCATTCCCTTTGTTCGCAGAAATAGATTCAAGAGTCAGCCTGAACATGGAGATTTCAAACAAGCCACTGAATAGAATCTCTGATTACTTTTTTAAGTATTAGTTTTTATTCTAGAAAAATCTCAGACTTGCCAGAGATTAAAGGAGAAAGATAAACGATCAGGATGATTTTGAGGTTTGGGGTTTTAATTAGCGAGTATATATATTTTAATTCATAAAGGCTGTGTGGGTGCCAGAGGAGTAATGTGGGTGTGTACACATGCGTGGGTGTGACACGCCTTGGCCGTAATGCCCAGATTTTGAGTTCCCCAAGGGCAGGGACCGTGTCTTCTTCCTTGTCCCCTGCACAGAGGCTGGCACATGACTGACGCTCAATAATTACTTGTTGAGTGAAAGAAGGTGAAGACAGTCAGTCAATAAGAAAGAGCTGATGTAGCAACCTTCCCCTGGGCAGCGTCTTGATGGGCCGTGACCTTCTGTCAGTTACCAGCAGTGGGGTTGGGGCAGGGGAAAGAAAGGGGCTGAATTGTTAATGCTATGACTCTGCAAAGTACCAGGAACTGTTTCCCAGTGTTGTTGCTGCTGGTCCCCACCCTATAAGAGGTTGGCATCTTCTCAATCCCCCATCCTCACCACACGAGCACACACACACTCTCATGCACGCGCACACACACTCTCATGCACGCGCGCACACACACGCGCGTGCACAGCCACTCCTCTGAGGGCCTGAACTGCTTCTGTCCTTCCTGACACCATCATCTACAGGCTCTGTGTCACTCCTCACTCTCTGAAGACCTTAGCACCTGGATCTCGGTGTACATCCCAAAGGAACTCAGTGTGGGAACTAATGATCTGTCCAACCCTAGGACTCTCAGGGCATTAACTGTGCTAGGATGGAAAATGGTCGCACTTCTTTCCAGCTCCTCCCATCAAGAGGAGGAGCCCATTTCTCTACTCCTTGATTTGGGGGCAAACCTTATGACTCACTCTGGCCACTAGGATGCAGAAGAGACGATGCTGCACTTGTTCTCAATCTGGGCCTGAGCTGGGGGATGAGAGATACAATATCTGGCCACCCCAATAACTTGGCCAACAGTCAGCCAAACCCCAGACCTGGGAGTGAAGCCATGTCAGACCAGCCAGCACCCACCAGCACCCCCCAGCATGCCGCTGACCTCAGACACGTGAGGGAGCCCAGCCAAGACCAGCCAAGCCTGGCCAGTATCAGCAGAACCTCCAGCTGACTCTACACGGTTGATGTTTTAAGCCCCCAGGTCTGTGAGTCGTTCTTTATACTTCAGTGACCCCTGCACTGCACCTCAGCCCCCGCTCCACAGCCCTTGCTCTGTGCCACTACCCAGGACCACACGCCTCTGACGCGGGGAGCCTCTGTCCACCCACTCTCTGGCCTGAGCCCCCTCACCCTCTTACTGCCACCACACCTGTTCTTCAGTTTCATCAAAACCACCAACAATTTCTTCCCCTCTAATTTTTCCCCATCTGCCCTTCCTGCCTTCCTTTCCTTCCCAATCCCACCAAGATCCCATGATCTATTACATCATCCACTCTTTTGCCAAAGCCTACAGTGCCTTCAACCCTTGTCCTTCCATCACACTCTCAGAGAAATCCCCTTTCTGAGTCAATCCAACTGTCCACCTTCTAGGCTTCAACACCTATGCTGTCAAACACTGCTGCAGGAAACTGTCCAGCCTCATGGGCAGCCTTCCCGCCAGTTCGTGGTTATCACCTGAGGCCCCACTGTTGCCCAGTGGGTAACACAGTGCCCAGTGTTTGCCTGATTGGCTTCCTGTCATATGAACCTCTGAGATTTACCCTTCCCTCTCTCCTTAATGCCCCACTTACTCCACAGCCAGTGACCTCAGCTACTCCACCAAGAAACAGGGCCGCCAGCATCCTGCCCATGCCTGTAAACTTGCCTGCCTCCTGTGCCTGTCTTCCTCTGACTTTGCACAATCAGAAAGTCCTCCTTCCTACCTGACATCACTCCAGGACAGTCAGTGTGACAAGTGTCAAGTGTGTGGAGCACAGATTCCAGTGTCAGATGATCTGAGTGGGTAGAAAGTCCCCTGCATACATGGCCTGGCCCAGCAACAGACAAGTGGTCGGAAGGGCTAAGAGCTGAAGGGTCATTCCTCTTCCAACAGAGCATCTCCTTCTGTCTTTCCCTCTCTGCCCGTCTCTGTTTCTCTAGGTTAATATGTCTGTTCCTCAAGTTCTCATTCTGTGTGTGTGTGTGTGTGTGTGTGTGTGTCTTGTTTGTATATGTGTGTGTTTCTCTTTCTCTCTCTCTCTACACACACACACACACACACACACAGTCAAGTGGAGGCCTGGGGTGTGAAGAGAGATGAGTCTGGAAGGGTGAACAAGGAGCCGATCAGGACCTAACATGTCTCAACAAGGAATCTGGGATTAATCCTGAAGACAGTGGGAGCCTTGAAGGATTTTAAGCCTGGGAAGGACACAGTTCAATTTGCATTTTAGAGAAATCGCTGTGAGAGCAGAGTAGAGAATGGGGCAAGACTGGAGACAAAGGAACAAGCCTGAGGCCGTTACACGGATCCCAGCAAGAGGTGGTGGAGCTCAAGGAGAGTGGGGCAGGTGGGCAGAGAGAGTAGATGGATTGGGGAGATATTGGGGGAGGAGAGAGAGAGAACAGAGATGGAGAGACAGGGGCAAGATACGTAAGAAGGGACAGAAAGGAGAGAGGCAAAGGTACAGAAAACGAGAGCGAGTCCATAGGAGACAAAGAGAACAGAGGGAAAAGCGAAAACAGGTAAATGGAGAGAGGAAGAGAAAGACAGAAATCCATCCATGGGAGAAACCGGACAGGAAATGTTGGGGGCAGGGCTGCAGGATGGCTGCCAGACCTCAGGTGCAGAGCCTAAGGGATGGAGGCGGGCAGGGGATGGAGAATAGAGGAGTGGAGGGGAGGGAGGGGTGGGCGGGAGGGAGGGGTGAGGGAGGGCCAGGAAGCCCAGTGGCCACAGCCTCAGCTCAGCTCCTTCACCAGCTCGCACCTGCCGTTCCAGCCTTTACATGTTGGGAGACAGATTCAGAACCTGGAGCATGTTTGAGTTTATCCAGCAGGGGAGCAAGCCAGAGCTGGATATTTCTCATTTGGGTGGTCCCCAGAGACCCGAGTCTCCATTAGTGAAGTGGAGAAATTATCGGGGATTTATTTCTGCTCCTTTCCTGGTAGAGGGGTGGGAGAAAAAGCTGAAGGAGAGAGACGCTCGCCTCGGAGAACAGCACAAAAATTCAGCTGGAACCGGGCTGCCCAGTTCTAGTGACGAGGCCATCAGTCCATCTGGGACCAATGACAAGGCCCCCTCCCTCCACTCCCACAAGCCCTCCCCAGCATGGCCTTGCCTCCCACTCAGGAGAGGAGGAAGACCACAGTCCCGGCTCTCACAGACTCTCTGCTTTTCGGAGACGTCACAGATGCCAGGCCCTCGTGCAGGCCAGGTCTGCAAGCTCGCTGTGCTTCCCACTCACCACGCGACGGCAGGCAAGTCCCTCGGTCCCCCTGAGTTAAGAGAAGGGCGAAACCTCACGATTGGCCCTGGAGGTACCACATGCCAAACGCCTCTGCCAAAGTCACTTTGTGGAAAAGCCCTCTGTAACTGAAGGGTGCAGGCCACATGTGATCTGTCCGGGAAACTGAGGCCAAAACAGGGCCCCTCCTCCAGCAGCGGGTATCGGACCTCACCCTGGCCCCTGGCTCTCAACCCCACTTGTTCCCTGTGTGCGTGTCTTGTCTTTCTGCACAGCTAGATAGATGGAGGGTCAAGGCTCAGGGAGAAAGCTCAGAGCCTGGGGAGAAAACGTACATTCAAGCTGCCTCTCGAGGAGCATCTCAAGGCATCTCAGAACTCAAGGGGTCTTCTGCCAGGCCAATGCCAGGGCTGGGGTCTGGGCAGTCTTGGAGGGAACAGACAGGAGACTCCCTGGAAGAAACCAAGTGACACACACCTGCCTGGGGAGAGCCTGAACCATTGCACAAAAGAGAACAAGCCTTGAGACCATCTGTTAGGAGTAGCATTTAACTGAGGACCTCTGGATGCAGGCCCGAGGAGGGGCCCTCGCTCAGCTGGGAGGGCAGCCTACTCTCCCAGTGCCGCACCCACCTCACCAGATTCTGGACAACAAAAGGAACCCACCGGCCACGTCTGGGCTGGTGGGGTGGGGGCGGGAGGGCTGAGACAAGTGTGAGGAGGAGCGCAGGACTCTGTCCATAAACATCTCAATAGCGTGATTAACTGAGCATCGCAAATTGTAACCCTTTCCTTTAATGCACTTTCCCTGAATTACCGCGAGGAGCCGGCGGCCGAGGAGCCCGTACAAATTGCTGGAATGGGCAGTTAAGCGGAGAGGTCGGAGGTTAAATGAACACGGTCGTTTATGAAGACACAGCCCGAATCCATTTGCATTTTAATATTCTCTCAGTGAAACGGAAAGCCACTTTTGAGGACAGCTTGTTTGGAAATCCCATTAACGGGTTATTTATGGGGCTCGTGGCTGCATGACCCTTGCCCTTGTTTTGTTAAACATGAACCAGACATGAATCAGACGGGCAGCGGGCTAGCCGCTATTGTTTCCCGTAGCACGAAATGTCATCCGATTCAATTATTCTGAGGCTGACACTTTCTGAATTATCACCCTCATAATGCTCAATTTTCCCTTTTTTCCCCTTTGGTCAACCTGATTATTTCTGTCTTTGTAGAAAGCTGACTCTCAGAGCAGCCGTTTCCCTGCCATCAGCAGTCGGCGGGGCCGGGGAGGCCTCAGACTGGGGCTGGACAAGGCCCCGCAAGGCTGCCGGCCTGGGGGTTGGATGGCTCAGGTGGCACTGAGGAGGAACCCACACCGTGGACAGCCAGCGGCCTCTGCTCCCTACTTGCAGGTCTAGGGACCAGCTCTGGTGCACTGCATTTCCTTGAGAACTGAATTCTTGGGCTCTGTCACCCAGGTCTCTGAAAAAGCCTTTTGATCAACATTAAAATTGATTTATCTGAAAAAAATGAGCTGGAAAGTTATCGTAAAAGGTACGGAGGGGGAAGCATTATTCTGGCACTTGGGGTTTCTTTGTGAAAAGTTCAGTGGATTACAAAGTCTTGTAGAGCCTAAAGGCAGAGTCTTCTTTGAATTTAAATGATATGATGGGGGCAGAGAATACTCAGAGAAATAGGGGAACGCCCGGTGCAAGGTCACGCTCCAGTGTTTGTCACACGGAAACGAATTCATCAGTTCTCTGATGGATTTGCCTTAAATGGATGTAATTTTAAAAATAAAAAAGGGGGCTTCCCTGGTGGCGCAGTGGTTGAGAGTCCGCCTGCCGATGCAGGGGACACAGGTTCATGCCCCGGTCCGGGAAGATCCCACATGCCGCAGAGCGGCTGGGCCCGTGAGCCATGGCCGTTGAGCCTGTGTGTCCGGAGCCTGTGCTCCGCAACGGGAGAGGCCACGGCAGTGAGAGGCCCGCGAACCACAATAAATAAATAAATAAATAAATAAATAAATAAAAATAAAAAGGGATCCTTGTGTCCTAATTCCCAAGATTAGGCCCATGGCCTGGAGCTATCTCTCCCTGGCACTTTTTAGTGCCCACACTGAGCACTCACAGAACCAGCAGGACTGTTTTATGGGCCTGGTACCGGTGAAGAGAGTAAGGCTTCTCTCTGGTTCAGGAAATCGGGAGCCTGTCCATCTGGCCAGAGCTCCACTTTCAGCCCCATGTAGTGCAGTCCAGCTCTGTGCCAGAGCTGGGTGCTGGGAGAGGTGAGGGAATGGGTGCCCATCACCTCTCCACATCCCTCCCCCACCCCAGCCATCTAAGCCATCATTTCAGAGCAAGGAAGGACTCCAAAAGAGTATCCTGAAACACAGGGGAACACTGGGACCCAGAGATAGGGACAGAAGGAGCTCACGTTTATGGTTTGCTAGGGAAAGAGCTGAGACAAAAACACAGAGTTTATCTCCTTGGTGTGACCCTGGGATCACATAGATAGCCGGCATGGCATCTGTTTTTCTGGAATAAAATAAATGCTAGAACCCAAGGAAGAGCCCTGGGGTGGGCTTAGAATAACAATGCCAGTAGCAGGGCAGCAGAGACCTGTGCCCCTTTACCTTGTCTCTCCATGATGCACTGAACTTTCCTTGCCCAGGGGCTCTCTCTGGTCCCTGGAGCTCACTTTGATGCTTTCAAGGTAGAGGCCAGAAACACCAAGAAATTAAAACCACCTTGAGCAGCCTTGGAGGGATGGCTTTGGGGATTTGGTGTGTACATACCCCAGCTCCCTCACCCTTCGTGCAGGCTAACTCTGGTGCATTTTCTACTCTGCTCCCAGAGCTGCCCCCAGAGGTAGCTGCCTTGCGGTTGTGCCTTAGAGGATGCCTTTCCTTCGGCATCTCACGTCCCCCCTCCTCTACCTTCACCGTGTATTCAAGTGCTTGTCTCAGGGTCCTCTTCTGGGGGATCCCAAACTAAGACAGTTACCCTAACGAGGGCTTCCTGCATGCCAGAATCTTTACCTGCATCTCCTCTCAAATGATCCATGAAATAGATGCTAGTATTACTCTGTTTGCAGATGACAAGACTGAGGATGGAAAGTCTAATTCTTGTTCAGGGTCACAGAGCTGTTTGGGGGCAGGGCTGGGATTCTAATCCAAGCAGCAAGTCCCTAAAACCTGTGCACCTAATCGTCGCATCAGACAGTAAATATAAGGTCCACACACTTGAAGGGGGTGGGCCCCATTGTCTGAGGGTATCTGACCTCAGCAGTTAGACCACTCAAGGATGTACACACAGTGGGTCAACTCAAGGTGGGCAGGAGCAGGCCCGCCCCCCAGGCCCAGGTGCAGGGAAGGCTGTCAGAGCACCTGCATTTCCTGGGGAACTCTCTTTCCGCCACTTTCTGCAAAAGCCTTTTGACCAAGTTTAAAACAGCTTTCTCCTTACGAATTGGCCGTCTGAGGAATTCTTCTCCAGTGGTTAATTCGATCTTAATAGAAGCTGATTTTTTTTTCTCCCAGAAGAAAAGGGAACAATACATCTTTAGAACGGGTTTATAAGTGTCATGATTTTTCTACTAATTTACCCTGCATTCTCTGCTTTAAAATGTGAAATTACCTCATTGTGTCTCTGAATATCCTCTGTGCTTGGGCCTGAAATTAAGCTCGCCGTAGAGAAGCCTAAATGACCACAATTTGCTATGTGAAATGCCCTGATTGCAAGCGCAATCCCCAGCGATCCCAGCCCCAGCGTGGCCAGACTCCTCTCACTCACTGATTGGCCTTCCCCATCGGCTTTGCCAGACACACCTGGTACTACCTGCCGCGTGGGGGGAGGGCAGCAGGGGCCAGGAGAAATGGCTGCCCCCACCCCGCACCCCCTACCCCTGGCCACCTCCCAGGAACCAAAGATTATACGCTCCCTGATCAGCCACCCAAACTTGTGTTGGGTAAACAGGGTGGGCAAACAGCCCCCAGATCCCCAGGGGTACCTCTCACCAAATCTTACAGCCAGCACAAACCCTCAATAACATCATGAATGTCCTTCATTCTTTCTGGGTTGCTCTGTGGTCCCCAGCTCCTGGCCTCTCGTGAGAAGACTCACTGTCACTAGATGCCAGACCGCTGAGGTACCAGGCCTCGGATGCTGTGGGATCTGGAATCAGTCTCTCCAAGTTCAAACCCAAGCAGTACCCCTTGCTGTCTGTGTGACTTTGGCTAAGTCACTTCACTTCTCCGTGTCTCAGTTTTCCTCATCTGTAAAATGGGGACAGTAATACTACATACAGAATTGTCAATAGGATTCATACGTGCAGTTAACAAAACGGCTCTGCTGGGCACTCAGTAAATATTCATGGGTCTTATTTCAGGCCACATATTCAGGTGTGCAAAATTTTTAACTCTATTTTTCTATAATGCACACTAATATCTACCTCAAGTGGCTCAGTTCCCATGTAATTTTTGAAAGTTCTCCTTTGGGGGAAGAAAACTCATTGACCTGGAAGAGTCAAGAGGTGGAGGTTGACCCAACTCATCCACTTTGTCTCATCTGTCCAGAAGCAGACACCCCTGCTCCCTGCTTCAGGTGTCCAGGTGCATGTTCCAGGCCCCTCATCCCAAGACACAGATGTCCCTAAACTCAGCACCAGACTGCTGCCTGGGCTTGGAAAGCAGCCCCTCCTTCACCCAACTATTCCCAAAGGACCAGCAGTTCCCTCTGGGCTCCTGGGCCTTTTTGACCATTTTAGTTTCAGGAACAAAAACAGCCTGTGGCTTCAGCTCCAAGATTCTGAAGCAGCAAAGAGCAGCTTTTATCCCTCCCCCCACTGCAGGTGCCCCGTCCCAGCTGGTACCCAAGGCTGCATCCTGGAATCGCAGAGTGGGAGAGGCTTTAGCTGGCGGGTTAGATTCCTAGAGATGCTGTAACAAGGTACCGCAGACTAAGTGGCTTAAACAACAGAAACTTGTTGTCACAGTTATGGAGGCTGGAAGTCCAAGATCAAGGTGCCACCACGGTTGGTTCCTTTTGAGGGCCGTCGAGGAAGGATGTGTCCCAGGCCTCTCTCCTAGCTTCTGGTAGATTGCCGGAAGTATTTGGTGCCCCTTGACGTGTAGACGCAGCACCCCATCTCTGGCTTCATCTTTACATGGTGTCCTCCCTGTATGCATGTCTGTGTCTCAACTCCCCCTTGTTTTAAGGCACCAATCATAATGGATGAGGACCCACTCTGATGGCCTCATTTTAACTTGATTACGTCGGTAAAAGTCCTATTTCCAAATAAGGTCACATTCTGAGATATTTTGGGGTCTAGGACTTCAACATACAAATTTGGGGGCAACACAGTTCAACCCATAACGGCTGGCCATCCCTCTTATTTCATAGATGAGGATGCTGATGGCCAAGGGGAGAAGGGTTTGCCAAGTGCAATCAACTAGCTGGTTCCGGACTCTCATATGTGTGTTTTATCTCTGACCTTTTGACAGCATTGGCCCGGGGGAGGTTTGAGAGGCCTAAAGGAATAGATCTGGCCATGACCCAATAGGGCTGACGGCAACCACGTCTCTGACGGGTCCCATCCGGGCCCAGAAGCTGGGCCCACGCATCCCAGCTCCAAGCTGAGTGCTCATAATGGTCAATCAGGCTGCACCAAAGAGCTTTTTAACAAACATCATTCATCTTATTGCGATGCCAGCGATTGGACCGACTCACACGCAGGGAACACAAGCCCTGAATGCAGCATTAAAGTGATTTTAATGCTCACCATCGAGTGCCAGAGCCGGGGTCTCCCGTCTCCACCGCAGCCCATCTTGACGTGGGAGTTGGGCTCCTGAAAGGCAATTTTGTTGATGCTACTGGGAGGGGCATGCAGGTCCGGAAACTCATCCATCATCCTAACGGGCTTCGGGATGGACTGGGAAGATAAAGCTTTCATCTTCTCTACCAGGCAGAGCCTCTTCAGTTAGGCGCTGCGGGATGAAGGGGAGGGTGGAAGCAGGGACAGCCTCCCGAGGGGTGGAGGGAAGGGAAGGAAGGAGATGGAAATTCCTCCTGTGCAGAAGAGCCTGGGTATTAGGAGGACACCGCCTCCATCCTGTACAATGAGCACAGTGTGGAAAATGAGGTGTTAGGGGAGACACAGGGTCTGAGTTTCAGAGCAGCTCCTGGGAGAGTGAGCGGAGGGCACAGGAAATGGTAACAGTGGGGGAAATTGTCTTCAAAACACCCAGAGTTTATTTGGGTTCCTTCCCCCGCAACAGGAAACTGATGGTATGGAGAGGGTTCTGCCTTAGGACACCACTAGCCCAGTCCTCCCCCTCCGAGATGTCTCTAGCCCCAGGGAGGAGTCCAAGTCTGCTCAGCAGCAGGGCTGGGAGCAGGGAACAGCTCAGAGTCTCTCAGCTGAAGGGGGTACCCGGCTGCCTGGAGGCAGAGGAGGGTACCCTAGGCTACCGGGGTCCAGATGGAGAGGCGATGGATGACAGCAACGGGGCTCAGTGGCATTTTCGCTTTCCCCTTCCCCTCTGTCGTTCTTCCCTCCGCTCACAGACCTGCAGGAGCAGCCCCTGTCCGCACGAAGTTCATAACTGCCTGTCTAGGCACCCAGGACATGGGTCCCAACTCCTCAGGCCATCCCACCCAAGCATCTCACCCCTAAGGAGTCCCCAGAGCTCCCACAGAAAGAAATGAGCAGAAGCCTTCTCTCCCCACAGCAACACTTGTTCCTCTCGGTGACACCCCCTCTCCAGGAAGTGGACGACAGGAGGACACGGCTATGCCATGAAAAGAAGCCACCAAATTCCGAGGCTCCCAGGGTCAGGCTACAGGTGGGCTTGGAGGCAGCCAGGAGGACTTCCTCAGAGGAGGGGCTACGTAAAAAGCAAAGTTTACCTGAACTTGGACTTGGGGTAAGGTGTTCACACTGTTACTTATGTCTTTATCCTGACACGCTGTCACCTGCCATGACTAGACTATCCCAGAGTCAATTGATTATTGATCAAGTTGCCAATAAGCAGCTAGGGATTTACTGAGCAATATCCACTAGGTGCTTAATGGGCCAGTTAGCCAAGAAGCATCTATTGAAACTACCCAGTAGTAATAATAACAACAGTAATAATGGTGGCTGCTACTTACTGAGAACTTACTATGTATTCTAAGTGCTTTACATGTTTAATTCATTGCCATTCTTGCCTGCTCCATCTCCCATCATGCCCTGCCTCCTGTTTTAAGCTCCAGTAATACCTATCTTCCTACCCCACTGTTTCATATTTCACACTCATGCTGCTTCCCTGCTCAGAATGCCTTGCCCATCTTTCTTCAGCTGACCACCCCCTACTCATTCTACAGATGTCTGCTCAGGGTCACCTCCCCAGGAGGCTCACCTGACCCCAACTTGAGACCAGAGTCCCTCCTACAAGTTCCCAACTGCACTCAGAGAGAAGAAAAATGGAGTCTTGACATTCCTGTGGCTTCACCCATGGCAGACATTACTAATGGATCACAGTACTTTCTGAGAACTTTTCGTGGCTCGGGGGGAAATGCCTGCCCTGAGTGCACACAGTGGTGATTAAATGAGACAGTGCCCGTGCAGAGCTTAGCATAAGACCTGGCTCACGGTAGCACATTCAGCACTGTTGCATTCTCATGTCCCGACCCTGCCTGCCCTAACCCCACCATGGTCCACTTCTGTCACTTCCTTAGCATGGGTGAGAAAGAAGGACCCAATAGAAAAGAACAGAACAATAAGAAAGGGCCGTTTCTAGAGAAGAATGTGAACTAATAAAGCAGGGGAACAATGGCCTATATCCTCTGCCGGTAACCAGGGCCAGCAATCTACCTGTTTCTGGGTCAGAACAAGAGAAGGGCTCTCTGGGAAGGATGGGAGAGGAGGCCAGGATGGGGCAAGCGCTTGAGTTTTCCTGTTTCCTAAACCTCAGTAATATAACGACCACTTCGGGATCCTATATCCTCTACCCAGCACAGGACAGAGTGCACATACTCACTCAATGGAGTTGATATGATCCCCATTTTACCAGCAGGGAAACTGAGGCCCTGAAGGAGTCTTTTGTCAGACATGGCCCCGGGATTCAAATGTGGGGTTCTGGACTCCAGAGCCCCTCATCTTCCCCACAGCACACTCTGCCTTTCTGCATTCACCAAGATCGCTGGTCTTTGAAATAGAAGCCGGGTGGTGTTGAGGCTGGGGGCGGGGCCAGGGTAACCAACAGTGGGGGGTTGGGCAGAGTGGGAAAACAGCCCCCAAAATTTCACAGAGGCATATGTAGATAAGAAATAAAATTGTTCTAAAAAACGAACCAATAAATAAATGCAGACAACGAACTAGCATCTGCCTGCCCGACACTTGGCTTCTTTTTGTTCAACCTGATTTCATCCTCCCCCACCCACACTCCTGGCCAGAGGGCCCATTTAGAGTCACCTAGAAAGAGAGAGGAAGGGCAGGAGGCTCCCTAATCTCAGGACCCACCCTGTCGAGGTGACCGGGAGTCTCCTTTCTGAACACAGAAGCCGCTCCCCGGCGTTCTATGTAAATGAACTGTTTGGAAACGTGCATGCATAATAGAGAGCTGTCAGGTCGGGCTGGGGATTGGCTGGGATGGGGCAGGACAATAGATTTCACGCTCCGGGGTCAGGCCTGGGGGGAGGGGGCTGGGGTGCTCAGGAGGTGGAGGGAGAAGGAGTTGGGTGCTGGGTTAGCCTGGGCTGGGTCCCAGAGAGGAGGTGCTAGGGCGCAAGCCAGAGCCTCGCTGAGACCTGGAGCCTGGGGCACAGAGGTGACAAGGAGCAGGGAGCCGGTGGTGACAGCTGGGGTCGGGGGAGTGCCATGTGCCAGGGTGAGGGGGAGCGGCCTGGGGCTCTGGGGAAGCTGGACCCCCCCCCCCCCCGGGTGCCAGGAACAGGCCTGGGGGCAGCCTCAGCGCAGCTGCATTGGAAACAGGCAGGGAAGACTCTCCTACATCAAGGGCGGCGCGTGCGCTCACCGCGGCATCGTGTGAGACCCAGTATCCCGGCATGGCCCATGCCAGCAGGGAGGGGCCTGCCTAGGTCCCACAAAGCAGGATAAGGTTCAGCCCAGCTCCTGATACATCTAGAAATGCTCATAAATGGTAGGGCTGATATTTAAGACTTTCATTGCAAATAAAATTCAAGCGACTCCAGTGAAGCAGAAAGGAGGAATTTATTATAGCGTCCTGGGGTATCTCCTGGGCCCCAAAGGGGGACTAGAGCCAGCTCAGGCCTCTCTCCATTCTCTGCAGGGCCCCCTAAGTCTCCTCTCTCTGCAGACCTTCTCCTCCCGCTTCTTTGGCACTTGGTGGAAGATGCACCCCACAGACCCTGAATTCACAGGGCTGTGTTTTCTGCCCCTTGCAGAACCTCGCAAGCTCTCAAGCCGAGTTCCAAATTATCTGGAGAGAAAAGCTGATTGGTCCAGCCTAGATCTGGGGTTCTTCCTGGTTTATCAGTCACAGCTGGGGGAATGGACATCATGTAATCGTCATTCATTTACTTAATCATTCATTCATGCAACAGAAAATTCATGGAGAACCTACAATGTGCCAGGCTCTGTGATAGGTGCCGGGGGTAACAGAAAAAGGGCTGCCCACATGGAGCTTACATTCTAGCTCAGGGAAGACAGACGAGAAAGAGCCAATTAAATGTGTAAGATGCCAGGACAACACGGCAGAGTAGAAGGAAAGAGAGTGCTGGGGAGGGAGCAGGGAATAAAATGCCCTTTTATGAGGCTGCCAGGGAAGGCCTCATGACCTCGGGAGACCTGAAGG
The DNA here is from genome assembly GCF_039906515.1 of Pseudorca crassidens. NCBI lineage: Eukaryota > Metazoa > Chordata > Mammalia > Artiodactyla > Delphinidae > Pseudorca > Pseudorca crassidens. The sequence continues at coordinate 30,663,187 of NC_090297.1, read as the reverse complement.
GAATTAAGGAGACAGGCAGACAGGTATGTGAGAGAGCATTTCAAGCAGAGAAAGGCAGGTCCCAAGGAGGGAGGGCGTGGTGGGTTTGAGGAAAGGCAGGGAGCTCGGACGCTGCTGGAGCAGGTAAGCCACGAGGGCAGTGGAAGGAGCAGGGGTCCCACAGGGGAGCGTCTGTGGCCCACTGAGGGGTGCGGAGCCGCCTGGGGATCTGAGCCTAGGAATGGCATATTTCTGTTTCCCAGGGTGTCGCAGAACCTCCCGTGTGACCTCAAATCGTCTTGGCCTCGCCGGCTCTAGGGTCCTTGACTTCTTGTTTTGCCCCAGCTGTCACACTGACCGACTCTTCAGGGGGGCCAGGCTCAAGCACAGCTTCAGGAACCCGGCCATCCTGCAGCCCGAGACCTCCTCCAGGGCCCTGGTGCCACAAAGAGTGACAAGACTGGGCGCAGCTCCAATATATACAGTGCTGCCCCATAAATGGTAGGGGGCCAGGAATCCTCCAGATCCTCCCTCCACTTCTGCGCCCAGAGAAAACCAGCACACCGGGAGGCGTGGCTTCTGATTGCTTCCGGGTCACCAAAGGGGTGGTTGACACAACCCAGAAGTGCAGGAGAGTTGACATCCCGGGGGCAAACTTGAGGTGGAGATGAGAGGAAGCCTGAGGATAAATTCCCTGTCTTCCCTCCCCCAACACTAGATATTCACTGGTCTGTTCAGTTGGCACGTAGGGTCCTGTACCCAAGAAGTTTCACGTGAGAGCAGCCGTCAGCTGCCCTCATTACACAACTGTGCTTTGTGAAGCTCAGTGTTGCACTTCCTGCTGTCTGCTCCCCTCTCCCCTCTCCCTGTCTCCCTCTCCACCTCCCTCCCTCTGGCGGCCCTGGGACTGCACTCTCCATTTGTGTGATCGTATGAGGTTTGTCTCAGGCCCTATTTTCCAGGAACCCGGGCTATGGCAGTTGGTACTAGGCATGGTCCTAGGGAGCGGACCTTCAAGATGGGATTTAGTTGGATTGCTCCTTCTGAAGAGAGGAGGGACCCCATTGCTGGTGGAGGGTGGAGTGGTGATAACCTCTGGTACGCAGGGCTTCACGAGTAGCGATAAACTGGAACCTGTGGTTAAACGAGACGAGGTACAGGAGGAAGGTGAGGGCTGGGGAGGGATGTGGAGTGTGTGTGGGGCTTGATCAGTCTGGAGGAAATTATAAGGATTGTGGTAAGAGCTGGCTGCTTCTGACAGCCTTGAAATCCTTGTAAAAATAAAATGGTGGGCCCAGGAAAGCCGACTGACAACTTAAGGCATGCTTTGAAAACCAGGGGTCCCATGACATCTTTAAAGGAGATTCATCTCCTGCTGCCACAGGGCTGAAAACTGGACCCAGGATTTGATTTAATAATTTGATCATTAAGGGGGAGATCTGCAAAGGAGATGAATGCACAGTCTTACAGTTGTCCTTAACGTCTGTGACAGGTAAAGAGTGGGACCTTGACATATGGGATGAGGACATTTGGGGAGACAAGCTTGAAAATCTTGAGCCTCAAGTTCCCTTCTGAGCCTTCTGTGCCAGAGGAAGCAGCCTCTGCCCCCACCCCTTGCCAGTGGAAAGCAGCCTCCTTTCACCTGGAGACCACACACTCCCCGAAGCAGAGTGAGCTGCAAAGACGGTGTTCAGAAAGTAGGATGCTTGTGATTTTGGAAGGGAGACCGTTACCGTTAAAGGCGAGCGCTAATGTAGGACCTGGGAATGGAAGGTAGAGACACAATGGAAGAAAGGAGGTCAGGGGTGTGAGAAGCAAGCCTGTTGGAAGGATCATCTCTATGTACATTGAAATCACCAAGAATCGCGACGGGCACTGTTGGAGAAACAGTGGACAAGAATTTTTAAATCTTCAGGGAATGGGAGTGGAGGTGACTAGAGGTCGATAGGTGGTGCAACAGGAGGAGTATCAGAGGCATAAGTTTTGATGGCATGACTTCAAGGCAGCAGTTTTGGGGGGACACACGAGAAGGAAGGATCTGAGAGTAGCAATGAAGAGTAGGGTGAACTCTACTCTAGAACCCTACCAGACTGAGGGTTCAAGGGCTGTGGTGTCAAGAAAGCCACCCCTTGGGAGCGTTGCAGGGAAAGCAGTGTCCCCAGCAGGGAGCATGGTTTCCACTAGAGTGAGAAGGTGAAAGGGGTCGTCCGGGTACAAGGGTGAGGATGCAGGATGTCTTGCTAATGACTAACCACAGAAAGCACAGCAGAAGTTTTTCTTGAGTAGGAAGGAGAGTCAAGAGTCATACTGATAGACGTTCAGAGCCAAATGAAGATTAGAGGCCAGGGGCTGAGGGTGAACTGGGAGCTGGGGATTTTTGTGGTGATTAATATAAAAAAGGATAAAGGGCATGATGAGAGTCGTCTGGATAGGCTCCAATGAGATCGATGTGGTGAGGCTGTGAGTGTTGGGAAAGGAAAGGAAGGGGGCCTTCAGGAAATGGGGCTCTGGGATCCCTTCTTGACTCTTACCAAATACATACAAATGTGGCTACTGGGGCCCAACTGGAGGATCAGGGCGAAGACGGGGCAGATCGTAGAGAAAGAGCAAGTAGTTAGGGTCTGGTGGGACCTGGGTTCAAATTCTCACTCCGCCTTGACTGGGTGATTTGGGACAAGTCCCTGAACCTCTCTGAGCCTGTTTATTCACCTATAAAATGGAGAGTTCGTACCTACCTACCTCGTGGGATTCTAGGATTTACGAGGATTCTATGAGATGGGACATGATGCGAAGGAAGCACAGAGCTCAGCTCATGCCAAGACCTGAGCTGTTTTGTGAAATGGACTGAACACTCGAAGAATCCAGACTGGTCCAGAGCCTCGACTACAGATCTCAGAAGGTCCCCCAGTTCCAACTCCTCTTTCCTCTGCAGTGTCTGATGGAGTGCTTTGGACCTCAAATATTTATTTTAAAAATGGATAAGCTGAGAATACATGAAACCCACATTATGGAATGAACTACATACCATTTTCTAAAATGTTAATTTCCACATACAGACATGGCACGCTCCAAATGCTCTATAGAATGGGTCTGAAGTCTATACCTGGCTCACTGAGGTCTTAGTATACCCCCAAGATAGACGTGACTCGGGCCACTAGAATCTCAGGTTGCTCCCTAATACTCAGTATGAATACATTCTGGACCGGTCACTTCCTTATGTCAAGATTTGTTCATTCATTCAGTAAATATTTATTCACTACCTACAGTGTGCCAGGACTTGTATCAGACAGTTTAGTCAGGAAAACAGAAACCACTGTAGGAATTCCAGGGAGGGAGCTGCTTTCAAAATCTTGGAAGGGCTGGAAGGACACACATTAATGATGAAACCTGTTGCTGTATCATAATAAGTTACATGAAACAAGGAAATGGCCAAAACAGTTGCAGCTACCCCAGGACCAAGGTGTATGCTTTGCAAGAAAACATGCAGAGGTCACCACAAACATCTCACATTTACCAAAGCCCAGGCATCAGCCCATCGCTGCTGGAGAAACAATGATATTGATTCTGCCTCTCTTCCATCTTCCAAATCTTGTAAATATGCCATTGGCAGAATCAAACCTGGAATCCTGATAGGAGGGGTTCTGGAAAATGTAGTACTCAAACTTCTAGCCTTTATGATACAAGAGTGTGCAAAGAGGGGAAATGGTGCTGAGCTGCCACTGACAATCCAGCATAGCTCTGTTCTTGGTGCTATGCTAGAAAACAAAGTTCCTGCCTTCATGGAGCTTATATTCTAGTGGGGAAGGCAGGTGTTAAAATAAATTTAGTGTATATAATGGCATTAGTTAATGTAGCGAAGACACAGTTAGGTTAGAGGAGACAGATTAACTGGGATGTTCTTTTAGTTAGGGTGGTAAGAAACTTGAATTAAGTGAGGAAGCCATGTGGATATCCAGGGGCATAACGTTCCATGCAGAAGGGACATCAGGTGCAAAAGCACTGAGTCAGGGGGAAGTTTAACTTGTTCAAGAAACAGCACGACCACTGTGAGCAGAGCAGAGGAAGTGAGGGTCCCGGGGCTGGATGGCACAGAGCCTTGTAAGCCGTGGTAAGTGTTTTCCTCAAACCATGATATGATGACATTTGAGCAAAAGAGTGATATGATGTGACTTATGTTGTAACAGCGCCACTCTAGCTGTTGTGTGGGAGTCAAGGTTGACCCCGAGATTTTTGACCTGAGTAACCAGATGACTGGTGGTACCATTTACTGAGGTGGGGAACTCTGGGTAAGAGGCAATGGGGGACAGACGGAAATAAAATGTCTGGTCCTGACATGTTCAGTTTTACATATGTAAGTGGAGACGTGGGGTAGAAACTTGAACATACAGGTGTGGAATTCAAGAGATAATTCAGAGCCAAGGACAGACATTTAGCAGTCATCAGCCAACAGGTGACGTTTAAAACCACAAGACAGGATGAAATCACCCAGGGAGTGAAAATTGACAGAAGAGATAAGAGGTGGAGGACTGAGCCCCGAAACTTATATCAATGGCAGAGTATTCTCAGTCTCTCTAACTGAATTGCTCCAAATTCATACCTAAAGCCAGAGCCGCATCAGCTCTTCCTCATCTTAGCTCACAGCCCTGTGGAAGACTGAACAAGCCCTAGGGTTCCTACTCTTCCAGGAGTAGAACTCTGCCAGTCAACTACTGGTTTGCTCTCGATCCATCCCTACCCTTCTCTGATCTGCTCAGTATCTCAGGAAACTACATTTCCCAAGCTCCCTCACCCTCTAGCTTTCTGGTTTGTTCTGCCAATGAAAGGCACATGTAGAAGATTGGAGGGTGGGTGGAGGTAAGGTATTTCCCCCCCCTTTCATTCTGGCAGTGACAGTGGTTGTGCTGCTCCCCCTGCTGCCCCCCCCAAACTCCAACTCCTGCAAGGTAGCCCCCACCTGACAGCCCCCACTGAAACTCCAGCTCCCCGTGGATGGCCTCAACTTCTGGGCTTTGGTTACACCATCTCCTCCCACTGTCCCTACATCCCTGAGGGTAGTAGCAGCTTCTAGCTCTTGACAGTCTCTAGCATCTGCCTCACAGTCCCCTGTCTGGCTCCTCAGATCTTCTGTCACCAATTCCCTGCATTCAATTCCCTCTGTTCAAAAGACCTAGAGTGGTTTCTGTCTTCCTGGCTGGATGCTGACTGACACTGGGCCCTTTGGCAAGACATTGGCAGCAGGCGTCTGTGATCTATGAGTGGCTCCTCCTCTCTCTGCCTTTGCTTTTTCATGCAGCAGAACAGAGACACTCTGGACTACCCAGACTGTGGTGGAGAATGACTCCCAAGTCAAGGGCAACTGAAAAGAGTCTCCCCTATCATGCATAAGTCACTGACTCTATGTTATTTCCCATGTCACACTATCCCCTCCCTGCCTACCTTTTAACATCATATATCTCCTAGAATTGGGGTCATGCAGCGTAGAGGAAAGGGGCTGAGAAATCTTGCCTCCAAGATTTACTGAGCATGTCACTTAACCTCTCTGATCCCCAGTGTCTTTACCTCTATAAAGTGGCCCCAAGATCTCTTTCTGACAGAGCTGTGGGATTTGATGTGATAATAGATATGAGAACTCCCAGTGGCTGACAAATAGTGGACTCAAACATTATTCCTTCTTGACGGTTATCCCCACACTGCTCAGTGTTCATTCCCTCAGTCCTTGAGTCATCCATCCCCCATTCATTCATTAAGTTTAGAAGCACTTAGTGTACATCTATTATGCACTAAACAATACTGAGGGGAGAGATACACTAATGAATAAGACACAGTCCTGCCTCCAGGGAGTTCAGAGTCTCCCAGGAGAAGTTGGACAGGTCCATCAATGACTGTACCATAGGCAGAATGAGGCACAAGAAAAAAACAACTGAACCAATAGGAACTGAGAGCGAGAGAAAACTTTATGAAGGATCAGCAAAGACCCCATGCAAGATTTCTTAACTTTTTTTTTATGCCATGGGTCCCCCAGGAAAGCCTATGCATCCTTCTCATAAGGAGAAAGTAAAATCCATATGATTACCAGGAGAACCAATTTCTCTTTTTGCAGTGCCACACAGCTTGCAGGATTTTATTTCCCCAACCAGGGATCGGATCTGGGGTCCCAGCAGTGAGAGCGCTGAGCCTTAACCACTGGACCACCAGGAATTCCCAGAGAACCAATTGTTTTGAAATATAGACATCAAAATATTAAAAATTGTATCTGTGAAATAGAAATATAAAAGCTTCTTTATTAATATATTAAATAGTAAGATCTAGTGGTGTTCTTAAAGCAACTATAATTTCTAGGTAGTTTAAATGATATTTCAAGATATTTGTTACAACTGCAATGTCTGTAATTTCCATTGGTGACCAAGTTCTGGCACTACTAATTCTACTGTGGTTTGTTGCCTACATTCATCATAAAAGGAGATGCTGCATTTCAGTTAGAGGTTGGTGAAAATAAAGATTTAATTGTTTTTCCCATTCCCATTTACAAACCCCATGGATTTATCCACGGACTCCAGTTTAAGAAGCCCTGTAGATGGAGTGGAATATTATACAACTAACTGTCAAAAACCTAAACTTTGGACTCAGACAGGCTGGCTTCCAATCTAAGTCTCTGGCACCTGTTTCGTGACCTTTCTAACCTTTCGTGACAGTCTCCTCACGTGGAAAATGGGAAGATAACCCAAAACTCCTCAGTAGTCCTGCGGATTAAAGAAGTACTGTTTGTAGACCCCTTAGCACTGTCCCTGGAACCTAGTATATGCTCAATGGGCAGCTGTTACATTAAAACAGAAATGAGTAATATTGAGGCAGTCTGTGCTGCAAACTAGGTTCCAGGCAGACAAGTGTCACCACCTCTCTGAGTGAGGGTTTCTCAGCTACTTCATGACTTAGAAAGATGACTTTCTAATTCTGAATTCTGAAGGCTGGACAAGGACCCAGCCTCCACGGCCAGAGACAGAGAGCAGAAGGGAAAAGCCTGTCCCGAGGGAGGAGGGTCCCTCAGCAACACACTGGTCAATGGATGGGGCTATGTGAAGAGTAGCAAAGGAAGGGTGTAGCCAGCTCCAAAAGGTGCTCCCAGGGGCTGACACAGGACACTTACGTAAGTGGACACCGGAAGGGCTCCTGGAGAAGTAGAGATAGTTGATAAGGTCAGATGTTAGGATTACAAGTATGTTTTCCTCCTTTTGGAATACTTTTCCAATAATCCTTAATGCCCCCCACCCCATCCTGTGCAGAATGAAGTCTGTTCTCTTAGAGTGAAGTTTAAGGCCCTTTTTGATCTAGCCCCTGTCTACCTCTCAAGCTCCCTCACAATTTTCCCCAGCACACACTCTGTACTTCTGGGAAAGGAAATTGGTAGGATGTCTCAACACACCCTCACTATGACCCCCTCTGGGCCTTTACTCCTATTGGTCTCTCAGCCTGAGTACCCTCTCCCCTCCACAATCCACGACCTTCTCAGCCCATCCAGATGACACTCTTCCAGGAATCACCCTGCCCTCAGCTGTACCTCTCCATGGTCCTGATCCCATTCTGCATTATCCTCATCTACAACCAAGCCTTACATCCCAGCTCAAGTGAACACCCTTTGGGAGCAGGGCCCAAGAGTACCTCAGATCTCCCCCAGCGGCCTCTCACATAGTGAGGAGCTGCTCAGGAAAGGGTGACTGAAGGGACCGCTAAGCCTGAGACCTCTCCAAAGGGCCCTAAAACACTGGGCACCTGGCTGGCCCTGCCCATCCAATGGCCCTGCATCCACTTACTCATTCATTCAACAAATGATGACTGCATGCTTAGTGGGTGCCAGGAATTGTCCTCGGGAATACAGCGTAATATCCTGCTGTTATTGGAACTCACATTCTAATGAGGGGAGGAAATCAATTCTATTCTAAATCTATTCTAAATCAATAGAATATGGTAAGTCAGCCAGCTATCACGTTCTCTGGAGGCAGGAAAATGGAGAAGGGGGAGAGGGAGTCCCAGGGTTCCCTCCTAAACAGGGTAGTTAGGGAAAGCCTCATTGAGAAGGTGACAAATATTTGAGCAAAGTCTTAAAGGATGTAAGGGAGGCAACCATTCGGCCACCTGGGGGAGAAGTGTTTCAGACAGAAGGAACAATGTATTCGTTTCCCATTGCTACTGTTAAAAAAAAAAAAAACCACAAATGTAGTGGCTTAAAACAAAAGAAATTAATTTCTTATAGTTCTGGAGACCATAAGTCTGGAATGAGTCTTCTGGAACTAAAATCAAGGTGTCAACAGCTGCTTTCTTCTGGAGGCTCCCGTGGAAAATTCACCCCCTTTCCCTTCCGGCTGCTGGTGATGCCAGCACTCTTGGCATTCCTTGGCTCGTGGTCTCATCATTGCAATTTCTGCTTCCATCACCACGTTGCCTTCTCCTCTTCTGTAGTCAAATCCCTCTCTGGCTCCCTCTTATAAGAACACGTGTGATTACTTTGGGCCTACCCAGATAATCCAGGGTAGTCTCTCAATGTCAACAGCCTTAACTTCGCCACATCTGCAAAGTCCCTTCTGCCATATAAGGTGACATTCACAGGATCTAGGAATTAGGACATGGATATCTTGGGGTGAGGGGTAATTATTCAGCCTACCACAAACCGCAAGTGTAAAGGCCCTGAGGCAGGAGCATACCTGGGGACAAGTGTGGCTAGAGCGGAGAGAATTCAGGAGAGGGCAGTGAGAGATGAGGTGAGAGGTGTGGCAGAGGCCAGAACAAACAAAACCTTCATATCAGATGGGGTCAACACTCACTGCTGTGTTACTAACTCCTCTGAAATTTCAGAGGCGTAACAGGGTAAAGGTGTGTCTCTGCTAACATCCCCGCCTGACATGGGCTCCACTCATCTTTCTAGTGACTTCTGGATCCTATAGACCTCAGAGTGCTGGTTGGGGTCCTCCACATTCCAGCTGGCAATGGAAGGAAAGAACCAGTGCAAATCTTTCTAGATATTTTAGCTCCCAGGCCTGGAAGAAGTGGACATCACTTCCGTTCACTCTCTAGTGATCAGAGCTAGTCACTCAGCCCCACCTAGATGTAAGGACAAGAAGAAACTTGGACTTCATTTGTACAGGAGGAAAATGAAATTGTTTGGTAAACATGTAGCTTTTCATTTGCCACAGCAAAGCCATTGTGACTTAACTTAGTCACATCTGCAAAGTCAAAAAAGTATTTTGACTTTTTACAATAGCCAAGATACGGAAGCAACCTAAGTGTCCATTGACAGGGGAATGGATAAAGAAGATGTGGTTTATATATATATAATGGAATATTACTCAGCCATGAAAAATGACATTTGCAGCAACATGGATGGACCTAGAGATTATCATACGAAGTGAAGTAAGTTACACAGAGAAAAACAGATATCATATGATATCACTTATATGTGGAATCTAAAAAAATGGTACAAATGACCTTATTTACAAAACAGAAATAGTCTCACAAACATAGAAAATGGGAGATAGTGAGGGGGATGGGGAGAGATAAATTAGGAGTTTGGGATTAACATACACACACTACATATCAAATAGGTGAACAACAAGGACCTACTGCACAGGGAATTCTACTTGATATCTTATAATAACCTATAATGGAAAAGAATCTGAAAAAGACTCTGGATGTATAGATATATAACTGAATCACATTGCTGTACACTTGAAACTAACAAACATTGTAAATTATACTTCAAAAATTTTTTTAATATTAAAAAATATTTTTTTGACTTTTACTTAAAGGAGATGGGGACCCTTAGAAAATGTTGAACAGAACAGTGACATGATTTAACTTAAAAAAAATTTTTTTTCAACACACACACACTCATGGAAATGTTCCACATCTTCATTGTGGTGATGGAGAGCTTGACTGTTTACCTTTGTCCAAACTCACTGTATGTTTAAAGTGAATAAATTTTATTATATGCAAATTATACCTCAATAGAGCTGATTTTTTAAGAAACGGATCATAGAGACTACTATTTTGAGAATAAAATATGGCAGGGAGGGCTTCCCTGGTGGCGCAGTGGTTGAGAGTCCGCCTGCCGATGCAGGGGACACGGGTTCGTGCCCCGGTCCGGGAGGATCCCACATGCCACAGAGCAGCTGGGTCTGTGAGCCATGGCTGCTGAGCTTGCGCGTCCAGAGCCTGTGCTCCGCAACGGGAGAGGCCACAACAGTGAGAGGCCCGCGTACCGCAAAGAAAAAAATATATATGGCAGGGAGGTACAAGCAAAAAAACAGGAAGACTGGTTGTCAGGCTACTGCAACAATCTTAGCCCGGGAGGTAGCTGTGGAGGTGGCAAGAAGTTGGATTTGTGGTGTGGTTTTCAGGCAGAAACAAACAGGATTTGCTGACCTAACAGATACAGCAAAGGAAGTTAAGACACAGGCCTTAGGTTCGGGCTTCTTGGGGCTGAATCGTGGCTCTACCACTTAATTGTGATCTTGGACAAGTAATTGAATATCTCTGAGCCTTAGTTTCCTCCTCTGCAAAATGGGAATGATAATAGAAACGTCTTCACAGGGTTTAGGGAGGTTAAAATGAGATAATATATGAAAAATACCAGGCACAGGGTCTGGCATAAAGTGAGCACTTGATACATTGCAATGGAGACAGTAACCCGCCCTGGACTGGGTGTACACAAGCCAGGTAATATATGATTTCTTTACAGTCCTTATCTCACGGCATGATGGCTGAAGGGCTGGTCCCCAAGTTTTTCTGCCCCCAGGCTGGAGTGACCAGAGCTGGTGGCTTCACTGCCCACAACCTGGGTTCCCAGCTCAGACCCCACGAGGGCATCTCCAGAGAGATTCAGACCTCTTGTCAAGGGCATAATTCAGATGAGCCCCCCCAGCAATGAAGGTCAAAGTGATTCCTTGTAGGAAAAATACAATTTTACAATAAACTCTTAAAGGTTAAAAACAAAAAAACCCTACAAGAGATGGTGGGAACTTGTCACTAGGATTGCTTGGAAAAGACCCTCTCTTTGTTTCTCAGCAATCCCTCGATTCTCCAGAAATGGCTAAGGGAGAGGCAGCAGTTAGCATTCTCTGAGCAGCTGCTGTGTTCCAGGCCCTAAATAAGGTGCTTGCCCAATCTTGCGGCCTCAAAAGCCCCACATGAGAAATATCATCATTCCCTTTATCTGGCAAGGAAGCCACAGTTCAGAGAGGGTAGGTGACTTTCCCGAGATCACACAGCTGGTAGGCTCTAAGGAGTAGTAACTTACCCAATGTGATGAAGTAAATGGCAGGTGTTACAGTGGTTGGGAGCACAGACCCTCGAGCCACACTGCCTGATTTGCAGCCCGGCTCCATCTCTTACCAGCTGCACGAACCTGTGTGAGCTACGTAGTCTCTCTGGGCCTCAGTAGCCTCGTGTGTAAAATGGGAATAATAATAACTCTGGTACCCACTTTCTAAGATTGCTTCATGAGGATGAAATGAGTCCATATACAAAGAGCTTGGAAAGGTGCCCGGCACAAAGCAGGAGTTAACTCATTATTATTCCTTATGGCGGGCCCTGGTGCCAGTGCTCAGCCCAGTGCAGCGACTAAAGGGATAAGAAGAGAATCAGAAAGGTTCTAATTGGAAGAGCCTAGAACAGGGGCTGGCAAATCATAACCCACTCTGGCCTTCCGCCTGTTTCTGTGAATAAAGTTTTCTTGGAACACAGACACTCTTATTCGCTTACACAGTGTCTTTGGCTGCATCTGCTCTACCACAGTAGAGCTGAGTAGTTGGGAGTCTCAAAGAGTTGCTTTGGGTCCTTTAGAGAACAAGTTTGCTGACCCACCTAAAGAGAGTGAGGGTAATTCCTTATCATCTAAATCATCTCCACAATTGGTCTTGATTGATCACCCCCGGAAATGGGACATTCTCTCCCTCCAGGGCAACCTAGCCATTTTTCAGATAACTAATCTTTAGAAAGTTCTTCCTTAAATTGATGTAATCCATCTCCCTGTAACTAAAACCAGAGACCCTTCCAAGGCCAACCTCTCATGGAGGGAGCATGATGCTTGCCCAAAGCACACAGTCCCAGAGGCATTATAGCCAGGAGCCCAAATTACTTCTCCTGGCTTTTTATTTTCTTTTTTTTTTTTTTGGTACGCGGGCGTCTCACTGCTGTGGCCTCTCCCGCCGCGGATTACAGGCTCCGGACGCGCAGGCCCAGCGGCCATGGCTCACGGGCCTAGCTGCTCCGCGTCATGTGGGATCTTCCCAGACCGGGGCACGAACCCGCGTCCCCTAGCATCAGCAGGCGGACTCCCAACCACTGCACCACCAGGGAAGCCCCACTTCTCCTGTTTCATCTCACCTGTTAAACTATAGCTTCCTCCCATCAGAGTTGAGTCTGGGAACCAGTTCTGAGTCACTAAAAAAAAATTAAAATATGTTCAATGCACTCTGTTTCTCAAGGCAGAGAGTATAATTAATATACTTAGGGAAAACTTTTACTCTCCAAAAGGATTTTAAGCTTACAGTTTTAATGCTATTGGAGTAAAACTTCTGCTATTGGTAAAGCTCATCTCTCAAGAATGACTCATTTACAAAAATAAAATAAAAGACATTTTCTAAAAAGGTAGCTAGAGACGACAGATAGATATAGTAATTAAGAGCTAGAGTTAAGGGGTCATACAAACCTGGCTTTCAATCACACAGTAAACATGAGACTGTGGGTAATTATCTTCTCCAAGCCTCAGTTTTATCGTCTGTAAATAGGGACCACAAGAGTGCTGATCTCGAAGGATTATTGTGAGCGTATGACCGTATAACACAGGCAAAGCGTTTAGCACGGTCCTGGTGCTATGCATCTGCTCAATAAACATTTCTATTATTACAACTGAAAACGTACTCTATGGCCTTCTCTCACCTTCTTTCTTTCTACTTTTCTTCCCTTCCCTGAGTTGGCATAAAAATTATTTTTCGTGTCCTCGCCTCCAATTAGATATTGATTAGAGTATCTGATTGAGAATGAGCACTTAATAAAAGTAAATAAGTTCTGACATTTTATTTTTACTCTTGAATAAAAATGCTCACCATCCTCCTGAAAATGAGCCGTCACATTTTATTTAACAGCAGAAAAGATTTGTACAGTTGGCCCTGCAGGAGCTGAGGAATCTATTTTCATTATAACAAACATTGATTTTGCATTAAAAAGTCTCATTATTTGAGATAATGACTGCTGGGCTCCTTAGTTATTCTTTTGGTTCCTAAATCATTAAAACTCTTAACATTTAAAGAGCAACTGGGACCAGGGTGGCTCCCAAATTATTGCCAATGAGCCGTTCCCTCTGTGCCCCAGTCACGGAGGAGTTGCGAGACCAGGAGAGACAATGAAACACACGAGGGCAAGTCCACTTCTTCCTCTTGCCATTCCAGAATTCCAAATTCCAAATCAGACTTGGTTCCTTCAAAACCTGTTTACAAAATAAAAAGAGAAGAAAACAAACAAAACAAAACAAAACAAAAAAACCCCTTTGGTCTCTGTGTTCATGTTCAATCAGTTCTTTGAACAAATCTTGATTCTTAAGGAGCTGGAAAGAAGGGAGGAAGCAGCACCTGGCCCCAGAACCAGGAGTTGGATGGCATATTGGGTGGCCATGGTGGTGGCAGAGAGGCGTGGGAGGCCAACCTTCCACCACCAGCAGGATGAATTACTGACACCAGGAATATTCCCTAGTGGATGGTTTTCCACAGTTATACGCTCTGATCCTGGGCATTTATGCTGCAGGAGACCTGGCTGGACACTCCATTGGCAAGCCACGTGTACTACAACTGAGTTTTGCAGAATTTCAACCACATGCACCAATTTGGATAATGCATTCTTTCAGAATCCAGGGCTGAGCTTTAAACAAAGCACAATGCTGCCTGCATATCAATTTCCCCAGGACTGTGAGAAGGGAAAGGAAAAAACCCAGAACCCCGATGCTTTGAGCAGCAGCGTTTCCATCCAGGGCTGAGCAGTGCGGACGTCCGAGCAGGACTCAGTCTGCAGGTTCATTAACAGGAGCACAAGGAAGGAAGAGGGGGAAAGGTGGGGGGACACATCATAAAATATGAAAGGACTTCCCTGGAAATTGGCGTCAATGTGATTTATTCAATCCAGACCCAAGCTCAACTATTTGAAAATAATTGAATAGTTGATACCCACTGCCACTTGTAAGTGACGGGAACATGGGCTGGGGGTATAATGAAGGGAGATGCTGGGAGAAATTTTAAGAAGCCCCAGATCTCAGCCCTGCCAAGACTTCTGGAAGAGGGAAAAGAACTCTCCCTGGACCCCACCCTAATCACCAACCACTTCTTGTGGGAAGCTCCTTCTTCTATTCCTGTCCGCCCAGATGCAGGTTTCTGTAGAGTTATAACCACTGTATGTAAACCATTTTACGTCCTACCATTTGTATTTGACATGTGTTGTAAGCATTTTCTCTTTGTAAAAATTACTGGTTTTTTAAAAAATTATATGTCACATATGCTCGTGGTAAGAAATTACAACAACACAGAAATACACTATAAAAATAGAAATAACTTATAAATTTATTTATTATTATTATTTTTTTTTTGCGGTACGCGGGCCTCTCACTGTTGTGGCCTCTCCCGTTGCGGAGCACAGGCTCCGGACGCGCAGGCTCAGCGGCTGTGGCTCACGGGCCCAGCCGCTCCGCAGCATGTGGGATCTTCCCGGACCGGGGCACGAACCCGTGTCCCCTGCATCGGCAGGCGGACTCTCAACCACTGCGCCACCAGGGAAGCCCTAAATTTATTTTTAATAAATTATAGAAATAGAAAGGGAACATTTACCCCACACATAGACAACTATCCTCTAAGATTGACACTCTTAACAGTTTAAGGCTTTGGCGGGGGAGGGATAAATTAGAAGTTTGGATTAACAGAGACACACTACTATATATAAAATAGATAACAAGGACCTACTGTATAGCACAGGGAACTATATTCAATATCTCATAATAGCCTATAATGGAAAAGAATCTAAAAAAGAATATATTTTATATATATATATATATATCTGAATCACTTTGCTGTACACCTGAAATTAACACAACATTGTAAATCAACTATATGTCAATTAAATAAATAAGAGGAAAAAACAGTTTAAGGCTTGTCCTTCCAGATAGTTTTCTATATCTATAAACACACACATACACATATATATGTATACTTCAGAACTTCTTTACAGGAAAAGATGTATAAATTCTGTTTTGCAACGTTTTCATGGAATGATGTTGTGGATATTTCAAAGTCAGTACAGATAGAGACCCGCTTCTATCTTTTCATCTACTATGTACATCCCATTGCTTATTTTATTTATCCCTGCATTGCCAGGCAATGAGGGTATTTCCAATGTTTATGACAAGTAGTGCTACGGTGTCACCGTACATACATATTCATACATATGTGCAAATGTTTCTGTAGAGTTGATTCCCAGAAAGGAGAACGCAGGATCTTAGCATGTGACCTACAAGCTTTCTCAATATTGTTTCACGCATCCCAATTATCGCTTTTAATATCTGCAGAACCACCTTTTGAATCCAACTTAGCCAACTCACATAGCGGGGGGGGGAAATAAATCTATTTAAAGTTATCCTATCTGCAAGTGTCTCCACGGAGTACAAGGAAAATAGTGTGGTGACCCTGTCAGGGTGTAAAATATGAAACCCCTCCCCCACCAGGGCACCGTCTGGAAAAAGAGAGCAAAGCAGAGAGAGTGGAATTGTGCGCGGAATTTAGGGTTTCCCAGAAGATCTGGGGGAGATGGGAATGTACACGTGTTTATGGAAAGAAGAATGCCAGCAACATGGCCGAAATGTTCATGGCCAAAAACTTGGGGTCCTATCCCTTACAGAGCGTGGTATGCACTGAGCTGTCGTCAGTGATGTGCTGGCAGAGGGTCAACACCAACTGATTTGTTTGCTGGTTTCCCTGGTGTAAATGCTCCTTCCAAGGTGCAGGCTGGCTCCAGAGCACCAGTAAGTGCCCCAGATTGTCCTGTAAACCATGGCTGAAAGTCTGCTCCACCCAACAGCCCTGGGCCAGTGGGACCCTCAAGGAGCAGAGGCCATCAGACAGGGTCCACCTTGGAGTGAAACGATCAAGTGAGGATGGGTGCTGCAGGGTCCAGGGCTGGGTTCGGAAGTCAGCTGCACTGTAAACTGAAAGAAGGGATTAAAAGCTCCCCTTGGGAATCCATGGGGATGCTTAGGGGGGCTTCATGATGGGGAAGGGATTGGAATTATCTTTTTTAGATGTGAAAGAATGATCCCGGAAGGCTGAAGGACATGGGGACCCCTGGTGCCTCACTTTGGGTTGCTTCTCAGTCCTTGCTGTGTCAGCTAATCCTGGGTGAGCATCTTTAGCAAAAAGTGCAGGCTAATCCTCACCCCTTTTCTACCACACCCCTTCCTCTCCCTATCGACACACCCACCCCCTGCTCCACTGCACCACACTCCTGCTCAGTCCCCAAACGTTCGCTGCAACCCTCCCACTCCACCCCTTTGCCCAGCCCAGCCCTCTTCCAGAGGCTATTCCCTTCCACCCAGGCTGTCACAGCCATATCCACTCCTTAGGGCCACATTCACGCGCTCCCTCCTTTACAAGCTTTTGCAGGTGGAATGTGTCTCCTCCTCCCCCAAAGCCCCACAACTTTTTGTGTATGTGGCTTCCATAGACAAGCCCCACAGAGCTTCCTGGAGGAGGAGACCAGGACGTAACCACACCCCCTGTCAGCATGACACATGGTTCCCACAGAGCTGGCACCGTCTAAGAAGCCTCTCATACGCTCTGAGTCTTGCCCCAGCCTCTGACAACATCCATGTGATGGTCACCTGAAAGGTAAAAAAAAAACTGTCCTTATTATACAGGTGGAGAAACCGAGGCTCAGAGAGACTTGGCACCTCGCTCGGTCTCCCATGGACGGTCTCTTCTGACTGTAAGCCCCACCTCATTTCTACTCACTTCTGCTTTCAGAGGGAGGAGGAACCTGCAAGACAATCTGGCCCAGGTACTCCTACCTGGGGCCTTGGAGTGCTGGGGTCTGCACGGTGATTGCAAGGAGACCTCGTGTCCATTTCCACACAAAGGGGAGAGGAGGAAATCCATGCCTCTTTTTCGTTTGCTTTTTTATTTTTGGTTTTGGGGGGAGTTGTTTGCATTAAAAGAGGAACCACTGAGGACTCCATCCCCTCACTTCACAGATGAAGAGACTGAAACTCTGGGACTCCCCTGGTGGTCCAGTGGCTAAGACTCCACGCTCCCAATGCAGGGGGCCCGGGTTCAGTCCCTGGGCAGGGAACTAGACCCCGCATGCCGCAACTAAGAGCTCACATGCCACAACTAAAGATCCCACGTGCTGGAACTAAGACCCAGCAAGCCAAATCAATAAATAAATATATTTTTTAAAAAAAACCTGAAACTCAGAGAGGAACAAGGACCTGGCCAAAGTCACACAGTGAGTGTGGGAGCTTTGTACTTCATCAACCTAGCGAAGCTGGAACTTTTCCCAGAATACCTTTCCCCATGTGGTTCTGGGTTAGGGGTAGCCACAGAGAAATTTGCATGAGATCTGGAGGGTGGAAGTTGAGGAGCAGCCACTTTTGCAACTCGGGCCCATGTGGGATCAGGTGATGTCACAGTCACACAGTTGCCACCCACATGCTGGCTCACCTTGTTGCCTTGGGCTACCAGCCAGACCTACGCAACCCCAGACCCCACTGGATTTCCTCCTTTAGCTTCCCTGAACTCTGGGCCAGGTTTGTGTGCAACATCATCATGAAGTAAGCCAGTTCTTCTGCAGACCACCCGTATCATCCGTCAGAAGGTTACAGGCAGTGAGAGACCAACCAGGTTCCAGTGACAGACAGATGTGGGTCCCAGTGTTCTGCGTGGTGGGTTCTAAGTCCTCCTTTCAGGTTCTACATTGTCCTTGCTCACTTCTTCTTCATGTCATCTTCCCTTCCTGACTGCCAGCTCTACCGACCTCCAGACACATGGGTAGAGACTAACATCACTGCCCACCACCTGCCGTGATCACAAAAGGCCTCGTTCCCAGATCACTCATAGTGTGTCTGCTTCTCTGACAGACCCCTAACACACACTGCAGTCAAGAGCCCGGCTTCCTGTCCCTGCTCTTGGCTCCTGGCTCCTCTCAAGATCTGGAAAGTTACCCCAGGCGCTGCCCGTCAAGATCACTGCCTCCATCTACACAGCGGAGTCTCTCAGAGCTGTTTCCCTAGGCCAGTGGCCGAGGGAGAGACTTAGGTGTGGCCAGTGCCCCAGACCATCTGCCTTGTCCCTGCCAGTCTCCAGGGATGACCAGTCCCGGTACTCTCCTCGTGTGGCCCTCAGTAGACTGGGGGAGAGACGCCTTGCTTGGCTTCACATCCTCCCCCCAGCCTGGTCAGGGCTTTGGAAGGCTATTGATTTCTCCCGGTCCCTAGGTCCATAACCTCGGAGCTGCCTCGGATGCCTGCTGTCCCCAGGGCTCTATTAATCAGACAGTAAAGATGTCACACTACCAGCTTGGGCCATTGCCCAAGCAAGCCCTGGGCCGGCCCTTCCTCACAGTGACTGCCTCCTGCATGCTGAGCTGGGACTGATTACTGCTCCGCACATCCAGGATTCCCGCCATCTGTGGCCAGACAGAATTTCTCCACACCGTGGCACTGAGTGAGAGATTTCAGGTCAGCCGTTCTTCCCTTTCCTCATTAGTCCCTCCTCCCTCGGGAAGGTCTCTGGTAGCCCAGGGGACTCTCCTTTTTTTTTAAAAAAAAAATATTTTTCTAATTTTAATTATGCTTTATTATTTGACTTACATGCTATTGGACTCTCCTTTTTTAGAAGCTGCTTCTGCGGAAAAAGAGCATTAGTGAAGCTAGGGACACAAATGGATCTGGATTCAAGCTTCTCCACTGACACTTACTAGCTGTGTGACCATGGAGAAGTCACATAACCTCTCTGAGCCTTAGATGCCTTGTCCATAACATTGGAATATTAATATTCACCTCATAGGAATGTTGTGAGGATTAAATAAGGTACTGCATGGATAGCACAAAACCCAGGCTCTGGCACATGACGTACTCTGTAAATGGAAGCCATTATTGTTACTATTATTGCTATTGTTTTTATCATCATAGCTACTCAACTGTATGCGCCACAAGGATGGGAACTGTGTCTGACTTGTTCTCACCAGTGCCTAGAAGGGCAGTGTTGAATGAATGAATAAATAGATGTTTATTGACTAGGCCCAGTGGATGTCATGGAAAAAGCACCTAGGACTGAAGAACTTTTAGAGATTTCAGTAGGTAAGGTTCTATTAGAGCCACTTGTGTCAAGTCTAACCATCTGTGTCCGCTTTGAGTCTTTTCTTTGACCACCTGCTGACTCTCAACCCACCGGGGTAGACTGCGTTGGAATTTCCCCACAAGGTAGGAAACCCTGCACCTGCCAGAGGTGCAGACCCCAGCCACACCTCCTGGCGTTGCACCCCCAAAGAGGCAGCTCTGATCCAGAGCACAGCTCTCGTTCACATTAAGGCAGACCCTATTAATATCCTCCATTTAACAGATGAGAAAACTGAGGCACAGAAGTTAAGTAACTTGCCCAAAGTCATATGGCTAGCAAGAGTTGAAAGTAGGATTCAAACTCACCTATTGCCTCTCAGATACAGATTATATACAGATCTCGTATATTCTGTAAGGTAGCTATGAATATCTTCACATACAGATAAGGCTCAGAGAGGGTTAGTAACCTGACCAAAACCCCACAGCTAGCCCAGTGAACTTACATCTTATGTAAATAGATGCATAGGAAAAAGTTGCAGACTCCAAATTGCTCTTGAAATCCCCTACATTGTCGACATAGTTTTCTTTTTATATAGCTCAGTACTGTAATTTTCACACAAACATGCTCAAGTTGAGAACTAATGAGCTGGGCTGAAGGAAGGACGACAAGGCAAGTCGGTGTGTGAAGATGGCAGGACATCAAATCATTAAACTGTTTAGCCAGTTAGATAATCATTAGGCACCTGGCCCACATGAGGCAGGGGAGAGGAATCTGAGTGCTCCTGCCAGATTCACTCAATTGCAATTTAACGCTAGTGCCCTTTGGTCTTAATATATGTGAATAGACCTCATTGTGGAACTATTCAGTGAGTAACATATATAAAGGCATTTTCACAGGGACTGGCGTTGAGTAGGTACTCAATACATGTTTTAGATTTGAATCTAAAATAATTAATTCATTCAATAAGCATGAGTCCCATTTCTACCAGGTGCTAGGCACTGCGTTAGGCATCAGGGAACCACTATGAAGCGGACAGACAAGATCCCTGGCCTTGTGGGGCTGACATTCTGGCCGAGGAGACACCTAGTAAGCAAGTAAACCCATAGGTATATAATAAGATGTCAGGTGGTACTCAGTGATGGGAAGAAAAATTAAAGCAGATGGGGGATTGGGGGGGGGCAATTTTTTGATAGGGAAGGAAAGGCCTCTCTGAGGAGGTGACATTTGAGCTAAGAACTGGTTTGGCCTGGGCAAACCAGACCGTGCCCCCAGACCTTTCTTGGTCAAGTACAAAACCCAGTCACTTGCTGCCTGCCTTTCCAACTGAGCATCGTACTTCGTGGCCTCCACTGACCAGAAATCACTATCAGGCCCTTAGGCATTGGGTGATTCCTCACCACGTGGGGGAGGGTGGTTGACTTGAAGCTGAATGTGACTCCTCTGTACAGGTGACCCCAGTCCTCCTGGCTCCAGGACCCAGGATATCTGTGTGCCACAACAGAGCTCCTATGCTAGAAAACATCTGCCTTTAGCTGTGGAGCTAAAATTTAGCGATGACCTCTAGTTGCATCCATGTTGCTGCAAATGATCGTACTCAGTGAAGTTAAGTCAGAAAGAGAAAGAAAAATCCCATATGATATCATTTATATGTGGAATCTCAAATATGACACAAATGGGGAATTCCCTGGCAGTCCAGCAGTTCTTGGTGCTTTCAGGGCTGGGGGCCCGGGTTCAGTCCCTGGTTGGGGAACGAAGATCCCGCAAGCCATGCAGCACGGCCAAAAAAAATTTAAATAAATAGATAAATACGTAAATAAATAAAATATGACAAAAATGAACCTATCTATGAAACAGAAGCAGAATCATGGACATACAGAAGAGACTGGTAGTTGCCAAGGAGGAAGGGGGGGGTGGGGAGGGATGGATTGGGATTAGCAGATGCAAACTGGTACACATAGAATGGATAAACAACAAGGTCCTACTGTAGAGCACAGGGAAGTTTATTCAATATCCTGTGATAAACCATAATGGAGAAGAGTATGAAAAAAAATGTATGTATATATGTATAACTGAATCACTTTGCTGTACAGCAGAAATTAACACAATATCGTACTTCAACTATACTTCAATTAAAAAAAAAAACTTAGCGATGACTTGAACCAGAATAGTTGATTCTAGAATTTCACGATATTCTGTTCCTTGGGGACCTAGAACCAGGAAAGATCTTCAAACATACTCAACAGTTAACTTCACGGAGTGAGAGTATTCATCACCTCGCTTGATTACTTCCCTTCTTCTACAAGGAGGGAAACTGAGGCTCAGAGGCCACAGGACTCTCCCCTAAACCACAAAGAATCATCAGTGAAAGAAGTTAGAACTCAGATCTCACTCCCAGTCGGGTGTCCTTCATGCTTCACAACACTGCCTTCCAGTTCATGGGACATCCACAGGTGTATTTGGTTTGGGGTCCTCCTCTACCCAGCAGATGCATAGGGCTCTGTGGGACCTGGCTCCCCAGGGGAACAGAGTGATGATGGAGAAGAGGATGAGGACAGCCTAGGGGCTGAAGACACACTGGAGAGAGAGGGCAGGATGGTCAGGTGTGCCTGCTGAGCCCAGGAAACCGATCACAGTACAGGTGGGGCCCCAAGGGGCAAAGCTTCCTGCAGTGACAGCAAAGCCCAAAGGGGGACCACATAAGGTCACTGCATCTTTCCCTAGTCTTGCCTTTGCCCCGCATGCATCCCATTCTACGCCTAGCTCTGGAACTGTGGGCGTGGGGGGGGGGGGCATGGGGCAGGGGGCAGGGGGAGGCCTGTGAGGGATGGTCTTCATTTCTAAGGGCCCTTCTCCTACCTCATTTCATTTCCTCCACACCACCACCCTATGAGTTGCTAACTCTTTTTTTTTATTATAAATTTATTTATTTTATTTATTTATTTTTGGCTGTGTTGGGTCTTCGTTGCTGCACGTGGGCTTTCTCTAGTTGCGGCAAGCGGGGGCTACTCTTCGTTGCAGTGAACGGGCTTCTCATT
Organism: Pseudorca crassidens; assembly: GCF_039906515.1. Taxonomy (NCBI): domain Eukaryota; kingdom Metazoa; phylum Chordata; class Mammalia; order Artiodactyla; family Delphinidae; genus Pseudorca; species Pseudorca crassidens. Next base: position 30,640,815 of record NC_090297.1, on the reverse strand, counting down.
GCGGTGGCTTCTCTTGTTGCAGAGCACGGGCTCTAGGACCGTGGGCTTCAGTAGTTGCAGCACACAGGCTCAGTAGTTGTGACTCGCAGGCTTAGTTGCTCCGCGGCATGTGGGATCTTCCCAGATGAGGCTTGAACCCGTGTCCCCTGCACTGGCAGGCGGACCACCAGGGAAGTCCTGAGTTGCTAACTCTTGGCCCCATTTTACAGATGGGGCCTGAGGCTTGATGTGGGGTAGCTTGCATACAACCTCCTGCGCCCACTCAGTGGCACAGTTGAGATTCCAGCCCCATCTGGCCAGAGCAGAAGCCGGGCTGTGGTAACGCATGGTCTCCCACGTGGCCAGAGGGATGGTCCTTCTCAGGTGAGAGAGACCACGCGGGGTGTCTGGATTGATGGTGAGCTCGCCCTATCCTGCTACCCCTCCCTACCAGGCCCGTGCCCTCTGCTGCTCCGGATGCAGGCGGGGAGCGAGGCTGGGTGCTAATTTACACTTGTTTAACTACAGCTGCCGCCCTCCTGCCATGTGTCTCCCCGTCATTTATTGCGTTTTCCAAAGCCCTGCCTGGCACTCAGGGGCATTTCCTGCCTGCGCTAATGGAGGAGAATAGACGCATTATATGTGAATAATGGATTATGATGATACAATTTGGGTCTCTTAGCTCTCACCGAGCCTAAGCTGGCCTTGCATTATTGATAACTTACACACACCTTCCTGAGCGTGTTTATGTAAATATTTAATAGGGAAAGCAAGTTAACCCATTGGTTTCAGCCATTTCCAGAATGTTGGAAGTAAAAGCTGTGAGGGCGACTGCGGGGATCCCCCCCGCCAGCAGGAGGTGATGATGAGTCACGTCCCTTTGGAAAGGCCAGAAAGTTCCCAAGATGTTCATTTGGTCATAAGAAGTGTGTGGCCTCAAAGTTCATGGCTTTCCAAAAATTGAGACAGAAGGGTAAGTCTGCCTCACCATGGAAAGACCCACCTGGTGTCAAGAAGACCGGTGGCCAGCATAGAGCCCCCAGGAATGTTGCAGGGGTGCGGGGTGGAGGGGTGCAGGCTCAGATTACTGGAGTGAGGCAGTGGAGGGTCGCCCCGCTGAATGAACAGGACCATTGCTTCCCATTTTCCATGGTTGATTTCCTGTTCTCTCACACGGCTTCTGCATTTCACACTCCATTTCCTGTTGGAAGACCATGTTTAAGAGACTTGCCTGGGTTGCAGTCTAGGCTCCTCCGCTACCAGCCGGATGGAGAGTTCCTTCATCTCTCCGTGTACCAGATGTCACATCTGCAAAATGCGGAAGTAACGTACTTAGCTCATAGGTACTCACCGGTTGCTGTAAGAAGCCAATGAGGTAAAGTATCTGAAGTGGCTTGTACGGTGCCCAGAGCACAGGAAGGGCTCAGTACTACCCTGTGATCATATAGCAGAGATTTTAAGATGCACATATTTTCGCATGGGTCTTAAAATAAATGCCATGGTGTACGTTAATTGGCAGTGTTTCTCAGTAGTATGGAAAATAGTTGTGCATCTCAGACACGTTGAAACACAGCCATTATTTTGCTAATATTGTGTTTCTGGCAATCAGACCACTTTCTCCCCTCTAGGAAGTCACGAGAGTGAGCATGTGTCCCATCTGCTAATCCAGAGGGTAAAGGAGACCTCCCTCCCCACCCCTACCACCAGCACCCTGGCCCCGCACATCAGCCCCTTTGGGGCTCACCTCCCCCAAACCCCTTCCCAGGTTGCCATTGACAACCTGCCATTCTCCAAGCGCACTTCCTTGAGCTGCCAAAGCTTCAACACATGCTGCCTCCTCTACCTGAATTCCCTTCTTTTCAGTCTGTGGTTCAGTCTCACCTCCTCCACGAAGCCTTCCCCGCCTCTTGACCGAGCTCATCTTAAAACTGCAATGGCCAGTTCTTCTGCCCACCCAGCAGAGTTGCAGGCCCAAGGTCCCGGGAGACAGGGCTGTGACCGACCTGTCCTGCAGTCACCACCTCCTCCACACGGGGCCCCAGGCTGGGTGCTAAGGGAAGGCAGCTGTGCACAAAAGGTGATAGTCTGTGCACTTGAGGGAAGAGACAGACAATAACACAAGAGACAGGAAATTCTAGTGTGCAAGAAGACGGTAAGCACAATGGAGGGGGACCAGAGCAATAAGGACTACTGGATGGGGGCATATTTTTAAGTAAGATGGTCAGAGTCAGCCTCCCTGAGCAGAGGTCTGAGGATGTCCAGGAGAAGACGGAACAGCCAGGACAAAGACCCTGACGTGGGAGGATGCAGGAGTTCAAGGAAGCAACCAGGTGGGTACGGCTGACACCGACAGAAGAAGGGCTTGGCAAGGAGGAGGTTCAGATTGTGTAGGGCCTGGTGACCTTGGTAAAGACTTCTCTTGCTATAGGGGGACGGGGAGCTGCAGGGGGATTCTGAGCAGAGGAGTGATGGGATCTGACTTTGTTTCAAGGGGATCATGGGAAGCATGGAGGAGAGGGGGACAAGTACCAGGGCCTGGACACCCATTAAGAGATTGTAAAACTTCAAGCAAGACAAGGCGGTGCCCGGTCCTAGGATGGGAGAAGGGGAGGTGGTGAGAGACGGCCAGGTGGTTGGGTTCGAACAGAGGTGGAAGGTGGAGCTGATCAAATGTTTGGACATTTGGTGTGAAAGAAAGAGCAGAATCAAGGACGACTCCAAGGCGTCATCACTGACTGGAAGGGTGGAAGGCGGTGGGCGGGACAAGCTTGTGAGAGGAAGGTCAGGAATTCTGTTTGGGTTGTGTCATTAGACATACTAGATTTGGGATGTCTATGAGACATCTCAGGGAAGAGCTGGAATGGGCAAATGGGCCCAGGAGTCTGCATTTTAAGTGATAGGCCCAAGCTAGACTTATAAATGTGAGAGTCAAAGAGCATACAGATGGATGAGGTCACAAGGGAGAGAGTGTAAAGAAAAAAAGACACACCAAGGCCTGAACCCAGGGCGCTGCTGTGAGTAGAGGTAGGGAAGGAAGGAGAACCAGCAAAGGAGGCACAGAAGAAGCGGCCTGTGGGGTAGGAGGAAAATTCATTTGTTGAAATGTCAGTGCACTGGAGTTGCAACCAACGATTCTAATCAAGTAGCTGCCATTAATTGAACGCTTCCTCTGTTGACGCATCACAGATAGTTTCTCCCTTGATCCGGAGATTGAGGAAGTCTCACTCCCATTTTACAGATAAGGAAACTGAGGCTCAGAAAGGTTAAGCTGACCAAGATTTCACAGCTGATAATTACAGAGCAGCAATAAACCCAACCTTCAGCTCGGCTCAACTAACATTTCTTTTTAATCCTACGAACTGGGCACTCTTTACAGACATTATTTTATTTAACCCTCTCAATGCCCTGATGTTGCAAAGTGAAGGTCATTTCCACCCATTTAACAGATGTGGAAACCGAGGCTTAGAGTCTCAATGAGTGATCTACTCAAAATTACCCAAGGAGGAAATGGCTGGCAGAGATCTGAATGCTGGTCTCCTGTTTTCCTTGGACACTTGGGGTTCTCCCAAGGCTGCATTTGGAGAAGGAAACAGGGTTGAGGGATTAACAGCGGCTTCTCAGCTTGAAATCCTAGGCCTCTTCTGGGGACCAGATGTCAGGCTGGTGCCACAGGACCCTCCGCTGAGCCCTAGGCTGGGAGCAGAGAGGGAGGGGTCTCCATTACCAAAGCCCAGGCTGAGGGCTCCCAGGGAGTCCCCTTCCTCCCTGCCCACCCAGCATCTGCCCTCCACCAGCCCCTGCCTGGCTGCCAGATGTGCCAGCTGTGGCTCCTCTCCGTGGAGAGCCTCATTTATTAATTAACGTGGACGCCAAGGGGGCAACTTCTCAGGCCCAGCCTCAGAGCAGATCTTGGCACATTTTTCAGACTTTGTTTAATAATTTATCATCTTTTAATCATAAAAATAATTAGCACAAGAGCGATAATCTGTGCTCTGCCGAGAGCAGACTGGCGGAGGAGTTTTCAGACGGTGCCAGAGCCCCGAGAGCTGAGCTTCGGCAGAGGGGAAAGGGACGGGCTGGCTCAGAGCCCATTGTCCACTCCAGGGCTGGCCTCTGGGAATCAGGGTGTCGGAGATGTCACATGGCTTTGGGAGGGACTCAGGGACCCACATTACTTTCCTAGGAATCTGAGGCTCCTCCTCCTCTCTGATCTGATTCACCAGCTAATCTGGGAAGTTTCTTCTCTCTGGGTCTTAATTTTCCCATCTGTAAAATGGGAGTTAGGCTAGCTGGTCCCTAAGGGCCCTTTTGTTCAAGATGCCATGATCCAATGAGGCAGCAAATGTAGTAGCAGTTAAGAGAATGAGCTAGAGGGCCCACGAGCCCATGAAGCCTTCTGTGGCCTCCTCTGCAACCCACGGCTGCTCACAGAGCCCTGGGAACAAGACTTAGTTCTGCCCAACCTGAGCTGTGTGACTGGAAGCAAGTCACTTCTCCTCCCCGAGTTTACCCATCTGAAGAGTGGGAGTGATAGTCACACCCTGCAGGTTTCCCAGAGAAGATCTAAGCCAGGGAGGGACAAGGGTCAACCTTGGAGACATTGACCCCATTCTGCCCTGGATTTAACTGCCACTACCTGTCCAGACTGCTGGTCCTGTGGGTAGGCAGGGCTGTCCCTCCTCTGGGGCCTGATACCTCCCCAGTAGGGAATGAACAAGCTACCTCTCCTGCCGATTCCAGGGACCTGTCTGGAGGTCGTTTGACCTGTGCAGGCAGACACATCCTCCCCCAGGGGACAGCTGATTCTGGTGGCTCTGGGAAAGACCACAGCAGTGCAAGAAGGCAGCTCTGCCTCACCTTGTTGGGCTGTGCTTGGCCTCCAGGTACCTCAGTCTCTTCATCTGTCAAGTAGGAGACCTGTCTGAGGTTGGAGGCCCCAGAAGGAGACCCTGAGACAAGAATGTGAGAGCAAGTCGATTCTTTGGGACAAGATCCAGACGCTCCAGTAGGGAGTGGAGAAGCGAGACTGGGAAGGGGTGGAGGCCAGCAAAGGGTGGGTCAATGATCTGGTGACCATTGTGGGCCACTAGGGCTCAGTCCTGCTGGGGACATCTTAGGGGTCAGTAAACTATAGACCTCTGGTCTCCTGATTTTTTTTTTAACTTAAATTTTTGAATTTTATTTTATTTTTTTATACAGCAGGTCCTTAGTAGTTATATGTTTTATACATGTTAGTGTATATTTGTCAATCCCAATCTCCCAATTCATCCCACCACCACCACCCCCAGCCCCACTTTCCCCCCTTGGTGTCCATACATTTATTTTCTATATCTGTGTCTCTATTTCTGCCCTGCAAACCGGTTCATCTGTACCATTTTTCTAGATTCCACATATATGCGTTAATATACGATATTTGCTTTTCTCTTTCTGACTTCACTCTGTATGACAGTCTCTAAGTCCATCCACATCTCTACAAATGACCCAGTTTCATTCCTTTTTATAGCTGAGTAATATTCCGTTGTTTATATGTGCCACATCTTCTTTATCCATTCATCTGGCGATGGGCATTTAGGTTGCTTCCATGTCCTGGCTATTGTAAATAGTGCTGCAATGAACATTGGGGTGCATGTGTCCTTTTGAATTATGGTTTTATCTGGGTATATGCCCAGTAGTGGAATTGCTGGGTCATATGGTAGTTCTATTTTTAGTTTTTTAAGGAACCTCCATACTGTTCTCCATAGTGGCTGTATCAGTTTACATTCCCACCAACAGTGCAAGAGGGTTCCCTTTTCTCCACACCCTCTCCAGCATTTATTGTTTGTAGATTTTCTGATGATGGCCATTCTGACCAGTGTGAGGTGATACCTCATTGTGGTTTTGATTTGCATTTCTCTAATAATTAGTGATGTTGAGCAGCTTTTCATGTGCCTCTTCAGCCTCCTGATTTGTAAATAAAGTTTTAGTGGCGTCCACACAGTCAGGCCCATTCATTTATGTGTCATCTGTGGCTGCTTTTTTGCCACAGTGACAGAATTGAATAGTTGCAACAGAGACTGCAGGCCCTCAAACTATCTGGCCCTTTGCAGAAAAAGTTCGGCGGCCCCTGGTCCAGGACAGAGTGAAGAACTCACCTCAGAGCTGTCTGCCCTGAAGGAGGGGAAGCTGGGCTATTTATCCAGCAACTCCAGGCTATGGTTGGATACTCCCAGGGGCCCTAACAACTACCCCACCACACACATACCCAGTTCTGGGGTGAAACACTCTGCAGCCAGGGGGACCCCTCAGGCAGAGTCAAGGATGGAGGGGAGCTGGGGGACCAGGAATCCAGGGCATCTGCCCCAGCACTTCACTGAGCCATGGTGAGGACTAGATGAGACAGCATTTCAAGTACTAAGAACAGGGAGTGCTCCCCAACATTAGGCAACCTTGATCGTCACTATCAGCCCCTAGCCCGTCATTCCTGGCTCGTTGCAAAGTGAGTTGCCTTTACCTCCTCGCTCGTCCTCTGCCTGCCCGCCACAGGCACCGCTCATTTCTGAGCCCCAGGTCACTCTGGTCCTGGGTGGAGAGCTCTTCTCCAGGTCTAGTGCTATTTGTCTGGTCAAAACTCCACCAGCGGGACTGCGTTGGCGGTCCAGTGGTTGAGACTTCACCTTCCAATGCAGGGGGTGCGGATTTGGGGAGCTAGGATCCCATGTGCCTCACGGCCAAAAAACCAAAACAGAAAACAGAAGCAGTATTGTAACAAATTCAATAAAGACTTTAAAAATGGTCCACAGCAAAAAAAAAAAAATCTTTAAAAAAGAAAACTGCACCAGCATTGACCCCTCAGGAACCCTGCCTTTCTTGCTTGTCCCCCAAGACCACCTGCACTTCTGCCTCTCCAGACCTTGCAAGCCATGCTCTTGGGTTCTGTCCTCAGGCCTGAGCTTTGGGCCAGCCCTGGGAGGGACTGCTGTCTGGTCTCCATCCCAGCAACTCCTCCTTTCTCTGCTGGTCAGTTCTTGCCACCCCTAGACCAGGCTAGTGGTCCTTGCAGCCGTTCCGCTTCTATGCCTTCCACAGGCTGTCAGTTCCGGCTGGACCTCATCCTTCCTGGGGAGTATTCTGGGCACTCAGCTCTGGGCTCCTTCCTGAGGAGGACATAAGCAGCTGGGTTTGGTCAGAATGATCGGGGCTCAGCGGGAGCTGCCATCAGGGCTGTCTGAGATCAGGGTCAGGGCTCAGTCTGCTCAGTCTAAGACCAGCTTCAGGGCCCAGCAGGGTGGCTACACTCAGTCTGCGTTCCTGTTCAGTCTGAGGCTGGAGTCAAGGAAAAGCCTGTCAGGGCCGTACAGGGCCATGATCCAGGGGTCAGTCTAACCACAAAGCCCAACCTGCCCATCTCGTCTATCTGACAGTCCAGCCCAGGCCACAGCACCCACCCCTCGGCTCACCACCCTGGCCGTCTCCAGGAGCCTCCAGCCCGTCCCTCCCTGCTGGGACGCCTGCATTCCCGTGCATGTGTACACCCTCCTGGCCAGGCGGTGAGGATCCCCAGGTCCATCTGTCTACTGAGCTGTTGTGGGAACCGAGCTCGGCGAATGGGCCCGAGCCTCTCTCCCTCCGGAGCCTGCCTCCAGACTGTTGGCGTTCACGGCTCTGCCTCGCAGCCTCCGAGCTGGGCTCGCGCTGCTGAGTCCAAAAGCCGTCCACTGCTCAGTTCCAGCCAGCCACCAAGCACTCCCCAGATGGGCAGGGACCGCACCATGCCTGCCTGCCTCCTGCCTCGGCACTGCTCTCTCCCTGCCAGGGGCCCAGGGGAGGTGCCCACTCCCCAGGCTCACAGCCCAGGGGGCCAGGCAGGACTGTGCAAGGGTGGGGAACCCCAGGGCCCTGAGCATCATCTAAGCAGTGACTCCCTCCAGCCCTGACCCTGGCCCTGGTGAGGCCTGGTTTTTCTCCCACCAGGTGCCCATCAGCTCCTGTCCTCTGACCACAGAACTGCCCAAAGCACTTGGGAGACCCAAGGTGAGCCATGGTCAGTGTGCTCCCCCAGGGCATCTGCCGGAGAAGCTCCAGGCAGAATGGAGTTTCAATATTAGGCAAACCTTCAAGTTGTGTGAACTTAGATAAATCACACTGTGCCTCAGTTTCCTCATTTACAAATGGGCACAATCATCCCCAGCTTACAGGTTGTAGTGAGAGATAAATAAATTAAAAAGTGTAAAGGCCCTGGCAGAGGAAAGAGCTTATAGTGACATGTGTCCTATTTGCTCAGCAACTCTTCATCTAGTCACATCACCCACTTCCTATGCTGAACTGGCCCTTCTCCACAACACGTGGGTCTGATGGGGCAGTGGATCCTGAGACCTGGTTCCCTTGGCCAGAGAGTGGACACAAGTTGACTCACAGGTGGAAGCAGAACAGAGAGGGGGCGAGAGAATGAATGAACAGCATCTTACTGACATCACTCAGAACCTCTGGAATCTGACCAGACCCCACACTGAACCACCCGATCACTGAGCCAATAAATCCCTTTTAGCAGAAGCTGTTGGACTTGGCTTTCTGTCCCTGGCAACAAGGTTCAGAAACAGAGCGTAAGCATGTGTCATGGTCAACAGCCTTGACCTGAAGCCAGAGAACTGGGGTTCAGATCTCAGCTGTGCCACTCATTAGCAGTGTCACGTTAGGTAAGTTACCCAACCTCATGGTGGTCAATTTCCACACCTGTAAAATGGGAGTGATACTGGTACCCACCTCTCAGGATTGTTGCGAGGATTCAATGAATGAATTTGCGTACAACACTTAGAACGATTCCCGGCACATAGTAAATACTATATAAGTATTTGCTGGTGTGTTATTATTTAATTCCCTGCTCAGCCCCTCTCTCCTCCAATCTGGAGGACAGAATCAAACACCCAGCAAATATTGATTGAGTCCCTACTACAGGCTCTATGCTGATACGCTGGTGGATAAGGCTGATGTGGGCTCTGTCCTCCAGGGGCTCACTTCCAGTGAGGGAGGGTGGCCAAGGGGCTGCTGCTCCAGGACCACCGAGATGAAGCTGCCCCCGCAGTACCCACTCAGCACCCACTGCACAATGAACCACTCTTCCAGGATGCCTGTCAGAGTGATCAGCCAGGACTTGGGTCAGGGTTCCCAACACCAGTTGGGTCCAAGGAATCATCTGATGCTGGCAAATTCTCTCTGAGCAACTGAGGCCTCCAAGGTTCTGCTGACCAGGAGCTCTGAGAACCCCACTCATCTTCCCCAAACCTGACGTCCCCAGCTGTCACTTGGGACCCTGGAGAACATGCGTCTTCGAACATGTCCAGAAGGTAATGCAGAATCTAGGAGAAGGAGGGTATGGGCTGCAGGGATGAGTGGTAGAAGAGTCTCAGGAGGACCCCAAGGACAGAAAGGGACTTTGGGGTCAAGACAGAAACAGCAAGAGGAAAGAGGGACGCTAAGTATCTTGAGCGTGTGTAATTAAGCGCCTCTACCCCAGGCTGTGTCAAGAGAGGGTATCTTGCCTCTCGGCTGGATGGACAGGAGACCTGAGTCAGCCAGCCAGTGACTTCCTGGAGAGCCAGACATCCCAGCCTACGCCACCCAGGAGGCAGACGGACTCAGCCTAGTGAATGAGATTAGGGATGGTTCTGGCAGGCTGACGGTGTCCAGGAAGTGTCAGAGTCTGCATGCCATTTGCAAAATAGTATGGGCACAAGTCTCAATTTCCGGCTCGTTAAACTTTGCGATATGATTCTGGGGTGATGGTAGTTACTAATGGCTAATATTCGCAGCATAGGGAGAGGGTTAAGGGTGAGAGCCCAGACTGCCCAGTTTGACCTCAGTCGTACTGCTTAATGGTTGATTCCACCTTGAACAAAGTACTTCACCTCTCTGTGCCTTAGTTTTCTCATCTGTAAAATGGAACTGATAGAATAACGGCCCCACTTCACAGAGTTGTTACCCCAAACTGTTCCCCCTTCAGCATCACTAATTCAAGCACTGTTCTCTGACTATAATCTCCTCTCCTTCTTTGCCAGTTTTCATTAGAGTCCTTCTTTAGCTTCACCAAGACCTCAAGTCCATCCACTTCTTTAACTTTCTCCCCATCCATCAGCCCTCTCTTTCTTCACTTCTGCCTTTATCCAGCATGGATTCCATAGATTTCATCACTTTACTAACATTCTGGCAATACCCCAAACTCTCCTCCCCAATGTCTTTTTTGTACTTGTTTATCAGGGGCTTCCCTGGTGGCGCAGTGGTTGAGAGTCCGCCTGCCGATGCAGGGGACGCGGGTTCGTGCCCCGGTCTGGGAAGATTCCACATGCCGCAGAGCGGCTGGGCCCGTGAGCCATGGCCGCTGAGCCTGCGCGTCCGGAGCCTGTGCTCCACGATGGGAGAGGCCACAATAGTGAGAGGCCCGCGTACAGCAAAAAGAAAAAGAAAAAAAAAAAAGAATATGGGCTCTGGAGCCAGACTGTTCGGATTTGAATTCTGGCTCCACCAGCTGTGTGACCTCAGGCAAATTACCTAATCTCTCTAAGCCTCAGTTTCCTCACCTAGGAAATGGAAATAAATGTACTTCAAAGAGTTGTTGTGAGGATTAAATGTAGAGTGATTAAGGGCCTCCCCATGGTAGGTGTTTACTTCCTGTTCGCCATTGTTCATTACTGTTCTTGTTGCTCTGATCTTTTCCTCACCTCCAGTCATTCCTCCACCCACTACTCTGACCTCTGCCCCTTTACTCCACCCAAACAGCTCTGGCTAAAGATATTAAAGATCTCCTTCTCTCTAAATCTGAAGGGCATCTTCCCATCTTCTTACTTAACGTCTTAGTAAGTTGACCATTCCTTCTTTCCTTAAACATTCTTTTCCTTCAACCTCTCTGAGGCTGCTTTTCCAGCTTCCACTGAACTTTTATCCTCCTGTCCCAGACATGGGTTTGAGTGATTTGGCCACTGGTCACTCATTACCCTCCATGAGCCAATGTCTCCCCAGTATATATCTCCAACCCAAGGCTGTCCTCTGACCTTATAGGCAGCATCCTACTCAGCATTTCCACTCAGACTTCTCAACCACCCATGAGATCTAATATAACCAAAATGAACTCATGAACTCCTTCCCACCCCATTCTACCAAAACAAGCTGGTCCTCTTTCAGAGATCACCACCATCCATCCAGTTTTGCAAGTCAGAAATCTGGGAGCAATCCTTTTCCCCTCTCTCTTCTTCATCCCCACCAATCACTCTCCAAGTGAATATTATCTCCTAAATAGCCTTCATCCTCCCTACTACCTTCTCTCTAACCCAAGCAACTCTCCTCTCTTTCCAATACTTGCTTACTCACTGGTCTCCCGGCTGGACTCCTCTTCTAATCCAATTTCCGCACGACACCCAGACTGATCTTTTCAAAAGACAAATGTTGGGCTTCCCTGGTGGTGCAGTGGTTGAGAGTCTGCCTGCCAATGCAGGGGACATGGGTTCGTGCCCCGGTCCAGGAAGATCCCACATGCCACGGAGCGACTGGGTCTGTGAGCCATGGCCGCTGAGCCTACGCGTCCGGAGCCTGTGCTCCGCAATGGGAGAGGCCACAACAGTGAGAGGCCCGCGTACCGCTAAAAAAAAAAAAAAAAAAAAAGACAAACGTTGTTTTTATCTGCCTCTTGGCCCTGATGTCGTCCATGTTGACCTCTTCTTGGGCTCCAGGTGATGGTGTTGGCAAAATGGTTGCCACAGCTCCAAGCCTCACATTCTCTGCCTTTGAGTCCAAGGTCTCTTGTCCAGAATTCCCTGCGAAGTCCCATAGTGTCTCAGTAGCTCTGATCAGACTGTGTGCCTATCCTCAAACCAATCGTGGTGGCCAGGGAGATGCAATGTTATGAGTGGCTTAGCATGGGTTATGGGCCCACCCCTGGGGTTGAGGAACAGACTCCAACTAAGTCACATGGACTGAAAAACAGGGAGGGATAGATTTCCAAGCGGCTGTTCCTGCAAGGAGAATCAATGGCTACTAAACACGAAAAAAACAGACGGCCATCACTACCGTCGCCAGTACAATTAATCGTGGTGCATCAGTATATCCCAGAGTGTGTTCAGTTGAATACTAACCTCTCAGAATCCTCTGGGATAGGGGTTAGGGGAGGAAAAGATATTCATGGGTAAATAAGTTTGGGAAAAATTGAATCTATCCCTGCTACCCCGAGGGATGCACGGTGCATGTTAGCACATTAGGGGCACTGAAGTCTCCTACAGCCACGAAACCTGTCTGGCTTTATTTAACCCAGCATTTCCTAAATATATTTGAGTGTCCACCTCTCTCCCCGTTTTATGCTATAGAATTAATTTTGAAAAATCTCACTGTGTTATTTTTTTGTCTGCTTTTTGGGTTATTCTCTCTTCTCTCACTTTCAGCTGTGATTTCCTGCTGCTCTAGGTGTTTTGCTTCTAGAAGCCTCTCTCTCCCTCCTCTTTCTACTTCTAAATCTTCTGGAGGCTGGACAAACAAGAATAGGGACCATCAAAACTATTTGTAGGGGCTTCCCTGGTGGCGCAGTGGTTGAGAGTCCGCCTGCCGATGCAGGGGACGCGGGTTCGTGCCCCGGTCCGGGAAGATCCCACATGCCGCGGAGCGGCTGGGCCCGTGAGCCATGGCCGCTGAGCCTGCGCGTCCGGAGCCTGTGCTCCGCCACGGGAGAGGCCACAACAGTGAGAAGCCCGCGTACCACACACACACAAAAAAAACTATTTGTAAAGTAAGAGAAAAGAGCTGTGAGTGAGGTTCTGATGCATCCTCCTGTGAGTCAAGTATGTAGATTCTGCGGTATTTTGTCTTTGTGGGTCTGATTCTCTGAGCTCCTGAACCTTGGCTGTGTTCTAGAAAGATGGAGTTGTCAGAGAGCTGAGTTCTGGATATGAGACTGGTCTTCTCCACTGACCCCTCTCAGTGTAAAGCAGAGTTCAAGAGACATTCTGGAGCTCTGGGCGTGTGTGTGTGTGTGTGTGTGTGTGTGTGTGTGTGTGTGTGTGTGTGTGGCGGGGGGGGTAAGCATACCTGCGTGCATATGCATATATGAAAGGGTGCCTTTGGAGGAGAAGACAGACATATAAAGGGATGGCTATATGTGTATAAGAGAAAGGCAGAAAGAGACTTGACCCATCTTAACCAGAGGAAGGGTATGCAGATAAACACAAGGCATAGAGCTATCATGACATGTTTCCGAAAGCAGGCGTCACGGACTTCTCTGGTCTGATATGTGGGTTTCTCCTCGATCTGTCTCACGAATCTATACATGATCTGATACGTAATCTGACCCACACACAGGCCTGTGGTCTGACTTGCGCTCCAATGCGGTCCATCGCAGCTCCGCCCAGAGACCGACTGTCCAAAATCGGGCCAGGCACAGAACAGGCGGCTTGCTGGGCTGGGCTGCACAGTCCTCCTGCAGTCTGTCCAGGCCCCCTTTCAGGAGAGAGGCGTCGGCGGCCCCTGTGAGTTATGACTTTTATTATGTAGAAAACAGGCACATTAACTTCAGGTCCCTTGAAAAATGTGGTCCTGTAATCAGAGGCTGTGTCTGTCCTGATGCACGGTGGCACCAGGCCAGAGAAGTGCAGGGATGAAATAAACATTTAGAAAGACAACTGCATTTGCAGATCTAAGAATTGAGTTATATTCATTTCTGACAGCTTCCTGAATCACAGCCCACATCTCCACCCGGCAAAACTGGGACCTGGCCCTTTAACTAGACTACATTTCACATAATTAAAGACTCACAAAATTAAATGGCCTGCATGGAAAGTGGCTTTCAGTGGACTGAGTGCCGGGAGCAATCTCCTCGCCAGAGTGGAAAAGTGACACTAGCTTGCAGATCAATATCATCTCTGTTATTAATATCAAAAGCACATTACTTTGTTTTTGCCTGGCTCCCCTCCAAGCCTCCGGCCCTGCCGCGGAGCAGCCATTTGCTCAGGCCATAATTTACTTTGGTGAGTTTTTAAGGTATTGTTTTGTCAGGACCAATCACCGTGACGTTATAAATGGCTGGGAGGGCTTGCGCTCCCCCTCAGTGGCATATGCAGCGAAATTAATTTTTAAAAGTTTCACGTCAATTACTCCTGTCCTTGAGTTATGCAAGAGGACAAAGGAGCAGGGACGTAAGGACGTGAGTGATCTCAAACAGATGAGGTAACGACACACAGAAGCCGGGGGCTGCAGACCAGAGCAGACATTACACTATCTTTAATTGATGCATTGAATTAAACAATGCTAAAGCCAAATAAATATTGACCACTTAGCAAAGGAACCATTGATTTTTACAATGGACAACAATGCCATCCTCCACTTGGCTGGTTGGGGGTTTCAAGCTCGGGTCTTGTGGGTTCCAGGACAGTCCCTTGGCTGGACTACACTGAGATGCCATGGCTCTTTGGTGGGACTTTGCAAAATGGGTGTAAATGTTTTTGCTGCTTCTTGCTCTGCCTGGCTTGTGTTCTCTCACTCTGATCTTTGCATGTCTTCCTCCTGGTGCTTGCTTTGAAGGAGACTCCAGGCTGGCTCTGCCAACATCTCCACTTCGGTGTTGGCGGCCAGGACGGAGGCACACCGTCCCCTGACCCCAAGGACTCCACGTGTTTCCCGTCCTCCTCCTACACCACCTCCCTGAACCTAGAGAAATAGCTCACCTGCAGGAGAGTTTCAGGGCAGGAAAATGCTCCTATGATCCTGTAATGATGGACACATGTCATCATACAGTTGCCCAAACCCATAGAACGTGCAACACCAAGAATAAACCCTAAGGGGAACTATGGACCGTCAGTGATTATGTGTCAATGCAGGGTCATCAACTGGAACAAAAGTACCACTGTGCGGCGGGGGGATGTGGATAATGAGGGCGGCTATGCTTGGGTAGGGTGGGGTGTATGGGAAATCTCTGCACCATCCTTCTAATTTTGCTGTGAACCTAAAACTGCTCTAAAAAAGAAAGTTTTTTTAATGGCTCACCTTCAGCCCTGAGCACAAAACTCACCTCTCATATCTTGCTTTGCCTGAAAATCAGGGCAAGGAGGGAGATACAGGAAGGGGGACACAGATAGATCTGTGTCTGGAGAAAGAAAGGGGTGTCCAACTTACAGAGCACCCTGGATGCACCCAGTGCTACCCCAGACACTATGCAGACATTATCTCCATTCATTCTCCCAGAGACTTGAAAGATTCAGACTTGAAAATGAGCAGCAACTTTCAGGACTGGGCATCTAAAACCAATGGGCCTAGAAGTGGACTTCCTCAACCTCACAAACACCAGCTGCTGGAAAACTTCCACGCTTCTCCTGCTAGAACGCAGGATCCATGAGTGTGGGGACTTGTCTGTCTTTTTCCACTGTATCCCCAGTGCCTGGCACAGTATTTGCACACGGTAGGTGCCTAGTGACTATTTGTGGACTGAATGACTATTACAAGAGAGGCAGTGAGTAGTAAAATTTAACATCATTCTGTAAGACAGGTCACCACCTGGCACCCCATCACACGGAACCACCTGCCAGGATGCCTTCAACCTGAAGGAGTGAAACAAGGAACAAGGCCAAGCTAGGATGAAGGCAACCGGCAACCAAATAGGGCCACCGGGCTTTGGCAAACCGCCCTACATATATTATGATCCCCATTTCACAGATGAGAAAACTGAGGCTCAAAGCAACTAAATAACTTGTCCAGGGACTTAGCATCTTCACCCAATCATCAGTGACAACTGCACATTTCAGTTAACCAGTTGTTTCCCCACATCTCAAAACTGGGCATCACAGCGATCAAGTATGCAGATTTGGGAGGTGATTTTTAGCATTTACCAGGAGGGTACCAGGTCTTGTGCACTTAGTTCAATTTACGCCATGCCCACGGGCACTTCCTGGAGACTGTGGGTGTGCAGGCAGCTCAGTGCCCAGGGTGGGCTAGGGGGAAGGGGAGGGGAGCCAGATGCCCCCTGCAGGGAAACCCACAGGCCTCAGCCCAGTCCACCTGCTCCACGTGGTGGGAAGAGAAGCAGCTGAGTTTGGTGGAGGGAGTTAGAGGGCGGCAGCTTTTAAATACATTCCTAGCTTAATAAGGAAACGCACAGTTCTTCTATACCCATAGAACCAAATCAGGCAGCCTATATGGTGTTCAGTGAAAAGCAAAGGTTTACAACCAAGTATTTACTGGAAGTATTCTAACAAATGTCTTCTTCCTAACTCAAGTATTTACAAGAAGTATTTTTTTAAATGTATTCTTCTTTAACAAACATTCATGGTCTCAAGGTAACAAGAGAACAGTCCTTGAGAGAGAGAGAGCTATTCACATGTCGACGATCACAGACTGTTGCTGCTTTTAGTAAACACTTAGAAACTTAACCTTCAGATGTCAGAATTCCTAGTTAGTATAGATTTAATGTGAATGTTACGGTAAATAGTATGTTACCATACTTCTCATCTTATTATCTGTTTAAACAAAGGGTGCTCGCCCGTCTAGTGCTTTTGCCAGTGATGGGGATGCTCAGGGAGGTCTCATCAGGCAGAAAGCACCTGTCAGCCACGCAACCTGGGCCGGCCTGGTGCAGGGCCCTGGCTCTCAGAGCTAAGGCAGCCACGGTCCTGTGCTGGAGGAGCTCCTTGTCCAGCCAGGGGAGGGACCCGGAAACAGGCATCAGGGTTTCCGCTCACTGCTGGAAGTAGGGAAAGGCGATGAGAACTTGAAGTCACCCTGCCTGCAGGGAAGGGGGAGGGAACCGCAGGGAGCGTGTCTGGGAGCTGAGTCTGGAAGAGTGAATCGGAATGCTCTCTAGAAGTAAAGGGAAAGGCATTCTTGGCAGAAGGATTTGCAGGTGCAAAGACCTAGAGGCACAACAGTGTACAGTATATCTGGAGAAGAGTTTGGTGTGGGTTAGGATTTGTGGCTGTCTTGGGAATCTACTTCCTGTTCTCAACACGGAAGGGAGAGTGAACCTCTACAAATGTCAATGGGACCATGTTTCTCCCCTGATCCAACCCCGCCAAGAACGTCCCATTGCACTTAGGGTAAAATCTCAAGTCTGACCGTGGCCTACAAGCCTCTGCATGATCTGACCCCGCCCACCTCTCCCCCTGGCCACCCACCACTCTGCCCCTCACTCCCCAAGCTCCAGCCTCACTTCTGTTCCTTGAGTTGGTACAGTTCATTCCTACCGCTGAGCCTTGGCACTCCCTTCCCCCTTGGCATGAGGTGTTCTTCCTCCAGATCTTCCTTCAATAGGTTTCTCACTCGAGTCTTGGTTCAAAAGTCCCTTATATGCTAACCAAGCAGTACACACACACACACACACACACACACATACACATACCCCATGCCCTCAGTCACTTCCTGTCACACCAACTTGCTTTACTGATATCAAGGTACATGTCACCCCCTAAAATCCTCTTGTTTATCCACTAGTTCATGGTCCCCTCCAGGAGGACAATGGCCTCATCTGCTGTGTTCACTGCTGTGTTCCCAGCCCCTGGAACAGTACCCAAAACATACCATGTACTCAAAAAATATTTGTTGAATGAGCAAGTAAAGAGCCTGGAGAAGACTTTGGGCTCCAAATCTGGGGACGTTTGAGAGGCAAGGAAAGCAGAAGAGGAGGCTCTTTGACCCCCATGCCCAAGCTGTGGGGAGGAAGCCCTAGAAGATGGATGGTGGGACACAGGCAAGTTTGAGAACAACTGGATCAAATCCAAGTGGGACCCAATTCGTCCATCACAAGCCAGCAGGCAGATCCCCGCTTCCCTGAAGCTCAAAGGAGGGGGGTGGGCTTGACCCTGAGACAGAGAGGAGGGAATGTGGGTGAAGCTGAAGGAGACCTTGGGGGTCACCTGGCACACAGCCTACTGGCCCCTCCCCCACCATGAACATCTCTGCAACCCAGTGAGGGGAGTGAGGTCTGAACTGTGTCTGAGGCCCGAGAGAGTTCAGGACCAGCCAGACTGAAATGTTCACATCCTCTAACCAGCCTTGCCCTTTCTTGCTGCCATGCTGTTCCCTCTCCCTGGAACACAATTCCCCATGGTTTACCTGGCAAATCCCTTCTCCTTCTCCAAATGTCAGCTTAGAAATCCCCTCCTCCAGGGAGCCTCCCTGCCACTCCCCTGCCCCCTGCTAGGCTGGATTTGAAGAGCTTCTCTCAGTAGAGCTATTATCATCCTGTATCTTGATTGTCTGCCTCTGGAATCACACACACACCAGGGCTGAAGTTTCAGCTTCCACATCTATAAAACTGGAGGAATAAGATATATCTTGCAAGTGTGTTGGGAGGATTATTTGGCATGGTGTCTGTAGCTGGTGAGTCATAGGCTTTTAATAAATACTAGATATGATAATGAGGAAGAAGAAAAATTTCTGAATCTACCCCAGATGCCTAATAGGTGGGCAGCTGGGCTGTGGTTAAAAAAAACAAAACAACAACCTGCCAGACTTGGACTTGGAATCTGAAGCCCTGGCTCCGCCACTATCAGTGTGATTTGAGTAGGTGTCAAACTCCTTTTCAGCTTCCAATCTTCCTCTGCACAGTTGGAACTCCAAGTACCTTCCTCATGGGGTTGTGGTAGGTTTACATTTATTCTATCATTTTTCAAGTACGTGAAGAACACCTCTATGTGCCTAGCACTGGGCTCGCTACTAGGGTCAGACATACTGTGAACAGACTCTGATCTTTGTGTTCATGGCGGGCAGGGGCATCAGACTAGCCATGAGGACACTCTAGCACATGCGTGCTTGCATTCTGCTGTATTTATTGAGCATCTACTATGTGCCAAGCTGGGAGCAAAAACAGGTAAGGCTCCTGCCTGAATAGTATTAAAAAATAATAGTGAATATTCATTGAGCATTCACTGCATGACCTTGGGCTTCAGTTCTTTAAGCTTCCTAAACATAGATGCAACTCACAGCTACCTCATGGAGTGGCAGTGAGGATTATGTGAATTAACGCATGTGAAGCTCAGAACAGAGGTCCTGGCACCTCGTAAGTGGTCAGTAAATGGAAGCCCTAATCCTATTTATTAGCTCACTAGGTAGCAGTCTTATGTTTAGACCTCTATGTGCCTTATCTCATTTAATCATTTAATCTGGGGTGATAAGTACTAAAATACTACACTAAACTTAAAAGCCTTTACACATGTGAGTATGTGTTCATGTTTCAGGGGGGCAGCGGAGGACTGTGGGATGGGATGAAGCAAGATCAGCTAGAAATGCTTCCGGAAGGTGAGCCTGGATAGGGTGAGGGGAGCAGGGATGAGTGGGGCTGAGCGTCAGAAGGCAGGGGGGCCAGCCTCTCTCCTGCAAACTGAGCCACCAGGGCGTTTCTGCTACTGCAGAAGGCCGGATTCAAGCAGGGCAATTTAAAAACATGTAACAGGCATAAAGCGAGAGCAGCTGTGCACAGCTGCTGCGGAACGCTCCATCACTGCCTCGCTGTGGACTCTAAATGACAATAAACCTTCCACCCCTTATAAATTAAGCAGACTTTCAAAAAAACCATATCTCCTCCTGCAACTTTTTATGGCTGTTTGGCAACTTTAATCATTTTGCAAAATGCAATTCCTGGCCATAAATTCTCTCCCAAGCACAGATTTAGGGAGATGTAGAGGACTGTGGCGGGTTGATAGGTAAGTTTTAATCTGACAAGGCCAAAAAGTCTATTAGATTTATAGGAAGGCAGCAGATACCCTGTAATTACACCAGGCCCGACCTCCAGGGAATCTCGAATGCGAAGAGGGGAGACAGCAGGAAGGAGGCAGGTGGGGCAGCAGCAAAGGCAGACTGGAACCCCCTGGGTGTGCCAGCCCCTGGCCCCAGCCTTTCAGTCACAGGCCATGGTAATTTCCCACAAAGGTGCAAAGACCTTGGGTTCCAAGTCGCGGAAGCCTGTGATTGATGCACGTGCTTTGGCCACGGCTGGTGCCTATCAAGAGAAGCTGAGCTCTTTGGAAAGAGATCACATATCCCTGAACAGGGTAGAGAGTGAGTGAGAAGGCAGTAGATTTCATTCAATTACGCATTCACAAATATCTAGTCCACATTTGTGCTGTGGGTCACGCGCTGTATGAGGTTCCGGGGACAGGACCATGGACAGCGTGCGGGTTGTACCCTGTGCATGAGCCTGGCTAGGAGAGCCCCCAGGGAAAGGGTGGTCGCTGCCATATGCCACAGCACAGGCTGCTTCAGCCCAGAGAAAGGAGAGCCTTTCCTGACTGGGCTGCCCAGGACCATCCCTCTCCTCTCACTTCGATGCTAGCCTCCCTGCAGCCCGGCTCTGATCGTGGGGTTCTCACAGTCTAACAGGACCCCAAAGAGCACACTGGCAATCTGCAGGCTGAAGGTTTTATGTGGTCAGCACAGTGGTTTAAAATTTCTCAACTGGAAACAGGTTTTCCTTTGCCATCACACCTTATTATCTTACACTCAGAGAATTCCTTTACTTTACCTCCTGGCCCCTAAGGGCACATGAGTCTGAGACTCCTGGAAGAGGGTGAACAGTGGTGATGGAGAAGTAAAGGATGTCACAGGAGCACCAGGCACAGCACCCAACCCAAACCCCCATGGAAGTGTGGTGGGCAGAGGAGTATTCCTATAACAAATTATCATAAACTGAGTGGCTTAAACTATAGAAACATATTTCTCAGTTCTGGAGGCTAGGAAATCCAAGATCAAGGTGCTGGCAGAGTCACTGTCTGGTGAGGGCCCCTTTCCAGGTTTGTAGACAGCCATCATGTCACTGTGTCCTCACTTGGCAGAAGGGCTGAGGGCTCTCTCTGCGGTCTTTTTTATAAGGGCACTAATCCCATTCATGAGGGCTCCACCCTCATGACCTCATCTAATCCTAATTACCTCCCAAAGGCCCCACCTCTGAATCCACTTCTGAATACCATCGCACAGAGGGACAGGGAAGTAGATGTCAACATATGAATTTGGGGGGTGGGGGGACACAAACATTCAGTCCATAACTAATCCCCTAAACTGTGAATATGTTATATGGCAAATGGGGGAACTTAGGTTGCAGATGGAATTAAGTTTGCAAATCAGCTGACTTTAAAGTAGGGAGATTATTCTGGGTTATCTGGGAGGGCCCAGTAGAATCACAAGGGTCCTTAATAGTGGAATCAAGAGGCAGAAGAAGGGCTTCCCTGGTGGCGCAGAAGAGTCTGCCTGCTGATGCAGGGGACACAGGTTCGTGCCCTGGTCGGGGAGGATCCCACATGCCGTGGAACGGCTGGGCCCGTTAGCCATGGCCACTAAGCCTGCACGTCTGGAGCCTGTGCTCCACAGCGGGAGAGGCTGCAGCAGTGAGAGGCCCACGTACCGCAAAAAAAAAAAAAAAAAAAAAAAGAGGCAGAAGAAGAGTCAATGTCACAGTGATGGGATGTGAGAAAGACTGGACTGACTTTGAAGATGGAGGAAGGGGCCACAAGCCAAGGAATGCAGGTGGCCTGTAGAAACTGGAAAAGACAAAAGAAAAATCATTCTTCCTAGATCCTCTAGAAGGAAACATAGCCCTGCCAACACCTTGATTATGGCACAGTAAGACCCATCTTGGACTTCTGACCCCCAGAACTGCAAGATAATAAATTTGTGTTGTTTAAGCTACTAAATTTGTGGTAATTTATTACAGCAGCAATAGGAAATAAGTGACTTTTAAGCTGAGGCCCAAGAGATCAATAGCTTTGGGATGGGGCGAAGGAAACACACCCAATGTCATCCCTCTGTCTCCCCATTTTGTGTCCTGTGCTCTGGGACTTGGGTTGGGTTATCCTGGGGATGTGAAGTGTGGATCTGGCCTCCACGTGGGTGCAGAGTGCAAGCAGAGACTGACAAAGGAGGCCGAGCCACCAGTGAGTTATTTTGAGGTCATGTTTATTAGGCTTTGTACCAGGACCTGTACTCAGCATCTTGACAAGCAGCCCTGTGAGACTAGATCTCACAGCAGCTAAGAGTCTTGCGCCTGGATCCAGAGTACATGGTTCTCAAGCAAACTCCACCTGCTACTAACTATATAGCTGTAATTTTGCCTCTTGTGCTGCCATTCCTTCATCAGTACAGTGGCGATAATTATAGCACATCATGGTGTTGTTCGGAAGATCAAAAGAGAGAGTTCATGAAAAGCACTTAGAGCAGTGCCTGGCACTGAGTAGATGCAGGCTGTCATTGTCAGGTATGTTGGACAGACTCGAAGGTGATCCCCATCTCCTGGTTCATGCCCTCATGCAATCCCCTCCCACCAGTGTGGGCAGAACTGGGACTTGCTTCTAACCAATAGAATATGGCAAAGATGATGCACTGTCACTCCCGTATAATACGTTACATTATAAGTTACATTATAACATATACATTATACGTTATATTATACAGACATTCCTCAACTTACGATGATTCAACTCATGATTTTTTGACTTTACAATGGTGTGAAAGGAATACACATTCAATAGAAACCTCACTTCGAATTCTGAATTTTGATCTTTCCCCAGACTGGCAATACATGATACATTACTCTCTCCTGATGCTGGGCAGTGGCAGTGAGCTGCATCTCCTGGTCAACCACACAATCAGAAGGGTAAACAACTGATACACTTACAACCATTCCGTACCCAGACAACCATTCTCTTTTTCCGTTTCAGTACAGTATTCAATAAATTACGAGACACTTAAGACTTTATTGTAAAATAGGCTTTGAGTTAGATGATTTTGCCCAACTGTAGACTAATGGAAGTGTTCTGAGCATGTTTAAGGTAGGCTAGGCTAAGCGATGATGTTTGATAAGTTAGGTGTATTAAATGCATTTTCAACTTCAGATATTTTCAACTTATGATGGGTTTATCAGGACATAACCCCACCATAAGTCAAGGGAGATCTGTATAAGACTCCACCTTTGCAGGCTGGAGATAGAGGCTCTCCCTGCAGGTTTGATGAAGTAGATGACCATGTGGGAGAAGCCCACATGACAAGGAGCTGGGGCCACATCTAGGAACTGAGGGCCACCTCTAGCAGACAACAAGCGAGTAGTCAGGGCCTCCAGTCCTACAGCAGCAAGAAAGTGAATTGTGCCAACAATCTGTGTAAGCTTGGAAACAGACTCTTCTGCAGTCGAGCCTCCAGATGAGAACACATTCCGCTGACACCTTGATTGTAGCCTGTGAGACCCTCAGAAGACATTCCAACTAAGCCATGCCTGAACCCCTAACTCACAGAAACTGAGAAACGTATGTTGTTTAAAGACACTAAGTTTGTGGTAATTTGTTAGAATTTGTGCAGAAATAGACAAGTGGTATATCAGTTGAGTACTAGTATTCTTCCCATTTTACAAATGGGAAACTACAGTTTGTAGGTAGTGAGTACCTTCCCCATGGTCACATATCTGATTAGAGGCACAGCCAGAATTCAAGCCCAGGACTGTCTAATTCCAGAACCCTTGCTCTTTTTTTTTTTTTTTTTTTTTTTTTGCGGTACGCGGGCCTCTCACTGTTGTGGCCTCTCCCGTTGCGGAGCACAGGCTCCGGACGCGCAGGCTCAGAGGCCATGGCTCACGGGCCCAGCCGCTCTGCGGCATGTGGGATCTTCCCGGACCAGGGCACGAACCCGCGTCCCCTGCATCGGCAGGCGGACTCTCAACCACTGCGCCACCAGGGAAGCCCAGAACCCTTGCTCTTAATCACGACTCCAGGCTATCTCCCTCCCTCCAGGGTAGCCAGAGCTCATCGTGTCACCAGCACTTCAGGCTCCCTCAGCTGCTTCTTACATTTCCTCTTCTTCCTTCTCCTCTCCATCCTCCTCCAATCTTCTGTCCTTCTCCCTCAAATTCCTTTCTCCCCTTTCTCCTCTTTCCCCTCCCTTCCCCACTGTGGGATAGTTGCCTTGCCACAGTCCCTGCCTTCCCAAATCTCTCCCTGCAGGGCGCCCTCTAGGACCATCCCTAGAAGAAACAAATGGGGAATCTACAGCAGCTTCAGCCCACCTGGCCCCATACCCCTCTCCCCTGACCGCAACAGACAGCCTGAGTTCTTCTTCCAAAGAGCCAGAAGCAGAACCCCCGAGGTAGGGCTCCAAGGTTCAGGGACAGCCCACCACACATGCCCCACACCCGTACCTGCAGCTCCAGGTGCAGAAAACAGGTAAGAACCTCTGCCCCCTCTACTCCAGCCCACCTGCAGGTCTCTGGCCCCACTCCCTTAGCAGGAAAGGAAGAGGGACTTCTTTAAAGATAGAACAGAATAAAATATAGATAAGCATTCGTCAAATGAAATTAATGCTTCCAATATTGTTCTAGGCTTGCTCATATGCGTCAAGTGTTTATGATACTGCAGCTTATCACGTGGGGATATTGCAGTTATATATTAGCTGACTATCTGGTGGCCACTCCAACAGCTCTCTCTGGACCCCGGTCGCCCTTCACAGGCAAAGTCAGACTTGCTGACATCCATCTCCTTCCTCTGCCGACACATCCCCAGATGCTGATAAAAGGCCTTGCCCCCAACAATATATGAATATTTAAATGACAGTTAATTATTCAGCATATAATGATATTATTAGCATCCACTTCAGGGCTGGCTGTGGGCCCAGCTAAGCCTATCCCACACAAAAGGGTGCTACAGAAAAGACCAAACGCAGGCAAACTCCATGTCTGCTGCATCTGCAGGAGCCCTTTGTTATTTGGGGGAGACGTCAATTCACAAAAATGATGGCCAGGATCTCCCCCACCTGCCCTGTGCCAAGTCATGTGCTGGGTGTAGGGAGGAGATTTAAACAACATAGTCTCTATTCACATGTGCTTACATGTTCACCCTGCCAAGCACTTCATGTGAGCTTCACTGGATCCATAAAACAGCCTTATGAAGTCAGGACCACTATTATCCCCTTTTCTTATAAATGAGGAAACTAAAGCTTAGAGCAGCAAAGTGGCATACACAAGGTCACACAGTAAGTGAAGGGGCTGGGACCTGGGATTTCAACCTAGACAGCCTGACCCTGAGCCCCTCACTCTACCAGCCATGAGCACAGCTTAAGCTCCCAGACAACAGGAAGGATGTGATGCCACAGAGATGTAAGCAAGGACTCTGAGATCTGCAAGAGAGGATGAATGGAGATGAGGCAGAAAAGGCTTCTAGAAAAAGGTAGCATTGGAGCTGGACCTTGAAGAATGATTGGGCATGAGGCTGGGTCAGGTAAGGCGTGGGTAATAGAGAAGGTATCCTGACAGAGGGAACAGCACAGGCAAAAGCTTAGCAGAGAAAAGGTGCTCTGAAAATAGTGAGACTCTGGAATAACTACAACACAAGATTTGTGTGGGGTACGTAATGGGAAGGCAATTTGGGAACAGATCAAGGAGGGCATAGGGAGCGAGTTAAAGGGTTTGGGTTTTATCCTGAGGACACTGGGAATCATGTGAAGTTGTGGTAGACTGCAAAAAGGATGACACTTTGCCCCTTCCCATAAAGAGGTGGAGTCTCTTGCTTTACCCCAATCTCCCCATTGCATCTGGGTGCGGTCATATGACTTGCTTTGGTGAGTGGGACACTAGCAAAGGTGATGCAAGCAGATGTGTAAAGCATATGCAACACGTTTGTAAAGTGCTTGAATATTGGGGGCAGCAGCAGGGTTTGCGGCAAGAATCACGGCTTGCAAGCCTCCCCGGGTGGTCTCGTCTTCCTGCAGCTTGTAGACCCTCAGGCTTAGGAGCTGTTTCAAGCACACAACCTTGAGAGAGTAAGGTGTTCTTGAGACCGTCTGTACCGAATCCATGACTGAACCCAGTGAAGACCTCTATATAAACGTTTAAGATTCTGGCAGCACATGCGGAGACCTACTCTTTTAGCCACTGGCTGCTGGAGACAGCCTAGAAGACAAATTGCTCCCAAGTCAGCCTGTTCTAGATGAGCAGCTATTGTAGACCCTCATAATCTGACTTTAATGGAGGCTGCCACATTCACTGCCGTGCGGCTGATAGAACCTTGGTGCTCTGGCCGGCTGTCAGGCCTGAGCCTCCGAGGTGGGAGAGCCAAGTTCAGGACATTGGACCACCAGAGACCTGCCGGCCCCAAGTAATATCAATCGGCGAGAGCTCTCCCAGAGATCTCTGTCTCAACACTAAGACCCAGCTCCACTCAACGACCAGCAAGCTCCAATGCTGGACACCCCATGCCAATCAACTAGCAAGACAGGAACACAACCACATGCATTAGCAGAGAGGCTGCCTAAAATCATACAAAGTCCACAGATATCTCAAAACACACCACCGGACATGGCCCTGCCCACCAGAAAGACAAGATCCAGCCCCACCCACCAGAACACAGGCAGAAAGCCTACACAAGCCACTGAACCAACCTCACCCACTGGGGGCAGACACCAAAAACAATGGGAACTGTGAACCTGCAGCCTGCGAAAAGGAGACCCCAACCACAGTAAGTTAAACAAAATGAGAAGACAGAGAAATAGGCAGCAGATGAAGGAGCAAGGTAAAAACCCACCAGACCAAACAAATGAAGAGGAAATAGGCCATCTACCTGAAAAAGAATTCAGAGTAATGATAATAAAGATTATCCAAAATCTCAGAAATAGAATGGAGAAAATACAAGAAATGTTTAAGAGGACCTGGGAGAACTACAGAGCAAACAAACAGTGATGGACAATACAATAAATGAAATTAAAACTTCTCTAGATGTAATCAATAGCAGAATAACTGAGGCAGAAGAACGGATAAGTGACCTGGAAGGTAAAATAGTGGGAAAAACTACTGCAGACCAGAATAAAGAAAAAAGAATGAAAAGAATTGAGGACAGTCTCAGAGACCTCTGGGACAACATTAAACACCAACATTCAAATTATAGGGGTCCCAGAAGAAGAGAAAAAGAAAGGGTCTCAGAAAATATTTGAAGAGATTATAGTTGAACACTTCCCTAACATGGGAAAGGAAATAGTCAGTCAAGTCCAGGAAGTGCAGAGAGTCCCATACAGCATAAATCCAAGGAGAAACACACCAAGACACATGTTAATCAAACTATCAAAAATTAAACACAAAGAAAAAATATTAAAAGCAGAAAGGGAAAAGCAATGTACAAGGGAATGCCCATAATGTTAACGGCTGATCTTGCAGGAGAAACTCTGAAAGCTAGAAAGGAGTGCCAGGACATATTTAAGGTGATGAAAAGGCAATACCTAAAACCAGGATTACTCTACCCAGCAAGGATCTCATTCAGATTCAACAGAGAAATTAAAACCTTTATAGACAAGCAAAAGTTAAGAGAATTCAACACCACCAAACCAGCTTTACAACAAATGCTAAAAGAATTTCTCTAGGCAGGAAACACAAGAGAAGGAAAAGATCTACCAAAACAAACCCAAAGCAATTAAGAAAATGGTAATAGGAACATACATATCGATAATTACCTTAAATGTAAATGGATTAAATGCTCCAATCAAAAGACATAGACTGGCTGAATGGATGCACAAACAAGACCCATATATATGCTGTTTACAAGAGACCCACTTCAGACCTAGGGACACATACAGACTGAAAGTGAGGGGATGGAAAAAGATACTCCATGCAAATGGGAATCAAAAGAAAGCTGAAGTAGCAATTCTCATATAAGACAAAATAGACTTTAAAATAAGGACTATTACAAGAGACAAAGAAGGACACTACATAATGATCAAGGGATCAATACAAGAAGAAGATATAACAATTGTAAATATTTATGCACCCAACATAGGAGCACCTCATTACATAAGGCAAATGCTAACAGCCATAAAAGGGGAAATTGATAGTAACACAATAATATTAGGGGACTTTAACACCCCACTTTCACCAATGGACAGATCATCCAAAATGAAAATACATAAGGAAACACAAGCTTTAAATGATACAATAAACAAGATGGACTTAATTGATATTTATAGGACATTACATCCAAAAACAACAGAATACACTTTCTTCTCAAGTGTGCATGGAATATTCTCCAGGACAGATTATATCTTGGGTCATAAATAAAGCCTTGGTAAATTTAAGAAAATTGAAATTGGATCAACTGTCTTTTCCGACCACAAAGCTATGAGACTAGATATCAATTACAGGGGAAAAAATGTAAAAAATACAAATACGTGGAGGCTAAACAATACACTACTAAATAACCAGGAGATTACTGAAAAGATCAAAGAGAAAATCAAAAAATACCTGGAAAAAATGACAATGAAAACACGACAACCCAAAATTTATGGGATGCAGCAAAAGCAGTTCTAAGAGGGAAGTTTATAGTAATACAACCCTACCTCAAGAAACATCTTAAATAAACAACCTAACCTTACACCTAAAGCAATTAGAGGAAGAAGAACCAAAAAAAACCCCAAAGTTAGCAGAAGAAAAGAAATCATAAAGATCAGAGCAGAAATAAATGAAAAAGAAATGAAGGAAACAATAGCAAAAATCAATAAAACTAAAAGCTGGTGCTTTGAGAAGATAAACAAATGGATAAAACATTAGCCAGACTCATAAAGAAAAGAAGGAAGAAGACTCAAATCAACAGAATTAGAAATGAAAAAGGAGAAGTAACAACTGACACTGCAGAAATACAGAGGATCATGACAGATTACTACAAGCAACTATATGCCAATAAAATGGACAACCTGGAAGAAATGGATAAATTCTTAGAAAAGCACAACCTTCCAAGACTGAACCAGAAGGAAATAGAAAATATTGACAGACCAATCTGAAATTGAAACTGTGATTAAAAATCTTCCAACAAACAAAAGCCCAGGACCAGATGGCTTCACAGGCGAATTTTATCAAACATTTAGAGAAGAGCTAATACCTTTCTTTCTCAAACTCTTCCAAAATACAGCAGAGGGCAGAACACTTCCAAACACATTCTATAAGGCCACCATCACCCTGATACTACAACCAGACAAAGATGTCACAAAAAAAGAAAACTACAGGCCGATATCACTGATGAATATAGATGCAAAAATCCTCAACAAAATACTAGCAAACAGAATCCAACAGCACATTAAAAGGATCATACACCATGATCAAGTGGAGTTTATCCCAGGAATGCAAGGATTCTTCAATATACACAAATCAATCAATATGGTAAACCATATTAACAAACTGAGGGGTAAAAACCGTATGATCGGGAGGGAGATGCAAGAGGGAAGAGATATGGGAACATATGTATATGTATAACTGATTCACTTTGTTATAAAGCAGAAACTAATACACCACTGTAAAGCAATTATACTCCAATAAAGATGTTAAAAAGAAAAAACCATATGATCATCTCAATAGATGCAGAAAAAGCTTTTGACAAAATTCAACACCCATTTATGATAAAAACTCTCCAGAAAGTCATAGAGGGAACCTACCTCAACATAATAGAGACCATATATGACAAGCCCACAGCCAACATCATTCTCAATGGTGAAAAACTGAAACCATTTCCTCTAAGATCAGGAACAAGAAAATGTTGCCCACTCTCACCACTATTATTCAAAAAAATTTTGGGAATTTTAGCCACAGCAATCAGAGAAGAAAAAGAAATAAAAGGAATCCAAACTGGAAAACAAGTAGAACTGTCACTGTTCACAGACAACATGATACTATACATAGAGAATCCTAAAGATGCTACCAGAAAACTACTAGAGCTAATCAATGAAATTGGTAAAGTAGCAGGATACAAAATTAACACACAGAAATCTCTTGCATTCCTATACACTAATGATGAAAAATCTGAAAGTAAAATTAAGAAAACACTCCCATTTACCATTGCAACAAAAAGAATAAAATACCTAGGAATAAACCTACCTAGGGAGACAAAAGACCTGTATGCAGAAAACTATAAGACACTGATGAAAGAAATTAAAGATAACACAAACAGATGGAGAGACATACCATGTTCTTGGATTGGAAGAATCAGCATTGTGAAAATGACTATACTACCCAAAGCAACCTACAGATTCAATGCAATCCCTATCAAACTACCACTGGCATTTTTCACAGAACTAGAACAAAAAATTTCACAATTTGTATGGAAACACAAAAGACCCTGAATAGCCAAGACAATCTTGAGAAAGAAAAACGGAGCTGGAGGAATCAGACTCCCTGACTTCAGATTATACTACAAAACTACAGTAATCAAGACAGTATGGTATTGGCAGAAAAACAGAAATATAGATTAATGGAACAGGATAGAAAGCCCAGAGATAAACCCACACATATATGGTCACCTTATTTTTGATAAAGGAGGCAAGAATATACAATGAAGAAAAGACAGCCTCTTCAGTAAGTGGTGCTGGGAAAACTGGACAGCTATATGTAAAAGAATGAAATTAGAACACTCCCTAACACCATATACAGCAATAAACTCAAAGTGGATTAAAGACCTAAATGTAAGGGCAGACATTAGAAAACTCTTAGAGGAAAACATAGGCAGAACACTCTATGACATAAGTCACAGCAAGATCCTTTTTGACCCACCTCCTAGAGAAATGGAAGTAAAAATAAAAATAAACAAATGGGACATAATGATACTTAAAAGCTTTTGCACAGCCAAGGAAACCATAAACAAGATGAAAAGACAACCCTCAGAATGAGAGAAAATATTTGCAAACAAAGCAACTGACAAAGGATTAATCTCCAAAATATACAAGCAGCTCATGCAGCTCAATATCAAAAAAACAAACAACCCAATCCAAAATTGGGCAGAAGACCTAAATAGACATTTCTCCAAAGAAGATATACGGACTGCCAACACATACATGAAAGGATGCTCAACATCCCTAATCATTAGAGAAATGCAAATCAAAACTACAATGAGAGTCAGCTCTACCCACCACCAGTCCCTCCCATCAAGCCTCTTAGGTAGCCTCATACACCAGAGAGCAGAGAGCAGAAGCAAGAAGAACTACAATCCTGCAGCCTGTGGAACAAAAACCACATTCACAGAAAGATAGACAAGATGAAAAGGCAGAGGGCTACGTATCAGATGAAGGAATAAGATAAAACCCCAGAAAAACAACTAAATGGAGATAGGCAACCTTCCAGATAAAGAATTCAGAATAATGATAGTGAAGATGATCCAGGACCTCAGAAAAACAATGGAGGCAGAGGTCAAGAAGATGCAAGAAATGTTTAACAAAGACCTAGAAGAATTAAAGAACAAACAAACAGAGATGAACAATACAATAACTGAAATGAAAACTACACTAGAAGGAATCAATAGCAGAATAACTGAGGCAGAAGAACGGATAAGTGACCTGGAAGACAGAATGGTGGAATTCACTGCTGTGGAACAGAATAAAGAATGAAAAGAAATGAAGACAGCCTAAGAGACCTCTGGGACAACATTAAATGCAACAACATTCACATTATAGGGGTCCTAGAAGGAGAAGAGAGAGAGAAAGGACCAGAGAAAATATTTGATGAGATTATAGTCAAAAACTTCCCTAACATGGGAAAGGAAATAGCCACCCAAGTCCAGGAAGTGCAGCGAGTCCCATACAGGATAAACCCAAGGAGAAACACACCAAGATACATAGTAATCAAATTGGCAAAAATTAAAGACAAAGAAAAATTATTAAAAGCAGCAAGGGAAAAATGACAAATTACATACAAGGGAACTCCCATAAGGTTAACAGCTGATTTCTCAGCAGAAACTCTACAAGCCAGAAGGGAGTGGCATGATATATTTAAAGCGATGAAAGGGAAGAACCTACAACCAAGATTACTCTACTCAGCAAGGATCTCATTCAGATTCGATGGAGAAATCAAAAGCTTTGCAGATAAGCAAAGACTAAGAGAATTCAGCACCACCAAACCAGCTCTACAATAAATGCTAAAGGAACTTCTCTAAGTGGGAAACACAAGAGAAGAAAAGGATCTACAAAAACAAACCCAAAACAATTAAGAAAATGGTCATAGGAACATACATATCAATAATTACCTTAAACATGAATGGATTAAATGCTCCAACCAAAAGACACAGGCTCACTGAATGGATACAAAAACAAGATCCACATATATGCTGTCTACAAGAGACCCACTTCAGACCTAGGGACACATACAGACTGAAAGTGAGGGGATGGAATAAGATATTCCATGCAAATGGAAATCAAAAGAAAACTGGAGTAGCTATACTCATATCAGATAAAATAGACTTTAAAATAAAGAAAGTTACAAGAGACAAGGAAGGACACTACATACTGATCAAGGGATCAATCCAAGAAGAAGATATAACAATTATAAATATATATGTACCCAACATAGGAGCACTTCAATACATAAGGCAACTGCTAACAGCTATAAAAGAGGAAATCAACAGTAACACAATAAGAGTGGGGGACTTTAACACCTCATTTACACCAATGGACAGATCATCCAAAATGAAAATAAATAAGGAAACAGAAGCTTTAGATGACACAATAGACCGGATAGATTTAATTGATATTTATAGGATATTCCATCCAAAAACAGCAGATTACACTTTGTTCTCAAGTGCACATGGAACATTCTCCAGGATAGGTCACATCTTGGGTCACAAATCAAGCCTCAGTAAATTTAAGAAAGTTGAAATCATATCAAGCATCTTTTCTGACCACAACGCTATGAGATTAGAAATGAATTACAGGGAAAAATACGTAAAAAACACAAACACATGCAGGCTAAACAATACATTACTAAATAACCAAGAGATCACTGAAGAAATCAAAGAGGAAATCAAAAAATACCTAGAGACAAATGGCAATGAAAACATGATGATCCAAAACCTATGGGATGCAGCAAAAGCAGTTCTAAGAGGGAAGTTTATAGCTATACAAGCCTACCTCAAGAAAAAAGAAAAATCTCAAGTAAACAACCTAACCTTACACCTAAAGGAACTAGAGAAAGAAGAACAAACAAAACCCAAAGTTAGCAGAAGGAAAGAAATCATAAAAATCAGAGCAGAAATAAATGAAATAGAAACAAAGAAAACAACAGCAAAGATCAATAAAACTAAAAGCTGGTTCTTTGAGAAGATAAACAAAATTGATAAACCATTAGCCAGACTCATCAAGAAAAAGAGGGAGAGGACTCAAATCAGTAAAATTAGAAATGAAAAAGGAGAAGTTACAACAGACACCACAGAAATACAAAGCATCCTAAGAGACTACTACAAGCAACTCTATGCCAATAAAATGGACAACCTGGAAGAAATGGACAAATTCTTAGCAAGGTATAACCTTCCAAGACTGAACCAGGAAGAAACAGAAAATATGAACAGACCAATCACAAGTAATGAAGTTGAAACTGTGATTAAAAATCTTCCAACAAACAAAAGGCCAGGACCAGATGGCTTCACAGGTGAATTCTATCAAACATTTAGAGAAGAGCTAACACCTATCCTTCTCAAACTCTTCCAAAACAGTACAGAGGAAGGAACACTCCCAAACTCATTCTATAAGGCCACCATCACCCTGATACCAAAACCAGACAAAGATACTACAAAAAAAGAAAATTACAGACCGATATCACTGATGAATATAGATGCAAAAATCCTCAACAAAATACTAGCAAACAGAATCCAACAACACATTACAAGGATCATACACCATGATGAAGTGGGATTTATCCCAAGGATGCAAGGATTCTTCAATATATGCAAATCAATCAATGTGATTCACCATATTAACAAATTGAAGAAAAAAAACCATATGATCATCTCAATAGATGCAGAAAAAGCTTTTGATAAAATTCAACACCCATTTATGATAAAAAACTCTCCAGAAAGTGGGCATAGAGGGAACCTACCTCAACATAATAAAGGCCATACATTAAAAAAAAAAAAAACTACAATGAGGTATCACCTCACACCGGTCAGAATAGCCATCTTCAAAAAATCTAGAAACAATAAATGCTGGAG
Source organism: Pseudorca crassidens (assembly GCF_039906515.1). Classification (NCBI taxonomy): domain Eukaryota; kingdom Metazoa; phylum Chordata; class Mammalia; order Artiodactyla; family Delphinidae; genus Pseudorca; species Pseudorca crassidens. The sequence goes on along the minus strand of NC_090297.1, from coordinate 30,606,931 downwards.
AGGGTGTGGAGAAAAGGGAGCACTCTTGCTCTGTTTGTGGGAATGTAAATTGATACAGCCACTATGGAGAACAGTATGAAGGTTTCTTAAAAAACTAAAAATAGAACTACCATATGACCCAGCAATCCCACTACTGGGCATATACCCAGAGAGAACCATAATTCAAAAAGAGTCATGTACCAAAATGTTCATTGCAGCTCTATTTACAATAGCCAGGACATGGAAGCAACCTAAGTGTCCATCAACAGATGAATGGATAAAGAAGATGTGGCACATATATACAATGGAATATTACTCAGCCATAAGAAGAAATGAAACTGAACTATTTGTAGTGAGGTGGATGGACCCAGAGTCTGTCATACAGAGTGAAGTAAGTCAGAAAGAGAAAAACAAATACCGTATGCTAGCACATATATATGGAATCTAAAAAAAAGGTCATGAAGAACCTAGGGGCAAGACGGGAATAAAGACACAGACCTACTAGAGAATGGACTTGAGGACACGGGGAGGGAGAATGGTAAGCTGTGACAAAGTGAGAGAGTGGCATGGACATATATACACTACCAAATGTAAAACTGATAGCTAGTGGGAAGCAGCCGCATGGCACAGGGAAATCAGCTCGGTGCTTTGTGACCACCTACAGGGGTGGGATAGGGAGGGTGGGAGGGAGGGAGACACAAGAGGGAAGAGATATGGGAACATATGTATATGTATAACTGATTCACTTTGTTATAAAGCAGAAACTAACACACCAGTGTAAAGCAATTATACTCCAAGAAAGATGTAAAAAAAGTTCCCTAGTGGCTAGGATTCCAGGCTTTCACTGCCATGGCCCAGGTTCAAGGTCGGGGAACTGAGACCCCGCAAGCCAGGCGGCATGGCGGAAAAAAAAAAAAAAAAAAGAAGATAATCTGGCTACGATGCAGGGGATAGGTTAAGAGTGGTAAAATTGGAGCTGGGGACCCTTAAGGAGACTGGTGTCAGAGTCCAGTTGAGAAGATGAAGATCTAATCAAGACAATGGGGATGGATAGAAAGAGTTGTCCTAGTGTCCCTGAGGGAGACACAATGACGTCAGGGAAGCATGTCTTTGAAGCATGTCTTAAGTCTGCTCCTTACACACATGCACACACGCACCCAACACCCTTGGTTACCTTGGTCTCTCTCCCTCCATCATTTCACCCCCTCACCTTTCCACTTAGCACCCCTTCTCCAGCTCCTTCTCTACTCCAAGAAGGAATTACAAAAATAGTAGAGGCAACAGAGTGGAAACTGAAAAGAGCACTAGACAAAGAGCCCAGCCTCTCCCCTCTGCTCCACTCCCAGCTGTGCCTCCGACTGGCTATGGGACCTGAGGCAAGCCTCTGCCCCTCTTTGGGCCTCAGTTTCCCCCAATGCCTTCTGCTTAGACTGGGTTTGTGACCTGGTACTTTGGATTCCCAGGATGAGGAGGCCTCCGCAGGCCTCACTGCCCACCTTGTTCCATCTGTGCTTGGAGTCTTGGGAGAGGCAGAAGATGTGCCCACTCACCCACTCAGCATCTTCCCTGGCCCTGTTGATGTCATAGGGAGACTGAAAGAGACGGCCATTGACCAGATGCCTCTTCCTCACAGGCCCATCCCAGCATCCAGCCCCTCAGGGCCTTCTGGGGACATGGGCTCACCAAACTTGCCCAGCACAGCTAAATCCAGGCAGTTCATCCATTGGATGAGCAGAATCCTGAAGATGGAGGATCCAGGGAGAGGGGACAGCATGGTTGGGCACAAAGAACCCAGAACTTCTGGGGAATAAGAAATTTAAGTTAACTCTGCTATTTAATTGATTTTTGTGACCTTAGGCAAGGGAATTAACTTCTCAGAACTTCCTCCTGCATGAAGTGGGTGACAGAGAATAGATGGAAAATACCCAGCTCTGTGCCTGACCCTCAATAGTTGCTTAGCAAATGTTCACTTCTTTCTTCACCCCACCACCTCTGGCGTAAAACATGGATATCCGTCTCCTCTCCTCAAAATTGTTTTGTGAGTCTAGGTAAGAGAACTCTGCAAAGTACTTTGCATATAATACACCACCACTAAACCTTATTTCATTCTTTTAAAGTAAACTTCAAGAAAAATTCAAAGAAACCGACATGCATTTTTGATGTGTTGCGATATGAAGTGTAGCTGGGGCATATTCTTGTGAATCTAATTTGAATCTAATTAAGCATCTTGGACTGACTTCCAGTTTACAGGATAAACATCGGAAGGAGGAACAAGTTAAATGACACCAGGAGGAGACAATCAGATAAATTTAGCATCTAGAATCTTCTCCAAGAAAACTGGCCTCCACTTTTCAAAAAGTTAATGTAGTAGTAAGAAAAAAAAAAAAGCTAAGAGGACCATTGTAGATATTTAAAGACCAAATGCAAAACATATACCTTGATTGTATTCTAGTTCAAAAAAAATTTTTTAACAGCCATAAAAAGCATTTTAATTGGATATATCCAATTTAATTGGATAATTGGAAATATGAGTGTGCACTAGAAATTGACTGATGTTATGGAATTACTGTTGATCTTCTCATGTGTGATAATGGTACAGCAGATGTGAAGAAGAATGTCTTTATTCTCAGGAGAAGCATGAGAAGTGTTTAGGGGTGAGGTGTCATGATGTCTACAACTTATTTTCAAATACTAAACCAAAGAGAGAGAGAGATGTAGCAAATATGGCAAAAGGTTAACAAATGCGGGATCTAGATGGAGGATTTATGGGTAATAACTGGATTAGTCTTTCAACTTGTCTGTAAGTTTGAAAACCCCCAAAATAAAATGCTGGAGGTGGGGGCAAAAAACCAGACAGTGGATCCAGAGCTGCGGAAGCAAACTCAGCCAGCTGCAGAGGCCCTGCTTGGCAGTGTGGCCGGGCCATCGGGGGACAAGGGCTGAGTCACTGTTGGAAGCAGTCCTTCTGGCTCTGGCTCAAGCTGGGGAGGGCAGGAGGGCAAGGGGTTGGGGACCCAGCTGCAGCCCCACATCCCCCTTACCCCCTTCTTGGAAAGGTCAGTTCCTCAAGCATCAAGGAGGGCCCTGTCCCTGGGGAGGCTGGAGCAAGGAGCATTCTGTGAAGCTCACTTCTCCCTGACCAGGAGGTGACCATGGTCACCAGCCCCTTGGTACAAACATGCCTTTGTTTTCATCAGTCTGAGCTTTTGGTCCCTGGTGTGAGAGCTGCTGTTGGTTCCCATTTCCAGATGTCCCTGTAGCAACTTCTTCCCACCTTCTTAGTTCTGCTGGATGATGGGGCTCCAGCTTCCTGGGCAGGGGATGTTTGTGAGATTTGGCGGAATGCTTCCAGGGGTTTCCAGACTGAATGGGTTGGGCCAGGCAGAAGAGAACTAACAACTTGGGGATACATAAAGAGGGGGGCCTCCAGAAGACAGGACTGGAGAGCAGCTCAGACCCCCAGAGAGAGGGCAGGTGAGGCCTGGATAAGGTCTGAGGGGGGCAGGAATTGTGGGCTTTAATCAAACCATCCAAGAGGCTGCTGGAGGCTCCCATGCAGCCTGGATCCCTGAGGCAATGACCAGATCTCAGAATCCATGGGAAGGAGCCGTGGGACCCACTGAGTCTGGCGGTAAGTTCTAGCACCCTCATTGACCTCAGTGAGGACACATAAAGAGACAGGACCCACGCAGCTGAGAGCTCACGACAGCTTAGTATTCACGGAGCCCTTCCCAAGCACCAAGCACTGCACTAAGCACAGTCCATGCATTACCCCTTTCGGTCCTACTAGAAGTCCTGCTTCAGCTCCCTAATTATAACTGGAAGATGTGGACCATCTTTCTCCTGTGTCTGGGTATGGGTGAAATACTAAGGAAATAAGAAATGTTGTCTAGCTCATGAACCAGGCAAACCAGGACTTGCACCCAAATGGATGGCCACTCCTATCCACCCAGAGGACAATATTCCTCCTCTGAAAACAGCGCTAACTCCAACCCAACCCATGGACAAATGGACCATCAATAACTCAAGTGTGAGGCTTCCCTGGTGGCGCAGTGGTTGAGAGTCCGCCTGCCGATGCAGGGGACACGGGTTCGTGCCCCGGTCCGGGAAGATCCCACATGCCATGGAGCGGCTGGGCCCGTGAGCCATGGCCACTGAGCCTGCGCGTCCGGAGCCTGTGCTCCACAACGGGAAAGGCCACAACAGTAAGAGGCCCGTGTACCACAAAAAAAAAAAAGAAAACCTCAAGTGTGGGTCACAGACAAGGTTTTCCAGAGTGGGTCTAATTGGCTGTGTTTCCATAAGAAGGGGATTCTGAGGTTAAATGAGCTTAGGAAACTCCAGACTACGTTCCTGTCTTGGACACTCACAAAGGACCCCAGCACCTTGATGGCTCTGAAAAGTCCTAGAGTAAAGAAGTCTCCCAATTCTGTTTAACCCAATGCCTCCCAAACCCATTTGCCCTTCATAACACTTATTAAAGCTGGAGCCATAATATACTGGAACACCTTTAGGAAATTCTGCCATGGTCGTCATTCTAGCCTGTGGGATAAATCTAGCTCTTGTTCCATCTCACTCATTCAAATTCTTCCCAATACACTGGCCAAACTAAAATTCAATAAGGTGCAGACATAAAGTCACCCCAAGTCCCTGGAAAGGGCAAACATGGAGAAAAGAACCCTTCTGAGATGGAACCCTGAGCTGGGGACGGGAGAAGCGCGGGGTGGTCTAGGGTACTTGCTGGTAATTCTGAGGAATAATTCAGTCATGAGACCAGCTGTTCTCAACAGATCCTTCCCTTTCTAAATCAGACCCCAACTCAACGGGAACAATAAAATGATTGTATGAGTCAGAGTCTAACCAGGAAAACAAAAACCAACTTAAGAATGTATAACAGAAGGAATTTAATGCAGACAATTGGTTCCTTAGGTGATAGTAAAGCTGAAACCCAACCAGGTGGCAGTGAGGTGCCCAGAGGTTAGCAGGAAGCCACTGTCACCTCTAGATTAGGGACAAAGGGAGGAGGAGGCGGTGTCACTGGAGCCCAGGGGCAGAGCCCAGAGCTTTGAGCTCAGTGGAAGTCATGGGTTGGACTTAAAACGCAGCAAAGTCCAGGCAGAGGGCACCTGAAATATGACCACACTTGACCCCTGAATCCCAGCTACCCAGCACTAGTCAAGGCCGTGGCAAACTTCATCCATACAAAACATAATCTCAAATGTTCAAAATAATCTGAGCAGCAAAAGGCTGAAAAGGGTCAACGTGGTTAACATAGGTTGGATTCCCCAGAAAACAGACTCTGAGATGGGGGTTTGCGTGTATGGAGTCTAAGGAATCCAACACCTGCAGGGGAGTGAGGGCCGCAGCACTGAGCAGAGGGAGAGTTTGAATGGGATGCAACATCAGCAAAGCCCTCAACCAACCAATGGGGAGCTCTGGGACTTGAATGGGGCTGCAGAGAAGGCTTGCATTGAGGACTTTCACCCTCGCACAGCTGGTCTTTGGATGTGGGCTCCCCCGGGGAGGAGGTATCACCTTGAGCAAGGCAGGTACCTGCAGCCAAGGGCAGTTCCCAGAAAGGGACTCGGCAGGAAGCAGTCACCACTCCAGAATCTAGGGGGATGACTGCCTCCATCCTGAAGAAGGATCTGGACACCACACCACAGTACCCACTACAGTTGCCCAAAACCAAAAGAATTTTCCAGGCAAAAGAGGCCCAAGACTGAGGGTGGCCTTTTGGGAGTCAACTTTGCTTTATGTTTTTGTTGGTTTTGTTTTATTTATACAGCCCGTATACATTGAAACAAGAGAGCGAGGGTTACTACGTGAGCATCTGAGTCAAGGATTTTCCCATCCATCCATGACATTGATGATACCTGGAAATTCATCTTGTTATATGAAGAAATAGGTGTCCTAATACACAGGTTGTGAATTGGAAGGGCTCTGATAAGAAAGGGTGATGTGCCCCAGTGTTCACTGCAGCACTATTTACAATAGCCAAGACGTGGAAACAACCTAAATGTCCATCAACAGGTGAATAGATAAAGTCGTGATACACACACACACACACACACACACACACACACACACACACAATGGAATACTACTCAACCATAAAAAAGAATGAAATAATGCCATTTGCAGCAACATGGATGGACCTAGAGATTATCATACTACGTCAGAAAGACAAATATCATGTGATATTGCTTATATGTGGAATCTAAAAAAATGATACAAATGAACTTATTTACAAAACAGAAACAGACAGACTTCGAAAACAAATTTATGATTATCAAAAGAGAAAGTTTGAGGGGGGGGAGGGATAAATTAGGAGGTTGGGATTAACATATACACACTACTATATATAAAATAGGTAACCAACAAGGACCTACTGTATAGCCCAGGGAACTATACTCAATATTGTGTAATAACCTATAAGGGAAAAGATTCTGAAAAAGAATATATATATACTGTATATATTATATGACTGCTGTGCTGCACACCTAAAATTAACAAGATATTGTAAATCAATTACACTTTAATTTTTTTAAGTAATATAAACAGTTAATATTGCAAATAAACTGGTAGTACCATTTTACAAGTTCAAATAAATGTGGAGTATAATGAACTCTGAAAAAAAAAAAAAAAGGCTGATGTGGGTTTGGGAGCTGCTAGCCAGAAGCCCTTCTTTTAAACAGCAGCTAGCCAGCAAAACCAGCTGTTTATCAAAGACACTCCTGATTTGTTCAGATAAAATCATGTCAGCGGCATCTAGGAAACTGCTGTTCTTTCTTTTTCTTTGGAGACAAGGGGACAGGCATCCAGCCACGTAGAAGCCGGAGCAAGCATTTTGAGAGAAATTAGCAGAACGAATGGGTCAGAACCTATAACTGTTCTAGCCCTGATCAGTCAAGAGACTGGTCCTGCCAACTTTCCCTTTGACTTGAGGCAAAAACTGGTCAGCCTTGACCCAGAGTGATGGCTGTACATGAAGATTCCAGACCACAGCCTTAAGAACACACAGCTCTTTTCATAAAGCTATTTTTCAGGCCATAAAATATCTGGAAATGACACTGTCCTTTGAAAACCTACATCGGTTGTGACTCTCCAAACCACATTCCCTGCCCTTACAGCCCCGTCAGGCCAGCCACAGTCTGACCATGAGAAAGGAAGTAAGCAGAGAGATGCCATCTCCCTGTTACACAGGCCACCAGCAGCACAGAGAAGTCAAATCACCTCGTTAGAAATACAGTTGACATCGGTGCTGTATTTGAAACTTGAACTTTTCAGACCAAGCCTGGGAATCTTCTGCTGTTAGCGTTACAAGAAATGACCCTCCTGGTGCCAAGGTGTGAGACTTGATTGTCAAGCAACACACACAGAGAAGAGACACAACGGGAGGAAAGGACCACGCTTCATTCAACCGTCTGTTTACTAAGTGCCTTCCGTGAGCCAGGCACTTGGAATACAGCGGTGAGCAAAGACACAGGGGCCTTTCCTCACAGAGCTCAGAGCCAGTGCAACACAGATTGGAAAAGCTAGCATCGCAAATAGAGGGGGTAAACGCTACAAAAAGCAACACTAGTGACTATGAGATCTTATAGCAGCAAACCTGACCCAGCCTGGGGAGTCGGAGACCAGGACAGACGTACTCCTGTTAGCGAAGGGCTGCCGCACATATTTCTCTATTTGTCTGCGTCGTATATGTTTGCATGTGTATTTATATAAATATACATACACACACTAAGCATAGATGCTTGAGTTAGCCATGGAGTAACCTGTATATCATTCTTATTCCAAAGCAGATTGTTCTGGTCTCAGTTAATCCTGGTGTTGACTTTGTTTTTAACTGAAGTATAATTGGTTTACAATGTGTTAGTTTCAGGTATACAGCAAAGTGATTCAGTTTTTGGGGGTTTTTTTGCGGTACGCGGGCCTCTCACTGTTGCGGCCTCTCCCGTTGCAGAGCACAGGCTCCGGACGCACAGGCCCAGCGGCCATGGCTCACAGGCCCAGCCGCTCCACGGCATGTGAGATCCTCCCAGACCGGGGCACGAACCTGTGTCCCCTGCATCGGCAGGTGGACTCTCAACCACTGCGTCACCAGGGAAGCCCAATTCAGTTTTATATATATATATATTTTCAGATTCTTTTCCATGATAGGTTATTACAAGATATTGAATATGGTTCCCCGTGCTATACAGTAGGTCCTTGCTGTTTATCTATTTTATATATAGTAGTGTGTATCTGCTAATCCCCAAAATTTATCCCTGCCCCCTTTCCCCTATAAATAAATTGGTTTTCTATGTCTGTGAGTCTATTTCTGTTCATGTGGATCGTTCTTGTAGATTCCACATCTAAGTGATATGAGATGACATTTGTCTTTCTCTAATCCTATCGTTGACTTAGTGAGCCCCTTCAGATACTGTTGACAATCACTTGTGTCCAGAGCGAGTCGAGCAGGTCAGAGCCCTCATCCAGCACAGAAACTTAGCCAGGGAGCATCCTTCCCGATGCACCTGTTTTGGAGAGTGTGTAGGGGATTTGGATGGGGATGTGCCTGCAGGCCTGTGAGGGAGACCCTGTGAGCCTCACCGTGTGTGTGTGTGTGTGTGTGTGTGTGTGTGTGTGTGTGTGTACACGCACGATTACATGAGAATCTGTGTGTCCCATGGGCCCGTGTGCGGATATGTGGTTGTGTGGATGCTCCGTGTTCTGCACAGGCAGGGGGTGGAGGGGAGAACCTCATTTTCCTGGGTCGGCAGTTTTGTGGCTCAGCGCCTCTGGGAGTTGAGCGCTCACTGCACGCCCTGGTGCTCCTTACAGCCTTTTTGCCTGCAGCAGTCACACAGTTGAAAAATCTGGGTCCCTGTGACTGCTCAGAGGCTCTGCAAAGGCAAACAAGTAGGATTCGTGGCCATTTTGCAATTCCTGCTCATTAGACATGTCTGGGGCCTTGTGAGTGAGCTCTGAGGATAAATAAGTATAAATATTATATTCGCCTCCAGGTTATCTTTAAAAATGTATTTCCCTCTCCCTCTACCTGCCCCACAACCCCCACGAACAACTGTCAGTGCCTCCAGAAAACTCCTGGGTATCAGGAGCGCCAGAGTGAGAGTCTAGGGTCTTCGCAAGTTGTTTGCTTCCCAGGGATGCCCCTCGTCACCCGGTCCATGAGGTGGCCACAGGCACCAGGGCACCCCATGAGATTCTTCGTGCCCCCTTAGGTGGGGAGGAAGAGCATGAAGGTCCCCTATGTGCTGAGAGTCTGAGCCATCCAGCGACACCCCACACAGAGGACAAGGGGCTTCTTCCTCACCAGCTCTACCCGACCCGCACAGTCAGGGCCTCAGAGTCAAGGCTCATGTGTGCCAACCCTCAGTTGGCATGGTGTCACCACCCAGAAGCAACAAAAGCTCCCATGTCCAGGGAGAGGAGGTCCAGGTCCCTCTCATTTGTGGGTCATTTGGTGTTAAGAGAGCAAAACCTACTCCAGTAACTCAAGGAAAAGAGGGGATTTGAGGGAAGCATATGGGGATTCAGCGCTCAACCCCAGGATCTACTGACTCAGCAGTGTTTTCCAGGGTGGGATTCAGGAAGTGGTATTTTTAGAAAGCTGCCATGTGATTCTGGTGTTCAGCCAGAGTTGAGAGTCCCTGGCATGAAGTGAGAAGAGAACAGAGGTCAGAGCCCTGCCCATCAAGCTTTGGACGGGCCTGTGAGTGACCACCATGGCTTCGGGAAGAAGTAATGGTAGCAAACATGTCAGGTGACCCCTATCCTGTGTTAGAGCCATGATTCAGTTTCAGGTGTCCTGATGCAAGTCCAATGCCCAGCAGGCACAAGCATTCTCGTTAATTATGAAACATTCTAGAAAATTCTGTTCTAGAAAATTGTGAAACAAGGACACCTCAGAGTGTCTCAGTGGTTGTCTTAGGCATAATACATTTGGTTGCCAAGACTAGAAACTCACTCAAGGTAGCTTAAGTAAAGGAGAATTTGTTGTCAGGATATGACAGGCAATCTCATAGATAGGAAAGAGTGCATTCAGCCCACTAGACCCAGAAGTGGGAATGTAACCTCAGGGATAGAGGCCATGCTCTTTGCCTCTTAAAGACACATGTGGCAGAAACTATTGGCTGCCTGTACAATAGTGATGCCCCACCTTCTTCTGCACCAACAGGACACAGAGTTTGTTCAGAAATCAGGCAGTACTGCGTCCAGCTCAAGAGATGCATCATGACTGTTCTAAACCAGTCTTGATAATCCTATTCCCCTTTGCCAGTGGTTGATTTATCCCAGTTCTGAGAAATGACGCAGAAGGAAGTCTGCAGGGGGCTCAATGAAAGAAAAAAACACAAGGAGAAGCTTATCCCTTCCTCCCTGCCTTAGATGCAGCCATGTGAGGTTGTTGCCATGTGATTGCTCCAGATTGGCCAGGTGTTTATCCCTGGTCCAATCATCTGTGAGCAGATGTGGATCAGCTGCTGCAGCCATCTTGCCAAGACAAGAGGAGTAATCACCTACACTCTGAGAGTAGCGGAGTGGAGAGCTGGGAAGAAACTGGAGATTCTTGAGTCACCAGCTATGCCGTCCCTCTTTTGCCTCACTTCCTTGTGTCCCTGTTAAGTGAGGTAATAAATGGGCATGTTGTTTAAACGTTTTGTAGTTGGGTGTTCTGCTTCTTGACACTAAAACATGAATCATAATTTATTTCATTTGCTCCACACCTCAATGTCCTCATCTGTAAATTGTGAATAAGAATAGGATTGTTTTAAGGATTAAAGGAGATAATGAAGGTAAAACACTTAGAACAGTGCCTTGCACACTTGTTAGCCATCGTTACTGTTAAAAATCATTACTATTTGTGCTAGCTTGTCTCCAAGATGGCCACCATGAAGTCCTTCCTTCCCTTTACCACTGACATTTCCCCATCTAGAGATAGAGTCCCTTCCTCCCACCCCTTGAATCTAGGCTGGCCTGTGACTGCTTGGAGCAATAGAATAGGGTAGGAATGATACTGTGCCAGTTTGAAGCATAGCCTTTAAGAAGACTGGAAATCTTTGCTTCCCTTCTCTTCAGACACTTGTTTTTAGGACATCCTACTTGGAACCCAGCTACCACATGCAGTGAGAAGCCCAAGCCACATTGAGGGTCCACCTGTAGGTACTCCAAGCAGTATTCTCAGCAGAGCCCTAGCCTACAATCAGCAACAATTGTTAGCCAGTGTGTGCACCATCTTGGACATCTAGCCCAACTGAGCTTTGAGATGACACCGTTCCCAGCCACACTCTGATTAAAACAACATGAGAGGGCTTCCCTGGTGGCACAGCGGCTAAGAATCTGACTGCCAGTGCAGGGGACACGGGTTCGAGCCCTGGTCTGGGAAGATCCCACATGCTGCAGAGCAACTAAGCCTGTGCGCCACAACTACTGAGCCTGTGCTCTAGAGTCCGTGAGCCACAACTACTGAGCCTGCATGTCACAACTACTGAAGCCTGCACGCCTAGAGACCATGCTCCGCAACAAGAGAAGCCACCAAAATGAGAAGTCCGCGCACCGCAACGAAGAGTAGCCCCTGCTCGCCATGACTAGAGAAAACCTGCACACATAAACAAAGGCAAGACACTGTCAAAAATAAACTAATTTTTTTTAATTAAAAAAAAAAAGAAACAACATGAGAGACCCCAACGAGAACCATCTAGCCAAGTCCAGTCAACCTTCTCAAACTCTTCCAAAATACAGCAGAGGGAGGAACACTCCCAAACTCATTCTATAAGGCCACCATCACCCTGATACCAACACCAGACAAAGATGTCACAAAAAAAGAAAACTACAGGCCAATAACACTGATGAACATAGATGCAAAAATCCTCAACAAAATACTAGCAAACAGAATCCAACAGCACATTAAAAGGATCATACACCATGATCAAGTGGGATTTATCCCAGGAATGCAAGGATTCTTCAATATACACAAATCAATCAATGTGATAAACCATATTGACAAATTGAAGGATAAAAACCATATGATCATCTCAATAGATGCAGAAAAAGCTTTCAACAAAATTCAACACCCATTTATGATAAAAACTCTCCAGAAAGTAGGCATAAAGGGAACCTACCTCAACGTAATGAAGACCATATATGACAAACTCACAGCCAACATCATTCTCAATGGTGAAAAACTGAAACCATTTCCTCTAAGATCAGGAAAAAGACAAGATTGCCCACTTTCACCACTATTATTCAACATAGTTTTGGAAGTTTTAGCCACAGCAATCAGACAAGAAAAAGAAATAAAAGGAATCCAAATCAGAAAAGAAGAAGTAAAGCTGTCACTGTTTGCAGATGACATGATACTATACATAGAGAATTCTAAAAATGCTACCAGAAAACTACTAAAGCTAATCAATGAATTTGGTAAAGTTGCAGGATACAAAATTAATGCACAGAAATCTCTTGCATTCCGATACACTAATGATGAAAAATCTGAAAGTGAAATTAAGAAAACACTCCCATTTACCACTGCAACAAAAAGAATAAAATACCTAGGAATAAACCTACTTAAGGAGACAAAAGACCTGTATGCAGAAAACTATAAGACACTGATGAAAGAAATTAAAGATGATACAAATAGATAGAGGGTTATACCATGTTCTTGGATTGGAAGAATCAACACTGTGAAAATGATTATACTACCCAAAGCCATCTACAGATTCAATGCAATCCCTATCAAATTACCACTGCCATTTTTCACAGAACTAGAACAAAAAATTTCACAATTTGTATGGAAACACAAAGGACCCCGAATAGCCAAGACAATCTTGAGAAAGAAAAACAGAGCTGGAGGAATCAGACTCCCTGACTTCAGACTATACTACAAAGCTACAGTAATCAACACAGTATGGTACTGGCACAAAAACAGAAATATAGATAAATGGAACAGGGTAGAAAGACCAGAGATAAACCCACGCACATATGGTCACCTTATCTTTAATAAAGGAGGCAAGAATATACAATGGAGAAAAGACAGCCTCTTCAGTAAGTGGTGCTGGGAAAACTGGACAGCTACGTGTAAAAGAATGAAATTAGAACACTCCCTAGCATCATACACAAAAATAAACTCAAAATGGATTAGAGACCTAAATGTAAGGCCAGACACTATCAAGCTCTTAGAGGAAAACATAGGCAGAACACTCTATGACATAAGTCACAGCAAGATCCTTTTTGACCCACCTCCTAGAGAAATGGAAATAAAAACAAAAATAAACAAATGGGACCTAATGAAACTTAAACCTTTGCATAGCAAAGGAAACGATAAACAAGATGAAAAGACAATCCTCAGAGTGGGAGAAAATATTTGCAAATGAAGCAACTGACAAAGGATTAATCTCCAAAATTTATGAGCAGCTCTTGCAGCACAATATCAAAAAAACAAACAACCCAAGCCAAAAATGGGCAGAAGACCTAAATAGACATTTCTCCAAAGAAGATATACAGACTGCCAACAAACACATGAAAGAATGCTCAACATCATCAATCATTAGAGAAATGCAAATCAAAACTACAATGAGATATCATCTCACACTGGTCAGAATGACCATCATCAAAAAATCTACGAACAATAAATGCTGGAGAGGGTGTGGAGTAAAGGGAAACCTCTTGCACTGTTGGTGGGAATGTAAATTGATACAGCCACTATGGAGAATAGTATGGAGGTTCCTTAAAAAACTAAAAATAGAACTACCATACGACCCAGCAACCCCACTACTGGGCATATACCCTGAGAAAGCCATAATTCAAAAAGTGTCCTGTACCAAAATATTCACTGCAGCTCTATTTACAATAGCCAGGACATGGAAGCAACCTAAGTGTCCATCGACAGATGAATGGATAAAGAAGATGTGGCACATATATACAATGGAATATTACTCAGCCATAAAAAGAAATGAAGTTGAGTTATTTGTGGTGAGGTGGTTTGACCTAGAGTCTGTCATACAGAGTGAAGTAAGTCAGAAAGAGAAAAACAAATATCGTATGCTAACACATATATATGGAATCTAAAAAAAAAGGTCATGAAGAACCTAGGGGCAAGACGGGAATAAAGACACAGACCTACTAGAGAATGGACTTGAGGACACAGGGAGGGGGAAGGGTAAGCTGTGACAAAATGAGAGAGTGGCATGGACATATATACACTACCAAATGTAAAATAGATAGTTAGTGGGAAGCAGCTGCATAGCACAGGGAGATCAGCTCCGTGCTTTGTGACCACCTAGAGGGGTGGGATAGGGAGGGTGGGAGGGAGGGAGATGCAAGAGGGAAAAGATATGGGGATATATGCATAACTGATTCACTTTGTTGTAAAACAGAAACTAACACACCATAAAAAACATGTATAACTGTAGAAAAAAAAAGAAAGCTGGATTTCTGTGATTTCAAAAAATAATAATAAATTGTTTTAAGCCATTAAGTTTTAGACTAGTCTGTTAAACAGCAATAGGTAACCAAAACATTATTAGTGTTATTATTATATCTGCTTCTCTGTGATTCCCTGTAACTCCTACTTGTGTGTGAATGGAGTATGTCCCAGAAGCAAGTGGGCAAGCTGGGGCATCCACTTTTGGCCCCAACTTTACATGACTTTTCAGTTCTAATGCCCAAGTAGGACCATCTTACTGACTTACTCCCTGTGTCTCTGTTCCAAATGAGTAGGAGAGAAAACCTGATTGGTCAGGTTGAGTTACGTGTTCACCCCTATAAGATCACTAATGATCAAGAACGAAGGTCACATACTGCCTAGTACTGTATGGGAGTCAGGGGCAGAATTCCCTAAGGAAGGTACTGTTATGGAGAAAATAGTGGGTACCTCTTCTATGCTGGCTTTTTTCTCAAGCTCCACATGATGGCAAGATGGCTGCAGCAGCTCCAGCCACTACATCTTCTTGGGTTCAAGTGCAGTGAAAGAGAACCAGACCCTTCTGGTAACTCCTCCAAAAGTCCTGAATCGGTTTGCAATCAAGGGCAAGAGATGCTTTGACTGGACAGGCCTGGATCATGGACTCCACCTGTGGAGTCTAGACCTGCTTCCAAAGGAAGGGTGAATGGATGTTGGTGTGTGTGTGTGTGTGTGTGTGTGTGTGTGGAGGTTGAACGGGTTAAATAATAAATTTCCACCATACATATCAAATATCAATGGAGCTACCCAGGAACCTCAAGAGGGAGAAAGGGGTTTTCTGAGCAATGGACCTGTGTTGTGGTCACTGGAAGGCACAGCTACTTTGTAAACAAGAGTTGGTCACCTCCTCCACCTCTTGGACTTAGACGAACTTCACCAGTCTGAGTCTTCTCTTCTCCAAACTCTAAGTTCTGGCTGCTTCTACCCTTCCTCACGGACATTTGTCACACTGAGTCATGTTTGCCAGGCCTGTGCTCTGCCCCTACGAGTGGCAGCTACCAGCTGTGGTGCTTGGACACCTCTTCAACACTAATTATAGCCACTGTAATAACTTCTCTAGAAATCCGCACTGTCCCATCAAGATCCCTTGGGGTGGGGTGAGGGGGTGGGGACAGGCAGGCCCTTACTTTCCCAGGCCCTATCTTATCCTTTATACTTCTGCCTATTTGTCTTTCCCCCAAGGTTCCATTTTTACGTGCATTTTCACCTGGAGCTGGTTGTTAACTGCCCTCCAGTGAAGTCAGTTGGAATGTTTGCCTCCTTAAGACGGACAATCATGTTACATGAAACAAACAGGCATCCTTAGCAGCCATTTTGGAGGGAGTGGGGAGAAGTGGGCGTCAGAAAAACCCCACACTCTGCATTGGCCTCAGAGCCATTCATCAGAGGCGACATTTCCTTCATTGCTGGCCCAGGGCCAGGGGAGTGAGTGGCTTATTTCTGTTGCATTAGAGTTTGAGTCCATATGCAAACCAGAGAGGGCTGTGTCTATAAATAAGATATTATAGTTAAATCAATATTGATTATTAGGAGTTAGTGTTATATTTAAAGCCATAAAACTGAATAAATATTATGGTAAAAGTGTCCTAAATCTCATGGGCAAAATCACTGAGCAGGGCAGAGACATGGGCTTTGGATTGATGGAGGTGTGACCCCATTTCCCTACCCCCTAAAAGGCACCGTCAGGCAGATGGCTGCCCTTGATAGCGGCGAGGGAAAGGCAAGGTGGGGATAACGGCGATGTCCTCCAGCCCGTTTCTCAGCCACATTCTTGACTTTATTCAGACCTTGTTACGTGTCACTCGGTATACACTCAGCTGATTCTCACGACTGGTGGTATTCCCAATAATGACACTTGTACTCACCGAGTGTATTTTTCTAAAGCAAACTTTTTTTCTGATTTAAAGGTATTTCATGTTTATTATAGAAACAACAGAAAAGGCAAGATAAGCAAAAAGAAGAAAATTAAATCCACCCAGAATCCTACCCCCCAGAGATAATCACTGCTGGCATTTTGGCACCTACCCTTCCAGTCATTTCTCTGTGTGCGTGTGTGCGTGCATGTAAATTTTTAATAGGCTTGGAATAGCCAGGCTGTTTTGCAATCTGGACAGATTACATTCTATTGTATGTATTAAAATTTATTTACTCAATCCCTTATTGCTATATATTTAGATTGTTTCCAATACTAATTCAATTACTTTTCAGTTTTGTTCATTCAGTTTATAAGTAGGACTAAAAGGTGCTTATCTTGAAGAAATAAGTTTATCTCTCCAGTTAACTATGAGCAACGAAGCCTGAGATGGGAACACAGTCCCAGTAGAACACAGGAAGTCACTGAGCTCCTGCTTGCAGTACGGAGCAGAGGCAGGAGCAGGCAGTGACTGGCCCCAGGGGACACGGAGGCCAGTAAGGCGCCCCATCAGTCTGCCACACGTCTCCTCACCTGGCAGAACCTGGAGTCCTCCTGAGACCCTGCACTGCCCCATCACAGAACTGCTCAGTCTGGAGAATTTGGGGGTGTCCTCTCCCGGTGAGCATGGGTTAGAAATAGTCATCATTGCACAGAGTCATGGCAGGAACTAATTCCCCATGTCCTCCGCCCGCTGCTTATCACCAACGAGGCACCTAAGGAGAGTCATCTCCCTCATCTGTTTGACGGACTGAGAGGACAACATGATCTAAAGTCGACCAGTCACTGTCTCCCAGGACCCCGAATCTTGAGCAAGTGCCTCAAGGATCACAGGGCCATTGGAGGTTAATTTCAACAGCGGCAGAAACAGCCATGGCCCTGGCAGCTGTATCCTCTCCCATCTGCTCCTGCTGAGGACCAGTTTCTCAGCTTCCTGCTTTCTGAATCCCAGGCTTCCAGAGCCTCCTCAATTCCTGCTTTTCCCAGGCCTGTTTCCCCAGCCTCTTGTTGATTAGGTATGCCGAGTTAATTCTGATGCTCACACACAAGAATGCAAACTGAAATCGACTTCATTCCCCACTCCACTCACTCATCTTTCAAGGCTCAGGTCCAATGTCGCCTCCTTGCTGAAGCGTTCCCCAGGTGCCCTAAAGGTAATCACTATTGTCTTTCTGCTTCTCTTCTACAGCCCTTTGCTCGTAACGTTTATAGCACTTATTTTATCCTGCCTGGTATGATAGGCAATTTTTAACATGACACAAAGCCTAGGTGTGTCTTACACCATAATCATAGGAACTTGTTGAATGAATGAATGAATGAATGAACAACAAACATTTATATCTATGAGAATAGAAATAACACAATTTGTGTTCAACAATCAATGGATGAACCAATGTTAACAGAGACACTGGGTGTTGTTCAGTATTTAGTTCAAATCAAAATTCATGAGCATTTCCATCTTTTGCGGTATAAATAGTGAAATTGTCCCGGTCAGCTGGAGACACGTGGATATTAAACTGTAGGTGTTTCCTAGTGCTTTTCACTTGCATCCAGTATTAGCACTTGGCTATTGTTAGACCCAAGTATGCCTCCAGTCCCTCTGTGATTCTGTATCAGGCATCACTAACTGACCGCCTGCAGACCAACCTCCTCCTGCAGCCTTGTTTGGCCCACACTGGTAATATTTTATTTTCAGTTGATTAGTTGCCAACATTTAAAATTCAGAGGACTTCCCTGGTGGTGCAGTGATTGGGAATCTGCCTGCCAATTCAGGGGACGCGGGTTCAATCCCTGGTCTGCCATGGAGCAACTAAGCCCGTGCGCTGCAGCTACTGAAGCCCGCGCACTCTAGGGCCTGCATGACGCAACTACTGAGGCCACATGCTGCAACTACTGGAGCCCGCGCGCCTAGAGCCCGTGCTCCGCAACAAGAGAAGCCACCACAATGAGAAGCCCACACACTGCAGGGGGAATAGCCACACTCACCACAGCTAGGGAAAGCCCACACACAGCAAGAAAGACCCAAAGCAGCCAAAAATAAATAAAATTTTAAAAATAAAATTCAGGAGATTACACATAAAGTTTCAGACTTTTGACTTCTATTGAAAACTCAGAAGATCCAACACCACCAGTTTCCACTTCCTACATGTCAACAATCTATTGGTTCCAAGCAGCGGCCACCCCACCTGGCTGCCCCCTACTCTCACACTTTGTATAGAATATAAACTCCCCAGAGTCCCCACAAAGCCCACTTCACTTATTACCTGCCTGGTCCCTGAAGACATCACTATTCTCAGTCTCTGTTCACAAGGTTGGTCATTAGAGGTGGAAAGACGGCTGGACAGGGGGGTTACTAAAAGGTGATGTCCTCCTGTTGAGTCAGTTTCAGTGTTATCATATCAGTCATAGTTGGGAAAAGTCATTTTTAGAAGATTCTAGAAAACTGTCCTCCTCCTTTCCATCCCCACTTTCCCCCATGAAGGACTCACCTGCTTCTGTGAAACTAAACCCAAGCTCCTCTTTTCTCCTTTAACCTCCAGAGGCACAAGTCTGTCCTCCCCACAGGCCAAAGAGGGGAATTCTGATACCCAGAGTCTCCAAAGTTCAAAAAGGAGCCATTTCAGGTCAGGCCTCCCATTCTGCCACAATGAGATGTAAACCACAGTCCACTGGGTACCACAGGCCTCCTCAGCCTTCAAGGCCGTGTGAAGAACATCGCCCATGACCTGCCTGGATAAGACAGGGCAACAGGGATGAGGGCCAATGGCTCTCTGGCCTGATTGCTCTCAGGACAAAACGCAGTTGGGGGTGGGAGACTGAGCCTGCCTGGGTTCAGCCCCCTCCTCGTGGCTCAGCTCATGATCAGGGCTCACCCAGTTGGCTCAACCCCACGTTAGGCTGCCTCCACACAAGACAAGTTTGACCCTCTGCCCTTCTCTGAGCCAGCCTTGTCAGAGCAGAGGGGTTAGAATTCTTGCCCATGGGCCTCTCTTTTCTCTGTGATGTAGGCACAGGGAGGTCAGGGGGGAGATCTTGAGGAGATATGCTTGATTCCTCTCTCTCTCCTCCCCCCCCCCCCCACCACCACATGCAATCCATCAGCAAGTCCGATGGCTCTGCCTCCAAAACAAGTCTTGACTGCATCTCTTCTGGTCCATTTCTACCACCCTCATCCCAGACACACTATTGCAATGACCTCCTAACCATCCCCCAGTCTCCACATTTGACCTCACGCCACCCATTCTCAACACAGCAACAAGAGTGAGTTTTCTAAACTGTAAATCAGATCTCATTTGCTTAAAACCCTCCCCCAAGACTTCTCATAACCCTTAGAATAAATTCTCTGCCATGACCTGTAAGGCCCAGTACGCTGTGGCCTTCACCTACCTTTTGAAATGCATTTCCTATAAGTCTTCCCCAAATTCATTACCCTCCAGCCTTTTTTTGTCCCTTGAACGCAGCCAGGCTTATCACCATCCCAGGGACTCCCTCTGCTTGGAACATTCACCCAGGTCTCAGCTAAAAAGTCACCTCCTAGGGGAGCCCTTCCTGAATCCCCCATCTAAAGGAGTTCACCCGTGGTCACTTTCATGCACATCACTCAGTTTTATTTTCCTGGCAGGACTAACATTATTTGAAATTTATCTCTTTTAAGTATGTGCTTTCTTGTCTATATATTTAGGGTCTCCCCCTACTAAGAATCTTTGTCCATGAGAACTAAGTGTCTGCCTTGTTTGATCCCTTTTCCCCCAGTGAGCAGCACACAGTAATATGCAATAATTGCTGTTGAATTAATTAACTAGTTAATTAACCAAGGGAGAGATGATAGGGGCATAAACTAAGGGCATTGAGAGTGAAATGGAGAGAATAAATGTGAGAGGTATTTAAGAATCACAATCAACAAGGCCAATTCTAAATAAGAGATGAGACAACAGAAGCCTTGGGCTCCAACACCTTAGTAGGTGGTGAAATACTTCATCAATATTGGTAATTTATGGGGAGGAGCAGGTTTGGAGGAGACCATAATGATTTCAACATTGGGAAGCTGACTTCCAGTTGATGGCCCGTTGTACACACATTTTGGAGAAATGAAAGGAGATTTGGGCAGCTGGCTGAGATTTGGGGAAGACATGGATGGTAGGTAAGTGGTAGGTCATCAGAGCTGTGGTCCAACCTTGAGTTCAATAAGAGGAGGACCGAGGATGCAACCCCAGGCAATTCAAAATGTAACAGGACAGGCTTCCCTGGTGGCGCAGTGGTTGAGAGTCCGCCTGCCGATGCAGGGGACACGGGTTCGTGCCCTGGTCCGGGAGGATCCCACATGCCGCAGAGCGGCTGGGCCCGTGAGCCATGGCCGCTGAGCCTGCACGTCCGGAGCCTGTGCTCCGCAATGGGAAAGGCCACAACAGTGAGAGGCCCACATACCGCAAAAAAAAAAAAAAAAAAAAAAAACTCTCCAGAAAGTGGGCATAGAGGGAACCTACCTCAACATAATAAAGGCCATATATAACAAACCCACAGCAAACATCATTCTCAATCGTGAAAAACTGAAAGCATTTCCTCTAAAATCAGGAACAAGACAAGGATGTCCACTCTCACCACTATTATTCAACATAGTTTTGGAAGTCCTAGCCACGGAAATCAGAGAAGAAAAAGAAATAAAAGGAATCCAAACTGGAAAAGAAGAAGTAAAACTGTCACTGTTTGCAGATGACATGATACTATACATAGAAAATCCTAAAGATACCACCGGAAAACTACTAGAGCTAATCAATGAACTTGGTAAAGTTGCAGGATACAAAATTAATGCACAGAAATCTCTTGCATTCCTATACATTAATGATGAAAAATTTGAAAGAGACATTAAGGAAACACTCCCATTTACCATTGCAACAAAAAGAATAAAACACCTAGGAATAAACCTACCTAGGGAGAAAAAAGACCTGTATGCAGAAAACTATAAGACACTGATGAAAGAAATTAAAGATGATACCAACAGATGGAGAGATATACCATGTTCTTGGATTGGAAGAATCAATATTGTGAAAATGACTATACTACCCAAAGCAATCTAAAGATTCAATGCAATCCCTATCAAGTTACCAATGGCATTTTTTACAGAACTAGAAAAAAAAAATCTTAAAATTTGTATGGAGACACAAAAGACCCAGAATAGCCAGAGCAGTCTTGAGGGGAAAAAAGGGAGCTGGAGGAATCAGACTCCCTGACTTCAGACTATACTGCAAAGCTATAGTAATCAAGACAGTATGGTACTGGCACAAAAACAGAAACATAGATCAATGGAACAAGATAGAAAGCCCAGAGATAAATCCATGCACCTATGGTCAACTAATCTATGACAAAGGAGGCAAGGATATACAATGGAGAAAAGACAGTCTTTTCAATAAGTGGTGCTGGGAAAACTGGACAGCTACATGTAAAAGAATGAAATTAGAACACTCCTTAACACCATACACAAAAATAAACTCAAAATGGATTAGAGACCTAAATGTAAGACGAGACACTATAAAACTCTTAGAGGAAAACATAGGCAGAACACTCTATGACATAAACCACAGCAAGATCCTTTTGATCCACCTCCTACAGTAATGGAAATAAAAACAAAAATAAACAAATGGGACCTAATGAAACTTCAAAGTTTTTGCACAGCAAAGGAAACCATAAACAAGATGAAAAGACAACCCTCAGAATGCGAGAAAATAGTTGCAAACGAATCAACGGACAAAGGATTAATCTCCAAAATATATAAACAGCTCATGCAGCTCAATATTAAAAAAACAAACAACCCAATCCAAAAATGGGCAGAAGACCTAAATAGACATTTCTCTAAAGAAGACATACAGATGAGGGGCTTCCCTGGTGGTACAGTGGTTGAGAGTCCGCCTGCCGATGCAGGGGACACGGGTTCATGCCCCGGTCCGGGAAGATCCCACATGCCACGGAGTGGCTGGGCCTGTGAGCCATGGCCGCTGAGCCTGCGAGTCCAGAGCCTGTGCTCTGCAACGGGAGAAGCCACAATAGTGAGAGGGCCGTGTACCGCAAAAAAAAAAAGAAGACATACAGATGGCCAAGAAACACATGAAAAACTGCTCAACATCATATCAAAACTACGAGGTTATCACCTCACACCAGTTAGAATGGACATCATCAGAAAATCTACACACAACAAATGCTGGAGAGGGTGTGGAGAAAATGGAAACCTCTTACAGTGTTGGTGGGAATGTAAATTGATACAGCCACTATGGAGAACAGTATGGAGGTTCCTTAAAAAACTAAAAATAGAATTACCATATGATCCAGCAATCCCACTACTGGACATATTCGCAGAGAAAACCATAATTTGAAAAGACACATGCACCCCAATGTTCATTGCAGCACTATTTACAATAGCCAGGTCATGGAAGCAACCTAAATGCCCATCGACAGATGAATGGATAAAGAAGATGTGGTACATATATACAATGGAATATTACTCAGCCATAAAAAGGAATGAAATTGGGTCAGTTGTAGAGACGTGGATGGATCTAGAGACTGTCCTACAGAGTGAAGTAAGTCAGAATGAGAAAAACAAATATCATATATTAACACATATATGTGGAACCTAGAAAAATCGTACAGATGAACCGCTTTGCAGGGCAGAAATTGAGACACAGATGTAGAGAAGAAACCTATGGACACCAAGGGGGGAAAGCGGCAGGGGGGTGGGGGTGGGGGTGTGATGAATTGGGCGATTGGGATTGACATGTATACACTGATGTGTATAAAATTGATGACTAATAAGGACCTGCTGTATAAAAAAATAAATTAAATAAAATTTTAAAATTAAAAAAGAAAATGTAACAGGGCAGACAAAGCAGAAGCAGAAAAGGATCCTAAGGAGTGTCTGGAGAGACAGGAGAAGAGCCAGGAGAGTGTTGTTAGGGAGAAACAAACATTTCAAGGAGAAGAGAGCAGTCAATAGTTTCAAAGGCAAGAAAGATCCTGAAGATACAGACTGGAAGGTGTTGCCCTTGCAATTTGGGGATCACTAGAGGCCTCCTTAGAGCAGTTTCAGTGGCGGGCTCTGGATGGACACCAGATTGGAGGGGGCTGAGGAGTGAATGAGAGGGAAGTTCATGGAGACAGTGATGGAGTAGAAGTTCCTCCAATCAATCTGGCTTTGAATGGAAAGTCAAAGATGTGGTAATAGCCCAGGGGGACAAAGGGTCAAAGAATGATTTTTCATTGGAAAAGACGGGCCTGTACGTAGCCCAAACCTGTAATTATATGTGAGTCTATAACGTGGTTTAAATTCTCTCCCACGGGGCTGCTAATGACCATGCAAATCACTGAAGGCAGTGTGTTCTAGGTACTCAGCAATATCTTTGGTATGAATGAATGTTGAAACTGCCCAAGAAAAGAAACCCTTGAGCCAGGTACCAAATTCCTCCTCCAACATGGGAGAGTAAAAGGAACAGATGACAGTGAGAAAGAAGTAATGAGTGGTGTCATGGATAATATAACCCTAAAAGTCTTGGAGGGGTAGAGGGTGAAGTCTGCTTTAAGGGCCTTTGAATTCCCCTGCCTGGCTTTGATAAACAGAAGCTGAGCAGAACAATGCAATAATAACTACAAAAAGACACTGGAACTGTTATCCGGATTTTACCTCTAGCTTTATTATCGACTATGTGACCTCTTTTCAGGGCTCAGTTCCCCATCTGTACTTTAGGGACATTAACCTAGACCTTCTCTGAGCACGCACCACCTCTGACGCTCTCTCTCAAGCCAATCTACCTGGATTTAAATTCCAGCTCTGCTATTTTCTACCTGTGTGACCTTGGGTAAGTTACTGAACTTTTCTGTGTCTTGTTTCCTCTTATTTTTTTATATAAATTAATTTTTTTATTTTTGGCTGTGTTGGGTCTTCGTTGCTGCGCGCGGGCTTTCTCTAGTTGCGGCGAGCAGGGGCTACTCTTCGTTGTGGTGTGCGAGCTTCTCATTGCAGTGGTTTCTCTTATTGTGGAGCACGCGCTCTATGAGCGCGGGCTTCAGTAGTTGTGGCATGAGGGCTCAGTCGTTGTGGCTCATGGGCTCTAGAGCGCAGGCTCAGTAGTTGTGGTGCACAGGCTTAGTTGCTCCGCGGCATGTGGGATCTTCCCAGACCAGGGCTCAAATCCATGTCCCCTGCATTGGCAGGCGGATTCTTAACCACTGCACCACCAGGGAAGTCCCCTCATTTTTAAAAGAGGGTTAATAGTTGTCCTACGTCCTAGGGTTGTTGTGAGGATGAAATGAAGAATAATATATATAAAGTCCTTAGGTTAGTGCTGGGGACATAGAAAGCACTGTATTGCATTAGCTAACGTCATCACTATGGTAGCCACTTGGTTGAGGAGAAACCCCCAAGTGAGTGGGTGAAGCATGCTGGTCTCATCTAGAAGGGCAGGAAAGACGGGAATCTAGAACAGGCATAGGCCACCTTTTTCTGTAAAGGACCAGACAGTAAATAATTGAGGTTTTGTGGACGATCTGGTCTCTGTTACAACTACTGAACTCTACCATTGTGATGGAAAACAGCCCCAGACAACATGCAAACCAATGAGAGTGAATGTTTTCCGATAAAACTTTATTTACAAAAATAAGTAGCGGGCCCCATTTGCAGACCCCTATTCTCAAACAAGGAACCCTGGGAAAAGGGATGGTGAGTTTTCCTCTCTGGTGTGTAGAACTAAGAAATGTCATGCCTCCAGACCCAGACCAGAGGTCTGACCACTCGTGGCTATAAACTCACCAAGAAAGTAAAGCTTCCAACTCAGAACAAGCAAATAATAAACGAGTTTTGAAAATAATTAAAATTAAAAATTGATTGTCTGGGCCAGAGCAGATTTATGCAAAGGGCCCTGGCTCCATAGGGAGTGAAAGGAGGGTTTCTAAGCTCTGTGTTGAACAAGCTA
This sequence comes from Pseudorca crassidens, assembly GCF_039906515.1. Lineage (NCBI taxonomy): Eukaryota > Metazoa > Chordata > Mammalia > Artiodactyla > Delphinidae > Pseudorca > Pseudorca crassidens. The sequence goes on along the minus strand of NC_090297.1, from coordinate 30,581,625 downwards.
AGCATTTTTTCAGATTATTCCCAGCATAAAATGCCAAAGGGAATAGGCTCCATTTATTATTTCCTTAAAAAAATCAATGGGCTGAAACATTCCCTCTAGACCTATAATATTTATTTCAATGTTCTGTCAATAAGTATAACAAGGTTAGCTTTCTATCAGTTTAGTTGGAAGAATCATTTGAGGGAAGTTCTATTTGTTAAGCTCGATTACAGAAAGCAATCAATAGGGGAAAATTCCCTGGTCACTACAGGGAAGAAATATAGAGCTCAGAGGAGCCATCCCAGGAAGGAGATTGATGCCACCGCCCCATCCTTCCCTCCTTCCCCCAGAAGTAGGAGATGTGGGTGCAACATTGAATGACGGAGTGTCCCCATCTGGTGCTGACAGAGAAATGGAGGCCCAGAGAGAGAAAAGGAATTATTCAGAGTCCTAGAGTACCAGAATCCAAACTAAAATCTAGCTATGCTGATCTCAGATTTCCCCCAGATCCTGAGTTGTTCAGTTGACTCAGGTTGGACAGTGGGATACAGAGACCCACACAGAAAGGATTTTTTTCTTTCATTTGAACTCAGCTTCGTTGAACAGAGCTTTTCAAAAGACAGATGAAGGTAGGAGGTCTCAGAAGGGTATTGAAAGAACAGAATAGAAATATGCCATCTATGAATTGGGGATTCCTAGGGACTTGGAGATTTGGGGGAGATGTCTCACCATTTTACCCTCACCCTCCAACACACACACACATGCGCACACATATATGCATCCCTGGCTGAATTGTCCAGTACGTCCTGCCTCCTAGAAATTGAGTCTCACCTTTTGGCATTGCTGCTGGAATGGGCTGGATGGACTCACACAACTATGCCTAAGTCTTCCATGAAATGAGTCACAGGAGACACGGATTCTGGGGTCAGAAGACTTGATGAGTTGACTTAGCCTCACCGTACTCTTGGCTGAGCAAAGTCATTTCACCTCTCCAATGTCCTCTTTCCCAAGTATAAAATGGGAGTAATAACGACACCTTACTCATAAGTAAGAATATAAGGAATGTATGCTATTGCAATACAGATAAAAATGATTAGTAGTATTATTGATTGTTGAATTATTATTAATAGCATTTATTGGATGCTTTTTGTATGCCACACATTGAACCGATATACTTTTTATCACATTTAATTTTCACAACACTATAAGGAAGATGACATGAATATCTCCATGTTACAAGTATGGAAAATAAGGCTTGGAGGTTAAATAACTTGCCCAAGGTCACAAAGCTAGGAAATGGTGGGATGAAGACTTGAACTCAAGTTATCCAACTCCAAAGCCTAACTTATAACTTCTATAATCAGGATACAGTAGATCCTGATCCAGAAGGAGAAAGTTGCCTTCTTTACCCCACCTTCATCCCACAGTCACCGTCTCATTCAGAAAACCTGGGTCTTAGGATGCATGTGGGTCTTCATTTCCCATTCCTAGGTCTTCACGGCCTTGACTATCCAAATAAAGCTTCAGTGAGTCAAGTGCTTAGTGGAGACTGTCCAAAGCCATGCTCCATCAGTAAGAGGTCTTGGACTTTAGCTAACTAGTCCCTCACTTAGACTAAATTATCCCAAACTGAAAGTAACAACAACTGGCCTATCACTGAGGTTGGGTGTTGCTGGGGGAATTTGGGGAGAAAAACTTAACTAATGTGTTTGTTTGAACAAATATTTATTGAGTTCCTAACATGTCAGGCATTATTTTAGACACTAGAAATACAAATATATTCAACAGACTGCTCAACATTACTATTTTGGTGTTCCTCAGCATATCTAAAACTGAATTCAATACCTCACCAACCAGTTACCCAGGCCAGAAACCTAGGAATCATCAGACTCTGCTCCACCTCTCACCTGGCCCAGCATACCCTGACTGCCCCTGAGTCCATATACAGTCACATTACTTTGACCACTTGAAGCCCCCCATTTCTTGATGGCAAGAAATCCAGTCTTTCAAAGAGTTATCTTCCGGGCTTCCCTGGAGGTGCAGTGGTTGAGAGTCCGCCTGCCGGTGCAGGGGATGTGGGTTCGTGCCCCGGTCCGGGAGGATCCCGCATGCCACAGAGCGGCTGGGCCCATGAGCCGTGGCCACTGGGCCTGTGCGTCCGGAGCCTGTGTTCTGCAACGGGAGAGTCCACAACAGTGAGAGGCCCGCGTACCGCAAAAAAAAAAAAAAAAAAAGAGTTATCTTCCGCTCTACTTCCTTGTATCTCCTCTACCAAGTATTTTCTGGAACCGTAAGGGCTGCCACCATGTTCCGTAAATCAGTCCTGACTCCTGCTCTTTGCAGCGCTTATCAGCTACACACCAGAGCCTTGGGACTCAAGAGCCTTGCAGGGGTGCCCTTAAGAGGGGCTCAAACAGAGCTGGAGCCCAGAGGCTTTGCTCTGCTGAAGAGAACAGTCTCTCTCTGTCAGGCTAAACTAGGAAGGTCCCGCCGCAGTGCTCTTGAGCATCACATTGCTTCAATATTCAATGATCAAGGTCTTTGATTCACATTTACAGCCTTTTCCTCCCAGAAGATAGCTACTAACAAGGAATACAAGCTGGGCGTGTCTTAGAGCCACTGACTGGCCTTAGAGAGAACAATGAGTGCACAAACATGTGTGCATGCACTAAGGGTAAGCGCTGAACAAATTGATTTGAAACCAATCAACGGAACTCTTGTCTTATTGATTCTGTTCCTTAAATATCCATTTACTCCTCTCTCCATCTCTACCACCACCATCATATGAGTCCAGACCACCACCATCTCTTGTCTGGACTATTGGAATTGCCTCCAAACCAGACTACCTTGTCCACTCTTTCCCTTCCAATCCATTCTCCTCACAGCCACGAGAGTCAACTCTCTAAAATGCAAATCTGATCATGCACTACCTTTGCATAAAATGCTTTAAGGGCTTTCATTGCACTTAGGACAAAATTTAAAATCCTACTGTCTTATTCTGTTCCCCACAAAACACACCCTGAGACATGGACCTGAGTGCAGGAAGTAGTCCCAAGGAGCATAAGAAAAGTAGAGAATGGGGTAGGTTCACAGGAAGTAGAAAAGTTCTAGACTTATTCCCCATTGCCCCTATTATGTAACAGCAACCCTAGCTCCTTTCTTTGTATGCTGGTCAACTAGCATGAAGAATCCAAAATGACTAGCTGGAAGTCTTTGTTTTAGGTTCAATGGAATCCTTACTCTTTCCCCTTTTGGACTAGGGGACCTCTAGTCTCACAGAGCCTTAAGATTCTAGGACAGGAAGCATAAGTTTCCTCAAGGTGGCCCCTGGAAGGGATGGTGAGAGAGCCCAATCCCACTTTCACCCCTTGGTTCTCAAGTCCATATATTCTAGCTATTGCAACACAACATGACTTAACGGCCATTAGTGTAATATATATACTGCATCCTAGAAAAACAGAATCTTAACCTTGCAGGGTACTATTTTTCAAGCCACCACTTTGCTCAGTTTTTAAGGGGCTATTACAGTATTCTATCAGACAGCATCTTCCAGGTGATACAATATACAATAGGACCAATGAATCTCAACGTCAGGTGTCCACTGTCATACCTCCTTTGCTATAAAGTGGGTCCCTTGGTCTGAGATGATGTTATGTGGAAGCCCAGGTCAGTAAATCAAGTACTCTGTAAGCCTTTGGACAGTAGTACTGGAATAGGAACCGCAGGCAGGGAAGGCAAATCCATATCCAGAGCATTTGTCATTCTCAGTAAGTACAAATTGCTGCCTCTTGCAGGGGAACTTGTCATCAAGTAGCTGGTCATTTGCTACAAGGATCAGTATCACACTGAGCGTTCTGAGGCTGTTGGTTTCTTCTGCTGACAGGTCATACATTTAGCAGGTACATTAGCTAGATCAGCCTTAGTGAGAGGTAGCCCACGTTGTTAGACCTATGCATAGCCTCCATCCCCACCACCATGCTACTCCTTACATGGGCCTTTTGTGCACAGGTGGCATGACTGAGGACGGAGGCTGGATGTCAGAAACATCCAACATTTAGGGATTTTTTTCAAATAGTAAATTACATTTTCTTTCAGTTACAGAGCCTTAGGGCCAAAAGGTGGTATTCGGAAAATAGCACACAGGAGAGAAACACCAGTGAGAAGCCGGCTGTAAGTACACCAGTGTGCTCTAAGTAGAGTGAGCATGGGGTCCCGAGAGTGGCAGTCTAAGGAGACGCATCTCTCTGCTACGCTCTGGGTTTACACCCATTCACCTGCCTGCCAGAGCAGCTGCCTCTACACCACTGACCAGTGACCAGAGCCAAGAACTCATCCTGCAAACAACACTATAAGGAAGTACCGTTCCCTTTAGGAGTCCTCTTGTCCTCTTGTTTGATGCCTTTTATACACTGGATACAAAATTCTGTGTCCATTCCCGTAGGGCCATCCACACCCCTTATCCCCAGCCTTCTTATCTCTGATCATTCAATCTGGCTTCTTCTAGGCCCTCAAGCAATTCACCACTGCCCAATAGAATATGTATACCCTCACCTCAGACCTCCATAAAAAGCTGACAACCAAACGGTACTGCTTGAAGCTCTACCTAGTGAGAGACATTCTCTCAACCCTGTCCTTTAGGGCCACCAACATATTGAGCTGACCCATCTGTGAACCAACCCAGGATTTTTCCTTCTCCGTCATCAGCTGGTCATGAGTTCTCTTCACAAGGTGGTAGATCAAAGCCAAGGGGAAGGTGTTGGCTCAAGAAAGACAGATGACATGGGAGGATAATGCACCTGTGAGTGTACTTACTGGTGCCCCCTTGACCTGTGCAAATCTGACTCATATGTACCATTTCCCCTATACAATGGACTGCTGATGAATCTATCCAACCTTGTGACACAGATCTTATAATATCTAGCTCACGATGGGCAGCTCTGGCCATATAGTCCCCTAGTGGCCCATGGTCAGGTAGTCGATCTCTGCTAGGGCCCAGTAACATTCCAGGAGCTGGTTTTCAAGCTTCAAGTCGTTTCTGCTACAGAAGACCTGGCCTTGCTCCGTAATTCTCCTAATAGCTCTTGCCAGACTCTAACATGAATGCCTCTGACAATATCATAATTATCAAGTCACAAGGCCCAAGCAGTGGGACAGATGACACTGCAGCCCAGACTTGCTGCTGAACCCTCTTTTGATCTAGGACCCATTCAAAACTGGCAACCTCCTAAGCCCCTCAATAAATGGGTTAGAACACTACTTCCAACCGTGGTAGACATTGCCTCAAAACTCCAGAGAGGCCCACCAAGCACTGTCCTCTTTCTCAGTGTAAGGATATTCAAGGAGCAACACCTCTAAAAGCTTTACCAGTGTATCCAGCCCTGAATCTTTGCAGGGCTTTTCTCCCCCTCCTGACATGCTTTTCTCCTTTTAGGGCATCCAGGGTACTTGCTACCTCCCATTCATTGGGTTTGATGAAAATGATGCCACCAATACAGTAGATCAGCCTGACGTTTTTGAAATGTCAAGAAAATGGAGGTCCTTTTCGATGATATCGTGACAGAAAGTGAGAAAATTAACATAGGCTTGGAGTAAGACAGTGAATATATTTTGTTGTCCTTCCCATGTGAATACAAACTGCTTCTAATCCTTTTTCCTGATGTGAATTACAAAGATCCAATGCTGCATATTAAATGCTAAAGGCTATGTTGATCTGTTCTAGTAAAGATACCATTTCCAGCGCAGCAGCTACAACGGGGGCTCTCACTGTCACCATCGTGACCAGTCTGGATTTTTCAGGGGCCATACCGATGAATTGAACAAGAATCTGATGGGGAAAATCAACCCTGAATCCCTTACGTCTTTGATGGCAGCACTAATTTCAACAATGCCACCTAAGATTTGGAATTGCTTCAAAGTTAGCATCTCGGCCGCGGAGTTGGAGAGCACTTTTAAAGGCCTCCACTTGGGCTTCTGACCATAACGTTCAGAACTTATACACTATATTGTATACTTATTTTATACAAATTTTACATTCAGAAACCAGGAAAATGAACAAAGAGCCAGAGGTAAGCTATGCCCTAACTCTAATACAGGGGTCATTGTGGCATTTAGGTTCTCAGGTCAGACCCTAAATCGAATGATCTTCAAAAGACCTTATGTTCTTCCTTTCTCCCAATGTTACTCTGAAAAGTAGCCGAAGGTCTCTTTAGAGGAAGAGTGGGAAAATATTTATTGTATATACTCAAAGCGATATTGCAGGGTCTTTCCTCAATGGCCACTGGCGCCCCCTTCAATCAGTGGATTCTGAACAAGAGGCTCAGATCTGAAAAATGGGAAAAGATTCATTAATGTCTACTGCAAAAGCTGTCATAAGTCTTTTGTTCACCTGCTCTTGATCTTTTTTTTTTTTTTTTTGGTTACATAAGTCAAGCAATACCCTTGTTGGCTGCCCATCTATCTAGCCCCTAGGAACATGGTCTATTAGCTAACAGCACAGATCCTTTTGGGTCAAGGCCTCTAGCAACTTTGCTACTTGTGGTAAACAAGTCCACCTTTCCTCTATCAGTTATCTGCTGGCATGTGGTCCTTGCTGTTCCATAATACTATCAACCCCATTGTCATCAGGGAACCCAGTTCCATGGCAGTACGTCTTACCATTAACCTTCACCTCCAGAAGATGACCACCCTTGAGATCCTCAGTGATGCTCTATACCCCTGACTAGCTCATTCCTTCTTACTTTAGTGAAAGGAATATCCTCTGGACCAGAGGACATAGTCAGCTGGCCTCACAGTCTTGGGCCACATCTCTAAATCCTCTGACCATTTCCTCAATATGCTTCCAAGGCAATTCCACCATCTCCACCTAGTTTACTGCAGGCCACCATTATGTCCAAGCTTCATGGAGATATCCCTGAAGTATGTTAGCACTGGTTCGAAGTGTCATTGCCAGACGTTAAATCCTAACTCCCAGGAAAGTGTTCCTTTACCAGTAAACATTCCCCAGTCTAGACTTATTATTCCCACCCACCGCCACCCCAGCCCAAAACCTCAGGATCCACCTCTGTGTATATAACCCTGGGTCCTACGGGTACATACTGACAGTTCATGCTGCTCTTCGGGTAAAAAAGCTGTTTCCATCAGGAGCAGGATCTGAATTCCCCCGCTCAAGCTATGCTGAAATCGGACCCCAGTTAGTTTTTCTATTAATATTTCTATGATAACCGTGGGAGTCACATGTTAAGGATACTGGAGTCACAAAACAGAATTAAGGGAGTCCCTAATTGCCACTTGGAAGAAAGTCACCAGTGATTGGGAACATCTATTTTGGAATCAAGAAATAATTTTGATTCTGTTAAAATATTGAGATGCTAAGGGTTTCCTCTTACAGCAGTTGGCTTTACCTTAGCTAATATAATGCTCTAGTTACCTCCATGCCTTAGAACCCAGGACAAACTGACCCAAGAAGTCAGTTTTGACTGAAGTCAAGAAGTCACTTCTTGACTGACTTCAAGAAGTAGGAGGAAAAATTTCCCTTACATCTAAATTCTATCTCATAACCCCTCATTCTTCAGGATTAACCTTCTCCCAGGATGATTGAAATTGGGAATGCCAGTCCCTTCCCAGAGAAATCTCAGCCCCCACCCACAAAGATATGATCAGGCCCTAAAGCCCCCAAAAGACCATTAAACAATTATCCAACATTAATATATTTCCCAAAGTTTGAACTTCCAGCCTTCATACCACACCTGGGTCCTCAACAGCCCCGCAGTTTGGGCGAGGCTGTGCTCAGCCCAGTTTCTTTTATTCTCTCACCAACATTTCAAAAACTCTTACCCATGCTCATCCTTTCCCAAAAATAATAATAATAATAAGATTTTTGAATCAAAGGAAAAGGAAGAGAAGTAAGAAGAGAAAATGGAGGGCTTCCCTGGTGGCGCAGTGGTTGAGAGTCCGCCTGCCGATGCAGGGGACACGGGTTCATGCCCCGGTCCGGGAAGTTCCCACATGCCGCGGAGCAGCTGGGCCCGTGAGCCATGGCCGCTGAGTCTGCGCGTCCAGAGCCTGTGCTCCACAATGGGAGAGGCCGCAACAGTGAGAGGCCTGCGTACCGCAAAAAAAAAAAAAAAAAAAGAGAGAAAACGGAAAAGGAAGAAAGAGGAGGAGAGATAAGAGGACCGTTTGTAAAAGATGCGACTGTGCTATCTGTATCCCACAAATTATCCACCCTGGAGACTTCAGAAGACATCTTCTGTTTTGTCAGAGTCAAGGCCAAGAAGTAGTAGCCTGTCTGAGAAAGTATTCAATACCTGGAATCTCGAAGATTGATTCTGGCCTTGACTCGGCCACCCATTGACCCTTAGTCTTGTCAGCTTGCTGGGTCTTGGTTTTGGCACCTGGAGGTTAACTCCTATTTCTCAGGCCACACAAGAATGACAGCAAACCATAGCCCAAAAGAGCAAGAAATGGATGTGCCATCACTGGCATCAATGTCACTGCCACTGCGGCTATCACTGCACCACTATCAGCACCATTCAATCATTCACGCACCAAATATCTCTTGCATGGTCTGGGATAAAAGCGTAACAAGGAAGTCAGAGCCCCTGCTCTCCTAGAGCTTACATTCTAGTGCAAGAAGCAATTTGGTATCACATAATCAAATAAATTAGTGTATAATGATAAACTGACATAAATATTCTGAAGGAAAGCAAACCACTGTATGAGAGCAAATAAAGAATGAATTGATTTAACTGCTTCTCTGAGAAATGCAAATCGAAACTATAATGAGGTATCATCTCACACCTGTCAGAATGGCCATCATCAAAATATCTACAAACAATAAATGTTGGAGAGGGTGTGGAGAAAAGGGAAACCTCTTGCACTGTTGGTGGGAATGTAAATTGATACAGCCACTATGGAGAACAGTGTGGAGGTTTCTTAAAAAACTAAAAATAGAACTACCATATGATCCAGCAATCCCACTACTGGGCATATACCCAGAGAAAACCATAATTCAAAAAGAGTCATGTAGGGCTTCCCTGGTGGCGCAGTGGTTGAGAGGCCGCCTGCCGATGCAGGGGACGCGGGTTCGTGCCCCGGTCCGGAAAGATCCCACATGCCGCGGAGCGGCTGGGCCCGTGCGCCATGGCCGCTGAGCCTGCGCGTCCGGAGCCTGTGCTCTGCAATGGAAGAGGCCACAGCAGTGAGAGGCCCGAGTACAGAAAAAAAAAAGAGTCATGTACCACAATGTTCATTGCAGCTCTATTTACAATAGCCAGGACATGGAAGCAAACTATGTGTCCATCAACAGATGAATGGATAAAGAAGATGTGGCACATATATACCATGGAACATTACTCAGCCATAAAACGAAACGAAATTGAGATATTTGTAGTGAGGTGGATGGACCTAGAGTCTGTCATACAGAGTGAAGTCAGAAAGAGAAAAACAAATACCGTATGCTAACACATATATATGGAACCTAAGGAAAAAAAAAAAAGGTCATGAAGAACCTAGGGTCAAGACGGGAATAAAGACACAGACCTACTAGAGAATGGACTTGAGGATACGGGGAGGGGGAAGGGTGAGCTATGACAAAGTGAGAGAGTGGCATGGACATATATACACTACCAAACGTAAAATAGATAGCTAGTGGGAAGCAGCCACATAGCACAGGGAGATCAGCTTGGTGCTTTGTGACAACCTAGAGGGGTGGGATAGGGAGGGTGGGAGGGAGGGAGATGCAAGAGGGAGGAGATATGGGAACATATGTATATGTATAACTGATTCACTTTGTTATAAAGCAGAAACTAACACACCATTGTAAAGCAATTATACTCCAATAAAGATGTTTAAAAATAAAAAAGAAGAAGATGTGGTATACATATATACAATGGAATACTACTCAGCCATAAAAAAAGAATGAAATGATGCTATTTGCAGCTACATGGATGGATCTAGAGATTATCATGCTAAGCAAAGTAAGTGAAAGACAAATACCATATGATATCACTTATATGTGGAATCTAATATATGACACAAATGAACTTATTTACGAAAAAGAAACAGACTCACAGACATAAAAAACAGATTTATGGTTGCCAGGGGGATGGTGGGGATGGGGGAGCGTTGGATTGAGAGTTTGGGATTAGCAGATGCAAACTATTATATATAGAATGGATAAATAACAAGGTCCTACCGTATAGCACAGGGAACTGTATTCAGTATCCTGTAATAAACCTTAATGGAAAAGAATATGAAAAAAATATATATGTATAACTGAATCACTTTACTGTATACCAGACACTAACACAACATTGTAAATTAACTATACTTCAATTTAAAAAATGCTTCTCTGAAGACATAACACTTGAACTGACATCTGAAACACGAGCGGGAGTGAACCAGACAAAAAAGAGAGGGTGGAGGAAGAACATTTCAAGCAGATGGTAGAGCAGGTGCCAAGGTTCTGTGATGGGGGGAGAGAGAGATGAAAGTGTTGGTGGAAGTGAAAGGCCAGCATAGAGGGATCACAGAGGCCAAGGGGGAGGTTGCCATGAAATGAGGCTGGAGAGGCAGGCAAGGGCCAGGTCCTGTGGGCCTTAAGACCTCATTCAAGATTTGGGGAAGACTTATAGGAGGCCAGTGAAGGAGGAATTTGGTGTTTGGAAGAGATCACTTTGGCTGCACTGTAGATAATGGACCGGAAGCGGCAAGAGGAGAAGCAAAAATACAAGTGAGGAACCCTTCCCAGGCACAAGCCGATGGAGGCTTAGACCATGGGTGTAAAAATCAACAGGATTTGGGTGATGGGTGGATGATGGGCTGAGAGCAGCTGTTGCTGACATCTTGTGCTCTCAGCACCTCATGAAATTTGCAAGGTTCTTTTGGTTTTGCACAACGGAATCTCATCTTACATAGGGGTTAGATTTTGAAGTCTGTGCATAAGATAAGAATTGCGTAGTCAAAAGTCCCTTTGAAAAACTCTTAAACCACTCATAAAGTCCAGCATCTATGGGTTTGTTTACAGAACGATGAACAAGAATTTTTAGGCACACCAAAGTTAGAGAGACATTGAACTAGAATAAAGAAAGCCACAGAAGGAAAGCCCATATGCAAATGTCTGGGCATTCAAATCACTCTGCCTTGAAGACAACTATTCAAAGACTTAGCAGTGAATGAGGTGATGGGATGGGGTGGGGGGAGAGGGAGAATATATATATGGAGAGGAGAAAGGGGTAGGAATCTTTAAAATGCTCCCACTTTCCTGAATATTTATTCCATTCAATTTTAATATGAAGCCTTTATAACTCTAACACATTCCTTAGAATTCATTAGAATTCGTTTCTTATGTTAGGTGGCCTGTGTTTAGGTTGTCCGCTCCAACAACTATTCCTCTTTCCCTGACAGTGAGTTCTTTCCAAAGAGCCCTGCCCCCATCTCACTCCAGATCTACCTGAAATAAGGTAGATCTAAGATGAGCTCAGCTAGCTTGGGTCAAGCCAGGACCCTGTATCAGTCAGGCTACAAGGTCATGCTACCGTGACAAACAACCCCTTCATGGTAGTGGCTTCACACAACAAAGACGATTTCTTACTCTTGCACATCATGGGTCAGCTGGGGCTCTGCTCATGGCTCCTTACCCGACTGAAGGGAGCGGACACCAATTCCAACATTGCCAGTCACCGAGGCAGAAGGAAAGAACTCTGGAGAGAGCTCCACACAGCAATTAAATGCCCAGACATGGCATGAGTCACTTCCACTCACAACCCATGGGCCAAAATTAATCACCAGTCTGCACCCAACCACAAGAGGGCCAAGAAGTACAATCCTTCCATGTGTTCAGCAGGTACGTAGCCGAAATATTTGACAAACAACACTAATGACTTCCACATGCTGTAAACGTACAATGACAAGAAAGAGGAGAGACGAGCCTTAATTATTAAGTCTGTGTTTGGATCCTGGGCCCTGTGCAACTATGTGGATGAATAAAATGTGCCCCACTCGTGCCCCAGGGGGCAGAGTCTGTGCCCAGAAATAGACTCCCAGACACATTTGGATCTGCTCTCTTGGAAATTAAAGAGATGTTCCAATAGAGGCAGCTGACAGCCTAAGGTTTGGCTCGACTACCTCTCTACCCCTTCCCCAGGCTCTATGGGGACCAAACACAGCCTGAGGGAGCTCACTCTGTCACCAAAAATCTCTGACATCTCCTGGAAGTGCCCCGGCTAGGAATAGTGAATCCCTGCCCTCAAGGAGCTCCCAGCATAATGACTGTTATATGTTGTGGTTGATAGTTTCCAAATATGGTCATTGACTATTCCCTTTCATCCCTAGACACAAATGATGCTCTTCCCATCAACAGGTGGAAACTATTTCCCTTCCCCTTGAATCAGGCCAGCCTGGTGGTGACTTGCTTTGACCAGTAGAATGCAGCAGAAATGAGGTTCTCAGCCTTCCAAACCCAGGTCTTAAGAGGAATGGTCACTTCCAGGTCTTCCCCCCTTGAAGTCCAGCTGCCATATTATAAGGAAGCCAAAGCTAGACTACTAAATGATTAGAGGCCAGAAGGAGAGAGGCCCTGGAGGATAAGTGGGGCTCCCAGCTGAGTGCAGCCACACAAGTGACCTAAACTTCACCAGATGGAGCTGAACTGCCCAGTCGAGGCCAGTCATGAGGAAAAAAGTCAATTATTATTTGTAGCCACTAAGTCCTGGGTTGGTTTGTTACACAGCAATGGGTAAGTGAAAAACACACAGTATCAGAAGTATATGCATGGTCCTAAAGGAGCCCAGAGAAAGAGGATCTCAGATTACCCTAAGAGGTATTTTAGATTGGGTTCTCTGGGAACAGACTTAGAAATAATGTTGCAAGAGGTTTATGGGGGTGGAAGAAGCAGAGGAGTGCTCTGGAGCAATAAACCTATAAATAAGTACAGAAGCTAGCAATTGACCAGCAACGGTGGTTGCATCTTTGTACCCCCCTCCTCAGTCAGCATTGGCTGGGGGCTGGCCCTGGCAGGGGGCATAACTTTAGGCAAGGTGCCTTCTGTAACTGAGAAGCGTTCCCATGGAAGGAAACAGCTGTAAGCTCTCAGAGCCAGTGTTCTCAGTAGCTGAGGACAGAGGTGCCAGGCCTGAAGAGGGGAGCTGGGAGGCAAACACAGTGTCTTCCAAAGGAGGTGATCCAATGGCACTTGACGGGGGACAGGAAGGTGCCTGGTGACGTGAGGAAAAGGAGAGAGTTTCCAGGCAAAGGAAACAGCAAAGCCAAAGGCTCAGAGGTGGTAGCCTTCATGGCAGGTACAAAAAGAAAAATACATAAAAGAGGAGGTAAGAGATGAAGCAACACTGAGCCCCAAAATGTGGACTTCATCCAGAGGCAATGAAGAGCTGCTGAAGAGTTCTAAGCATGGCAGAGACGGGATGAGATGTGTTTTAGAAAGATTCCTCTGTTGGCAACATGGAAGGTGGACCGGCAGAGTAGAGACTAGAGGCAGAGGGACTGCCAGTGACGCAGGAGAGAAATGAAGCTTAACACCTGGCTCCTGCTGATGTAGCCTGGCCCAGCCCTGAAGTGACTCCTTCCCTTAGCAGGTGGGTTCTGTTGGGTTGCCAGAAGGGGAGGGGGAGTAGAACTTGAGGGTAAGGGGCAGGATGTTACATGATGCTTGGCTTCTTGCAAGGTAGAAGCCTCTGCATCCTCTTCAAGCATGGGGAGCTCTAGCCTCAAGTGGGAAAGCAAAGGACACTCGGCTGCCTCAGAGGGCTCAGCGTGACCTGGCATCTGAAGGCATTCAGGTTCATCAGCCCAGATGTCCCTGTCCCAACTGTTAGAGCCCTACTCCTTCCCAATCAAATATTGCCCTGACCAATCAAGGCATAGCCAACTTGCTATGTTGAGAATTCAATTTTCTCTGGAAATCTGCTACTCTCGTAATTAAACCCTGGGCCAAACTTCAGTTTTTTCTGCCCTCCAGCTGCAGAAGAAAGTCTGTTTATCGATGGCAAGCAGGCCCTCTGGCTTTTACACTTCACCTCAAATTGGTGATGAAACACCCTCAGCCTTCATTGTCTTTTTCCAATGCACTGATAGCCCCCAGCAACAATCGTCTAATTCCGTATTCTTTATCATTATGATTTCCTCTGAGCCTCTCCAGTGTCCGTGATACTACTCCTATCAGTGTGTTCCCTTCCAACAGTGCCTGTCCCAGTTCACCGCTGGGAAAAGTGTGAACAATTGCACTGCTGGAGCATGTCAGGGGCTTATTAGGACTTCTGCCTACCACCAGCGATGGGGTTCTCATTACCAACTGGCCAGTGGGTGATACAACTCCAAACTCCCGCTTTAGAGTCTGTTTCCTAGGAACCACTCCTAGCACCAACTGTAGTAGGAGGTCAGGTTCCCTAGAAACAGATCAAAGATGGAGATGTGCATGCGGGGGTTGGCGGGGGGCAGGGGGCTTCTTGGGCAGTGATCTCAGCACCTACGTCTACATCTGTGAAAGAGGAAGGGCAGCAGGACTGGGCAGAGGGAGATGAACTCTGATGCACTTGCAACAAAGGCCTCAGTCAAACCCACGGAAATCTTAGAGCAGGTATAACCCTATAGAGATGTCCCCAAATGAGGCAAAAACCATCATTCGGTTATTGAATTCGAACTGCCTCCAGGGAGGGGAGTAACCTTGGGAGAGACCATTCCCTTGGACCAAAGACAATTCTTGGGAAGAGACTCAGCGGAACGCTCTTGGCCACCAACGCTCCCATTGACTGGGAGGGTGAGTACCTCAGTCCCAAGGGGGCAGTGCCTGGGGCCATTCCCCAGTACCCACAACACCCAGAGAGTGATCTCAGGCAACACAAGTTGGAGAGTGGTGCTCAGTATCAGTTGTTGCTGAGATCAAGGAGGTCCACTGGATTTGACCACAAGGTCACTGGAGACTGGGAAGCAAGGCCATTCAGGAGAGCAAAGAGGGAGGAGCCCATGCAGGAGGCAAAGAGTGAGCGGAAGGTGGGGAAGGGGAGATAATTGATTTGACCTCTCCAGACTCCGCCAATGTCTGGCTTCCTATGTGGGCCTAATAACTGGGACGAATGATCCTTTATGAATGGACGTCTTTGAGCACGGCCTGCATTATCTCCATACAAACATTATACAGACACATATGCACACTCAGTTACACACTGAGATTTCCAGAGGTGGGGATTCCAGCCATCAGCTTATGAGCAGATCTCTACCCTCATTCGCCGAAAACTGAGCTCTGAATATCAGACTTGCAGAAACAGAACCCACCTCTCCTCGTATACCTGGAAGGTCAAGCTACCCCCACTGGGGTTTCAGCTTTGTCTTTAAGTCTGATCTGAATCCTGGCAGCAACCCAGAGCAGGAAGATTCCAAGGCACGAACAGCATCATCAACAGCATTTACTGATTACCAACTCTGTCCCAGGTACCTGCTTAGTGCTCTACAAACATTAGCTCATTTCATCCTCTCCAAACCCTGTGAGGTGGGCATTTCTATTATCCCATTTCACGGATGGAGAATCAGAGGCTCCAAGAAGTTAGACAACTTGCCCATGGTCGCAACACCTCGTTGACAGCAGAACTGCGATTGTGATTCCAATAAGGTTGGAAACTCACTGTCCTTGGGACAAGCAGAACATGGAGAATGGGCAGGCTCATTCACTCATTCAGCAAATATTTAGGAAGAGCCTACTGTGGGCCAAACTGTTCAAAGCACTTAGGAAACTTCAGGGAGCTATGCCCACAGAGAGCCCTTCCCTTCCCTGGTCCTCATTTTCTAGCAGGAGAGATAGACATAGACACTAACTATAGTACAATTACACTTACTCGTTTGGGTATGTTGAAAGGTGAGCTGCAGTATGGCTCCCAGCTCTCCCACATCTGAACTGAGGCAGTCACTTCTCCAGCTGCCAGGAGTACTGGTAGCCCCTGGCAGTCAGCTGAGTCCCTCTCCTCCAGGACGGCCCTTAGAGAAGGTAGCTCTGTTCCCTTCAAAGTGACTCCCCAGGGCTTCCCTGGTGGCACAGTGGTTGGGAGTCCGCCTGCCAATGCAGGGGACGCGGGTTCGTGCCCCAGTCCGGGAGGATCCCGCGTGCCGCGGAGCGGCTGGGCCCGTGAGCCATGGCCGCTGAGCCTGCGCGTCTGGAGCCTGTGCTCCGCAACGGGAGAGGCCACAACAGTGAGAGGCCCACGTACTGCAAAAAAAAAAAAAAAGTGACTCCCCACATCCAACATCTGGTCCATAAGTGGTCATAAAGGCCCCTATGCCCTTGCCCCAATGCTGAGCAACTCTGAGTGTCATCCCAGCTCCACATGGGATCAGTTGGGGTCTTTGCGACAATCCAGCTTTTCGCTCTGCCCAGTTCTGCTTCCTTCCTCCCCAAAGGTATTGATCTGAGAACTCCTCCAAGAAACATCCTGCAAGCAAAATGATATGAGAGTCTGTTTCCTGGTGCACCCAACCTGCGACAGAAAGTCTACGTTCTGTGGGGGGAAAAGGAAAACCAGAGTGGAATAAGGGCCTTTGGGAGGGTAGGGGCTGATGGGGCAGCAGATAGGGGCATTAAATATAATAGTCAAGGTGATCTCATGAAGAAGTGATAAATGAGCAAAGACTTGAAGAAGGAAAGGGGGTTATCCAAGCAGAGATGTGGAAGGAAAGCATTCTAGGAGGAGAGGGAACAGCAGAGACCCAAAGGAAAGAGCACAGCCAGGAGGCCAGTGTGGCTGGAGTGACAGGAAGGAGGGAAAGTAAGAGAAGACAGGACGGGCTGGGAAAGGGGAGAGGTCCCAGGGAGACTTGCAGCCACTGCAAGGTCCTCAACCGTTTCTCTGAAAGGAGTAGAGAACTGCATGAAACTTCTGACTGGAAACTTCCTCTGGGGGACTTCCCTGGTGGTCCAGTGGTTAAAACTTCACCTTCCGATGCAGGGGGTGCGGGGTTGATCCCTGGTTGGGGAGCTAAGATCCCATGTGCCTCAAGGCCAAAAGAACCAAAACATAAAAAACCGGAAGCAATATTGTAACGAATTCAATAAAGACTTTAAAAACGGTCCACATCAAAAAAAATCTTTAAAAAAAAAATGAAAGGAACTTCCTCTGGTTGCCATGGACAGGCAAAAGCAAGCCAACCTATTTGGAGGTCTTTGCAGTAAACCAAGTGTTACCGAGTCCAAGCTCGTACTGCTCACCCCACGACAGGCCAATAAATTGAGAGACCAGGAGTTGGGGCAAGAAATAGCGACTTTATTCAGAAAGCAAACAGACCAAGAAGATGGTGGACTAGCATCCCAAAGAACCATCTTCCCTGAGTTAGAATTCAGGCTTCTTTTCTGCTAAAAGGAAAGGGGGTGTGTCTGGTTGTTGCAAACTTCTTAGCTCAGGAATCCTTTGTTCTTACAGCTGTTCACAGGTGGTCTGGCCACAAAGTTCCTGTAAACTTCCAACAAAACAAGTGTTATTCTCTGTTCTGCAACTTTTTA
This sequence comes from Pseudorca crassidens, assembly GCF_039906515.1. Lineage (NCBI taxonomy): Eukaryota > Metazoa > Chordata > Mammalia > Artiodactyla > Delphinidae > Pseudorca > Pseudorca crassidens. The sequence continues at coordinate 30,564,146 of NC_090297.1, read as the reverse complement.
TCTCTACGTGAATGGAGAAGTATTGCACCTTTAAAGGTCAGAGCCTTGAGAACGGGCTGTCATGTGTATTTCAGGCTATAGACAATGGTTCTTTTACAAAAGGTGCAGAGCCAGCATGACTAAGCACAGGCAACAGAGCATAAAGGGTAAAGCTAAAGGAACAGATCCAATATGGAGTCAGGTTTGCTCTTCTCTGTTACACAAGTAGAGGTCTTAGCAGAGGCAGTGAAGGTGGTGAGAAGTGGTCAGATTAGGAATGTATTTCTAAAATCCAGCCAGCTGAATTTGCTGATGGACTGGATGTAGGAAATGAAAGAAAGAGAGGAGTCCAGGAGGATGCCAAGGTGTTTGTGATATTGTGATTTATAATAAACACATAGTTGGTATTTATTATAATAATGGTACCCATTCCTGGCACAGAGTTCCTAAAACCCTTGGCATTTCCTAAGTGCTGAGAGCAATGAAGGTGTCCTTTGTTATGTCAATGAGGTGACTTTTGGAAAACCCTTAGGTAGGATGGAGGCTACCAACCACGTGATTTAAAGGGTTGGAACTTTCGATTCCAGTCCCCCCACACCCTCCCCCTTCACCTAGAGGAAGGGGAGAGGGGCTGGAGACTGAGTTCAACCACCAATGGCCAGTGATTTAATCAATCATGCTTATGTAAAACCCGAAAGGACGGGGTCCAGAGAGCTTCCCAGTTAGTGAACACTTGGAGGTACTAGGAGAGTGGTGCCCAGAGAGAGCATGAAAGCCCTTTCCCCATACCTTGCCCTGTGCATCTCTCCCATCTGGCTGTTCCTGAGTTATATCCCTTCACAGTAAACTGGTAACCTAGTAAGTAAACTGGTTTCCTGAGTTCTGTAAGCCTCCCTAGCAAATTATTCGAACACAAGGAGGAGGTTGTGGGAACTTCTGATTTAGAATTGATGGGTCCGAAGCACAGGTAACAACCTGGACTAATGATTGACATCTGAAGTGGAGGCGGTCTTATGGGACTGAGCCCTTAACCTGCGGATCTGGTGCTGTCTCCCAGCAGACAGCGTCAGAAGTGGGTTGAATTGTAGGACACCCAGCTGGTAACAGAGAATTGCTTGGTGGTGTGGGGAAAAAAAAAAAAAAAACACCTACACATTATAATTGGTGTCAGAATCAGAGTGTTTCATCCTGAGCAGTGGAAGGAAGGATTTGTCAAGAGCTGAGGTGGTTAAGACTGCAGTTGAGGAAAGTTTGGGGGAGACCAGGAGTTCCACTTTGGACATGCTGAGTTTGAAATTTACAGAGGAACAACCTTGGGACCGAGTAGCCAGCTGAGCTCCGTGACACGGTACAATCCAAGTGGGTGTGAGATGGGGCTCAGGGACACAATGGAAGTGGGTGACACAGGGGGCTCTGTGGCACAAGGGCCTGACTCTAGGGTCCTGTCACCTGACATTCCAAGATCCATTCCAAGCTCCTATGACAGCCTGATCTGTGAATGACAAACAGAGAAGCCTCCATGTGACAATAAAGAGTCAAACTGTGTGCCCGTGTGGGGCTGAGCTGAGAGTGCATTTGGAGCTAAGAGCAGGGGGGTCAGTGCAAATAGCGTATGTCCTTGTGTATGGAGGTGGTGGTGTGGGTATGCATGAGTGCTTGTCTGTGCGTGCTCTTGTAAGCGTGTGAATGTGTGTGCATGCGTCTATGAATACGGTGTGTATGTGCTTGCTCCTCTGTGTGTGTGTGTGTGTAGGCTTCTTTGATTCTGTGTGTGTGCATGCTCCTGGGAGTGTGTGTGCGTGGGTGTCACAGTGCCTCTGGCAGCTGGGCGCACACAGATGTGAGTGAGGAGATGATGCCAGCTCGGGGCCTGACACACCATAGATGCCTCTAGTTGCAAAATGCACGGAGTAAGCAAACAGCTGCTATCAGCCTTCGGGGAGGAGCACTTGGGTCGCCTGGAGAGTTGGGGTGGAATTCCCCCCGCAGCCACCCTGAGCCACATGGATCCCTCCGAGCCCTGCACTGACCGGTCCAGGACATGGAGGTCCCCATGGCTTTCCTGGCCCATTCCCTCCTGCTCCCCTGGGCTGCTCTCAGGCTGGGCTGGGGAAACTGCAGACACAGCTCCTGGGAGGGAGGCTGGTTAACTCTCCATTTGCCATTAAACGTAATCAGGAAGAAATCTATGTGGAGCCCGCTGCTCTGGCCGATAAGTGATTCCCTAGAACAACAGAGAAAAGCCTGGCACTAAAGTGCAGCCAGAAATGATGTGTAATTGGGATGAAAGAATCCTTAAATCTGTGTGCAGCTTTTAACTTAGAAGGCTTCAATTACAATTAATAGTTCCCTTGAAGAAGGCAGGAGGGGCGATAGAGGAATTCGAAGGCCTGAGCTCAGAGCCCTGGGCTCTATTCCCAGCTGTTTAGGGGGTGCTGGGGGTGGGATGTAAGGAGGGAGGAAAAAGCTGGGGGTGGGAGGAGAGGCTTTGCAGCATCTAAGGCCCCCTGCTGAGTTGCAGCCCTTACAATTTCCAAATGCACCAGTTCCCAAACAAGTTCAGTCGAACTCCTGGACCTTTGCCCAGCCTCATGCCCTCCCTGGAATGTTGCTAATGGCAACAATTATCGTGCCCATTTTGCAGACAGGAAATGAAGGCGATACACCTGCCCTAAGGCTCTGGAGTGCAGCTAATTCATCTGCATCTCCAGAATGAGAAGGGGTCTGAGAGAGCATCCCTCCTTATGGTTCACTGGGGGCACAGACATTCAAAGATGGGAAGGCTTTTGGAGGATATCACACACGGCAACAGTGTGGAGTTAGCCTCAGAACCCCTGCCTCCTAACGCCAGTGGCCATTCCTTCCTTTGCACCCCTGGCCAATAAGCCCAGAGCTCTCCAAGGAGAGCACGGTTCTCTGGCACCAGCCACACAGCCCCGTCCTTCCCAGCCTGCTCCCTGGGGTGAGGACTGAGGCCTGACCATGCCTACCTGAGGAAAGCTGGCAGTCTGCCCCCATGCCTGGGTCTGCTTCCTCCATCTGTGCTTTTCTGGGTCTGGGTTGCCTGCCTTCACCCCAGCACACAGACGTGCCAGCTCTCCCTCTACCGGAGACTTCCAGCTTCCTGCTCCAGTGTCATGCCTGGGGCTCTCCCTCTGGGGTCCTGCCCTAAGGGCAAAACCGCTGGCAGCAGGCTGTGGACAGGTGGCAGCTAGGTGCAAATCAGAATCGTGAAGCTGTCTGGCTGTCCTCCAGGAATGAGGGTTTGGGCTCTCAGATGACACAACAGACAGTCGGAGGGGGCCTTGTGGGCTGCCTGGACATTGCTAGTGCTGGCTGAGCGGCCACCCCACAGACTCCTGTGCTGACGGGGAATCCAAAGCTCCCTCCCAGGAGTTCGTGGGTGGCTGGGCGCCCAATCCCACGTTGCACGGCTTTGGAATATATTCTCCAGGCTGGCCTGCATCAGTCCCCCTCCATCTCTCCAGAGCAAGTGCAGCTGCCTGCTCCTGGCCCTTCAAAGCTGGGCAAATTCCACACATGGCTTTTCTTCTAAGCCTGAAAAATTGTGTAAGCACGTGCGTGCACACGTGGGTATGTGTGTGTGCACAAGCATGGTGCGTACATCTGTGTGCATGGGGGAGCTCGTGTACTCCTGTCTCTGCACAAGTGGGCCCACAAGCACGTACTTGTGTGCATATGTGTATATTTTGTGTGTGTGTGTGTTTCGTGCATGCATCGTTTTAAAAGAACGCAGCAGAATCCGCTCTGGGCCCTGTGTAGCTGAGCCTTATTTATAGCTCTCCTCTGTCTGGTTCGTTTCCTCTAACTTCCCTGCAGAATGATATGAATGAAAATGACACTATTGACTATCTCGGTAACCATAAAAGACCTTATAGAAATAAGATTTTTATAGTTTGTGGACTGGGAGAATCAAAAGACTAAGAGTTATGGACTTGGAGGATAGGAGAGAATCAAGCTGAGGCAGCAGGAGAGGTCCCACAGTGGATCGTCTGTGGGATTTTTAAAACAAACTCATATAAATAAAGTGATTGTCTTGAAAGAGTTATGAGAGCCCTGAAGCTGGTGGGCAATATCTCTGTGGCCTCTGTAAAGGCGGGAGAGTGGGCATGCCATCTGCCTAGAAGGAAACTGTTGCTTTTTCTGAGTTCCTGGCCCTGGCCTCCCAAGAGAGGCGAAGGAGGCTGCCCCAGGGCCGATGCTACCTTTTCTCTACTGGAGAGTGACAGTATTTGGCAGCCCTGGGAGAAAAGCCCCGGGGCTGGCCGCCCACTAGCTAGTGTGGGTCTGTAAAACCCTACGGGGATTGAGCCCACAGATTCTGGGTCAGCAGCCCCTCCAAGCTTGGATGGAAACCCCTCCCCAAAGAAGGCTGAGCGTCCAATCCCTGCGCAGTGACTCCCCCGGACCCTTCCTGGGAAGCACATCATCACCACCAAAGACAACCCTGCAGAGAGAGCCCCTGCATCTCCCAAGCAGGGCCTGAGCTCATCCATTCTAGCAAAATCCAAATCCAGTTCCCCAAATCTTTACCAATGACCACTTTGCATGTGTGGCTTCAGAGATTAACAAGACTCCATCCTGCCCTCAAGGAGCTCCCTATCTGGTTGGGAGTATGGAGAGGGGAAGTGTGGACGGGAAGTGTGTACATGCCTGCGCAGGTACACAGGTATGCAGGTACAGACAGAGAGCCATGTTGAAACTTGGTGATGAAACTCCTGAGTTTATTTTTCCCAACAAACTAGGTGTTGGGCCCTGGGCACAGAGAGCTAAAGCAGACTCCGTCCCAGCCCTCGAAGAGAAGTTCATGCCCAGTGGGGAGAGGGACACAGACAATCATAGTACAGACGTTAAGGGCTGAATGTGCAAACTGCCCAGGGAGCATGGATTACCTTTGCTTAGAGGATCAGGGAAGGCTTCTCAGAAGCGGGGACATTTCTGCTGAGACTGGAAGGACAGGGAGATGTTCATTAAAGATGAGGAAGGGGCTTCCCTGGTGGCGCAGTTGTTGAGAGTCTGCCTGCCGATGCAGGGGACGCGGGTTCGTGCCCCAGTCCGGGAAGATCCCACATGCCGCGGAGCGGCTGGGCCCATGAGCCATGGCCGCTGAGCCTGCACGTCCGGAGCCTGTGCTCCGCAACGGGAGAGGCCACAACAGTGAGAGGCCCGTGTACCACAAAAAGAAAAAAAAGATGAGGAAGAAGGGGCGTGCCTGGCAGGGAGGATGAGGTTGGGGAATGCAAAGGCCCAGAGGTAAAAGAAAAAAAAACAAATACGTTTGGAAAACTGCAGGGTATCCAGAAGGATTGCCGGCTGGGGGCCTGGAGGTGGGGGGCAGGAGGGAGTCAGAAAGGAATACTGGGTGCAGATCTTGAATATTCACCATGGTTCATTTTCTTCAGGCAATGGGGCAGCCTGCAAGCACTTTGGGAAGGGGAAATTACGGTCAGATGAAAGCTCATGGTGGACATACAGAGATCAGGGAGGAAGGGTGACCAGCCCAGGGATTCAGGCCGTGGCAGTGACATTGGAGAGGTCATATCGAAGGTAGAAAATCAAGAGAAGGTGGGAAGGGCTCCTCCCCAGCTTTGCATCTGCAGACTATTCCCAATCCAGCTAATGGATTTTCAGACAAAGAGCAGGATAGCACACTTAGCAGCTGAGCAGTCCACAGCCCGGCTTCCCTGATGTTTCTCCTTCACTTTCTCCCCTCGTTCCAGCCTCCCCAGCCCCCCACTTGGTCGAAGCCCTCTGCAGAAACACTAGGTCCGCACCCTCTTCCACCATTAAAGGGATGGTTCTGAAAACCAGACAGAAGCCACACCACCCGGTCGGGCGGCCCATTGGAAATCACTGCTAGGACTGAGAGGCCATCCTGCCCCCTGTGTCCTCTCCCCGGGGACCTGGGGACCTGGGGTGAAGGTCAAGGAGTGCCTGCCGCACTTGTCAATGCCCTGACTCCTTGTCTGCAGGCATCGATTCCTCTCCTTCCTGACCTTTCAGGAGAGATGCCCTGAATTCCATGCCCCAACATTACAGAGCCCAGAGACTCTAGGAGACCAGCCCCCCTGGCTGCAGGCCCTTTGGGAGAACAGCCTGGTCTGACTGCCGCTGTCAGCCGGCCAGAGAGTGTCTGAATCATTGGGAGTGGAGCGGGGCTGGATTCACACCGACTCAGCCTTGAGTCGAGTTTATGGTTCTTGATTACACCCAGCAGGGAGGCCTTCTTAGTGATGAGAGAGAAAATATTCAACAACCTGTCTTTGCAATGTGCTGATCTCTTGGAGAGAAGGGAGAGTGGGAGGGAGTGGGGGAGGGGTTTGAGAGAAAGAGAGAGTGACTTACAATATGTGAGAGAGGAGAAGGGTTTTTTTTTTAATCCTGGGCTCCCCAAAACTGCCTCAACATTTCCTCTCTCTCTCTTTTCTTTTTTTTTTTCTATGTTTGGCTGCATTGGGTCTTTGTTGCTGCGCGCGGGCTTTCTCTAGTTGTGGCGAGTGGGGGCCACTCTTCATTGCGGTGCGTGGGCTTCTCATTGCGGTGGCTTGTCTTGTTGCAGAGCAGGGGCTCTAGGCACGCGGGCTCAGTAGTTGTGGCATGCAGGCTCAGTAGTTGTGGCTCGCAGGCTCTAGAGCACAGGCTCAGTAGTTGTGGTGCACGGACTTCGTTGCTCCACAGCATGTGGGATCTTCCCGGACCAGGGCTTGAACCTGTGTTCCCTGAAATGGCAGACGGATTCTCAACCACTGTGCCACCAGGGAAGTCCCTCATCATTTATTTTTGCCTTGGGGTAACTCTGAAGCCAAATGATCCCACCCCTATGGGCCCCCGCAAGCCCATGGAAAGCTTAGAAGGACGTGGACCTGAGCATCGGCTCAGAGCTGGGGGAGCAGTGCTGAGCGGTGCTGCCTCTTCCGAAGCCCCCTTCCCTCCTTCACAGCCCTTCTCACATTCTGCTTTGTATTCAAACTGCATCTGCTTGTGCTTGGCACCCAAACACAGTGCCTGCCCCGTAGTCGTGGTAATAAATGAACAAACAGGACTTCCCCTGTGGTGCAGTGGTTAAGAATCCAACTGCCAGTGCAAGGGACACGGGTTCAAGCCCTGGTCCAGGAAGATCCCACATGCCGCAGAGCAACTAAGTCCTTGCGCCACAACTACTGAGCCTGCGCTCTAGAGCCTGTGAGCCACAACTACAGAAGCCCGGACGCCCTAGAGTCGGTGCTCCACAATAGAGAGGTCACAACAATGAGAAACCCCTGCACTGCAAGGAAGAGTAGCCCCCGCTCACCGCAACTAGAGAAGACCACACACAGCAATGAAGACCCAAAGCAGCCTAAGATAAACGAACAAACGGAAGATGGGTATGCATCGTTCTCGCACCCCATGAGGAGACCCCTTGTGCCTCCCACAGCCCCAGTCCAACAACTTGTACAAAGTCAGCACCGATTTTGTATTTTGGATAAATGAGTGAGTGAATAATAGATCCCACACCCTACAGGGCTTCAGCACTCCAGCTAGGCTGCCCTTTACTCTGCTATTTCTGAAGCTCATTCTGTTGGCACATCCCATGCCCCCCAAAAAAACAGGATGTCAGGGAAGAGAGGAGGCTTTTTGGAGACTACTTTTTTAGTTGCTTCTTAAGAATTCATGAGAACTAGCGTTTTAAATTATTGGATCTGAAAGCACCTCCCAGTGGATCGCTATGGGGGATGGGAGGCAGGGGTCCCTCCGTTTCTGCAAGAACCCAAGCTCTTCCTTCCCAAGCCATCAGAATGGAGACTGGGGGCTGACGGTGTTCCCTTTCCTCCTGTCCGTCACGTCCTCTCTCCACCCTCCTCAAGTCCCCAAGGGCTCTCCTATGGCTCACTTAAGACCCCTGCCACTTCCCTTTCTGCTTCAGCCTCCTTACTTGAGGGATGGAGAGGGGCTACTCAGAAGAAAAAGAAGGCACCCTTGCCTTTTCATACACAGCAGATTCCAACCTCCAGCAAGTGTCTTGGGATATTGAAGAGAAGGGGGGAGCCCGGAGCCCAGTGGGGAAGGGATGGGTGGATGCCAGACCCGCCACCACCAGCAGAAGAGGGGAGGCTCTCACCCAGGACCATCCCCCGAAGGGAACTTTGCAAGATCTCCCAAGCTTGCAAGTTCAGTGTCTGTGGGAGTCAGGCGTTGGGCATCTGGTCGACCCTGAGGCAAGCCAGTCACAGGCTGGGCTCTCCAGGCTGCCAGGGGTCCCAGAAGGGCCTCTGCCTGCCCAGCCTTCCTCTTCCAGGGCTGAACCCTGCGGCTGCTGAACAAGCGTGTCAGCCAGTTTCCCTTGCCTCTGGCTCTGTAAAGCATGGTACCCACCGAAAGAGGAGGGGGGGCGGAGCCGCAGGGACGAGGCCCGAGCTCGGAAACTTTACACTGAAAGTTAATCCACTGAAGCATAGCCCAAAATAAGCGCACTGCCTAATGTGCCGGGAACTGCCGGTCGCAAGGCCAGACTGCTAGCGGATGTCTGTGCATCTCCGCCCGGAGACTGCATTTAGCGCCAGCGAGGGAGTCTGGGCTGGAGCGCTGCTTTCACACCGACTCTGAGCCGTGAGTTTATGGATCTTGATTGCACCCAGCAGGGAATCCTTTTTAGTGATGAGAGAAAAAATATTCAACAACCTGTCTTTGCATTGGGTGTGTTGGACACACTTCCCTGCTTCGGATTCAGACATATGCAAGTTGTGGGAGTGAAACTGCTGTCAGCAGGCCAGAAACACTCCTCTCCTCCCCGAGTCCCCGTGGAAGGGGGCGGGGAGCCCAGAGGGGCCGCGGAAGGCCCCAGCTCCTCAGGGAGAGGAGAGGCAGCCCCCCCCAGCGAGGCCCTCACCCCGGCCCCATCCCCAGCCGCATCCCCAGCCGCCTCCTCACCGGTCCCCAGGCCGCCCGCCTCCCTCCCCTCCCTGGCCCGCGGCAAGCGCGCCTGGGCAGTCCTCCGGGGAGCCGGCGCCCGCGTGGGGCCCGCTGACAGCGAGCCCAGTAGAATATTGTATTAGTTGGTTGTGAGCTGTGTTCTCGTCAGGGTATCTGAGTTTCACAGAACAGACGGGGTGAGAGTTTTTGTGCTATATCCAGATTGGCTTAAAATAATGTCGTTTTTGTAGCTTATTAAACCACAGAAACTACACCAAAGTCATCTACGCTGCTGCCAGCAAACTCTCTGAGTTGGGGTTCGGGTAAGAGCTGAGCTCAGCCCGGGGCTCAGGACCCCAGACCCCAGGGCAAGCGGGGGAGGCGGGGGAGGAGAAGGCAGGCAGCCATCCTCTCCAGATGCCTCCCTGGGGAACAAGGCTGAGGGGTCTGCAGCCACACTGGGTCCCTCCCCGACCCCAGATCCACCTCTGGGATGTCTGGGAGAGCTCAGGGATCGGGCCCTATAGGCTTAGGGGCCACTCCGGCCTGAGGCTCTGCCCTGAGGCTGGGAGAAGGTGGACACTGCCTGCAGCCGGGGGAAGGCTGAGAAATGGCTTGTCCAGATCCTATCTGGGGAGGCTGTGTCTAGACAGGGGTGATGGGCATCGGAGTTTCGGCTTCTGTCTGGGTTTGCCACCTCCTCCCAGAGCTGCGGAATTGGGAAAGGAAGGGGCCTGACAGAGGAAGGGCTCGTCAGCGCCCCATCCTGGCCAGAAAGTCCTCTTCCTTCTCATTTGGCAGATGGTCCTGCTCCGGGTCCCAAAGGAACGGGGGTGTCTCCCACGTGTGGGGAAGGTGGAGACAAGGGGGAAAGGGTGCCTATGAGACCTGAGCAAGAAAAAATGCCCAAGCTTCCCCTGTTCTACGTCATCCTGCCTAGATCTGAATAACTGTAACTAGAGCTGCCACGTGGTGACGAATCTCATGTCATCTTCAAAACTAGACCTACGAGGCCCATGCTGTAATGACCTCTATTTCTCTATTAGTCAGATGAGGAAACTAAGGCTCAGAGATGCGGAGTGATTTGCCCAAGAACACACAGCTAGAGTGGTGACGTTAGAATCTGAACCCAAAATGACCATCGAATGAGAGTTCTAACCACTGTACCACAGGGCCTCGCTGGGATTTGAGATTTAAGAATGACGTACAGCTCCATTTCTCTTACAATCCCCCGTGTGAGCTTTTTAGAATTGGAGACACCTAAAGAAAATGAATAATATTTGAGGGGAAATCAATACCCCTCCCCCATTTCCCGATGTGTCCACTGGCCATGCCTCTGACCTCCTGCCTTCCCAACCTATGGTGTCCATCAGGAGAGAATCCAGGGCCGATCCAAATCTCTCCAGGGCCACGCAATGCCCTGGCCATTTCTCATGGGCATCTTGTCTCAGCCAGCAGGGCCGTGGGCTTCCCTGCCCTGCTGAGGGACCCATGGGTATAGCAGAAGCTACTCTCCTCCTGTCATCTACATCCACCCAGGTGCCCAGACACCAAGGAGCTATCCTCAACAGCTCCATCACACCCTCCACATCCACTCCACCACCAAATACTGAGGCTTCCACCTCCTCCATTGCATCCCCTCCCCTCTGCCCATCACCCTACCCCAGCCCTGGCCTTATCATCCTTCCACCTGGACTGTTGCATCACTCAGCTCACTGGCCTCCCTGCCTCCAGTCTCTCTAATCCATGCTGGAGCCAGAGTGAGCCCTCCACAGTGACCTGCCACTCTCCTGTGTAAAACCTGCCCGGGGGCTCCCACCACCAGTGCCACCTGCCTGGCTTGCAAAGACCCTTCACAGGCCACCCCTATGTACCCCATACACCCACCACTCCAAGCGAATAGCCCTCCCAAACCCAAGCTCTTCTGACACCTCCCTGCTTTGGCTCAGTTAGGCCACCTGCCCGATACTCAAGCTTTGTATGATCAACTTCATATTCCACCCCCCCAGAAAAAGTCCTGCTGGGAATAAAGAGCATGACACAGAGATAGAGCACCAAAGCAGGGGTCCAGAGCGGCATGCATGAGGCAGAGTCCTGGGCCACACCTGCAAGTGTGACAGGCAGTACCTCTCGGTAGTTAAGATTTGGGCCTGGGCTCAGTTTCTGGCTCTAGTATTTGGGGATATCATTAAAAAATATATATGTATCTCTGTGCCTCAGTTTCCCATCTGTAAAATGAGGTTACCATAGTATCTAGTATAGTACATGGTTTCAAAGATTAAAATGTTTTATATACATGTATATTATACATATAATATATATATATATATAAAGGGCTTGGAACAGGCTTGGATATAAATAAAGGGCTTGGGAACAGGCTTTGCATATAGTGTTATATAAATGTTAGCTGTTATTATTATTATTATCATTATTATCAATGTTACTGTTACCACCCTCATTATCTCACATGGCCCATCTGAGCCCCACTTCCTTTGACTTTGACCCCTTCAATCTCTGATGACCCCAACAAATTCTCCCTCCCTCCTCTCCTCTTCTTTTCTCTCCCCCTCCCCGTTCTTCTCCTTCCTCTTCCTCTCCTTCTCTCTCTTCCTCTTCTTCCCTTTCTTCCGTATCCACACACACATATATGCCCGGCTTCATACATTCAGAGGCACGTGGGCACACACAGCCACCTACACACACATACACACATGCATACACGTGCCCACAGGCTCACACACCAGCCTCCTCATCCTCAGAACCCTTCTTGCACCCTGAGATCCTCTGCAGCCGCAGTGTCAGAGCCTGGTCTCTGCCTCTCTACCCCTTTGCCACATCTGAATCCAAAGTCAGGAGCTCCCCTCTGTATCCCCAGCCAGGACCTGGTCCCCTACACACGCAGTGACTGGAGTGCTGGCGCCTGGTAGAAAGGGGAATAAAGCTGATGCAGTGTGACCAGCAGGCATGTGGGCAAACGGGGATGGTCCCTGGGAGGATGGGCGTTCCTTCCAAAATGATCGCAACTCAGCAGTGAGGTCTCCTTTCTCAGCTCCTGCTGCGGCAGGTCCCAGCCAGCCCTCCACACCAGCCCCGGGGGCAGGAGTTCCCACCAGAATTAGAAATGTTTGCTTCGCAGGTAGTTTGTTGCCGGCTGCTCTGCAAAGTGCCGAGGGCCCTCCAGATCTTCATTCGTGAGTGGCAGGCAGGACTTCCCTCATGACCCCACGGAAGCTTCTAGACAGGGCCCTTTCACACCAGGAACCTTTTGTAACACCCAGCTCAGGCTATCACTTTAATGCATCCAAGCCTCTATTTCAGGGGGAAAAGGGGGGATTTGGAGTGAGGCAAAACTGAATGCAAATCTATAACCTCCTTACTGTGTGATTTCCGGGACATCACTTGACCTCTCTGAGCCTGTTTCCTCATGCAGATAAGAATCATTACTTAGGGCTACTGTGGGGAGTGACCAGGAAAATGAATAAGAATGTGCTAGAGAAATTCTGAAGCATCAGACATTGAAAGGTTAGCGTCACCCCTGGGGCTGTGCTGGTCATTCTCCATTTGCTCTCCCCCAGATCCATTTTCTGCCCTGCTCTGTGCCCCAGGAGCCTCACCAATATGAAGGATGTCACCCAGGCTCCCCACCCACTGGCTTCCAGTCCAGCCCAGCAGCACCAGCAGGAGATGGAGGGGAGGGAAAGAGAGAGGTTGGGAAGACATCCCGTTTCTCCCTGGATTCACTGCATCTCAGTACCTGCTATGATAGTCCACGGCCGCAGCTCTGTCAGTGGCCCCTGTCTCTGTCCCTCCTTCTCTTGCCTCTTCAGGCCTAAGAGTAGCCACAGCTTCCTCTCCTTACTGCTAATGTCCAGATGCTTCACCATCCTTTGCTGTTTCTCTTAAGCCTGCCTCAGGAACTCAAGGAAGGGTTGTGGCAGGAGCAGTGAGTCCCTTTTTGTCCCCACAGCATGCACCAGCCCCAGGACAGAGGGGCCTTGGTAGTCTCCAGCCTGGTTATCTGATATGCGGGCTGATGGGGTTTCTAGTGGAAAACAATATGGTAATTTCAGAATGTTCCTGATTAGATGAAAATCATATTGCGTCGAAGTTACTTCCTTAATTTATTCAGAAAATAACAAGAGAGAATTCTCTCCTAAGATCCTTAATTAAACCAGAGCTTCCACCACGCAGGCATAGCGGGCGCTGAGCGCCAGGTGGGGGGGACAAAGGCCGCTCCTGGCCTCATCTTGCAGGGGCTGCCCTTGAGCTGCAGGTCTGGGCAGGTCTCCACCCAGACACGCTGCCGGCTCTGCCTGGAGGGAGTGCTGGCAGCAAGAGGGCACGGGATGAGGCTCCTTCCGCTGCAGGGACCAAAGGGGCAGTCATCGTAGAATCATTCCAGTCCGTTCCTGTCTCTTCCAGCATCATCCTGCGAGTTCCCAGGGACCCAAAGCCACTGAGACTCAGCGAGTAGGGGTGGCAGAGCTGGGCGCCCAGGGCGTTTTGAAGACACGGAACAGCAGGGTGAGCATGGGAGATGCTGGGAGGTCCGGTTAGGATCTGCACTGGAATCAGCCTGGGAAAGTTGGCATACCCCAAAAGGCTTTACTGAGGATTGTTTGATTTGAGAGGGAGAGGCAGGTATAAGAGAAACAGAAAAGGATGGTGAAGCATCTGGACATTAGTAACAGGGAGAGGAAGCCGTGGCTACTCTTAGGCCTGGCTCTCAGCAGGGCTTCTCGGCCAGGGCCGGGGCTGAGGAGGGCTCCCCCAGGCCAAGGGCAAAGGGGAGGTGCCCAGGAAGGCCTACAGAGCAGGTCAAAACCTGTCCCGGAGCTTCTTTGGCAGTTGGGTTGGGAAAGAGGAGAGCTCAGTCTCTTAATCCCAAGCCCCCGCTCCCATTCCCACCCCAGGCAGCCTCACAAGGACAAGAGGAAGGGGGGTCATAGTGTCCTGGCGGGCACCAGGGGGCAAAAGAATGGAGGCCCAGGGAGCCGGCGTCTGAGAAAAGGCTGAAGACCGCCCACGCAAGGTGGGGGCCAGAGGCTGCTGGGAATTTACAAAATTTGCCCGCAAGGCTGATGAAGCTCCCTCAAGGCTGGAGCTGAGGGTGTCAAGAACACAGGAAGGCAGGAGCCCAGGGAGCAGAGACGGGAGAATCCCTGGGCTGAAACACCCGCCAAGGAACCTCACTACCACTGTCCACGGTCACGGTCTCCCCCAGGGCACTCTCCAACCCAGAACAGCAGGGTGGGAGCCAAGGCCAGGGGAGGACTCAGGCCCCTTTCTGAGGCCCATTCCAAGGCTGTACAACCATGTATTGAGAGACCCAAGTCCACCCTTAAGAAAAGAGTGTGGGGACTTCCCTGGTGGCGCAGAGGTTAAGAATCCGCCTGCCAATGCAGGGAACACAAGTTCGAGACCTGGTCTGGGAAGAGCCCACATGCCACGGAGCAACTAAGCCCGTGCGCCACAACTACTGAAACCTGCATGCCTAGAGCCCGTGCTACGCAACAAGAGAAGCCACCACAATGAGAAGCCCGCGCACTGCAAGGAAGAGTAGGCCCCGCTCGCCGCAACTAGAGGAAGCTCACACGCAGCCACGAAGACCCAACGCAGCCAAAAATAAATATAATTAATTTTAAAAAAAGATAACATTCTTTAAAAAAAAAAAAAGGGTGATTTTTCTAGAAGTGCCTGGTGATCAGGTCAGAATCTCTTTCTGTTGGTCTGTTTGTCCCTATTACTTTTCTCAGACTCTGACTTTAACTCTTGTCTCTCTCCCAGTCTCTCTCTTTCTCTCTCTCTCCCTCTCTCTCTTCCCTTCTCTTCCCCTCGCCCCCTCCCCGGCCCTCCCTCCATCCCTCCATCCACCCCTCTATCTTTCCTGTGTCCACTTCTGGCCCTGCTTCAGGCCTTCAAGAAGCCAAGAGCCTCACCCAGAACCCAGTGGGGACAACCTCCACCCCACCCCCAGGTTCCACGTGGTCCTGCATTCCCCAGAGCCAAAGCCAGAAAGGGAGGGAGTGGGAGACGCAGGAAGAAATCCGAGCGTCTCCACAACACTCCTGACGCTGCCCCAGAATCAGAGGACACAACCGGGCAACGTCATCCATCCAAAGCCAGGATGCAGGAGGAAACGAGGGGGTGGAAGAGAATGATGCGGAGGAGGGTGGCTGTCACGTGGCAGAGAAAAGTGTGTGCGAGGGCTCAGTGGGGAGTGAACTGGGGGAGACAGGCCTGGAGAGGGTGGAACCCCAGGACAGAGTGGGAGCCAGCCTGAGGGTCTTGCTAAGCCCCAGATGTGCTTTGGAAGCACTGTGATTCTCCTTGCCTCTGGGCCCCAGAGCTCAGGAGAGGGCCAGGCACATGGAAAGCTCAGGGAACAGTTACTGAACTGAATAAGTAACTCAGACAACAACATACACTAAGAGGCAGCCATGTCCCTCAAAAGCACATAGAGGAAAGGGGCCCTGGACTGCTGCTTTGATACACAAGGCCTGGAAGGCAGCCACCGGGGGGCGCTCTGGACAGTGGGGTTGTGTCCCTTGGTGCCGGGGCAAATGCTGGGTTTGAGACTGGGCCCACAGACACGGAGCACGGCCAGCAGAGGCCAGCGGCTCACATGTGGGTCGTTCATTCGTTATGCAAAGGTGTCTCGGGTGGCTGTTTGTGTGACACTCCTGGGTGAGGCCCGCTTGCCTCCCTGCAGGTGTTGGTGTGGGATGTGCACGGAGGCGGTGGACACAGGGTGGGAAGGTCGTCAGGGGTGGGGGTGGGATGAGCGGACGTGAGCCGGAGTGAGCTTGCAGGCCCAGGTGGGAGCCGCTGAGGGACAAGACAGAGGCGGGACGGTGGGGCGGGAGGGTCCAAGGGCAGCGCCCAGCCAGAAGGCTCAGACCCAGTTCCCTCTGCCGCTGTGCTCACTTTCTGCTCTAGTCACTCAGGGGTTGGGAGAAAGGGGCATTTTCCTCTAGAGACCTTGCCCACAGGTTTCCAGGAACCCCACAGCTCCCCGGGGGACCACCCCCCGCCCCCAGCCCCCTGTCAACCAATTGACATTGACAGCCTATCTTACCACGGTGTGAATCTCTGGGCTCCATCTGAAGTTACCAAGAGGTGTTCTAGTATGTTTGGCATGGTGAACACTTCCCATGGTCTCTTCCAGGCTCTTCTGGCTTTGGTTTTCAAATCAGCTCCTGCTAGCACACTGCCTGGCACACAGTGGGTGCTTCTGCGGGACTTTCCTGGTCCTCAACTCCATCCCAAGCTGGGACGGGTCTCTAAGCTCCCTGGGTCCCTGGAGAGTATCAACTTCCCTTCTTCCTGGACCACTGGTCTAGCTCTCAATGTCAGTCGTGAATGGCTTTCTCCAGCCCCAGCCCTTCCTCCCTGCCCCTCCCCCAAACACCCCAGCCCCCAGGGAGCTGGAGGGGCTGGGGTCCCCTTAGAGACCTATAGGCTGTTCCCAGAAGAGGTGGCCTGAGCCCTGGCCGAGACCCAGCCAAGCACGTAGGGGCACCCCTGGCACTGCTGGCTGAAGCTTGCTGTCTAAACTGGCCTGGAGGCGCCTGGGAGCAGCGGGGAGGGTGGCCTGACGTGGCTCAGAGAGCCGGCACACCCTGGGTGAGGTCATGCGTGCCTCACGCCTCTGGTATTCCGGCTGATCGCTATCTCCTCCCCCAGCCCTCAGGTAACTCAGTGAAGATGCAGGCAGAAGAGGTGCTGGTACCACAGATCAGGCCCGACGGGGCTGCTGCAGGCCTGGCCTGTCTGCCTGCAGCTAGCTCCCCCTCACCCCACCACAGAGAGAGACAGACAGGGCTGGCTGCACCCTGGGAAGGAGGTCTGCTCCCCGCTGGGTGTCCTGCAAAGGACCCTCCCTCCCCTCCTCCCCCAGGAAGCCAGGCCAGGAGAAGAGAGACTGGGGGCGGGTTCCCAGAGGGTTTTCCCCTTAGTCATCTCCCACCCACCCACCCCCTCTGGGGTAATGATTCCAGCCACCATTATCAGTAGTAGGATTTATCAGGCAACTTTTGAGAATGAACAGATGAGAACGATATACCAAGATTGTCCCAGGCAAACCAGATATACGGCTGCCCTAACTGTGTGCCCCAGCTGCGTGCACACGAGCATCTTGGTGAGCTCGGCTCCAAGAAAACCTGATTCTTCAGCCAGGGCTTCTCAGTGACCAGGGAAGGGTCCAGCGCTGGACTCTTCTTGACAGACTAGTGCGGGGTGGGGTGGCGGGGGCGGGAATTAGGAAGGGGGCACATAGGCCAGCAGCTCTCAGGAGACTTGCTTATATTTCCTGTTCTCTTTACCACCCTCATCCCTGGACTGGTCCCTGAGTCGGGGAAATCCAGGCCCTAAGAGGAGGACAGGCCACACACTTTTTGTGGGAACTTGACCTTCCTGGGGGATTGAGACAGGCTCCCCACTTCCTTCCACCTTCCGACACCCAGCACACCCCCCTCCACTTCCTCTCCTTCTGTCTTCCTCCCTCACACACGGCAGCTAAGCCAGGGTCCTCAAAGTGTGGTCCCCAGATCCGCAGCGTCAGCATCACCTGGGAACTCATTAGGAAAGCACCTTCTCAGGCCCCACCCCGTATCTACTGATTCAGAAACTCTCAGATCTGAAGCCATTGAGAGCCGCGCTTTGCTCCTCAGACTTTAATGGGTATACAGGTCACCTGGGGATCTTATTAAAATACAGACTAGGGGAGGGGGAATGCAGATTATGATTCAGGGGGTCTGGGAGGGGCCTGCTACTCCTCATTTCTTAGAAGCTCCCAGGTAAGGCCGATGGTGCTAGTTGTCACTTGGAGTCGCAAGGCTCTGGACGCCCTGTTTCTCAACCCTGGCTGCCCTTTGAATCACCCGGGGAGCCTTTAAAAATACCGGTATCTGGGCCCTGGCTCCAGAGGGTAATTGATGTAATTGATCTGGCTCCAGAGGGTAATTGATGTAATTGATCTGCGGTGAAAACTAAGGCATAGGTAGGTTTTTAAATCTCCCTGGTGATTCTAACCCACATGCAAAGTTCCCAGCCGATGGTGGTAAGAAAGGCTTGATACATATACACCCTGGGTTCCCACGCCCCCTGGCTTCCCCCTTCTCTCTTTGGCCCTCCTTATCTCTTTCCACATCTGCTCGTCCCATCTGCAGACATTTGACACACATCAGCACAAGTACAGGACATGAAGAGGTACAGGGCAGGCAGAGACTCGGAAGCACACAGAGGCAGGCAGGCAGGAGGCTGCAGCCATGAGTGTACACACCCAGACAAACCAGACGTGGACGACCCATTAGTCCACGTGCTGCAAACACCCCAGGCGTATAGATAGATGGACACACGAGCAAACCCAGGATCTGTGAGAGCACACACCAGCCATAAAGGAGTCAAAGGCCTCCTGGATCTGAATCCCGTGATGTGACTCTTGGTCCTGACGCCCCAGACGTCAGGCTTGAGTCTGTCCCTGACAAAATCAACAAAGAGGACGGCTGGGCTTGGGCCCCTCCTCCTGCTCAGCACCACTGAGGTGCTCTGGGCGGGATGCAGGAGCCTTGGGAGCCATTCGGACAGGCGGCGGCCAACTCAGCCTCGGGATCTCTGAGGGGCCTCGGGAGCCATGCCTGCCCTGGCGCCCAGACCAGCTGTGAAGGGGCACCGCCCCAGGGGGCTGACCCTTTCCGGGGGGATGTGGGTGTCCTCGAACCCTCAGGCCACCACAGATTGGCTGCACTGGGGCCTCCTTCGGGTTGAAAATCCCGCACCCCACCCCCGTACCCCGCGTGCAGACAGGCCTGATTGATGGCTCAGGGGGGTTGCGGCTGCCGCAGGCCTATTTTATGATGTCATTAGGCAGCTTCGGCAGCGGGAAGAAATCCCTCCTGACATCATAAAGGACTTGATATTTCGCTAATGTTATCTTGGTGGCGTGTCGCCCTGACATTTTCGCTTTGCGGCGCTCCCCCCAGGACCAGGAGTAGTCTAACTACAGCAGGCGAAAAATGCAAAACAGACAAATGCATCCTCGGGGGACAGCGGGAGAAAGCTAACAGACCAGTCCCTGGCTCCCCACCCGCGGAGGTGGTGCAGGTGAGAAGCATGATGTGTTTGTCAAAGGGACCCAGGGCTGACCCCCCACGGCACTCTCTCCCACCTTGGGCTGCCTCTGTGCTTAGCTTCTGGGACCAGCTCTGCCAGCCAGAGGCTATGTGACCTGGGCCTCAGTTACCCCATCTATGGCACAGGGGGCTTGGCCCAGACAATTTCAAAGACTGTTGAGGGCCTTGAAGGTGCAGGGGAGGGTGACAATGCCACAGATGTAAAAAGGAGGGACACCCTCCTAGGCTCGGAACTGAAACTCTAGACGGCTGGGGGACGCTGGGTGGTACGGTTTACGCTCCTCGTGGCCAGAAATGGTTTTGGGGGGCAGACTCCAAATAGGAAAAGGTTTTCCAAGCCTGAAGCCCAGTATCTTCAAAAGACCAAAGTCTGTGGCTGGTTGCGAGGCAACACCGAGGTGGTGCTGGTGCAAATTCCTGGCAGGGGGCTGGCAAGGAGAAGCCGCCAGAAAGTGACCGTTCTCTTCTTCCCAGCCTAGCTTGGCTGGCTCGGGGCTCAGTGAAGGAGAAAGCTCCGACTGCCATGGGTACCTCCTAGATCTACCTCCAAGAGACTGATTTTAAATCAATCAGAATCCTCTCTCACCCAAGCAGCAATCACTCACCCCACCCCGACCCCAGAACCCCTGGCAGATGAGCCTCCAGCTCACCACCTCCAGAAACGGGGAGCTCAGTCCTGCCCACCCATCCCCGGGGGAAGTCTGGCCATCCGCGTGGCTTCCTCCAGGGCTTCCAAACTCCACCTCCTGGGCGGGGTGGGATAGTGTGGCTCTGTCCAGTCCAGGACAGCCTTGCAAAGATAGGCAAGAACTCTTCCCCCAGCCCCGCCCTCCAAGTGTGCAGGGGGAGAAGCCAGGGCGGTGCTCCGTTTGCAGAGGGTGGAATATTTGTCTTCCAAGAGCGTAACTGGTCATTTGAACCTGGGGTCCATGGTTAGAACTATAGAATGAGTTTCCTTTGTAATCCCATGTATCTTATTTTATGCATTTAAAAACACTATTTGAGATGGGTCCACAGGCTTCTTCTGGCCTTGAATGTGGCAGGTTTGGGGAGGTCGTTCTGGCCCGGGCGTGTCTCCCGGCTCTGGAGAACCCCTCCTCCCCACCTTTGAAGGGACTGCCTTATTTTTTCTTTTAATTTTTAATTTTTCACACAATTTTAAAGGTTACTTTCCATTTACAGTTATTATAAAATATTGGTCATATTCCCCACATTGTACCACACATCCTTGAGCCCATCTTACACCCAATAGCTTCTACCTCCCACTCCCCAGCCCTATATTGCCCATCCCCCCCCACACACACTGGTAACCACTAGTTCACTCTCTATATCTGTGAGTCTACTTCTTTTTGTTATATCCACTAGTTGTATTTTTCAGATTCCACATATAAGTGATATCATACGGTATTTGTCTTTCTCTGTCTGACTTATTTCACTTAGCGTAATGCCCTCCAAGTCCACGCAGGTTGTTGCAAATGGCAACATTTTGTTCTTTTTTATGGCTGAGTAGTATTCCACTGTATATATGTACCACAGTTTCTTTATCCATTCATCTGTTGATGGACACTTAGGTTGCTTCCATATCTTGGCTATTGTAAATAATGCTGCCATGAACATTGGGATGCATGTATCTTTTCAAATTAGTGTTTTTGTTTTGGGGGTATATATATACCCAGGAGTGAGATTGCTGGGTCTTATGGTGGTTCTATTTTTAGCTTTTTGAGGAACCTCCATACTGTTTTCCACAGCGGCTGCACCAATTTACATTCCCACCATCAGTGTACAAGGTGAATGAATTACTTTAGAGTAAAGGTGGGTAAGACCAAGACCGACTCCCAAGTGTGACCTTCACAATCCTGTTTCTTCTGTGCCTTGAGGCAATGAGGCCACCCAGCAGATATTGACAGCGCTACTGAGGGCTGAGCACTGTTTCAGAGGGACAGGCAAAGATGGCTGGGACCCAATCCAGGCTTCTGGAAGCTCTCATTAGGTAAGGGAGACACACTCCAGCCACATCCTGCAGCCCGCCCTTCCCCAGCACACCAAGGAATTCTTACATGCTGGGCTCTGCCTATGCTGCTCACTTGGCCTGATGCCCGTCCCATGCCCTTCTCATAGCTGACCCTCCCAGCACCCCGTTGGACTCCCTCCATTAGTCTGAATGCTCTTTTTCCCGTGGAGCGTCCCAGGTGACGGTGAGCCTCCAAGAAAGACCACATTGGCCTTGAATTCACTTGCAGCCATGGTGCATGGAGATAAAAGATGGAGAATGCCAGGGAGCATGCGGCTCTGGCCTTGGCTGGCGCATGAGGACACACTGCTGACTCACAGGCTGGGTC
This sequence comes from Pseudorca crassidens, assembly GCF_039906515.1. Taxonomy (NCBI): domain Eukaryota; kingdom Metazoa; phylum Chordata; class Mammalia; order Artiodactyla; family Delphinidae; genus Pseudorca; species Pseudorca crassidens. The sequence goes on along the minus strand of NC_090297.1, from coordinate 30,542,785 downwards.
AGGAATCAGCACACGGGTGCTGCCTCCTGGGCTGGCTGCCCTTAGTAGGAAGCCCGGGGGCAGGTTTCCTCCTGAGTGTCCCCACTGCCTCACTAATGAAATAATGCTGAAGTCCCCTGTCCAGAGCTACAGGAGCATGGTAACCTTTGATTGCTTGAGTTGGTGGACAGCCACTCCTCTGCTTTGGGACTCTCCAAAAGGACAAGCAGTTCATTCCTTCAACAAAAATTTATTGAGCACCATTCCAGGTGGTGGAAACAAAGATAAAAATCCCTGCTCTCAAGGAGCTTACATTCTCTTGGGGAGAGACAAGCAACATAGGAAATAAGTGAAAAGTATGGTGTGGTATACTGAAGGGTGATAAGTGCCACAGACAAAAATAAATCAGAAAGAAGGGCAAGGTATTCCTCACAGAGAAGTGGACATTTGGGTAAAGACCTGAAGGGCACAACAGAGGGAGCCATGAGGATATTTAGGGGAAGAGCATTTCAGCAGCTGACACAGCACATGCAAAGGTCCTGAGGCAGGACTGTAGCTGACATGTTTGGGGAACAGCCAGGAGAGGAGTGTGGTTAGAAGGAGGTAAGATGGGGGAGAATAGCAGAGACAGTGACAGATGGAGAGGTTGATCCTGTGGGACCTTGAGGCTGCTGTGATGACCTTGGCTTTTACTCCAGGTGAGATGGAAGCCATTGGAGGTTTTGAGCAGACAAGTGATGTAACGTGACTCAATTGTTAATAGGATCACGGTGGCTGCAGTGTAGAGAATAGACCACTGGGGAGTTGGGGGCAGAGGATGGTGCTCAGCCCGCTGCCATTGCGGTGGAGGTGAAGGGAAGTGGTTGGATTCTGGGTGTATTCTGAAGGCGGAATGATACACCAAGCTTTGCCCTTGGTCCTGTGCACCATCCTCTCTCATCCTCACAACTGCCCTATGGAGTAGGTCTTTTATCCCCATTGTACAGATAAGAAAACTGAGGTTCAGAAAGGTCACACAGCCAGTGAATGAGAGATTTCAACCCAGGCTTATTCAACCTGAACCCAAGTTCTTCACACCCCACTTCAGTGCCTGCCTGGTTAGGATTCCATCAAGGAGAAACGTCTAGCCAGGACCCCAAGAGATGGGATCATAATCAAGACACTTGAGAACTCCATGCTAATTTGGAATTGTCCATCTTAAATGTCATCTTAACATGCTTTCTCTTTACATTAGACTTACTGGTGTTAAGCATTTTTATTTTCATTTATAGAGTTTCCAATTTTTAATCAATCGTTTTATTGTAAACTCCATCCAAAATCATCAGTGATGGGAGAAGACGTAAAAAGAACAGAAGGCATTTGGGAATTACAAGGTATGAGCTGGAACACCTTGTTTCTTACCAGAATCACCCATCACCAAGCACTGCTGTGGGCCAGGGCACCTGAGGCAGACAGGGATGACTCTGACCCAGTCCCTGTGGGACAGAATAAAAGAGACATCTACAGCCAGCACATGAGAGGAACTATATCAGGGTGAGGCTGCCTGGGAATGACCCAAGTAACTGAACAGGGAGGGCCAGCCAGGGTAGGCTGGAATCTGAACACAGACAGGAGGAAGAGCAGCCCCAAACTCAATCCCAGAAAAGGTCCAGCGGTGGCAGAAGGGACCGTCGTCACACAGTTGAGCTGGGGCAGAGGTGCTCCGAAGTCCGAGCCAGCAGGTCTTCCAGCAGGTAGTGGGGCCACCCTTTACGAGCACTTTAGGAAGGCTGGGAGGTGACCCTTCCAAATGGAAGGAGAAAAAGCATGGGTTCTCACTCGGAGCTACTGTTGGGGCAATTATTAAAATGCAGTGAGCGTGCAATGACTTTGATCTAAAGAGCCCCAGGAGCGTGTATGGCTCTGGGGCTGAGTCCTCATGGGGGATGGGAATGGGGAGCCCCTCTCTAGAGGCTAAAGTGGGGCTTCTAAGGCTCACCTGTCACCTCCAGAGCAGCCCAAGGCCGGGTCTCTTCAAGTGAGTTGCAAAAAGGGAAGGAAAGAGGGAAGGAAAGGGAGAGAGAAAAGGGGAGAAAGGAAGGGGAATGGGAAGGAAGGATAGATAAAGAAAAGGAGATGAGATAAGGAAAAGGAGAAGGGAGAAATGAACAAGTGCCAAAGGGCAGGTGGGTCCTTCTCCAGAAGTACCAAGCCCTGATCTAGTCGGGATGGCACGCTGGGAAACAGAGAAAATCTTCCCTTCAAACATAGCAAAGGCACGCAAATGTCCAGGAGGCTCCAGCCACGAGAAAAAGACCGAAGTGATGACCTGGAGCTGCTGAAACCACACAGAAGGTTCCACCCTGCTCACCCTGATACAGCAGGTAAATACCAACACCCTCACAGGTAGATGTGCACACCCAGAAATGCACGAACAATATGGGCACAGCCATAGAGACACTCACTGATACATGTACATGGGCAGATTTACAGATGTGTACAACATACAGAGAGGCACAGGGCACTGGGAAGAACACACATGCTGTAACCGGGACACTTGGGTGGATGCCAACAGAAAGGTGCGGACCCACGTCCGCATTTACTGGCAGAGGTGGCCAGACGTGCACCAATATGGACACACCTGCGATACTGATATTGAAAATTATATACATATGGACATTCACAGATACAGGCAGAAACGTATAGACACACATGTTCAAATACCGACAGATGCGTTTGTACAAGAAGTTCACTTATACACACGTGCAGGCACACGTCCACTGTTACACACTGACACCCAGACACATGTTGACACATAGATGTGCACACATGTACCTAATTAACTCTTGTACTGACAGATGATGCATATACACACACATAAGGTCACATACTCCCGGATGCATCCTCAGACACACGTACATGCACAAAGGCACACTCAGACACTAGCCAACACACTCAGGCGCTGCCAGCAGCCAGACACACACACGCACACAGGCACGGCTGGGCTCTAAGCTCGGGGGTGTCCTCAAGTCAGGTCCTTTCCTGCCCCACTCCGGCCAGCTGCCCAGCTTCGGCTAGCTCCTGGGACTCAGGCTCTCCCACCATCCCTTCATCTGCCCACTGGCCCCAGCCCAGGCCGCAGGCTCCAGGATGGCAACTGCCCCATTCTCCCAGGTGCCGACTCAACCAAACTTCACACCCCAAAGTGGAGCCAGGCCAGCGGGGCGTGTTCCAGCCCGCTAGGGGCATCAGCGTGGGAGCGGCAGGAGGGAGCCAGCATCCTGCAGTGGCAGAGAAAGGAAAAGCGGCAGCCGTGCAGGTCTGTCTGGCGAGGCTGCCAGTTTCCTCTTCTCCAAGTCGTCCACCCTCTGCAGGCTTCAGGCTCCTCACCTCTGAAATGGGACAATATACCTGGCCCTCTGGCACGTCCATTAAATGGACACATCACCCCCCAGATGACCAGGAGATTTTGCCTAACTTTCTTTTGTTTCACCTCTACAACAACCCTAAGACATAGGTGTTCTTTTCCGTTTTATACTAGGAAGCTGAGCTCCGAAAGGGAGCAGACAGCACTGGAACCCAGGTTCCTGCTCCAAATTCACTTCTTTCATGGTCAGTAAATATGCAGCACATGAGCTGCCAGCGTACAATGACTTGCCCACAGCAGACATCACGAACCGATCACAGTCTCCCTCTTGGTGACTCCAGACGTGGACTCAGAATCCTTCTTAACACACCACTCCAGGCAGTCATTCGTAATTGGCCAGAGTTGGCACCCACGATGAAACCTACTGCCATCATCACTATACCTTATTCTTCTAATTCAGAGGGTGAGATTAAACGAAATCAAGGGCAGAAAGTACTTTGGAGGAGCACAAGTGACGTGCCTATCAGAGAAATTTTAGTATAGTTTCCAAAGGCTGTTTACATCCAAATTCTTCCAAGTCTCACCACTCTGGGGTGGAGGATTGGAGACAAGATGGTCACTCTCATTGCTCCATTTCACAAAGGAAGAGACCGAGGCTTGGGCAAGTGAGTCCAGGGGCACACAGCTACGAGTCAGAGGTGGGATTGGCATTCAAGCAGTTTCTCCTGTTTCAGTTCTCTTTGAACATCCCCAGCCCGGCCACACGGGCCTTGCCAGAGTGTGAGGGCCTGGGCTGGGGGGGCAGCAGGAGGGCCCAGTCTCCCCCCCACCCAGCAGAAAGGAATCGACCCTACAACTAATTGGTTGAGAGTGCTTCTTTTGACCCTAATTAGCTATTTGTCATGTCTCCATTTGCATACCAGAAAAGATGCAAATTTGAATATTTGTAAATGAGGCCGGGCCTGGATGTAGGTCTGGAAGAGCGTGGCAGCTGCTGGCAGGCAGGGAGGCATCTGGCTCTCGCCACCGAAGCATGGGCCGCCGAACGAGGAGATCTGGAAGACAGCTCCTTGGCTCGGGGCTCCAAGGTGCTCTCAGAGGGGGTCAGACAGGACGGCCCACCTCTCTCCCTCCCCCAGGGCTGGGTGGTGGGCAGGGAGAATGGGTGAGCCTAATCCTGCTATTTTGACTAGATGAAACAAGGAGGGGGGAATATAAAGTAATTTCAGGACGCTCTGTGCTGGGAAGCCTTCTGTTCCCGTCCTTGGATAGAATCTGTAACACTTGCAAAGCGGGGGAAAGAGGGGGACGTCCCCCTCTACCTCGCTGGAGAGGAAAAGGTTTTGGGGGGGCGGGGTGGGGGAACTGCCCGCTAACACACACACACACTCTCTCCCCCAGGCTCTCAGAAGCGCACATACACACTCACGCACACCTACAATTCACTTACACGTACACACGTACACACTCACACACACAAGCCTCGGCCCCCCAGGAGTACCCTCATCCACAACCCTCCCAGACCCACAGAGATACACACACAACTCTAACTGGAGAGGCACATTCACACATGTAGACATTCCCAGACTTCCCGCCACACACACATTCACGCCCTTACACATACAGACACACACTCAACCACTCGATCATAGATGTAGGCATACAGACTCACTTAAGCTGTGCGTAAATATTTACACACACACACACACACAAGCCATACACGAGCACATCCTTGCTGAGACCAAATTCCCTGGCAAATTCTGGAAATTCTGACCCCTCTGTCAGAGTTCCTGATGATTCTTTGGGAAGAGACAAAGGAAAGCAGGTAGCCATCCTTCTCAGAAAGGGAGCAGGTGTGTCCCCGGGGAACTGGACCCTAAGTAGGCATGTGTGCCTTCTCTAGGAAAGCAGTGAAGGGCAGATGCCCCACTGCCTTCTGGGATTTGGTCTGGGCCTTGGAGCAGGGTCTGGGTGCGCCTTGACAAACAGGAGACCACAGGAGGCAGGGGACCGGCGAGCAAAGACATACGTGGGGCCTGGCCCACGCACTGAACAGAAAAACAATGCCTCCTCATGTCCATGTTCAACTTGGGGGCCAGTGTGGAATGCGGTGGCACAGGCTGCTGCCCCTTCAGGTGTGCAGGCACCAAATGCCAATCCCAAAGGGAGCTCCGGACCCAGGAGCTTCCCAGGAGCTGGGGTCCCGGGTGCTGGGCCCTGAAGGCCCAAGGTCAGGGACCCAATGCCTCAACCCCTGTTTCCATTGCCAGCACCTCCTCCCCGAAGCCTGCCCCGCAAAAGGCAAGCTAAAGAGCTCCGTATTTGTAAATTAAATATAGCTGCGCTCCAGCCTTCCGAAGAGCTGGGAAGGAGAGAAGGAGAAAGAAAAAGAGAGAGGGTAAGAGAAGAAAAGCTGCCGCCCTCAGGGAAGTCTGGCTGGTACAGATTGCCTGAGTCATGAATATTCATCCGGCGAATGAGGAGAGCGGGAGTTTGCATAACAGCTCCACCCACCCAACTGAAAGAAATGTCACCGCCTTTGCCAATAAAGTGCCAAAGGAAGCCGGTGGAGGCTGCCAGCCAGACGGTGCCAAACTGCTGCCTTCCACTCCCAGGCGTGGAGAAAGCACATTGTTTCCGGCCCAAGGAGCCGCCACTTGGGGCTGGGGGGATGGAGCTCACTGCTGGGAGAGAACCAGGAAGAAAAGTTTCACTTGCCACCCACAGGAAGCCTGGAGGGTAGAGCGCCTGGGCCACAGCCCTCCCCGGGACCCCTCCGAGGAGAGACTTGAACGCAGCTGATCAAGGGCGTCCATTCTGGCCGACCACCCAGGGCCCAGGGCCCAGGGCCCGATGGCAGCAACCAGGACTGCTCCCCGCTGAGAGCTCCATGCTTGGGACTCCCTTAAAGAAATCTCAAGAGGGTCCTCACGAATCCTGGATGGTTACTAGAGACCGGGAGGCAAGGCGACGAACTAGATGTCGCTTTGGGACTAGAAGTCCACAGTAACCTTGGCCCCATTTTGCAGATGGGAACACCCCAACTGCAGGCGACTCTTCCCTCCCTGGGTCACACTCACTTCTAAGGCCCCAAACTATTGTCTCTTATTCCAAGAAGCCTTCTCTGACCTTTTCCCCAGGACGGAGGCCGTCTCTCCGCCCTCGGTTCCCCCAGTCCTAAAAGCTTGCCTTGATGCCAGCCCTTTCCTGTCCGTGGCTGTTTCCTCCCCAAGGCTGTGAGCGCTGAGGGCAGGGGCGGAGGCCGATCCATCCTCCTCAGTGTCCCAGCCCAGCACAAGAGTCAGGCAAGGCACTGGCACGATTTGTTGAATGGAGTAATTTTCTGCCAGCCGTTCCCATCCCCGCGCCTGTACCTGGCCCAGAGTCCTTCCTGCTGCTCTGAATCTTGTTTGTCAAGTCCCTGGGAGGTGACGCATCTGGTCCCAGCAGCTCGGTCTGGGCCCATGGGGATCAGGACGGATGCTGAGCAGATGACCTCCCAACCTCAGGCCTCGCTCCACTCCCCGCAGCATCCCATTCTCGTGGAGGCACCCACTAGGGGTTGTTACATTCCTCTTTTTTTTTTTTTTTTTTTTTTTTTTTTTGCGGTACACGGGCCTCTCACTGTTGTGGCCTCTCCCGTTGTGGAGCACAGGCTCCGGACGCGCAGGCTCAGCGGCAATGGCTCACGGGCCCAGCCGCTCCGCGGCATGTGGGATCTTCCCGGACCGGGGCACGAACCCGTGTCCCCTGCATCGGCAGGCGGACTCTCAACCACTGCACCACCAGGGAAGCCCTAGGGGTTGTTACAAACCCGCCTGCCTGACCGCCAGTCTGCGCAGCTGGCTCCCTCCAGCAATTACCAAAATGAATGGAAGAAGCGGTTTCTCTTACTACAGAGAAGCCATTAGGGCTGTGGGCGTCTCCAGCTGCTGCTCCTGTTATGTAAAGTTTGGGATGTGTATTTGGGACTTAATAAGGATATTTATGTGTTCGCATCTTACCTTCACAGACTGTTCATTTCAAGGGTCCCAAGTATCCTCGAGCTGAATACGCGGCAATACAAGCCAGGCAACAGGCTCCAAGGGAGCGGTACCCCCTCTCCGAGGGCTCATGGAACCCCAGAAATCAACGATGACACCCACTGGAGCCCGGCTCCCTTCTGCGGCATCCCTGATAGGTCCACACTCTGCCTGCGGCCTCTAGAGACTGGGATTCCCTTACTGCCTCTTTCATGGTTAAAACATCTGCAATGGTTGCAAACTTCTTCCTTGAACTGAGCCAAAATCGGCCTCTTTGCAATGTCCTCGCACTGGCTCAAACACTGTCCCAGGGACCACACAGGACAGGTCACTCCCTCTGCCCCGAGGCAGCCGCTAGTCCTGCAGGAGATAGACTGGTGTTAAGTTGAAGATGTTTCTGTGGTTGAATAAACTTGGGAAAACGCTACATCAAAGTTTCTTCGCTGCAGGATTTCTCAGAGCCTTTACTCCGCTCCCATGCACTACGCCGCGGGTGCTGCATTTCATGAACGTATTTGTTCACCGAACTCTTTTCCATGGAATAACCTCAATAAATTAGGATTCCAAGCACGTTTTAGGAAACAGTGCTTCTGCAGGTTAACAGCAAAAGTCTATGGCCTGAGTTTCTTCAAGCATTGCGTTTCTCCTAGATTGGGCACAATGCCTGGGCCTCCCCGCATCCTTCTCATTTCCTGTAGGCGAGCTCTGCCCACGCGTCTGCATTCCTCCACTGTTCCAGACAAGCTCTGGCCACTGAGAATCCAGGAGGGCCTTTACCTCCTGTATCCAGGTCCACGTGCTCGCACCGATGCAATCAAAACACCAATGGAGTCAATGGCAGCTGACTCACACTGAGTGTCTTCCCTAAAAGTCCTCCCAGCAAGCCACAAAAGAACCTCAACTCCTCATTCTGCTCTGGGGCCCCGCAGCTGGGACCCACAGGCAGACCCCCTCTATGCCAGGTGTTCCTGACAATGGGGTCCCTGCTACGCCTTCCCTGGACAGCCAGGTGGTGGGCCACGGTGGGCTCCCAAATATCTGCACACCTATCAGCAATTCACACACAGTCAGGCTTTTTCACAGCGTCACGCAAAGCATGAATTTGTTCTAGCATCTACTCACCTCAGCCTCACAGACACAGCACTCCCACCATCCTGGGCTCCAGACCCGGAAGCATTCCCAGGCTGAGGCCACAGTCCACACCTGCACTGGAGGCCCTGGCTCCCCCAGGCCTCCTCTCTCCAGCACCTCTCATCACCCCCTCCATGCCTTCCTTCTCATCATCCGTCAATATGTGTTCAAGCCAGGCATGGAAAATAGGTTCATCCCACCAGCCAAGTCCAGTTGATTACTAGCGTCTCCCTGGTCTGGCTGTTGGGAGAAAGATGCTGAGGTTTCATCTGGGCTCGGCAGACTGATTACTATGCTGGCCAGTGCTGGGGAGCCGGCAGGGTGGCACACGTGCTGGTTATTGCCTGATCAAGGCTCGTTCCCTTTCCTTCAAATCTGCTCTCCCAGGCTATCACCCTCCTTTCTCCCATCCCAAACTCTCCCCCACTCCCACACATACCATGTACAGCCTCATTCCCCCATCAAACGTCCCTCTCCAAGGTCACCAACAAACTCCTACCTGCCAAGCCCTGTGCCCTCTCTTTGATGTCAGTGCTTTTGCAGTATTAGATAGATACGGTTGACCTTTCTCTGGAAATTCACCCCTGCCCCCATGGGATTCCGAGGCACTCTATGCCCCTGGTAGCTCCTTGCCTTCCTGACCACTCATCCTGATTCTTCTCCTATCTCATCGACATGGCCAGGTTCCAGGACCTGGTTTTCAGCCCTCTCCTACTGATGCACACCCTCCCCACTCCGCCCCACCCCGAGATCTCATCCATGGCTGGCTTTGTCCTTGGGGAAGAGACTCCCCACCACTTGTTTGTGCCTCTATGATCCGTCTCCTAAGAGGCAGCCTTGCTGCCCGCTGGCCACTGCCACAAGCCGAATCTCTGAAAACCCAGCATCTCCTCCTTCCTCCAGAATCAGCTTCTGCCCTGGGCTTTCCACCCCACCTAATCCTCCGCAAAATTTTGGCTTGTGTCTTTTTTTCTTTTTTTTATTTATTTTGGCTGCATTGGGTCTTTGTTGCTGCGCGTGGACTTTCTCTAGTTGCAGCGAGCGGGGGCTACTCTTTGTTGCAGTGCACGGGCTTCTCACTGCAGTGGCTTCTCACTGCAGTGGCTTCTCACTGTGGTGGCTTCTCGTTGCGGAGCATGGGCACTAGGCGTGCGGGCTCAGTAGTTACGGCTTGCGGGCTCTAGAGCGCAGGCTCAGTAGTTGTGGTGCACGGGCTTAGTTGCTCCGCGGCATGTGGGATCTTCCCAGACCAGGGCTCGAACCCGTGTCCCCTGCATTGGCAGGCAGATTCTTAACCACTGTGCCACCAGGGAAGCCCTTGGCTTGTGTCTTGACACCTTATCCACATCCATGAAACCACGTGCTGATTCTTCCTGTTTAATACTTATCTAATTTCCAAAACAAAAATAGCCCGATTATTTGTTCTGATTGAAAAGCATGTTATAGCCTCATTATTTTTTTAAAAAATCAAACCAATACTTTAAAGTATGAAAAAGAAAGTGAAAAATCACTCAAAATCCTACCTCCCACATATAACTACCCCTAGCATTTTGGTGAACAGGCTTTCAGACATATCTCTGCATATATACACACAGAGATCTATGTATATAATTTTATAGAAGAGGAATTGTATTATACATACTGTTCTCGCTGACACCTGCTTTTCTCTCTCAACAATATGTCATAGACATCTTTCTATGTCGATAAATAGAGATCTGCAAAATTACTTTAATTACTTCATAGTATTCCATTGCATGTATGTATCATACTTTCTTTAGCTGGGTCTCTATTGATGGTTTAGAATGTTGTCAATATTCTACTCTCATAAACAAAGTTATCTGCATATCTCTTTGCTCCTTTTTGCAGTTATTTCCTTAGAATAAAATCCTGCACATGAGATTGCTGCAATAAGGGTAGGCTATTTCTAATTGTGCCACTCTGCCCTTCAGGAAACTTACAACAATGAATCCCAACAACAGAACTCAAGCATCTGTCTGCCCACACCCTTGCCAGCCCTAGGTTTCAATGTTTGGCCAAATCAAAAGGCAAATGACACTCATTTTTATTGGCATTGCTTAGTTTACTAGTTGGAGTAAATAAATATCTTTTTATGTTTTTTGGTCATTTGTAATTATTTTCTTTGTGAATTGCCTGTTCCTGTCCTTTGCCCATTTTTCTAATGAGATATTTATCTCTTAGTGAGTTGTAAGAGTTCTTTGTACATTTGAGATCAGATTCAACTTTTGTCTAATATATATGCTTCCCCCCCCCTTTCTTTTTTTACTTTCCTTTTAATGGTCTTTCAGGTATTTGTTTTAAATTTCCATATATCCTAATTTATCAATCTTTTCTGATTTCTGGATATCATATCATGCTTAGAAGGACCTTCTCCACCTTAAGATGATCAAAATATTCATTCATATTTATATCTTCATGGTCTTCATAGCTTGATCTTATTGGAATAGGAAGAAAATCAGCTTTTATTTCATTGCTGGCCCATTATCCCAACACCATTTATAAAATAGCCCATATTTTCCCAACTCAGTTGAAATGCCATTTTAGCAGATATAAAATTCCCTTAAATACTTCTTCCATATCTGGATTCTACTGGATGTCTGTTATGTCCCAGTGATCTGTTTGTTCTTACATAAGAATTTTCATTATTGTCCTCTATAAAATATTTTAATATCTGATAGACTAAATATTCATCATTTTTCTTTTTCAGAATTTTCCTGACTACTCTCATTTTTTATTCTTCCAGATTAGCTTTATAATTATTTTTGTCAAAAAAAAAAAGAAAAAAGAAGAATCCTGGGGCTTCCCTGGTGGCGCAGTGGTTAAGAATCCGCCTGCCAATTCAGGGGACATGGGTTCAAGCCCTGGTCAGGGAAGATCCCACATGCCACGGAGCAACTAAGCCCGTGCGCCACAACTACTGAAGCCCGCGCACCTAGAGCCTGTGCTCCACCACAAGAGGAGCCACCACAATGAGAAGACCGCGCACCCCAACAAAGAGTAGCTCCCACTCACCACAACTAGAGAAAGCCTGCACGCAGCAATGAAGACCCAACGCAACCATAAATAAATAGATAAATTTATTATTATTTTTTTAAATCCTGTTGGGGTCTTGATTGGATTATCTTAAGTTTGTACATTCACTTAAGAAGAATTGGCATCCTTATAGTATTAAATCTTTTTACCCAAGGACTAGGTGTATGTAATATCTATTCAAGCCCCTTTTAGAGCCCTCAGAAGTTTTCTGGTTTTCTTCATGTAAACTCTATGTGTTTCTTCTAAAGTTTATTTCCAGCTATTTTGTGTTATTGTTTTCTTCTCAACACTGTGGATGAGGCCTTTTATTTTACCCTCTAGCTGGTCATTTTATAAACAGAAAAGCCATTAGTTTCTGTATATATTGTTTTGTTACAGGTCCTTTTACTAAATTCTTTATTTTTTCTAATTGCTTTCAGGAAACTGTCTTAGATTTTCGAGATAAATAATCATCTTATCTGCAAACTAGGACTATTTTCTCACCTCCCTCAATATTTATACTTTCATTTTCTTGTCTAATTACAATGTCTAGCACTTCAGGAAAAGTGTTTTTTAAAATATTGATAACAACAGCTATCCTGGTTTAGTTTCTGTCTCTAACAAGATTATACCTAGGGTTTCACCAGCCTAGCATCTCTTGTTCCATCCTTTCCAGCTCTGTGACCACTATCCTGGTCTGGCCCATATTAATTTGTCATCTGTGCTATCACAAATGGGAGGAATAAGGGTAGAGGGTTTGAAGTCAGATGACCTGTGTTCAAGTCCTGACTGCCATTTACTAGCTATATGACCTATTCATGTTACACTCCTCAAGATCTTTGAAATGCCTTTTTTTTTTTTACAAAAGAGGGGCTGCTGTTGTAAGGATACGTGAGATAATCCATGCAGTATGTGCGATATCAGTAAATAATAATATTTTTTCAAGTCTCAGACCCCAAATTCTCCTTCCAATCCAACCTATATCCCAATCTTATGTTGATCTTCCCAAAATACCACTCTGTTTGCATCACTCTACCACTCCCCCTCCACTACTCGCAAATCTTCAATTATTCCCTGCTGCCAACAGAAGCAAGTCCAAATTCTTAAACTTGCACCTCAGTCCTTCCATTAAGCAACTCCAAAATTCCTTCCACCCTTATTTCCTATAGCCCCTACCACCCCTGCCCATCACACATCACTAACCCACCCTTTACTCCAGCTGAAATGTTCTCCTCATTAATGACTGCCTAACACCAAGCAGGTTCTCACTCCCAGCTCAGATCCCTCCATCAGCCTCTGTATCAGCTTTTATTTGCAAGAAATACAAAAGTGAAATCCCAACTGGCTTAAAAAGTGGATTTATTTAGCAACTTAACTGAACAGTCCAGAGGCTGCAGCCTTCAGGCATGGTTCGATCAAGGCTGGGATGCCATTTTTCTGTGATTTTCCAGGCTCTTCCCACCTCCATATGTTGACAGGAGTCTCACATCATGTTCCTAGTCACCAGATGCCTGCTAGGAACTAGGACCACATACTTCCTCATTTGAATCCAGATAGAGAGAGATTAGGTGTCTTTTCCCAGCCATCTAACAAAAGTTCTGAGCTTCTGTCTGATTGGGCCAACCTAAACCAATCCCTATGACCAGAGCGATGTGTGTATTGATTGGTTTACAACCAACCGATGTGCCTAGGTTGGGGAGGGAGTGGATAATCCTGAATGGCTAAACAAACCAGGACCCATCTCCAGAGCCACACACACTGTTGGAGGTGGATGGGGTGCTGACAATCTTAATTGTACTACACCCCCTTCCATTTCATTCTCCTGGGACTTAGGCTTCCTTTAAGACCCAAGTCAAGCCCCAGAACTCTGATAATGTGCCCCCTCCCTTTTAGCTTCCAGGGCCCTTACTCTGCTCAATACCTCGTAACCACAGCCATACATAATTTATTTATATAGTCATTTGTCCACTTTTCCCAATTAGTAATGACAGAACTCATTAAAGCCTACAAAACACTTGATTCAAGCTAGCTCTTTTGAACTTCACAACAATCTTCTGAGACTCAGAGAGGTTAAGTGACTTGCCCCCTATGTCACACAGCCAGAGATGACATTGCCCCAATGGCATCTACAGAAAGTTCTCTCTTGCTCTTGCTCTCATTCTCACTCTCTCGCACATACACACAGCCCATACTCCCTCCTCCACTCCCCAATTCAAATCTGACCTGGAGATGCAGAAACCCCCTGGCACCACCTCCTTCTTCCTATTCACCTAAACTTCTAGAGCTCTTAGACTTCCTCCAAAAAGTACAGAGAACGTTTCTTGCCGGACAGCAGTTTCTAAGACTTGTGTGACGAGGCCGAGTAAAATTCAAATGACTCTGGGTGACTTAATCTGCTTGGGGCCAGGGTGGTAAATCAGTGCAGCCCAGGCTGCCACAGGCGCCCCGGAAACCCACCAGCCGAGCTGATGACAGGAGTTGATCTGCAGATCTGCAGGTGAGGGTCCTGGAAGCGTGAACTGCGGCCTGGGGGAGTTCCCCTCCACTGCACTCGGAATCCATTTGGAAGGTCCTACAGCCCACAGCCTCTCCCGGCCTACGTGTTCCACCGGAAAACACCTTTCCCAAGGATGCGACCCCGATTCCTCCCTTCCCCCACCTCCCATTGCCAGAGCTGGCGCCCAAGTGCATGCTGGACTCTTTGGAGAAGGAGACCAGCGTTGGTCAAGCTTTCACTGAAACTGCTGCCTCGGGGCCAGGTCCTTGCACACCCACACACCCATTACCTCATGTCATCTTCACAACAACTTAATGAAGGGGGCTTGTCCACCCTCAGTTTACAGGTGACTTAATTGAGGCTCAGAGCAATTAAATAACTTGCTCAGGGTTATTATATAGCTAGCAGGAGGCAAAGCCAAGATCCAAACCTAGATTCATAAGACTCCAAAATCCTCATCCTTTGACTCCATCTCTCTGTGAAGTCCAAGGGGAGTAAGAAGGATGGCAGCTTCCATCAGAACCACCTTGTCTGAAACATGGAGAAAGCCCTGGCTGAAGGAGGGTTATTATTCTGAGCAAAGGAAACAGTAGTCTTTCTCAAACAAGAGAAATGTCAAAGGAGAAGGTAGTCACACTTATGACACCTACTGTGTGCCAGGCATGTGTGCACATGTGGGGACCGTGTGCCAGGGGTTCAACATTCATCATCCTAACCATAACTCTGTAAGCAGTGGTATGCTCGTTATCTACCATCTAGCAATCTGGAAGAACAAAAGAGCCCTGATTTGTAGTATTTGCTAATTTCTGTGGTGTAAATATTCCCGCCATGGTCAACTTCCAGCTCCCAATGGGATGTCACTGAACACAGAATTGGGAAGAAATGTCCTTAATTGGTTCTATAAGCCAGTAGGAACCCACTCCAGCACACCACTGCCTGGAACAGAGGTTTTACAAAACCCACGTAACAGATGAGGCGATACAAAAAGGCGCTCAGGCTGAAATCCATTTCTTTACAATTTTCTAAAGTCCACATTCTCTGCACAGCTCCATATTACCTGAACCAGAGGCAATACAGGAAACCACAGTCACTGATCTCTCATCTCTGAAGGAGGGTAGACCCCTGAGAGGTCCTAAAGGACGGAATAAGACCAGTGGGAGAAAGTTCAGCAGATCGAGGTTCGGCATAAGGAAGAACTTTCTGAATGCCCCTCTAGACGGACAGCTCCAGGAAGGCAGCATCCAGCTGTGCCTTGCACATGGCAAATGCCCAGTAATGACTGACTGAGTGAATGAGTGAGAAAATGAATGAAAAAGCCATTCCATGCTTGTTCCATTGATGCCTCAAACTCACCAAATCCAAAACTGAATTCATCACCTTTCCCAAAAGGCTATCCCTCCTCCGGTATTCCCTGTCTCAGTGAATATCACTAAGTTGGAAACCTGGAGTCCCTGACTCTCCCTCTTCCTCACTCCCCATAACCAATCATTCAGCAAGTCCTCTCTACTCCACTCCCTAGTTCCTCTGGAACAGACGCTGTCCCCATCATATCCACTCTGCTCTCCTGGCTCAGACTGTCACCTGAGATGAGACAGCAACATCCTAACTGGTCTTTCTGCACTCATCCCTGGCCTGGACCCACTCCCAGCCCTGGTCAAATCCATCACAGACACAGCTGCCAAAGTGGTCTTTCAAAATTGCCACTGTGAGCATGTCCCTCCCATCCCTTCAATGGCTCCCTATTACCCAGAGGATGCAGTCAAAGCCCCTTGGTTCTCCAAGGTCTGGCCACATCTCCCTCTCCTGTTTGATCCCTGACCTCTGCCTCCACCTCGTGTTGGCCTTTATTCTCCAACAACACCAAATAGCTTGGTGTCCCCTGCACACCTGCCTCTTGCTTCCATCCATGCCTTTGCTCATGCTATACCCCCCTGCCTGGAATGCCCTCTTTTTCCTCTCCCATCTACCTTCCCTCCACCTTGAAAACTACTCATCCTTTAAGACATAAAGTAACATGGTTTAGTCAACAGGGGTCCTTTTAGCACTAACATTTCATGATTCTCATGCCACGTTTTGATACTCAAGGCCTTCTGGATTCTACTGTCACCCTCTTTTTTTTTTAATAAATTTATTTATTATTTATTTATTTATTATTATTTTTGGCTGCGTTGGGTCTTTGTGGCTGCGCGTGGGCTTTCTCTAGTTGCGGCGAGCGAGGGCCACTCTTCGTTGCAGTGCACAGGCTTCTCATTGCAGTGGCTTCTCTTGTTGCGGAGCATGGGCTCTAGGCGCATGGGCTTCAGTAGTTGTGGCTCTCGGGCTCTAGAGCCACATCCCGCGGGATGTGGGATCTTCCCAGACCAGGGCTCGAACCCGTGTCCCCTGCATCGGCAGGTGGATTCTTAACCACTGTACCACCAGGGAAGCCCATCACCTTCTTTCTTTATGGGACCCTACAAAGGTCCTTAGGGATCCTCTAGTCCAATTCCACCATTTTTTGGACAGAAAATCTAAGGCCCAGAGAGGGGAAGGGCTTTGCCAAAGATCACATAGCAAGCCAGTGGCGGAGCCAGGACAAGAACTAGGCATCTGCCTCGCAGCCCAGGGCTCTTTCTTTACAATACACTCTGCAACCTGATCACCCCCACTGCCCCGACTCTAACGTATACATTCTTACTGCAATCATCACTACCCACCCCGGACTTACCTCCCCACACCCGAGCCAGACTCGGACCTTTCCTGCCTTTGCTCATGCAGCAAGGCCATTCCCTCACCTACATTCAACTTCCAGGGACCTCCACCTACAGGAAGGCCATCCTGGTTATCAAGCCAAACCCATCCACACTCTGCAGCCTTCCCCCCAAACCACCCACATTTGTCAGAACTCAGCAACTAGGGCTTGGCTCACTCACAGCGGTCAGGGTCTTGTTCTGTCTTGCCAGGTAGGATGCCCACTCCTCAGAGCTGGCCGATGTCTCCTCATCTTCTTCCTTCTCCTTCTGCTCTGCCTCCTCCTTTTACATCCCCCCAGCTTGATATACAACTGCTCACAGTAACAACGAGGGGCAAAAAGAGCATGGCGTTTGAGGTCGGAGGGAGGGAGGTTCAAATCCCAGTTCAGTAAGTATATCCCTGACTGGTTCACCCTAATCCCTCTGAGCCTCAACTTTCCTTATCTACAGAATGGATCCTGTCCCCCAAGGTTGCTATGAGGACTGAATGACCTCACCCACATTACGAGCCTAGCACTTAGTGGGCTCTTGATAAATGATAGTTCCCTTTCCCACAGCCTTTCTCAGCG
Organism: Pseudorca crassidens; assembly: GCF_039906515.1. NCBI lineage: Eukaryota > Metazoa > Chordata > Mammalia > Artiodactyla > Delphinidae > Pseudorca > Pseudorca crassidens. Next base: position 30,525,479 of record NC_090297.1, on the reverse strand, counting down.
AATCCCCAAGACACTTGGAGAAAAAGGCTCCTCTGGTCTGGGAGGTGGGCAGACTCTCTCTCACTCCCATCCTCAACAGGCTATGAGCAGCCTGTGTGCAGAAACGTGGGGCATCCCCACACCCTTCCCCACCCCCAACAATCCGCTTTAACCTTCCTATCACAATGCCTTGTCTATTTCAATATCATCCATTTTATTTTTCCGGTCATGCAAAAAAAAAAAAAATTACAAAACCAGATTTAAGAGGAAAAGAAGTATTTAATGAGTAAAACTGTCTGCAGCCCCGTTTCTTTCTCAGGAAAAAGTGGCTGTGATTCTGGCACGAGAGAGGGAAGTGCAACAGCTTCACTTCACTGCAGCTGCCAGAAGAAGTGCATTTCAGAGTGGAACAGAACCTCCACATTCAAATGTACGTCTCCCCGCCAGGCGCTTCCTGTGCCGAATTCAGCTTGGCAGGTGACACCCCAGCTCGAGCAGGGATCCAGCCCTGACATGAGCAACTGCAAGGCTCTCCGTTCCTGCCTGCCTCCAGCATGGGAGAACCAGCCCTGCCAGGCTCTGGCAAACCAATGACCACCGGACTAAGGGCTCCAAGAGCAGAGGGAGACAGCTGGAAAAGCGGTGGAAACACCTGACCGGCAGCCAAGGGGACCAGGACCCCTCCCTGTTCCACGACACTCAGCGACTAGCACTTTCCTCTCCCCAAATGAGAGCGGTTTGGCATATAGATCAGATCCAGCACTTGCTGCTCAAAGAAAAGTTCAAAAAAGCTGCAGCTTCCTTTCCACCTTCAAAGGTGTCATTCTGGAGGGCTGCTCTGGAAAGACTATTAAGGGTCAAACTCCAGAAGGGCTCTGCCCTTCTAAGAACACCCCCCACCCCCACCCCCACAGGAAAAAAGAAGAAGGGCTGAAAAAGCAGAAAATAACACATGACCTTCAAATATGTACAACAGAGACTGCCTCAGGGCAAAGAGCAGGCTGGACCAAATGGTGGTCCCCCTCCCTTGACCCAAACCCCCTACCTCTATTAATGTAGCCTACAGACTCATACTGAATTTATTGGCCCTCGAACTCCTAAATCCCTTTCTCACGAGCTGCTGTTCCTCTCTACAATGGTTTCCTGTAGTCAAGATGGCCCCAGCATTTATCCCTGTGACATTTCATCATGCTAAGTTCACCTTGTCACTCCAGCCTATTGAGATCTTTCTGGATCCTGATCCTGCTATCTGAGCTTTCCTCTGTCCTTTTTCTCTGTTCTACGATGGTAATAACAGGCCTGCACCCTCTACATCTTCTTCTGGGTCCTTGGCATATATTGGTCAGAACAGGATAGAAGTAAGGGCCCCGCAGCAGGCTCTAAAGACCTTCACAGACTGACCTGGTTCCACTTATAAGAACATTCCGTGGTTGTCATTCAGCCAGATGGGAGCCCCTTCTGTGCCCTCAGGAGCATCCATCATGTCCTCAAGAGTCATGAGAGATCCTGTCCAGTGTCTTGCAGGACAGCGTGATATGGCAGAAAGGGTCAGGCAGATCCAGGCTTGAATCACCGCTCCAAGCGTCTTGGGCAAGTCACTTAACTTCCTGGAGACTCCGTTTCTCATCTGCAAAATAAAGACTGTCACATCTAGCGCACAAGCTTCTGAAGATCAAGACCATGTATGCAAAGCATCCAGCACACAGTAGGTGCTCAGTAAATCGATTCCACTCCACCACATGCTAGCCCATTTCCTTTCTCCACTAGTCATTAAGCTGTCGAGAATCTGAAAGATGTGCCTGGTCTTGGTGAACCCATGTTGGCTCCAGGGGTCACTGCCCTCTTTTCTGAGTGTCACAGATTTCCGTACCTGTGCTAGGTCCTCACACTAATTTGAGATCAGCCAAAACCCTGGCTCTTTTTCATGTGAATTTCTGTCAAGACAGTCTTCCCTTCTTGGATCTGTATAGTTTTTTAGTAAAGTAATAACAGTGAGAATAGCGGCCTAATCCTGTCAATTCTGGTATGAAATTAAACGTATCTCTATTTTTGCCTGTGAGGAAACTGAGGTTCAGAGAGGTTAAGTAAGCTTTCCAAGATCACACAGCAGGAGAGTGTGAAACCTAAGCAGAGCTCTGTGTGACCCTAAACATTAGGCAATGGTTCCTCAGTGTTGGCCTCAAGGGGCGACTGTCTCTGGCCCTGCTGCACTTGTCTTTTGGGCCTTGGCCCAAAGTTCACATGGTTGAGCACCTTTTGGGTCCTGACACTGCTGTCCACAGGGGTGGCCGCTCCTCACCCCCACCTTCCAGCAGCTCTGCTCCCACCACCTTCACATAGAAAGGGGCTGGGCTGAGGGACTGCTCCCCGAAGGCTGTGCTCAGTGGGTTCCTGGCCTTGGCCCCCGAGGCTGATCTCCACACGCGCATCCTGGGCTCCTTCACCCCTGGGCCCTTGACTCAGCACAAGGCCAACCTGCACTTTCTTCCCAGCCTTTCATCAGGGTCCAGCCACCTGCTGTCAAACACTGAAGCCCATGACCTGACCTCTGCCTCCTGAACCCCCGATGGCCAGGATCCCCACCTGCTCGAGGTTCCTCCCAGAAGCCACATGCCCAGAATATCCAGATACTGAGTCCATCCCCACAGCATGAACGTCCTCCAGCACTGACCGCCAGCCTTCACCCGTCTCCCGACTCCTCCCAGCCCAGGGCTCAGACCAAGGTGCAGGTTGAGGGAATTCACTAAGCCTGGGGCCCAGGTCTACCCATGGGGGGATGAGGGAGTGAGCTCAGGAAGCTGCCAGGGCTGGGGCTCAAGTCCATGGCCACCCAAGGGACAGCCAGCCCAGGAAAGGATTCCTGAGATTCTGGGGGAAGCCACCCCCAGAAGTCTGCTGAGTCTGCTGTAAACTCTTGACAGCATCCAAGCGGGAAGCCCAGGACCTGAAACCTCTATCAGAGAACTGGCCTCGGGCTTCAGGGGACAGAGCTTTGCAGCGAGGCCCCCGTCCTCCCAAACACGGCCATCCCCACGGTCAGAAACACAGCCCCTCAACAATCACACCCCATAGCACTCGCTTTACAAGCACATCCACACAAACACTTCCGAAGTCTACCACACCCTCCCTACACAGACAGAAGCCCACCCATTCATTCGCTAAATACTGATTACGCACCTGCTACCTGCCAGGCCCTCTTCCAGGCACGTGGGATACATCAGTGACCAAACAGGATCAAGGCCCTGCTCCCTGTGAGGGCTTTCATTCTAACAGGGATATCAACAGTGAAAAATCGACTGAGATTAGTAAATCATTCAGTAGATTGGAAGGTGACATGGGAAAAAGAAAAATGAGAACAAGATAAGGGGAATTGGAGTGCTTGGGAGGCGGCAGGTAGCAATTTTAAGTGGGTGGTCAGGGCCCCATTAAGAAAGTGACACAAGATGTGGTGTACACACACACACACACACACACACACACACACACAGGAATATTACTCAGCCATCAAAAAGAATGAAATAATGCCATTTGCAGCAACATGGATGGACCTAGAGATTATCATACTAAGCAAAGTAAGTCAGAAAGAGAAAGACAAATATCATATGATATCACTTATACGTGGAATCTAAAATACAACACAGGGCTTCCCTGGTGGCGCAGTGGTTGAGAGTCCGCCTGCCGATGCAGGGGACACGGGTTCGTGCCCCGGTCCGGGAAGATCCCACATGCCGCGGAGCGGCTGGGCCTGTGAGCCGTGGCCGCTGAGCCTGCACATCCGGAGCCTGTGCTCCGCAACGGGAGAGGCCACAACAGTGAGAGGCCCGCGTACTGCAAAAAAATAAATAAAATAAAATACAACACAAATGAACTTATCTACAAAACAGAAGCAGACTCACAGACATAGAGAACAAACTTGTGGTTGCCAAGGCGGGGGGATGGATTGGGAGATTGGGATTAGGAGATGCAAACTATTATATATAGAATGGATAAACAAGGTCCTACTGTGTACCACAGGGAACTAACTATATTCAATATCCTGCGATAAACCAGAATGGAAAAGAATTTATATATGTATAACTGAATCACTTTGCTATATAGCAAAAATTAACACGACACTGTAAATCAACTATACTTCAATAAAAAAATTTTTTAAGTGACACTTACATTCTCAATAGGCACATATGCTTGGCCAGCAGCTCCTGTGTTGGAAAGCCCAATCCTAGACATGTTTCCATTACTTCCCACATTCAGTGAGATACTCCCTGTCACAAATATCTGAAAACCTACTTAAGCTACCACATAGCACGGACCTGGGTCATCTGACAGGAAGGTGGATGAATGTCTCTAGGTTAGTGAGAATGATCAGGGGACCCCACTGCCTCTTCCAGCTAATGTTTTTTCCGTCTTCCTCCAACTCTTTTCCAAACCAACTGTCTTTACCTGGTCTTCTCCACCTCCCTTCCTGATACCCTGAAATCTGTTTTTCATTCTCAGAACTCCATCAGAACTGCTCCTGGAAAGATAAGCAACTTTCTCTTTCTTAAAAAGGAACTTCTCCTTTCTCCTTGCTTTCCATCCTTCATCTGCACCTTGGTGATGTCAACTCCTACTGGTCCACAGGTGATACTTCACGTTTAACAGCATTTTCAGGGGAAAAAAAAAAAAGACATTTATGGGAACTCTTGAAAGAGATGATAAAGTTATTCATTCATTCATTCAATAAATATTTATTGAACACACAAGCTACCATGTGCCAGAGATGGTTCTACTAGTGGGGATGCAGACATGAACGAAACAGCTAGAATTCCTGCCTTCATGGAGTTTACATCCTGGCAGGGGAAAGAGAAACCAGCAACTAAGTAAATATAGTGTGTTCAATAGTGGTAGATGCTATGGAGAATTTTAAAGCAGAGAAGGAGTAAAAAGAGGGAGGATGCAGTTTTAAGCCAGGATGGCCTCATGTCCTCACCCTCACTAATTCTTCCATTAAACAAAACACACCCACAGATCTTTTCCCACACAAACTGTCACTCTCACTCTCTCTCTCTCTCTCTCTCTCTCTCTCTCTCACACACACACACACACACACACACACACACACACACACACACAAGCCCAGTTTATTCAAACCTCAGAGTAACATACCGTTGTGGTCACCCGGAAAGATGAAAGTCAGAATTGGCAGGACCCTCAGTGGCCAGAGGGAACTGAAGCCAAGAGAGAGGCAACCAAGCTTGCCTGAGGCCAGCGGCATCCACAAAGGCACCTACGCTTGGGAACACCCACACATAAGCACACAGACTTGCACACACATATTCACACAAAAGCATAAACCTCTTTACCCTCCTCCAGGCAACCGGGTGGGGTGAGGTTTGGAGAGCTTCTGGCAATTTCGGTGTTGCTTGTCCACTTCACCCTCCCCCGCCCACCCCACCCATCCCAGCTGCTCCAGCCATCACAGCATCTTCCTCCTGCCCTGACCTGTGGCCAGTGAGTTCCCTGGACGGCACGTGTGTGCATACAGACGCGTCATATGTGAATGTGTACACACGTGGTTTGCAATGAGGGAGGACACGTTTGTGTGTAAGTATTCACGCATGGGCAGTCTGCAGTGTGTGTGTGTGTGTGTGTGCACGCTCCCAGGAAGACAGAGAAATTTATAATCTAAATCTTGCTTCTCCGGGGAATGAAAGCAAAACAAAGTTCAGGTTTAAATCACACGACCACGGGCAGGAGGGGTTCCCTTGCCTCACGTGATTATCTGCCATGTGCAGCGGGACGGGCTGGCAGGCAGTAGGCAGCCAGCAACCCGTCAGCAGGGAGTCATTTGTGGTTTCCAGGCCCCTGGGACCCACGGTGGCTGCTCCAGGAGGGCGGGAGACCTGGAGAGCAGCGGCGACAAGCACATGCCCGTCCCAGGTGCTGGGGGATGGGGGAGGAAGGGGCCCAGCATCCGGTTCGGGCTTCCTGGCGCTAAAGAAAAGCAGAGGGAGAGGAGGCAGGAGCTGCAGGCCAGAGAGAAGCCCAGCCACTTGGCCTGGAGGGAGAAAGGAGGTCCAGGCAAGAGGTGGCTCCAGTGCAGACCCCGCCCTGCCAACCTCTTCCCTGGCCGGGAAAACATCCTCAGGGCTCCAGGATGTCTGAGGCTTCGGCAGCCTGGGTTTGCCTGATTCTTTCTCCCTGTGACCTTCGACTCTTTCCCGCTGCTCCCTCTCTATCCCTTTCTCTTTGTTTCTGTGTTTGTTCTTTGTCTCTCCCCATTTCTCTGTCTCTGGGATTTTTTTTTTTTTTTTATCTCTTTGTGTCTGACTGTCTGGCCTTCTCCCTCCATCTGTCTGTCTTGTGCTTTCCAAGTCCCTCTATCAGCCCTAACCTCAGGGCTTCCCTCTGCTGACCTCTGTCTCCTGTGACCTTGCTGGTAACATCACACACCTCCCAGGGCACGTTATTCCATTCGAGCCTCTTGTCATTCCAGAGGGTGGGGCAGTCTGGGAGAGTCAGGATTAAAAATCCCATTTTACAGATGAGGAAACTGAGCCCCCAGAAGGTAAAAGCCCTGCCCAAGGCCACGCCGCTGGCATGGAATTTAAAATCCAGGTGTGTTTCCATTGCGTGACTAGCCCCCACTAACTCCACATCACCTGGAAGCATGAGCAGCTCCCACCCAGCCCCCAAATCCTAAAGTGAAGAAAATTAAGGAGCCAGTGCCACACAACAGCTCATCCCCAGCCCAACCACAAAAACTGCCTTCGATTCACTAAACGTCCTAGAAAGCCTAAGGGCTGAGATGGGAGCCTTGGGGACTGGCACCCCAAGGATGCCTCATCCCAGCCCCACTCTCCCCCAAAGTCTTAAGTGTCTGCACATCCCACATTCCCCAGGCCCACCTGGGATGAATGGGCTTCCTGCTTCTTGAGTAGGTGCCTCTTGGTGTCTCAGTCTTCCCATCTGTACAATGGGGACGATGGGTCTCCCTTGCACTGCTGAGCTAGACTCCTGCTCCAACCAACACAGCAGCTCCTCTCCCTTTTCCAGGACCCCGATCCCTAAAAGACCTCTAACTTCAGCCACCAAGAGCCCTCAGACACCTCTGGAGGATCACTGTGTTTACACCGGCCCAAACTGGCTTTGACCGCATGGGCATCCGGGCAGCAACCACGAAGCCACGGGCCCAGACACGGAGCCCCATCTGCAGCAGCAAAGTCCCACAGCCTCCCAAGCCCCCACCCGCGAGGCGTCAGCGCCAACGACCCGCCAGGGCCGGCCCATTTTCCTTTCTTTTCATTGCCGGCTACGCGTGTAGTTATAGAACCAGGTCTCCACAGAGTAATTTACTGGCAGAATCTCTCCCAGAATCCAGCTTGAAACCAAGCTGTAAAAACAGCTTCGAGTGTAAATAATTCATGCAGACAATATGACTTTTTTATGTAAATTCAGTGCATTAACCCTCTATTATAATGATGGACGACAGATAGGGGCGACGTTGCCTTGGTAAGAGCTAATGGATGGCCGCCATAAATTCACTGCACATTTTATTGTGTTGCCGGAAATTGTGCCTTCAGGCAATGCTGTTTACTTTTATGTAAAACTCTAGGTTCCCTAAATATTACAAATATTTTACATCCAGCTCCTCAGCATTTGGGATCTGCCCACAAATCAAGCTTTCTCCATGTGAGCTGTAATTAAAGGTTTGTTGTTTTTTTTTTCCTGGGACAATTATCTCCAACTATAAAGAGAAATATTTTTCCCCTTTAGATGTTCCGTCATTGACTTATTAACAAATCCTTTGAAGAAGGAGGTTGCAAGCGACTCACTGTGGTACTTGGCACGAGTGGGGCGCAGGAGAAGGGGCGCAGTGGGTCCAAGAGCTTGGTGGCTGGCTTTTATGTGTGGCCGCCACCCCAGTTTATTTACACATATGATATTCTGGGCCTTCCTCCCCGCTCTTCTATAATTCATGACCACTTTAGCAGGGTAATTCCTCCAGCCACCTTTGCAAGAGACTGGCCCCCTCGCAAGCCCCCTGCCCACGCTCCTCTGAGGATGGGGACGGCAGGGCCTTACGCCCGAGAGGGTCAGAAGCAGCATCTTGCAGCTGGCTGCCCACACACAAGCCAATTCATCCCTTCCCTGGCCCCCATTCGCTCACATGGCCCAGAGAGCCTTGGATGGAAACTCGGGGTTTCCTGCATTGATTCTCGTTCAATCCAAAGTGTTAGAAAGGCCCTTCTGGCTCAGTCCCAGCCCAGGCCGGGGTCACGAGGATGCCATTGACTCTTGCATGAGGTCTGGGAGGAGGAAGGCTGAGCACCTCAGAAGCTTCTTAACGAAGGGAGGCAACAGCTGGAGCAGCAGCCCTCTTTAAAAATAATCCTCACACTTGTTTATTATTGTCATTAATATTAATAGCCACTCTGTTAATATTCATCTAACTGCATTAATGTCATCCAGAAACACCTGGGATCTCCAAGCACTCCTAATGGCATGTGGATTCTGCCTGCAGCGCCCTCACCTCTCTGCCTGTCCCTCCCCAAGGGCATAACACCCATCCTACACAGGTTCCAAACCGCCCTCCTCTCTGATTGGCACCTGCCTTGGGAAACCCAGAGCCACACGGGATTTGGAATCATTTCTAAGTCCCAGGGGCTTTGCTGGGAGGATGGGACCACAGGCCAGGGACCCTGAATATTTCCTGCCTCTCCCAGGGGCACAGGAAGGTTCTGACAAAGGTGGCTTAAGAAAGAAAGATAGTTCATTTCCCCCCCAAGGGCTCCATTTCCTGCAGAATCGAAAAAAAGACACGGTTAAAAACAAAGTTGAGTTGTTATAAAGCAGAAACTAACACACCATTGTAAAGCAATTATACTCCAATAAAGATGTTAAAAAAATTTAAAAAAATACACTGTAAATAAAAAACAAAGCTGAGATATCATTTTTCACCGATTAGATTGTCAAAGATAATTATAATAATAAGGGCAACAGCAGCGACCAGCTGGCCTCCTGTACACGACCACCGCGCTTAACCCTCAGTGCCTGCTCACACTGAATCTTCCACCAGCTCTTCACGACAGCCCCGCCACCACCCTTTCTGAGACGGTAAATGCGTAACACCTTCGTGGAAATCGATTTACAATACGTGACGAAATGCAAACTCTGCTTACCCTTTGACCCAGCAATCCCATTTTTAGGAATTTTCCATATGTTAATCATCAAAACTACTGCTCCTTTTAAGTGAAATCCTCTTGCTGTTCCCCTCCACACCCACCCATCCTTTCCCCTTCCATCCCCCGACCCTAACTCTTGCCCACTCATCTTTCAACCTGAATGTCACCTCCTCAGAGAAGCCCTCCCTGACTCCCAAGTCTAAGTTACCTTCTCTTGTCTCTCTCTGCACTTTTCCTTCATACTATGTATACTTTTCCTTTGTACTGCATATCATGTGCTAATTGGATAGTTATTTCTGTAAGTTCTTAAGACATAAGCTCATCGCAAAAAAACTGCCGCCTTCCCTGCTGGCAGGGGCTGGGGCTGGGTGTCCTCTCTCCTCACGACATCACAAACTCTGCAAAAGCAAGGACCAACCATGTAGTTTTATTCCCCATTTCTATCCCCAGCCCAGTACTGGCCCGTTACGTAGAATACCCTTGATAAACATCTGCGGCATGAATGAATGAATGAACGAATGCACAAAGATATATGCACATAGGCTTTCATTGCAGGGATGTTTATAAGAGCAAAACAATTGGAAACACACATATCGCCATCAGCTGGGGACTGGGTAAGTGAGGTATATCTATACATATAATACAGGCATTAAAACTTTTAGGTGGATCTATATGTATTGACATGAAGGATGTCCACGACATATTGCTGAGTGGGGAGAAAAGAACAGGTGACAGGGCTTCCCTGGTGGCGCAGTGGTTGAGAGTCCGCCTGCCGATGCAGGGGACACGGGTTCGTGCCCCAGTCCGGGAGGATCCCACATGCCGCGGAGCGGCTGGGCCCGTGAGCCATGGCCACTGAGCCTGCGCGTCCGGAGCCTGTGCTCCGCAACGGGAGAGGCCACAACAGTGAGAGGCCCACGTACCACAAAAAAAAAAAAAAAAAAAAACAGGTGACAGAACAGCATGTGTCGTCTGCTCTCACTCAGGGTAGAACTGCATACGTGGAATCTATTTGTGTATATTTATGCACGGAGAGAAGTCTGGAAGGACGTTCACCAAAATGTTATGTGGTTATCTCCGGATAGTGAAATCTGAGGTGATTTTTACATTTTTCTTTGAACTTTTCCATATTGTCTGAATTTTTTGCAATGAGCATATGTATCCTTTTTTACAAAATGATAAAGCTGCTTTCAAAAGAAAAAAAAAAGTATACGTACATTAAGAAAGAATGGCGGAGGTGCCTTATGAAGGGCTCAACCCCAGGCCAGGCACACCCAGCAGAAGCGGGGACAGGGCACTATGGGGCTGTCTCTCCTCTGGTGTGGTCTGGGCACCCTCCGAGGCTACGAGGGAGGGGGGCATTTAGAGCCAGAGCCCCTGCATCCCATCTTTTTCGGGGCACATCCTGCCTGTCCAGAGTGGAGTTTCTAAATAGGGATTTCCGCATTTGATTCTTCTGACATGCTTTACCGCCTCAGAGCTGTTTTGCAAAATTCATAGCGGTTTTCGCAGGCTCCAAGCTTCCTGGGACCAATTCCATTTTGAACAATAGCGGAGTGTCTGCTTGCTTGCGGGTGGGGTCGGCCCACCCCAGAGCAGCCTCCCAGCCCCTGTGAGCTGGGACTGTGGGGCTGAGTGTCAAGGCCACGGCATGAAAATACATGAGCTCGGCTTGCCCTTATCCTCACCCTCCTCCAGTCCAGTCAAGCAGGGGGAAGGAGGAAGGCGGGAGGCCCTCTCCCGGCCCTCCTGTGCCCTGAGGCGACTCTCCCCCAAGGAGGTGAGGGAAACAAAGCCCTTCCCTACATCCCTCCCTTTCTACCTGCATCACCTCCTTCGGGTCTCCTTACCCAAGAACCACCTAAAACCCTGAGAAGCTAATTGACTTGGCCAAGCCAAGGTCACAGGGCTGGATAGTGGCAGGGCACGGGGTGGGGACCAAGACCCCTGCTGCTTGCCCTGTGCCTACCTTCATTTAAAAAGGCTTCGTAGGGACTTCCCTGGCGGTCCAGTGGTTAGGACCCCACACTTTCACTGCCGTGGCCCTGGGTTCAATCCTACCTTTGGTCAAGGAACTAAGATCCGGAAAGCTGAGTGGCGCAGCCAGAAAAAAAAAGGTTTGGTGCTCCATTCCTTAAAAGAAATCCGAGAGGTCTAGCAGCATGGTCATTGCCCCAAGCTAAGCCACAAAGACCCCTTCGCTGGCCTCTGCGTCCTTAGCTCTGCCTTCCCTCAGTCGCGATCCCATACCCGGTACCCAGAGCAATATTTATAAAATTTACAAAACTCACCAGGTATTCCTCTGTTAAAAGCCTTCTATGGCTTCACATTGCCCGGGGCGGGGGATGGCGGAATCTATGCTCCTCAGCCTGATATTCAAGGTCTTTTATGATACGGCCTCTATCCCACTGCAACCACACTCGTCTCCAGTCTTCACTGAATTTACAACCCTCCCAGTCCCCCGTGCTGTCACATGTCCCTCCACTGTCTGTGCAGCCCCCTCCCCTCTCACATGGCTAATGTCCACTCCTGCTTAAGGACCCAGCTCAGGGCTCACCGTATTTGGGAAGTCTTCCTGAATTCTCCCTACAGACAACTTATTCAACAAATCTTCATTGAGCACCTGTTATGTACTGCCCCGCCCACCCCCATCATGGCATCGACTACACAATAGCGGCTGTTTCTGGAAGTTCCTTGAGGGCAGGAACTTAGTACCAGGGCCCAGCTTTAATCTACTTCACAACTGTATGGTAATGGCCCAGATCATCAGCCCCATCTGATCTATACATCAGAAAACCAAGGATCCCTGGGCAGGCCTTAGACACGGGCAAGAAGAGGAAAGAAAAGGTTTCCAAAAATACAAAGCTGACCCGGCAACCCCCCACTGTCACTGCCTTTCCCCCACTGTCTTCCCCAAACATTCCACCAACTCACCCACCTACAGGCCCCTGCAGGGTCAGGCCTCTAGCTCTCTCTCTCCTGCATTCTCCCACCTCCCTAAGCCTTTTATAATTCTGCCCAGACTCCACTTTCTCTTTTGCTGCTGGGCTCTTGCACCTGATTTTGACCTCTGCCCACCACAGTCTTCCGTCTTATCTAACCAATTTCTGCCTGGTATCGATTCTGACTCAGCAACACCCTCTGGCCCCCTCCTCTCCCCTTCCTCCCCATTGCCTCGCTCAGGTTCACTGTCTCCGGGTTACCCCTCACCTCCAGTCCCCACCCCACTGCAGAAGCTAGAGTGATGTTTCTACTCTGACCCCGACTCTCCTTCTTAAAGGCCTTCATTGGCTCCCCGGTGCACTGGGTGATCTCCTCCAGCTACACCTCCTCAACTCCTACAACTCACTCCCCGTCTCCAGCCACCCCGAATGAGCCAGGCAACTCCATGCCTGTGCTCCCTCAGCCTGGCTTGCTCTTCTCGGCTCTTCATCTGACTCACTCCTACTCATCCTCCAAGATCCTGCCCAACAATCACCTCCTCCAAGAAGCCTTCCCTGACCCCATCCCACTCCATCTCCTGCTCAGGGCTAAACGACTTTCGTCCCAGCACCCTGTGCCATCACCCTCATGGCCTCAGAGTCACTGCCTATGTACGGGCTCCTCTCCCCACTCCACGAGCTCCTTGATGGCAAGGCACCCAGCGCCCAGTGAATATTTATTATTGTCATTATGAGCAGGGTTGGATCATCAGTCCCGGTTTACAGATGAGGAGACTGAGGCACAGAGAGGGGGAGCGACTCTCCCAAGGTCCTAGAGCTGGCTGCATCAGGGCTTGAACCCAGATGTCACTGTTGCCAGTGGGCTATTCTTTCCACTGCATCACAACTTCATTTCAGAACCACTCTAGCAAGCATCACACACACACACACATATATACATTTTAACATGTATAGGAATGCACTTGGGTATACCCAAACACATACAGAGACACACACAACGCCACTAACACACAGATGCACAGACACAAATAGCAGACCCCATAGGCGTGCCTGATACACATGAACATTCATACACGAGCACCCACTGATTTACACATAGGAACACAAATATACACATCTGTGCACATATGTACACGCATGCGTAACCCACAGATACATACTGACATGTACCCAGGCGCACATACATAAGTGCATAGAGACATGCACAGACACAGGTCACAAATACACAGACATGCACCTGGGCACACAAAGATGGACACACACACATTCAGAGATGTGCACATATAAAACCACACTCGTATGTAGTCACGCCCAGACCAACACACAGGCACACATAGACACGGGGATGCCCTCATATACCACTCCTGTGCCCATACACAAGGACACATGCATACTCACAGATCCTCACAAGCAGCCCACGCACGGGCCAGCATCCACGGAAACACACACCTGCAGACACACTCAGTGAACGGGCAGGTCAAATGGAGCTGTCTGCTGGGGGCGGGGGCCTGTCTGAGGTGCCTAGGGGCGCTCACAGTTTTGCAGCTCAGGAAGGCAGCTGACATACCAGCCCGGCTGTGATGATATTTTGCATAAATGCTAATGTATTAATTACCATGTACAGTACACAGAGCTGCCATTTAAAAGAAAAAGTTAAGACTTTTTAATTCAGAAGCCCCATGTGGGGTGGGGGTAGCCCTGCACAGTGGGTGGAAGCAGGCAGGGCAGCCGTTCCGCGCCCACTGTCCCCGCACGTGGGTCCCGGCCTGTGGGCCTCCAGCCCAGGCTGCCCAGGGTCAGCCAGCCAGTCCTCTGCCTCAGGGGTCCGGGGGCTCCCTGGGGACCATGGCACATCTGGAGCCGTGATCTGGAAGAGAGGTAAGGAGAGTATGGAAGGCAAGTAAGCCCTGAGCAACAGAGGGGAGGTCTTCTTGCAGGGAGGGGGGCGGTGCTGGGGCAGGATTTGGAGCCGAGATGGACAGCCAGCAGGATTCTGTGCTCCATGCAATTCATTCTCTGCATGGGAACCTGAGTGAGCTTTTAAACCAGTGCATCAGATTATGTCATGCCCTGGCTTTAATCTTTTCAAAGGCTTCCCATCGCTCTTGGAGGAAAGTTCACACTCCTTAAAAGAGCCTGCAAAGCCAGACATGAGCTGGCTTCTCTCTTACCTCCCGATGCCTCTGCTGGTCACGTAGCCAGCTCTCCCTCAGCCTCTCCAGGCTAGCTGTTCCTCATCAGCCAGGCCTCCGCTCCCCCCGCACCTCTTAGGGGCCTCTCCCTTGACTGCCCCTGACCATTCCACCTAAAGGGGCCCCTCTCCCCTCTCCCCTCTTTGTAGCACATCTCATTATTGCAACCCTCTTTGCTGATTTTTTTTGACTCGATACCATTTGCCTCCCCCACTGTAAAGCGAGCTTTGGAAAGCCAGGACTTCGCAGACCTAGTTTCGTCATAATATCTCCCCCACCTTGGACGGGGTCTGGCACTTAGTAGATGCTCAGCTAAAAGTCTGTTAAATGACAGCATGAGCTGGGATGAACAAGAGATGCCCTTTGAGGCCAGCTCCACTCCAGGTGCTAAACTCAGGCAGCAGTGCCCTCTCCACCTGCCTGGCAGGACAGCCCTGGCTCCTCTACCTCCCACGGGGGGCTCATGGTCCAGAGCAGGACACCGAAGCCCAGGGCAGAAGGCATGTCCAGCATCACACAGCATCTTAGAGACAAGTATCCAGGCCTCCTGAGTTCTCCAGCCATCAGGCAGGAGAAGCCTCAAAAGGACGCTGTTTAAACAGCAGCAAGGAATAGCCATTCAGCCCTTTACCTTTGCCCCTCACTTTCACATCTGTTGTCTTACACGGGCCCTGCAAGGGAGGCATCATTTCCCCAATTTCAGAAGAAATTAAGCTTCCGAGACGGAAGTGACGCACCCAAGTTCTCTCAGGTTGTCAGAGAAGGAGTCAGGATTTAAATCCATGTTTGCTGCCCAATCCGGGGCTTCCTTAGCTGGACCATGAACCTCCTCTCCCCTCTGAGCCCTCAGGGATGCCGCTGGCAGCTGGAGCACAGCAGCGATAGGCCCCATCCTCCCAGGAGTCAGGAGAGCCAAAGAGGTCCTGCCAGGCAGGTGAAGAGGGAAACTGGCACCCATCTGGCTCACTCCCCAAACACAGGGGTCCTCAATCCACCCTCACCCTCACTCTCACTCCCACCCAGCTGCCAGCTCCCACCATTCTAGAGGCTACATCTCTCCCAAACCCACCCTGTCTCCCCAGGCCCGCTGCCCTGCCCTAATCCAGGCTGCATCACCATCACGTCTCACACATACTCTTGTGACAGCCTCCAACCTGGATGCTCAGATCTGCCCTCCACCCAGCAGCCAAAGTGATCTTCTCTAAGTTCGACTCCTTTCTCCCTTCCCAGTGACCTCCCCACTCCCTACCCCAACCCCCCCTGCACTGCCCTCATCATGTTTGTAAAGGCGCATCATTGTTTAGAACCCGCACTACCTAAGTTCAAATCCTGACTCTGCCACTTACTAGCTGTGTGGCCTTGTGCAAGTCACAGAACCCCTCTGTGCTTCAATCACCTAATCTGTAAAGTGGGAATAATAATAGTATCCTCCTCCTAGGGTCATTGTAAGGAGGAAATGAGTTAAAATACGCAAAGCGCCAAAAACAGTGCCTGGAATCTGAAAAACACTAGGTAAGAGTGTGCTGTTCTTTACAACTTCGGGCCTGTGATTATTTGTGTCTTTTTCTTTCATGAAATTATGAATTCCGTGAAGGGGCGCGGTGGGGGGGTTGCTGGACTGGGATGGCCGCTCGGATGCTTCTTTGCCCACAGCTTGCGCCCTCTCTGCCTGCGGCCTTTGTTCTCCTTTCCCCTGTTCTGGCTGGGTGTTGGCCCGAGACAGAGGAGGAGGGCATGCCCTCGGCAGGAAATGCTGTCAGCCTCAGCGTTCCGGGCCTGATGAAAATGACAGGCGGCAGCCAGAGAGGACTGCTCCCCGCAGAGGGCCGGGTGGGGACTGTACCCTCCAGAGCCCCAAGTTCCCCAGGAGCTCCCACAGGGCCAAAGCTCCTTTTGTCCAGAAGGTCAGGAGCAGCTCGCCAGCTGTGGGGGAGGAGTTCCGCTGCCCCGCTGCAGCCAGCGGCCCAGATGTGCGTGTTTGCACAGCCGAGTCCAGGCTCTGAGGGAGCCTTGTTGAGCATCATGAAAGGGGGCTTGTGAGGAGGCAGACGGCCTCCGCACCCCGGCCTGCCCGCCTCCAGGACAGCAACCAGGAATGTAGCCCGCAGGAAGCCCTTCCTACCAGGCCTGCCAAGTGCCCTGCTCCCGCCTGAGGAGTCGGGCCGCCGACACGAGCAGGTTCAACCTGCCAACTGCAGACTGGATGTCTGGGTTCTGACCCTTCCTCAGTTTCCTCTTCTGTAAGATGGGGAGAGGCCCCGACCTGTCCCTCCAGTGAGGAGTATGGGAAGCTCACAGCCTTACGGGCAGAAAAGCAGAAAGACCAGAAAGAATGTTCACCTCCATGAACCTCAGTTTTTCCAACTGTAAATGGGGATGATGTCTACTGCCTCCTGGGGTTGTCCTAGGGATGAAATGCCACAATGGGAAGGAAGGACCAAGCATGTGCGGACACACAGTAGGTGCTCAACAACTCTGAGTTCTCTTTCTCCTTCTCTGTTCACCAGGCTCCAAAACAGGGACGCTGAGGCTGCCTCTCCTCGCCCCGTCCCAGAAGAAGAACTGCTGCCAGAGGCCCTCACACCAGATGCCGCCACGCCGCTGGGTGGCCTGTGTGCCGGGCACACGACTCCATTTCCAGGTAGACGAGTCTCTGCCCCCCACCCGGTCCCTGGGCAGAGCTGGGCTCCCGCCCCAGCTGGTAGCTGTGCACAGTGGGTCTTCGATGTCCAGGCACAGCCCATCCTTGGGCCTCGTCCAGCCCTGGGCAGGGTAGAGCTGGGCTCAGCTGCGTTGTCGGGTAGAGCTGTCCTGAGCATAGCTGGCCGCTGGGCCATGCTAGTCTCTGGACACAGCTGATCCCTGGGAAGTCTCTGGGCACAGTCAGGCTCCCTGCAGCCAGTGTCTGGCAGAATCAGCCCCTGGGCAGGGTAGCCCCCGGGGCCACTCAGCCCTCAGGCAGCCACAGTAGGCACAGTCAGTCCCTGGGCACAGATGAGCCCTGGACACAGGGGGTCCTCAAAGGGTCTCTGAGAACAGCCGTTCCCAGGCTCAGTCAGGCTTCAGGCACCGTAGATCCCTGGGCACAGCATTTCCATGGGCACGACCGGTCCCTGAACAGAGCTTGATCCTGGGCATGGTCGGCCGACTGTGGCACTGTCTGTCCCCAGGCACGGTCAGCAACCGGCCGGCGCTGCAGTCGATCCCCTGGGCACAGTCAGTCTTGGGACAAAGCAGACCCCTGACACAGTCCATTGAGACCCGAATCCTTGATTAACATGCATAGACTCCTCACCCCGCTCTTCTGTGGCCCCAGTCCCTCCGCAGAGGACCTGGAGAACTGGGACCCACAGAGGGAACTGGAAGTACCCTCTGGGGTCCCCAGAGCCCCGGCATGGCCTGCTTCTCGGCAGGGTCGGAGAACAGTGCAGAGAGAGCTAGGCCTGCAGAACAAGGGAACTAGTTCTCCGGAGCAGAGTTTGCCTTCAGCGCACATGGTAGAAAGGGCCTGGCCTGGAGGCAGGAGCCCCTCCTCATTACTCTGCTCCCTCACCACGTACAGAATGGATCACAGGTCTGCGGAAGGAGCACACTGGCCTGCTACCGAATCTCCGCATGACAGTGGGTAAGTGAGTTTGCCAAGTTTCTTCTAGTTCTAAGAATATAAATTCCCACCCAGGTGGCAGTCCTGTAATCTAACCAACATACTCATAGCCTTAGGCGCGGCTCTAACAGGGGACGGGGAGGTGGCCAGTCTTGGCAGACCCTCAGCTCCAGGACACGGCTGATGCTGGATTTCCGACGCTTCCTGGGTCTGATCAGTCCCGCAGGTCCATCACCACCCGGTGAGGCTGGGAACAGAGCAGCAAGCCCAGGGTAGGGGTCCAGCCTGCACGGAGGCCCTGTTCCCCAGGCCTGTTTGGTGCTTATTCAGCCTGAGTTATTCTCTGAAGGGGGCATGGCTTCTGCAGGATGATAATGCAGTGTGGCATCCCATTAGCCAGCACCTGCCCTCCCTGCCCACCTTCCTCCCACAGCCCTCACGCACATCAATGTTTAACTGAATTGCCAATGTCGTAGTGCCAGTCACATCTGTTTCAGGGTCTGGGGATGACGTGAGCAGGGCCCGCCAGCCTCCCATGACAGGCGGCACCACCCACACAGGAGCCTTGCCACCCCAGACAAACCCCGCTGCCCAGGCACGGCTCTAGATCGGCACATTCGGATCCCCCAGGTTTGCACATTTAAAAAGAAATTGAAGGAAAAGTCTACTTGTAGGACAGAAAAGGGCGGGAGGAGAGCATGTGGCGAGGGGATTCCACAGGGACAGAGTGGGAAGGGAACTTGGGGAGGGGCGCTCTAGCAGCGCTGACCAAGGCAGGGCTTGCCAGCTGACGTCTTCCAGCCGTAGACCCCCTAGGCTCCAAGGGCAGCCCGTGCAAGGTTAATAATTTACTTATGCTCTCTTTCCCACTGGTGTCCCAACCAAAGCCATCCAACCAGGGAGTCCAAGAGGAGAGCATCCACAGGGAGTCGGAACTCTAAGCCTGAAAGGGAAGTCAGCCTAAAGAGACAGACTTAAACTAGGTCAATCCAGTTCAGGCTGGTCCCAACTGGCTGCAACTCGATCTAACTGATTCAAGCTGGCTCGAATCAAACCAGACTTGTTGGGGCCGGCTCAGAATGCGTGGAGCTGGCCAAGACTGGATGAAGCTGAATCAAACTTCTTGTGACCTGCTCAACCCACTGGAGCCATTGGAAGGCCAACAATACAACACCTGTCCTTCGTGCTAGCCTTTGCCGGGTATATCTTTATTTATCCCTTCCTCTTAAAACTTTCTGGATCCTTTTGTTTTCAGTATGTATTTTGTAAACAATTTTTTAGTCCACATCACATCACATTCGAAGGATACGTAACACCTACGTCATCCCTGCCACTAAGGTGATTACGTGGGTAAGTGCAAGAGCTGTCAACTACCTGGGTTCAGGTCCCCACACCTGGCTGGGAGATCGTGAGTTAAGTTACCTAACCTTGCTTACTCGTATCTGTAAAAAAAAGTCATCTCATTATAGGACTTGCCTCACAGAGGATAGTTTTGAAAATTGAGACGATGTATATATATTAGCAATATGCCTGGCACGTAATAACCACTTACTACATTTTATTCCTATACTATTATTATTCCTTGGCTCTCACATCATATAACACAGCCTCAGATGACCAGGACTCAGACTCCTGCACTACCTCTTCCTTAGTGTGTGAACCTGAATAATTCACTTAAGTTCTTTTTTTTTTTTTTTGCGGTACACGGGCCTCTCACTGTTGTGGCCTCTCCCGTTGTGGAGCACAGGCTCCGGACGCGCAGGCTCAGCGGCCATGGCTCACGGGCCCAGCCGCTCCACGACATGTGGGATCTTCCCAGACCGGGGCACAAACCCGTGTCCCCTGCATCGGCAGGCGGACTCTCAACCACTGCACCACCAGGGAAGCCCCACTTAACTTCTTTTATGCCTCAATTTTCCCAGCTGAAAATGAGGGTACTAATGCCTGCCCCAAGGGTTGTTTTGAGGATTAAATAAAATGAACCACATAAAGACTTAGCACCATGCCTGGGACATGGTAAACAGTATTCCATACATGTTAGCTATGATTATATTACTAACACTTAAATAATGTTAATTCTGTGCTAAATGTTTTATGTATATGAGCTCAATTAATCTCATGACAACGCTGAGAGGTAGGTGCTACTATTATCCCCATTTTCAGGAGAAGAAACTGAGGCTCAGAACATATTACAGTGCCTGGTGATTCTGAAATATTTTAGGGAGGAAAGGAAATTGTACATTTGTCGATGTGGAGGGCAGTGAGCAGAGGACAAGTCTTAGGAGGTAGGCAGTGATTAAAACGAGGTTGGGCTTTGAAGTCAAGCAAACCTGGACTCAAGTCCCCAGCTCAAACACTCTCTGGGCCTCAGTTTCCTCATCTATCAAATGGGAATAACAATCCTTATCTCATGGAATTGTGAGGATTAAATGAGATATCAATTATAGCTTGGACATAGTAGGTGCTCGAAAAATGTAAGCTTCCTCTCTTTTCTTCCTCCCAAGGACATTAGGCATTCAAAGTGGTGTGCATCTACTATTCACAATAGCCAAGACATGGAAACAACCTAAATGTCCATTAACAGAGGAGTGGATAAAGAAGATGTGGTACATATATACAATGGAATACTACTCAGCCACAAAAAGTAACTAAATAATGCCATTTGCAACAACATGGATGCAACTGGAGATTATCATACTAAGTGAAGTAAGTCAGAAAGAGAAAGACAAATACCATACGATATCACTTATATGTGGAATCTAAAATACGGCACAAATGAACTTATCTACAAAACAGAAACAGACTCACTGACATAGAGAACTGACCTATGGTTGCCAACGGGGCGAGGGGAGGGATGGACTGGGAGTTTGGAGTTAGTAGATGCAAACTACTACATATAGAATGGATAAACAACAAGGTCCTACTATACAGCACAGAGAAACATATTCAGTATCCTGGGATAAGCCGTAAGGGAAAAGAATATAAAAAAGAATGCATATATGTGTATAACTGAGTCACTTTGCTGTACAGCAGAAATTAACATAACATTGTAAATCAACTATACTTCAATAAAAAAGAAAAAGAAAAATGAAAACACACAGTGGTGTGCGTCTGCACAGTGACATTTATCTGGAGTGATCTTTGGAGGACATCTGCCTATGTGTACTGTCCATCTCTAATGTGGCATCTGTGCAGAGGCCACACTGCCCCCCCCCCCCGGCACACTGAACACCTGCCAGCAGAGTGACATGGTTCCTCACTCTCCCATCTCCTTGCCCAGGTTTCTGCTGGAATCAAGCAGAGTTGTACTGGAGGAACCAGCCAGACAGATGTAACAAGCTGCACCTCAGACCAAACGTATCTGTTGAGTGAATACCAGTGAGGAAGGGGAGGGATGCGTGGGGGTATGAGTATCCTTGGAGGGATGCTACCGTAGGGCTGGGTCCAGGATGTCTGGCCCTGAACCCAGCAGGGCATACTTGATCCTGCATCTACGAAATCCTCCCCCTGTGACCACCTTGGGCTGAGCCCCTTCCTGGATGATACCCCTCTCTGCTCCCCACCTGGACAGACGGGGCAACAGTATCTCCTGATCCTGCTGATGAGGATGACGACGGTAATGATGATGATGATGACATCTGGCATCCATTTATAATACAATGTGCCAGACCTTATAAGATATATTATTACATCCTCAACTATTACAAGCCCCATTCTGAGAGACTGGGATTTCTATCTCTACTTGACTAAAATCCATAGAGGTTAAGTAACCAACCAAGGGGACACAGCTGGTCAGCAAGGGAGTGACTTGAGTCCACACTGCGTCATTCCACAGAGGATATTTTCCGCCTCCATCTTGATGGACTCAGAAGTTCCTTTTCTCACTCCCTTCCTTTTGCAAAGGTTAATGCCCTCTGTGTGGTAGACTGGGCCCTGGGCGAGATATAAAGAAGAAAACATGCTCAGTAACCTCAAGGAGCTCAAAATTAATAAATCAGAATCACCGCAAGGTCTGACTGAGGAGGGATGGGCTTCACATGAGGTATCAGTCACTACATCGGTAATAGAATGGGCTTGGAGCCCAACGTGAGTATGCAGCACGACGGGCCTGTTAGTGGGGTTTGCTAGGCTGTGCTACAGTAACAGCAACCACTACAGCAGAAATGTCAGTGACTTAACACATGCAAGTTTATTTCTGCTCATGCAAAGTCTACTGTGGGCCCAGCATCTCTTCACCGCTCCCTCTCCAGTGGTGACTCAAGGATCCAGGCTTCCTGTGTCCAATACCATCTGGAACACATGGCTTCCAAGTCACCATGGCCAGGAAAAAGAAATGTCACTCACTGGCTCTTAAATGTTTCATTCCAGAGTGTCACATATAACTTCAACTCACAGACCACTGACCAGATTGGTCACGTGGCCCTGCACGGACACAAGGAAGTTGGGAAATATGGGGAGGACGTGAATTCAGTAAGAAGTAAATGTCTCTGCCATAGAGTGAAGTTATTCATCCAGCTGGGCTGCATCATTAAAGGTCTAATATCCAACCTGAAGGAGCTGATGGTTCTATTCAGCAATACCACTCTCGAACTGTAACTAGAGTGCCGTTCTTCAATTTTAGGCGTTGTATTTTCAGAGCCTCCCAGACACATGGGATTCCCAATAAGAGAAGAGACCAAGTTGAAAAGGGGGTTTGGAGTCTACTCTGTGAGTAAGAGTTGAAAAGATGTTTGGCCTGGAAGAGGTTAGGCCTCTGATTTCTAATTTCAGATTCCTTAAGGACCGTCATGGGACAAAAAGAAGGAAACTGCTCTGTGGAGCTCCTTGATGCAAAGCCCAGACCAATGGCAGTTACATAGACAATTCCAAGGGGGACAGTCAGAGCGGAGCACTTTTGAAAAGACTGCCGCAGGAGAGAGTGAATTCCCTGTTGCAGAAATATGCAAGCAGAGTCCAGAAAACCGTTTGGTTTGGATGTTGTGGAAGAATTCAGGTATTTGAAGGAGTTGAAATAAACATACAATAGGAGTCCTTACAGATAGAGTTCAGACAGCAGAGGTAGAGAACACAGTTCATTCAGACTCAGCTTGGTGTCATGAGGCATCAGGAAGGACGCCAGCCCTTAGAGCCCCTATTAGGTTAGGCTAGACTTCGCCACAGTAACAGCAACAACAACAAAAAGCAAAAGTTTCATGGTTTAACAAATACAGGTTTATTTCTCTGGGGCAGGATGGACTGTCCAGACCTGTCCTCCCTGGGCTCCTTCTCCCCACTGCTTCTCCGGTAAGAAGCTCTGCCGTCTGGGTGCCTCCCACTCTCAGGGACACTTATGAAGGACACCCAACGCGAAAACAAATAAAAGGAAATCACCGCATCAGAGCTATAAGTAATAATCAATAATTCAAAGCCTTGATAAAGTCTTGCTGGAGAGCGCTTCAGAGAGAAGGCACGGGCTGAGTTTCATGGTTAATTCAATGTCAATTAGCTGATTGCTAACTTCCCTCCAGCGAAATCGCATGCAGTGCAGGGGAGAGAAATCAAACGTGCTCTCGCTTTAACAAGTCTGGTGTTTCAATCATTCATCTCTGGCCGCAGGCTCAGAACCAGTGCCAACAGACATTCCTTCACAGCTTTATCAACTATTTCTGCATGTCACCGTTTTCTCAGCTGCCCTTAACTGTCCCAGGACTGTCTCTGAGAACCATGGCTACTTGAAATCCAAAGTCACGAGACCAGCTTTCTGCTTCCTGGAAGGTATAGGACCCACAGCTCCTGAAACTCAGTTTCCCCCTGATGATCTCTTCCTCCAAGGGATACTGTGATCAGTCAATGGGACAAAGCGTGTAAAGTGAATGGCAGAGAGATTGGTACATAGTAGGTGCTCAATTTGGGTAGTTTCTTCTGCCCTTGCAAATCCTTAGATGGCTACTTTGTTTGCCTTCAAGCCCCTGTGGAGGCCACGCCGCCTTCAGCACCATGGCCAGAGTCTCTGCCCAGAGGCTGAAGATGGGAGAAGAGGATTGGGAAGAGGAGATGCTGCTGGGCTCAGAGCTGGGGGTTAAGTGTGGAAATCAGTGTGAAGGGATCCTGAGGACCAACGAAGCCCACTGCTTCCCTTTGCATAGGAGGAAACAGGCCGGAGAGGGCGAAGGACTTCACCAGAATCACAAAGATGCTGGGTCTCCAAGCTCATCATCTCCGTATCTCATGCTGTCCCACAGGAGGAGAGGTTGGGATTCTGGGTCCCCTTCTCCTTCCTGGGAACCCCTAGGGTGTTCAAGACACAAGAGGAGAGTTACTGGTGTACAGGGAGACCTCAGGAAGAGGCTGCCTGGAGGAATAGATGGCTGCAGGAGACCTGGGCTCTCCCTGGGGGTTCAGCCCTAGTCCAGAGTCCCTGGAAAGTGTCCTTTGCTATCTCTCCTCCCCACAGTTCTGAGCTGGGGCTTGAGTCAATCATTCACATGCCCAGCACAGTGCACAGCGTAGGAGGGTGGGGAGAGGCTCCCTACACACATGCAGCACCTTCTCTTGGCAGGCAGACATACACAACTCTCACAGGTGTGTAGCATGATGTGATGGCTAATTTTCTGTGTCAACTTGACTGGGCTAAGGGGTGCCCAGATAGCTGGAAAAACATTATTTCTAGGTATGTCTCCGAGGGCGTTTCCAGAAGAGATTAGCATCTGAATCGGTAGACAAAGTAAAGAGGATCACCCTCACCAAGGTGGGGAGGCAACTCCCAATCCTGAATAGAACAGAAAGGCAGAGGGAGGGTGAATTCTTCCCCCGCTTAAGCTGAGACCTCCATCTTCTCTTGCCCTCAGACATCAGTGCTTCTACTTCCCAGGCCTTCAGACTTGGCCTGGGACTTAACACCAATGGCTCCCCCAGCTCTCAGGCCTCCAGGTTTGAACTAGAACTACACCACTGGCTTTCCTGGGCCTCCAGCTTGCAGATGGCAGATGGTGGAACTTCTCAACCTCCACAGTCATGTGGGCCAATCTCTCATAATAAATCTCTCTCTCTCTCTCTCTCTGTATATACAGATACAGATATAGATATAGACATAGACATAGACATAGATATACCTGTATCTATCCTATCGTCCTGTTTTTCTGGAGAACCCTGACCAATAAACACACCCATAGCTTGTGGACTGTGCCCGGGTGTGCAATGACCACAGATATGTTGTCTTGTGCAAGACTGAGGATGTTCCTTCCATGACCCGCTGGTCCCCTCCCCTTCCCCTGGGAGTTGAGGAAGGCAATTCTCTCCAGTCTCCTCTATCACAGGCCACTCTTGGGCTGAAGACTGACGCTGGGCCCAGCAAGCTGACTTGTGAGCCCTCCTCATTAGAGATCTGTACGGTGTTTGTTTTTAAAAGAAGAGTGACGAACTACAATTTCTGTTCTCTGTTAGGCAGTGTAGCTTGACAGTGAAAACCTACGATCATAGACACGTGGGTTTGAATCCCAGCTCCACCACGTCCTAGCCATGAGACACTGAAAAAGCTATTTAACCTCTCAGAGCCCCGGTTTCTTCATTTATAAAATGAGCATAATGATAGTACCACACTTATAAATAGTTGAGGGGATTAAATGAGACAACTCGTGCAAGTGCTTCACACGGTGCCCAGTACAGAATAAGTGTTTCATAAATAGCAGTGATCTTCCTTCAGTAAAAGTTTCTTTTGGAAAAATTCCAAGACTCAAGGGCATCCCAGAAGTCTGTCCACAGCAGAATTAGTATGAAAGTACTCAAGGGTATCCTGGGCCCCTCAGACCTCCCACCCCAGACAGTGTGAGGCTCAGTCTGGGGCAGGCGGTCAGGGATTCCCTCCCCACTGCCTCTCTCCTGGACAGCATCTTTCACAGAGGCAGTGTTTCTCCGTGCCTACAGTGTGCACCAGGCATCCGGTCCTCCACGGCACCACGGCACCACGGCTGCCCTGCAACATCACCACCTCCTCCCCTTGCATCGTCAGCCCTAGAGGAGGTAAGGGCTTCAGACTACTGCCAGCCTCAAGGGCCTCAGCATCTCCTGTCGCTTCCTAAACCCCAGCCATGCCTTGCAAGCAGCCCGTCCACTGCAGTCTCTGTGTGTAAAGCATCTGAGGTGAATTCTGTGTCCTGCCAGGACCCTAACCAAACACTCCTCAAACCACCCAAACAAAGGGGATGCTCTTTGGCATTCTTGGTATCTCTCACCTTCTCTCTCCTACAAGTTCTCCTGAACACAGCGGGGGAAACACTGAGATTGCTTCTGTCACTTTCCTTAGTGGAGACCACCCCAGGGTGCTGGGGGTGGGGGAGGGGTACCTGCTGTTACACACACACACACACACACACACACACACACACACACACAACCAACAGCCCCTCTCATCTTCCTCACAGGTCGGGGAGAACTCAGGACAGGTTGGAACTCAGCATCAGAAGAGCCAGGTTATAGCACCCTTTTGCCACAAACAAGCTAAAGAATTTGATAACCTCTATTTCCTCCCATATAACATAAAGAAACTCACCCTTCTTCCCAAGCTGTTAGAGGATCTGGTGGGTTGAGGGATGCGGATGTGGTCTGTAAACTATAACCATGACATAGGGGTGAGAAATTATTACTGAGTTCCCACAGGAGCCTCCAGGGCTCCTGCCCCCTCCAAGCTGCAAGGCACGTCGGAGAAAGGATGGCAGGCCTACAGGACAGCCAACATCTGGTGCCCAGGGCTGCTCCCTGCCCCACGAACAAGGAGGGGCCGCTTCTTTCCCAAGGACATCAATATTCCAAGTGATATTGACATTGAGGTTGGAGCAGGAACTGGGCTGAAAATGGGAATGAGGCAGTGACTGAAATTCGAGCTGGGGTTAGAGTTAGGATGGGGGCTCAGGCTGGGGTTGGTGGTAAAGTTGGGGTTGAGGTCTGGTATTGAGGCTGAGGTCAGGTTGGATCTGTGTTTGAGTTGGGGCTGATTGAAGCTGATTTCAAGATGGAGGTAGGGCTGAGGTTAAGACTACGTCATGCGGTTGAGGCTACGATGGGCTAGAGTTGAGGCTGAGGTTAGAGCTGCGGAGGGGGTTGAGCTTGGGGTTGAGGTTGGCGTTGGAGACGGGTTAGAGGTTGAGGCCGGGGTCGGACTCTGAGTTGGGTCTGGGACTGAAGGCGGAAGGCGGGTGGAAGCTGAGTCTTCCCTGAGTTGGGGTTTGGGCGTGAGGTTCTGGAATCCTCCCTGCCCGTGCAGACCCCACTGGGCTTTGGGAAACTAACTAACCTGCCCAGTGGAGGTGTTGACAGAGCGACATCTCCTCCTTTGCCTCTCTGGGGTGACTTTATCCGTTCATTTATTATTTCATTCATCCATTCAGTAACAAATTTATTGCTCACCTATTATATGCTGAATACTGTACCCAATGCTGGAAGTGCACTGTAAGCCAACCAGATGTGGCTACCTCCATCGAGCTTATGTTTTAAAAGGGAGGAAAGCCAAGAACCCAACAGTCACAGAACTGAAAGCCTAATTACAGGAGTGCAAAGGGCTGTGAATGAAAGGCCCAGGGAGCCATGTGACAGCACAGCAGATGAAGGGTCATGGAAGGCCACTGGATGTGATGAAAGCTCCCGAAGTGGTTCAGAGTTCATACGGGGGAAACATAACAGAGGGATTGACTCCAGCTAGAAACCAAGGAATGCTTCCTAGAAGTGGTGGCACTGTGCTAAGTTCTCCGTAGTCTCCTCCACCCCTGAAGCTGGGAGGCAGTGGGTGCAATGCATTTGGAGTCAGATAAACCTCACTGGGCCCTAACCAGACTATCAAGGTAGAAACCAGCTGAGCTGTGTACCTTGCGCAAGTACCTTACCCTCTCTGAGCCTCCATCCCATTCTTTAAGATGGAGATGGTAATTCCTACTTTGTGGGGCTTATGTGAGGATTCAGGATGAGGTGTGTGAGGATCCTGGCATACATGAAGTGCTCAGTTCATGTTAGCGCCTTTCCCTTTTCCAGGGCGAGGGGAAGAGCAGGAGGTTGCCACAAGTAGCTGACACCCCGCAGGCGACCGCTTGGGGTCCAGGTCTTCAGGATCCAGCTGTCACCCCTGCAGGCCCAGGCATGATTCTTCCCTGGAGTTCACACTCCCCAGAAGGGAGGCATGATTTACACAGCCATCGGGACAACTCCAAATTGGACTAAAACCTAATGACTGGAAACGAGACGAGTAATGAAATTCTACACAGAAAATTTACAGGGGAGATTTATTAGGTGGGTTTTATTTACGATGCTGAGCACTTAGGGCTATGGGGTGGGGTGTGGCATTGGACAAATAAATTCAGTCCACACACTCCCAACCCAGATCTCACCTGCCCTGGCACTACCTCCACCCAGTCATCCTAGACTCTGGATAGGTAGGAGACCCCTGCAGCATCTCCCGTGCCCACTGAACTCACAACACCACCCCCCGCCAGGCTTTGCCTTCTTCGCCACCTCATCCCTGTATTTCCAGCCTCTCCAGACCATGCATTTCTCCCTATCTTTGGGAAGACAGCTGTATCGCCCTTGGGCTGGCTTTGCCTGGAGGCTGGACCTCAGGAACACAGAGGGCAGTGGCTGGAAAGCAGGAGCGCCAGGAATGGCCAGTCCAGTGGTTAGCATCTAATGAACCTGACCTTGGAATAAGTGTTCCCTGAGGCAGAAAAGGAAGCAGAAACCCGAAGAGAAGGATGGTGCTATTCCAGAACAGCAGTGCCCTTAGGCAGGACCTTCTTGTGGTCAGAACAAGGGAGCTGCGGGTAGGAGCCTGGAAGGGAAATCCAGGCAATTCTGTGCTGCGCCAGGGTCTCCAAGAAGCCAAGGACCTAGACAAGGGCTGCAAGACTGTTTTTAGCTACAGAAAGTGGAGCCCCCTCCTGCTCCCTCCCCGCAGAGCTGTCCCTCTCCCAGGACATAGGGATCGGTTACTGGCCCTCATTGCGCTCTGCATGCCTCCTCCCCCATCACTCTCACTGGTCCCTTCTTTCTTCCACCTACTTCTTTTGGCTCCAATAACTCCTTGACCTATTTTTTCCTTCAGTCACCTCATTCCAAGCACACTGACTTCTTTGTTGTTGCTCAAACATTGCCCAGCAAGTTCCTGCCTCAGGACCTTTGCACTGCCTGGAATGCTCTACCCCCAGTGAACAGCATGGCTTGCTCCCTCACTTCCCTAAAAGTCACCTTCTCAGAAAAGTCGGACAGGTTCCTGACCCATCAAAATGTCAACCTCCCCCTGGACTCTTCCTATCCCCCTTCTCTGCTTTATTTTTTCTCCTTAGCCTGCATCACTAAATACTTTATATTTTATTTCCTTATCTTGTTTAGCGTATGTCTCCCCCACTAGAACATAAGCTCCAAGAGAACAAAGGTTTTGTTTTGTTTTGTTTTGTTCTTCTGTTTTGCTCGCCACTGTAATCCACAGCTCCGTGCACAGGGTCTGGCAGATGGAAGGCACTAGAACAAACTTTGCTGGCTGATGGAGCCTGGTCTCAAATAACCACGCTGCCCCTTAGGGAGCAGCATACATAGCAGTATGTACCATGTGCCAGGCACTGTGTCAAAGGCTCCCGTGAGCACCTCCGTGAGGGGCTCATTCAGCAAATGACCTCAGTACTTGCTTCTGTGCCAGGTACTGGGGCACCAGATGAATCAGACCCAGGCTCTGCACTCCAGTAGCTTCCAGCGTGGGGGGCAGGAAAGACCCAGACTCGGGAAGAGTAGTTTTGTGTGTTCAATGCACAGGCCCTGGGAGACGGATGAAAAGGACGTCAGCCAGGGAAGCCTGGAGTGCCAGGGCAGCGAGAAAGATTCCAGCAGGGGGCACCCTACAAGCGGCCCTCACAGCCACGCAGAGGTAACATAGGAACCAGCAGCACAGGCCACGGGCCAGGTGTGGGTTCCAGCTTTGTCATGCACCCACCTCAGATGTTCCTCAGCCGCTCTGTGCCTCAGTTATTTACCTCATCCGTAAAATGGAAATAACATAGTGCCTACTCTCAATTTAAACAGCATCACCAGGGCTTCCCTGGTGGTGCAGTGGTTAAGAATCCGCCTGCCAATGCAAGGGACACGGGTTCGAGCCCTGATCCAGGAAGATCCCACATGCCGCAGAGCAACTAAGCCTGTGCGCCACAACTACTGAGCCTGCGCTCTAGAGCCCACGAGCCACAACTACTGAGCCCACGCGCCACATCTACTGCAGCCCGCACACGTGGAGCCCATGCTCTGCAACAAGAGAAGCCATCACAGTGAGAAGCCCTCACACCACAACAAAGAGTAGCCTGCGCTCGCCACAACTAGAGAAAGCCTGCACATAGCAACGAAGACCCAACACAGCCAAAAATAAATAAATTTGTTTATTTTTAAAAATAAATAAATAAATTTATTTATTTTTTAAAATAAATAAACAAATTTATTTATTTAAAAAAAATAAATAGGGCTTCCCTGGTGACACAGTGATTAAGAATCTGCCTGCCAATGCAGAGGACACAGGTTCAAGCCCTGGCCCAAGAAGATCCCACACGCCGCAGAGCAACTAAGCCCATGCACCACAACTACTGAGCCTGCGATCTGGAGCCCGCGGGCCACAGCTACGGGGCCCACATGCCACAACTACTGAAGCCCGTGCGCCTAGAGCCCACGCTCCACAACAAGAGAAGCCACAATGAGAAGCCCGCGTACTGCAACAAAGAGTAGCCTCTGCTCACCGCAACTAGAGAAAACCCGCGCACAGCAACAAAGACCCAACACAGCCAAAAATTAAAAAATAAATAAATTTTAAAATAAATTTTAAAAAATAAATTAAATAAAATAAAAAGCACCATCAAAATTTATATTTACAGAATATAAATACAGAATACCCACCCTCCCTACTCAGCCATAAAAAATGAATGAAATCTTGCCATTTTCAGCAACATGGATGGACTTGGAGGGTATTATGCTGGGTGAAATAAGTCAGACAGAGAAAGACAAATACCGTATGATATCACTTATATGTGGAATCTAAAAAATACAACGAACTAGTGAATATGACAAAAAAGAAGCAGACTCACAGATACAGAGAACAAACTAGTGGTTACCAGTGGGGAGAGGGAAGGGGGACAGGGCAATATAGGGGTAGGGGATTAAGAGGTACAAACCATTTTGTATAAAATAAGCTACAAGGATATACTGTACAACACAGGGAATATAGCCAATATTTTATAATAACTATAAATGAAACATAACTTTTAAAAATTGTGAATCACTATATTGTACACCTACAACTTATATAATATTATACATCAACTATACTTCAATAAATTAAAAAAAGAAAAAATATATATAGTGCCTACTCACTGGATAGCTGTGAAGATGAAATGAAGTGAATTTGCAAAGCTCTTCACACAGACGGAGAACATAATGAATAAGCACACTGTAAACGTTAGCCATTATTATTACTGCTTTTATTTATTGTTATTGAAAATTAACAGGCAAAGGGGAAGAGAAAAGAATTCCAAGGAGCAGGCTGGGCAGTGGCTAAAGGCAGAAGTACAGGCATGTTCAAGGTTAGAGCAGAGCCTTCCATACCCATCGCAGAGCTGTGCTTAGTAAATGTCTAACAACTGGCTCTGGGGGTGGGGAACCCTGATTTGCAGCATTTGCCGATTTCTGTGGGGTAAATACTCCCACCTCATTTCAAACTACCTATGTGACATCACTGAATGAGAAGTTGAAAGAGAAGCACAGTTGGCACCTGCAGGCCCATATGCATGATCTCCAGCCTGCAGCTTGGCTCAGAGGATATGGCTTCTACCCACCCCGATCCTTGACAGGGCTGGCTCTGTCTGTCCCCTGTCCTTGGCCCTCAAGTTGGGCTCTAGAAGGGAAAAGGTTAGGCATGGGGTGGGGGCCAGGGAGAGACCTGCTAGGACGTGGCCTGAGGTCCATGTGTGGCCAGACCTCAGAGATCCTAGTTCCTGGGAATCTTGGGAGCCAATGTCTCACACCCACCCACACATACACACACACACCCACACATACACAAACACACACACACACATTTACACACCACTGAATTCTCAGCCCTGAGCCCTGGGGCCACTTGGGTATGGGTATCTCTGCCTCTAGGGAGGCCAAGGTGATTTGAGCCCTTGGTATCCTAGGTGAAGTGAGGGACAGGGCCCTTCCCAGAGGCACATGTTCCAACCTCCCACATGAATTCCCTTCAGAGGCCTTGGTCCCCTCCTGCCGGTTCAGATGGGGGAAGTTCTAGAAACCAACTTCAGAGACTTGGGGCTGGGCCAGCCCCCGCAGATCGGCTCTACTGGTGGGGAGGGGCCCTCAAAGCTCCAGGGTTTGCCACCTTGCTCCCTCCCTCCCACCCACCCTCCCCAGCAGGTTATCAGCGTGAAAACAGGAAGGCTGGCAGTGCTATTAATAATACATGAAGCTGCTCTGCCCTGATCAGGCAGGCAGAAGCACAGAGGCAGCTCCAGCCCCAGGGAGGGAGAAAGCCAGGCTGCTGGGGGCCTACCTGGCTGAGTGGCGGGCAGGAGTGGAGGGGGGCCCTCTCTTCCTTCTCCCATTTGTTTTGTGCATAGCCAACACTCAAGGCCAGGTGCCGGTACTCCCTCTAGTTTGCTGAATGTCATTTCCCTCCTTAGCTGCTGCCTGGGTCTGGCAGAAGCAGCAACCAACACAGAAAATCTTCTAGCCTGGGATGCAGGAGACCTGGCCATAGAGGGCCAAGGAACCCAATCTTTGGTGATCAAACAGATGTGGGTCTGAATCCCAGCCCAGGCCCACCTACTGTGTGACTTCAGACAAATCACTTTACCTCTCTGAACCTCTGATTCTTCATCTGCAAAATCAGAGACTACAAAGGAAAGAGAGGGAATAACAAAAGAACAGATGTGAAACCGCTGGCCTACAGCAGTCGTTCAATAAATGGTAGTTGGGTATTACCACTTCTATGAGTCTGAACGTGGGCAAGCTTCTTCCTTCCCTGGGCCTCAGGCTTGCCATCTATAAAATAAGGGTGTTGAACCAGGTGATCTTGAAGAGCCTTCCAAGTGCCATTTGGATATCCATGACTACAGGGTGAGAAGTCCCAGACTAGAGATGGGCTCTCAGAAGCCCCCAAGACACCCTACCCCACTGGGAGTCCCCTGCCTGGAAATGCTGTCCTGCCCCCAGAATGCACAGACACTAAGATGCAGGGTGCCTTTGTGGTTTGGTCCTCTCTGCCTCAGTTCCCCTAGTTTTGATGTAGGGACATAATCCCATGGTGGCTCCCTGAGGAAGGCGTCAGCAGAGCGCAGGTCCAGGAGGAGAGAGGAAAGAGCAAGAGTGTCCCAGGGAGGGAGAAGGAGCCTTGACTCTGGGTCATCAACGGAGAATCATGACAGGCCCAGAGCCCAGGGGCTCTCCAATCCTTTCTACCTCACTTATGCATTCATTCATTCATTCATTCCACAAATACTTATGGAGCCCCCTCGGGACTTTGGTAGCAGCCCTCTGTTTGGTTCCCCTTCTGCCTCCTGTTTCTCCCTCTGAGGTTCCTTTACCAGCTCCTTTTCCCCACCCAGCCCTCTAAATGAAGGGTCCCCAGTTCTGTTCTTGGTACTTTCCTCCTCTCATGCTACACACTCCCCTGGGCCTCCTCCCATTCCCACAGATTTATCTGTCTCTACGCCAATAACCCCAACCTCCTTCCCTGGAGTGAATTGCCCTTGAGCTCCAGAGCCATGGACTCAACTGCCCCCAGGGCATCTCCATGTTGAAGCCTCACAGGCACCTCAAACTCAACCAGGCCCAAGTCCAACTCACCACCTGCCCAGGCCCTCCGTGATCTGGTCCCTCTGACTGTTCCACTTCCACCTCCTCTGAGCCCTACAGTTTCCAGGGTTCTTCTCTCTCCCTTCTGCTGTCTTCTCAAACGTAAGTTCTATGAGGCTGTGTTAGGCAGAGAGTGTCTCTGCCCGAGCCCTGGGAAGACCACACTCCTACTACCCTATAGTTATCCTGTTCCCCTCCACCTCCATCCGAGGGCCTTCCTTGGACTGGGGAGTCTGGGTGCACAGGGGAAGGAGGGACCAACTGGCAGCTGAGTGCCTGTGCATGGAAGTCTCCAGGACTCAGAAAATCAGAGATGCCAGAAAAACAAAGTCTGCTTCCTCTCCACAGCCAGATCCCCTCTCCCCAAGGAGACGCCTGTGTTTCCCTTGTGATGGGACCAAAAGGAAGGAAAGAGGCTGCAGACAGTACCTGCAGTGGGCAGAGCGTGAGCCTCAGCCCTGAGCTATTCCCTGCTCTGTCCCTGCCTAGCTGTGTGGCCTTGAGCACAATTGCATCTTTCTGGATCTCAGTTTTGTCAGCTGTAAATTTCAATCACTTGACCAATATTCAGCGACTATCTAGTCTACTCCAGGCCCCGTTCTAAGCACAGGAATGTTTTGGTAAGTAAGACAGACCAAGTCTGTCAGACCAAGTCAGACCAAGCTTTACGAAGCTTACATTCAAACTGGAGAAACAAACAATCAAAATGTAAACAATCAAATAGGTACTATAATGCTGCACAAGGATAAATGCTCTGCCCAAGACATTAGAGAAGAACTGGGAGGCAGATGTTTTAGCCAGGGTAGACAGAAAAGGCCAGTCTGGGAGGAGAAGTTTGAGAAGAAATCTAAATCAAACGAGGGAATGAGCGTGTGAAGAGGTGGGGAAATCACTCCTAGCAGAGGGAACAGCAAGTGCAAAGGTCCTGAGGTGGGAATGAGTTTAACAAGTTTAAGGAATTACAGGGTGGCTGGTATGGCCAGTGCGGCTGGAACAAGGGAACAAGGGAGAGGATGGCAGGAGGGAAGATCTGCAAGAAAGCAAGAGGGTAGGTCATGCAGGGCCTTGAAAGCCATCATAAGGCTTTCAGCCTGTATGAGATGGGAGCATTTAAAGGGTTGTGAGCAGAGGAGGGACATGATCCAATGAAGATTTTAAAAGATCTCTCTGGCTGCTGTGGAAGAATGGACTGTGCCGCAGCATTGTCCAATGAAAATATGACGGAAGGCACATATAAAATTTTAACGTTTCTAATGGCCACATAAAAAGTAAAGAAACAGGTGAAATTAATTTTAATAACACCTTTTATTTCATCCAATATATTATCAATATGACATCTATGTTGAAAATTTCTTAGAGATGTTTTACATTCTCTTTTTCATACCAAGTCTTCAAAATGCAGTGTGTATTTTATGCTTGCAGCTCACCTCAATCCGGACGAGTCGCATTTTAAGTGCCCACTAGCTGCGTGTGGTTACGGTATTGGGCAGCCCCGCTGTAGCGGGGCAGGAGTGAAAACAGCAAGCAGGTAAGAGGCATTGCCAGGTGCGGAACAGCAGGACCGAGAGTTGGGTGGAGATGAAGAAGAGGAAGAAAACAAGGATGTGGGGGAGGGGAGCTGAGCTGAGCCCAGGTGGTGCCCAACGGTTGGAGGTCAGATTCCCTGGAAATGCTCTGAGACTATGAGATCTGCATAAAGGAGGTTTAAGGGAGAAGACTCTTAGGACAACAGCAACAGAAGGAAGCGGCACTGGGCAAAGGGAGAAACGGATGTGCAATGCAGTCACAGCCAGTCTCACACGGAGCTCCGGAGCTGGAACGGCCCTTCCAAGGGTCCCAAGTTGTGGCAAGGGGACCTGGCCTTTGCCCACCCCCGCCAACTGATCAGCCATCGGAGGCAGGCTGCCCCCAGGGAGGGGGCTAACTTTGGACAAGGTGCCCCCCTTCCACCAAAGGCAGTTCCCAGAAGTGGATTCATCTGGAAGCCATCAACAGCCCACAGTCCTACACCACAGCCAGGCAGCCGGGGGACAGGAGAAAGGGGACCAAGAGGGAGGCCTCCTGGGACCACTTCTTCCTCCCGGGGAAGAGGACCAATAATGCACGGTAGCAGGAGGGTCCAGCACAGGCCAGCCACGTCCATCGAGAGCCTCTGAGCAGAGCTGGGGAAGCCTCAGTCACTGGAGGGACTCAGGCCCAGCTGGGGGCTCCGTCTCCAAGCCCCTCACTCTGTGGGACCCATCTCACAGCCAGTCCTCAGGTTCCAGTTCCAGCTTTGTGGCTCCCCTCCCCCTGCTGCTCCCCACAACGGGGCACATCCCTGCCCCCATCCTTCGGAGGACTCCAAGCCCATCTCAGCCAGGCTATTGTGAGGCTTGAATGAGCTTAAGCAAGTGGAAAAGTTTTGTTCACTGTGGGGTGCTAGCCACATAGGAGGGGGTTGTTATTAAGCTCCACACTTCCTGCCTCTGGAAGAGCTAATCCCCCTGGGCCCACCGCTTTCTCCTCTTGCCCTGGACTCCCTCCCCCCACCCTCTTCTTCAGGGCCTTTGAATCTTTCTTCTCTCACCCGATTCTGTCTTTCTGAGTCTCAGTCTCTCCCTCTCCCTCTCTCTGAAGCCCCATCTCTATAACCCTCTGCCTCTCCGTGTCTTTGTCTTGATTTGGGTCTTTGTCTACGGCCCCTCCTCCTGCAGTTTCACCTCCTACCAGGGCAGCTCAGAGCTGCCCCACAGGTCTGGCCTGGGCCGGGAGGAGGGCAGGATGCGAGGGCAGGGAGAGTGGCCTGGACTCTCAGGACCCAAAGCAGCAGCTCAGTTCAGCGCTCGCCCACCCACTCCTCTGAGCCCTCACGAGGCTCCTCCACCTGCCAGTGTGGCAGCCAGCCGCTGACCCGGTTCCCGCCTCGGGTCCCAGCCTGCTTGTTTATTACAGCAGTGTGGAGAGGCTCCGTAGCCACACAACTTTACCGCTCCAAAAGCTTGGTGCTGGCAAGGGGCCATCAGCCCCTGCAGCAGCACAGGCAGGCTGCCAGGAGGTGAGTCCCTTCCCCTGCAGCAGCATGGCATCCTCCAGGCTGGGTCACAGTGAGGGTCACAGGTCCAGCCCAGCAGGGGTGGGAGCAGCATGCAAGATTCCCCCAGGGCGCCCAGGCCAGGCAGCTGCTAACAACCCCACAGCCAAGACAGAGCCCTTCCTCTTGTCTCTATAGGGGGATTGGGGCCCCGAGTTCTCAAGGAACTTCTCTAAGAACCGGTAGGGAGAGGAAATACATAAACAGAAGGGTCACAAAAGCATAAACACTGACCAGCTCTCCAACATACGCACTCAGTAAGCATAACTGAACTAGTGGCTGTGTTAGGCATTCAGTTAGTGGATGGATGGATGGATGGATGGATGAAGTGGGTGGCTGAATGGATGGGTGATGGATGGATGGGGCGGGGGTGGATGGATAGGTGGATGGATGGGTAGGTGGATGGATGGATAGATGGATGGGTGGATGGGAAAACAGACGGAGTCATGATTTCCAGGTTAGCATAGCCCATCAGAACAAGATCTTCCTTTTCCTTTGTCCCATCCAGAAAACCTTCTTTACCAGGTTTCTTTATTCACCAAAGACTGAAGCACCAGACTCCTCCCTTGGCCTCTGCATTTTGAGCAACTTTTCTATTTCCTCTTCTCCGTACCTTTTCCTGCAGGAGAGGCTGAGGAGCCCAGGTCACAGGCACAGATGGGTGGTCAGGAACTGAGAAACCCACCCTGGCTGAGGCCTGTGTGCTCACCATCTTAAGGAAAGGACAGAGGGAGCCAGGCCAGGCCAGGTGAGCACCGCCCTCCATCAGAGTTAGTTAAGCACAGGGAGTGTTTCAGGACAGTCCCATCAGAAAACAAGTGTGGAAGGGGAAAATCTACAGCTTTCATTTGGGGAAAAACAATCAATTGAAACACCTGACAGCGAGATTAATTTCGCTTTTCCAAAAGTGTGTTGTGAGCAACCATACTTCCAGGAGATGCTTCCCAAAGGAAGAGCCCTGGGGAAAACTAAGTATGGGAAACACTATATGTTAAATGTATCTTATGATCATTCACAACACATATTAGCATAAAAGTTTGTAACGGGTCTTCCCTGGTGGCGCAGTGGATGAGAGTCCGCCTGCCGATGCAGGAGACACAGGTTCGTGCCCCGGTCCGGGAAGATCCCACATGCCGCGGAGCGGCTGGGCCCGTGAGCCATGGCCGCTGAGCCTGCGCATCCGGAGCCTGTGCTCCGCAACGGGAGAGGCCACAACAGTGAGAGGCCCGCGCACCGCCAAAAAAAAAAAAAAGTTTGTAGTAAAGAAAAAAAAAAGAGAAAGACAAATACCATATGATATCACTTAGATGTGCAATCTAAAACATGGCACAAATGAACCTATCTATGAAACAGAGACAAACTCACAGACATAGAGAACACACTTGTGGTTACCAAGGGGGCGGCGGGGGGGAGGAGAGATGAACTGGGAGTTTGGGATTAGTAGATGCAAACTATTACATATAGAATGGATAAACAACAAGGTCCTACTGTATAGCACAGGGAACTATATTCAGTATCCTGGGAAACCATAATGGAAAAGAATAGAAAGAAGAACGTATATATGTGTATAACTGAGTCACTTTGCTGACACCAGAAATGAACACAACATTGTAAATCAACTATATTTCAATAAATAAATAAAGATATATCTTTAGGGAAAAAAAAGAAAACAAGTACGGAACTTTCTTTTCTCCCTTCCAAGAGCCTCGGCTCCGAGTCGCACCTTGGCTCCCTGAGCAGAGTCCAGAAGGCAGGGCTTAGCTATGCAGGGAGCTGCTGCGGGGCCAGGAGCTAAGCGGTGGAGGGTATACAGAGAAGATGTGACTGGGAGCCCCAGGGAGAGAAAGTTCTGAGGCAGGCCTGGTTGAATGGGATTAATGTGGGCACCCCACCCTCTACTGGGTGGCTTCCAGGAGGCTCAGGGCCTGATCCTGGGCAGGGCCCAGGCAGGACATGTAAGACTCCAGAGCCGTGATTTTCTCAGGACCACCCTGCCTCACCCATTGTGGGGATCCTGCCCTTTCTGAGTGGCAGACACTCGTGACTGTGGTGACTGGGAGATGGGAAGAAGCTGAAGGAATAAGAGGAAGCCCAACTGTCTCCCCAGGATTCCTTGTGTTGTTGTAAAAATTAAATGAAATAATATATTAAAGTACTTAGAAATATAGTAGGCGCTCAATAAGTGTTAGCCATCAGCACTTAGGATAGTGCCTTGCACAAAGTGGGCACTAAATAGTTGTTGAATTAATGTACGAATGAATGAATGAATCCTGCCCCCACTTAGCTCCTCTGCCTCAAACACCAGAAGATACAAGTTAATTCTGTCTCCGTAACTACTGAGGAAGATGTGCACATTAAGCCCATTCTAACCCGAGGGTCTTTGCACTTGCTATTCCCCCTGCCAGGAGTGATTTCCCTCATATCCTCACATGAGGGTTCCCTCCCTCACTTGATTCATCTCTGCCACTGAAAATGAGAATGGGCCCTGACCACTGCCTGCTAATAGAGCTCCCAAAGTTGTCTCTCCTTTCCCAGTCAAGGACCCTCACCAAGTACGTACAGACACACACACACAAATCCAGGCAATTCTAACTAGACAACTTCAGTGTCCCCACCCTACCCAGAGTTAGGCCTAGAGTAGACAGGGGCTCTGGCCTGGCAGGTGGCCCCTCCCATACGCTGATGGCCATTAGTGCCCATGCATGACAAGGGCTCACCCAACCCACAGAGGAGGTCATGCTCTGTCCCCAACCACCCCCCTCCCAACCAACCTTGGCAAGAACCACGGTACCATGCAAACAGTAGAGTCTACTGGACCGTGATTTAAGATCCTAGCTCTAAAAAAAAAAAAAAAAAAGATCCTAGCTCTATCACTTAAGGGAAAAAAAAAAATTTTATTGAGCACTTACTGTGTGCCAGCCACTGTGCTACCCTCCCTACACACTTGAGCTCAACTAACCCTCACAACAATTAAGCAAGGTAGGTGTGATCCTTATTTTATACCTGGCTGAAGCAGAATAAACTGGCTAAGTGCTCAGGCTGTAGAATGAAACAGAGCTGGGTTCAAATCTGAGCTCCTCCACTCACAGTGTGACCTTGGGCAAGTCACTGCAGCTCTCTGAGTCTCTGCTTCCTCCTCTGTAATGAGGAGATAAGACAGCCACTGCCTTTGATCCTGCTGACAATCAAAGGAGATAATGGATAAAAGTGCCTGCAACCTTCAAGCAAGGTCGGGGCCCTGCCCTTCCTGCCTTATCTCACCGGCTTCCCTGCCAAGGTTTGCAGGCTGGGACTGGTCTTCCCGATGGTGCCAGGCACAGGGCTGGGCACAGCTGGCACACACAGACTATTCCTACTAATTAGCAGATTCTCCCAAGGCCTTGATTGCAGAGAGCACTCCCTGTCCCAGAGCATCCAAGCAGGGGA
Source organism: Pseudorca crassidens (assembly GCF_039906515.1). Lineage (NCBI taxonomy): Eukaryota > Metazoa > Chordata > Mammalia > Artiodactyla > Delphinidae > Pseudorca > Pseudorca crassidens. The sequence continues at coordinate 30,485,256 of NC_090297.1, read as the reverse complement.
TCCCCACCCTGGGCAGCACCAGGGGGAACACCTCTGGAGGGAGGGCCCTTCCTGCCTCCGAGCCTCCTTGTTTTAGAAGCCCTCACCAGGCTAGACCGGGTGTCCTAATCTGAACCCCAGATCCTGTCCTTGGGCTCCTAGGGCCTGAGTTCCTACCTAGAAAGCCTGACTGGCACCCTGGCTTGTCTAGAGACCCACAGGTCACGCACCCCAGTGCCTGACCCTGCCCCAGCCCCTTAGCTGTACCCTGCCTTATGCGGACAAACAGCCTCCACTCATACCAGCTGTCCAAATCACCCATTCCAGAATCCCAAGCTCCAGTCTGCCCACTCAACCCCCCAGCTGCCATCCACCTCTCCACAGCTGTCACTGTCACCCCATCCAGCAGCCCCCCACGCATGCACACTCAGAGCCTGCAGCCGGTCCACACTAACCGTGCCCTCTGCAGGGCCCTGAAGCCTGGCAGAAAAATCACCGAGGCGCTTTGACATTAATCAAAGACATTCATAAATAAATATGTGTAAATTATATGCAAACCAAGGTAGGAATTTACATCTTTCACTGCTGAGTCAGCATCTCCAGGCACCAGGGACGCTGCCTGCAGCTCAGGAGGTTTGGCACAAGAGCCCTCCCCTCTAGCGGTCCACTGAATGATCCTAGATGTCTCATCTGAGATTCTCGAACTTTCAAGCTGGAAGCATCAACCCCTGTTTATTGATTGCCTAGTACATGCCAGGCATTATACATACTATGGGCATTCAATGAGATAACAGGCAAAGTACTTAGAATGGTATCTGGCACCTACCTAGCAAGCACCCAATATACGTGGGCTATTATCATTAATATCTCTCAGTTTCTTCATTTGTAAAACGAGAATCAGAGCTGCACCTAATTCATAGTGTTTTGGTGAGGATGCAATGTGGAAACCCAGGTAGAAGCACTTAGCACAATTCTTGCACACAGTAAGCGCTCAATAAATCTTAGCCATTTTATTAAATAGTGTGTGCCCATGCAAACAAGTTCTGGAAAGATACAGCCAATAGGAGTAGTTAAGAGAGGGGAGGAAGAGAGATGAACAGAGGACTTCCACTTTCTGTTTCAGATATTTATGAGGCAAAGAATTTGACAAATGAGCTTGTATGGCTTTCAGCAGCAGCAAGAACAAGAAAGCTATTTCTATGTGGTGGAATAAAAGCCACCAAGGCAGAGACCATGCCCTGGGAGCCTCCACTTCTCAGCCACCTCCTCACCGTTCTGCACCCCTCCCTACTCAGCCTCTGTCCCCAGATGCTCTCCTCAGAACCTGGCCAGGGAGAGCAGTTTGCTCTGGGCACGGTGTTTATATTAACAACACCTTATGTGACTTTTCCTCTCTGGCAGGACCAGTAAGTCCAGGAACTCTGAAACTTCTCCAACAAGCTAGGCCAGGTCTCCATTCTCCCACCTGCCCTCAGGGAATGGGCCTGGACCCAGGTAAAGGTCTTCTTTCTTAGATGTGGTCCCATCCCCGGAGCCCACAGAGAGGCCATTAGGTCTGGATTCGTCACTGCTCTCCGAGCATCACTTCTCTTTCCTGCTCCTGTCAGGAGCATATGTACCAAATCTTTGGATCCTATATGTCTTCATCCTGGTTGCAGACAGAGAATGAAATGAGATGGAAATGAGATGACAGAGGTACAGCCATGTGATCATCCAACAGGCCTTTCTTACTGGTACCACCATAGACCAGGAATTGGGCTGGGTGCTGGGGAGACAAAGATGAACCAGAGCCAGCTACCCCCAGGAGCGCACAGTCCCATGGGAGAGACAGATATACAAAGGGCAATGACAGTGCAGGCCCACAAATGCTAACACGGAGGTGGTCTTCACAATACATTGTGGAAGCAGGGCAGAGGTCGTGGCTTAGTCTAGAGAAGGAGTAAAAAAAATTCCCAGAGTGGGTAACCCTTGAACTAGGACTTGAAGGATGTGATGGGAGGATGGGGGTGGAGGGGTGCGGGAGAGAAAGACATTCCAAGGAGAGGGAGCTGAGTGCACAAAGGTAGGGAATCATTAGGTCCCAGTGTGTTTGTGGGAAAGAAGCTCCGTGCTGCTGGTTCAGAGCAGAGGCAGGGGCAGGACCAGAGGGGATTTTGGGCCTGATAATATATACAACTGGGAGCAAGGGAAGGCTTCTCAGGAGGCAAGTGACATGTCCGAGTTGTATCTTGGGGGAGCACTCTGATTTGATTCAACGAAGGGACGGGAGGAAGGAAGAACGGTCCTAGACCAGTCTTAGATTTTATAACCTACCCACTCCCTTATTCTTTTAACTTCGCTTTCCTGGAGTCCCTGGGATGTAGGCTTTGGCTGTCCCTTGAGGTGTCCAGAGCAAGCAGGCCAATGGGCCTACAGAAGGAGGTAAACTGAGGCACTCTACAGAAAAGCCCTTCCCTGGTAGAAATGAGAGCAGGGACGTGAGTCTGGCATGTACTCTGTTCTCAGCCACAAACCAAAGCTGAGACTCGAGGGTGATTTTATCTGCCATGACAAGTCCACCCCCAGGCTCAGACAGGTATTGTTCTGGGCTCAGCAGACATCCCCAGGTCGGACAGATGTCCAGAGCTCAAACAGACATTGCCCCCAGGCCAGGAAGATGTTGCACCAGGCCCAGACAGATGCCATGCCAGGTTCAGACACATGTCCTGGGCCCAGACAAAAGCTGTCCTGGGGCCAGATAATATTCTGGGCTCAGCCAGGTGTCCCAGCCTCAAACAGATGTTGTCTCCAGCCCAGACAGATGCTACCCTAAGCTCAGACAGATATCTGACACCAGAGATATATAAAGATGCTAAGAGGTCCCTGGGAAAATATAATTCCTAAATCCTCCTTTGCCACTTCCGCCCTCCACCTGCTACTCTCAAGAAAGCCGAGGAATGCCAGCATTGAGCCCAGTCAACTCTCTCCTGACCCTCCCAACTTGTAACAGCCAAAGAGCTATATCATTCTGTCTTTCCCTCGACTCCAGGCTAGCCTGCTGCACAGAGGGGAGGGGGAGGCACATACAGTTGGGGGATGAATGAGGTACATGAACAGAAGTACAGGGCATCTGCGCCATCTGTGGCGTGGTAGGTAGTGGTGCCCAGGCTACCCAAGCTGACTCTGTATGGAGAAAGGGGACTAGGGGGATCAAAGCTGATGCAAAGACCAGGCCCACTTAGTCTTACCTCAAACCCCACCCTCTGGAACTGGAGGGGAGAAGTCCTGTGACCTCATCTGCATACTCATGTACCTTGACCAATACCCCAGGAATGTCATTACTGGGTCATTTGAAAATAATTGTTGCTCCAAAGCTGGGCTGCACTAAACTAGGGAGAAAGACGGGATTGGGAGGCCGGCCTGGTGTGGACATTAAGTGGGAGTGAATCCCATTCATCAGCTTGGTCCTAGCTGGAAGAATGACCTTCTTTCCCCAAGAGCCGCCATAGGGACGTCATGGACCAGAAAGGAAAAAGAGCTTTCCCATCACCGCCACACAGCTCCCATCAGAAACTAGAGTTGTGTGTACTGCAGCTTTGCAGAAGTTGGGGTTCAGAACCCTGGGTTTTCCCGGTCCATGGGTGGAGGAGGGACAGCCACTAGACCTGGGGTGGCAGAGTGAGAGGCGTTACGGTGAGAGCCTGGCCTCCCCATCTCCCCATCTGCCATAAGGGGCCTCATGCTAGTCTCTTCCAGAGGGGAGTTCCAAGAGACAGCAGCTCATGAATATGTAAATAATCCATGAGCCATGCCCCCGCCCACAGGTGAAGTTGGGACCTCCCTCCAGCTCTGCCTACTCCCCCTCCAGAGCTTCCTGGAGGCTGAGGAAGGTGAGGTGTGGTCTTTAAAACCACTCTTAAAGGGAAGCACTGTCTGATACGATTACAAACACTAATGCACACATATTAACCAAGCACAAGCACCCAAACACAAGCGCTGAAATCCTTCTGGGCATCTGTAAAGTACGAACAGGAATTCACGCAAGCAAGCTACAAGCACACCAAGCCCCCAACACACTATTGAAAACACTGATGCACACAAACACAAGGGAACCCCCCTCCCTCCCTTCCCCCCTACCTGAGCTGTCTACCCCCCACCCTCGGTCGGGCCAGAGTCAACACCAGGCCCAGGAAGGCACCTCCCTCGTCTAACAATGGTGACAAGAACTTAAATCATCACTGCTGCTCCCACCCCACCCTGTGGTGTTGAATTTTGCAGCCATCCAGATAAAAAGTGTGTTTAAAAAAAAAGAGAGAGAGAGAAACTCAAACCCAGCCCCAGCCTTTCAGAGTGATTAATCCCCGCTAATGATTTACCGATTTGCAGAGAGCGTGTTCTGCATAACCGGATCGTGGGCATTAGCACCAGCTCAGAGGCTGCCATTCTGCTAAAAATGAAAGTAAATTTCAAGAGCAATTGACCACCCCTAATCTGAATATTCTACTGATGCACTGGGAGGATCCCCACACCACACATAGACCTAGGGGGCCGAGGCAGGCGCAAAAATACAAGGGAAGGTTCATCCCTAAGAGATATTCCACCTTTCATCCTTCCTTCCCTTCCCCAAGTCTGAGAGATAGAGAACCTTAAATTAAATGAGACTGCTTCTTTCTCCTCTGCCAAAGGCAGCCATGCCTCTCCTACCTCTCTGCTCTTCTATGCTAGGCTCTTTTGAGCACTGGAAGGACAAAAGAGGTAGGACACCTAGAATGGCTGAGCTTAGAGGGAGAGAGGTGGGGGACTGAGAGCTCAGAATAGTGATCACATCCCTTGTGGGAGAGCTCTCTGGATGGTGGTGAGCGCTATGAATCTGTCTAGCTGGTACCAACCTGCACAGAGGGAGTGGATGCGCCTACCCAGGCTGGAATCTGCAGCAGCCAGGACCCTGACAGACTCTTCCAGTCAAAAACACATTCCAGCCCGGAACAAGCAGGTTATGGGCGTGGTCACTCCTGACACCGCTCAGCAAGAACTGGTTGGGGGAACAGGCAGGTTCTGTTCCTACTCACACAGCCTCTTACTCACCCCTAGCAGCCAGGGAGGAAAACCAAGCCATGCTTCCCCTTTCCGAGTTTCCATCGGGACAGTGATCTCATCCCGCCTTCACAAGAACCCAGCAGAGACCATCCTGCCCAGCTTACAGATGAGAACACTGAGGCTCACAGAGGTCAGGAGGCTGAGACTGGTCCAGTATCATCCAGCAGGCCTGAGTCTGAGTCAAGATGGAAGCCAGGACCCTTGACACTCTGAAAACACAGGATCTGGGGCATAAAAAGACTGGCAGAAGGGAAAGGAAGTGGGCTGAGTGCTGCCCGCATCCCGCCCCCCTTCCAGCCCAGCCTGCCTCAGACAAAGACTTCAAGCCCACGCACACAGGAGGGCATCCTAGGACACAAGCTCCTCTAGCAGCCCTCCCCACGGGCCCGATCTCTCCTCTCTTTAGCTCCGCTCAGCACTCCTGACTTGCGAGGAATCCAGGTGGAGTGTCTTGGAGCCCGTCTTCCCGCAACACTGAAAAAGCCTTGGGTCTGTGGCTGCATCTCCTCTCAGTGCTGCCCTGGACTCCAAGGACCCACTGCCCCACACACAAGACACAGCAGCAGGGGCCCAGAGTCCAAAGCGGGAAAGCAGCCAGAACCAGCTGCCTCCTCTTCCTCCCAAATCTCGTTCAGTGAGCCACTGTGTAGGCTCGCCTGTCTGGGATGTGCGTCTGGAATATTACAGTGCATGTGTGGCTGCGGTGCAGCTGATGGCGAGTGTGGTCAGACTCTAGAGGCTGCATCTGAACTTCTCAGGCGGGAGTGTGAATGTAGATGGCAGGGGTTTGTGTCTGTGACTTGAGACTTTGCACAGAGAATGTGGGGCTTGTGTAGCTGCAGTTCAGCCCCACAGAGCCTCCCCCTGCAGCCCCTCCAGCTCAGAGATCCCCCACAGCGAGGGCCCCATCTGCCGGAGGCTCGGTGACCTGTGTCAAATGAGCAGGCGCTCGGTCACACTCCAGAGCCTGGAGGAGGTCTTGCCACTCTGGGAAAGCCCGGGCAGCTCCTGGCCTGGGGGCAGTCTGGGCAGGGGCCCCTGCTGGGGAGGGAGGCCGGGGAGCCTCTGAGACTGGCGGCGGCCTGGCTGGGAGCTGTCCTCCGCAGACAAGGAGAGTGAAAAAAAATATATGACAAGAAAGGGCTTTCCTGCTTCCTTCGAATGAGTGGGGCCACTGACTCGCATGGACTAAACTCAGGGCTGGGTACAGCCCCTTCCTCTGCTTTCTGATCCGCTGTGCAGATGGGTTAGTTCCTACAGGATGTAGGTGTCTGTGTGATGCGTGGGGTGGGCCTCTTTGTATCTGTGCACTGGGTGGGAGAGTGTGTGCTCATGTTTGTGAACACACGAGGGTGTGCCCATCTGTGTGAACTGGCGTGCCAGCTGAGAGCCTCCATGCTTGTCACCCGAAGGGCCTGCAGGTCCCCTCTATGTCTACGTTGCTGAAGGAATGCCTACTTGAGCCGACTACAGCCTCTGCATGGGTTCTGCGAATGTTCCTGTTGAGACACATGCCTGTATTTATCATTGTGTGTTGATTTGTGTGACTCTGAATATCCAACCTAATGATGGGAGTCCATGTGTTCCTATTACGCATCTGAATGTTTGTCTCCAGGCTAAATTTCACGTGTGTATCTGCGGGCTATGCATTTGTGTGTGTGTGTGTGTGAATGCACATCTGTTCATATGCCTAAACCATTCTGTGTCTGCATTGGTCAGCTGGCTGTCTGACTTCCGTGTTCTGGGTTTTCTCTGTGGTCTGTGAGGGTAGGGCTCCTGGAGAGAGGAGATGCTCTGTAACAGGTGTCTCTGCCAACGGCCATGTCATAGCCCCCAGTGTCCCACCCAGAATCTCTAGGGGCAAGAGCAAAGGAGATGTCGAGACTTCCTAGGGGAAACTTAACTCTCAAATATAAGAAAATTGTGACTCAAGACCAAACCCATATTATTGTAGGAGATCTAAAACTTCCAAAGCAGAGAAAGGAAAGTTATCCTTTCCTAGTTCACACTGTTGTTCACCCCAGAGCAGCATCTCATATTAAAAGGGGGCATCTAAATTACATGCTTTGTTTCATCCTTGCAGCTTCAGAGCAAACCTGAGAAGCAGGCATTACTGTCCTCATTTTAAGATAAAGAAACTGAGGCTCCAACAGGCAAAGCAAAGGGCAAGGGTACTGAAGGGGGGTAATGGGATTGGGACTGAGATTTGCCAGCTGACAAGCTGGCAACCTAGGAGCCTGGCTTTGCCGCAGCCACCCCTCAATTCAGCACAGACCTGGGGAACTCAGCTTCAAGAGTGCCAGCTGACCAGACAGCTCTCTCTGTGAGCTCTCTCTGCTGTGACGGCCAAAGCCGCTGCCTCCACACCCTTCCCATCCCACAGCCACAGGGAGGATGACAGGGAGTGGGACCTCCACACATTCTCGGCCCTCGGACGAGCCTCAGTTCCCTCAGCTGTGCAATGGGAGAACAATCCCAGCGCTCACTCCCGGGGCTGAGAGCGGCAGGTAACGTGATGAATGAAAAGCATTTGGTAAAGCACCCATTGCTCGTGATGACCGTTCCAAACAACACCTGTCCACTGTCCAGACATTTCCCTTCCTCTGACAGAAACTGAGACAGGTTCATAGACTCACAGACCATCAGAGCTGGAAGGGAGTTTACCAGAGAGGTCACCTGACCCAAACCTCCAGAACCCCGCTCTACAGATGAGCAAGCTGAGATTGAGTTAGACAGAGGGAGTAACCTGTTCTTTCACTGGGCACTAACAATAGAAACAACGAGAGTGAAAAGTCCTTTCTGAGCCCTTTTCACTCACGTTGTCTTGTACCACCCTCTAACTTACCTTAGTGAGACAGGTGTGCTACTTATGGTACTGTTATTCCCAATTTACAGGTAGAAGAACCAAGCCCTAGAAGACTGGGCCAGAGTTATTCTTGCCCAGGAAGACAGTAGCAGGTCCAGGTTGGAAGCCCAAGCTTCAGTGTCACGCAGGTCTGGTTAGGGCTGGTGTGAGAGGGGACTTCACTACAGGATTCCCAGCCTTCGTCCTACCTCCTGAGCCTGGGAGAGAGACCAGGAAGGCGAGTGGACCAGGAAGTCCTGGGCTGCCTCAAGGTGACCACTTCCTGGCCCAGAGTCCAGGAAAGCCCAGCATCCCGAGCTAGGTTCAGACACAGGGCTCCATCACAGCTCTTGCAGTGAGAGTGGTACCTAAGGACTCTGCTCAGGACAGCGGCCAGTGGCCACCCCATCCCTTGGGGGTTAGCCAGAGGCTGGTCCTAGGGCGTTTAGGGCCTGGATGAGCGCAGTCTGCGCCCAAGGATGACCCTTGTCACTGTCGACTCTGCCCCAGTCACCCCCACTGCGGCTGCCCCCTGAGCCCCCCCATCACCCTTCTTCACACACTGAGGCTTTATTCCACAGTCCTGACTTGCCAGTAGGGCCCTAGCTGGGCCCCCAGCTCAGTCCTCCAATCTGGGACCCCCGGGGCCCTGGAATCTATGAATCCATTGGAGGCAAGATCAGGGATAGAAAAGAGGTGAACTGGCAGCTGGAAGACTCCCCGAGAGCCAAGCCTCAGCGTGGGGAAGACGTGGAGGCTACAGCTCATTCCACTCATCCTCCAGCCAGCGTGGCACAGAAGAGCTGATGCTGGGGCCCAAGTCCACTCAGGACCCTTCGGGGAGTCCCCAAAGACCTGGGGGATGAGTAGGTAAGCCACTGCACGCCGCACCTTTCCAACAAGACCTCTTCAGTCCCAGTTCCCTTTTCAGCAGCCCCAGGCAAGTGGGTTAAACTCCAGCCCAGGGCTCCCTGCAAGGCTGGACAGCTCCCAGCCTGCACGCCGGATTTCTGAGGCACCAGCGCCCTTCCCCATGTCCACGCCACTCCTCACCTAGAGCAAGTTTCCCCGGGGCGTGACCCCGCCATGACCCAGGCCAATGAGCCGGGCAGGCAGGAAGGAGAAGGAGCGAGGCGGCGGCGTGGGTCAGATACCCGTGGGCCCGGTGTGTCCACCATTCCTGTCCGCGGTGCTTTCCCGGAGCCACGGTCTCCACCTCGAGATCCTCTCACTCAGGAACCTTGGAATCGGCCTGGTTACAGGAGCTCCCGTCTCCCCACAGCATCGCTGCCGCCGGCCGTTCCGGCCCCGAGCCACCCGCGAGGTACTCACCTGGGCCGCGGCGCCCGGGAGGAGAGCCCGTGGGAGGCGTGAAGTCGGGGCCAGTCCGACTCTGCCCGCGCCCGACGGTCTCTCAGGGCGGCGGAGGTCGACGGAGTTGCGCTGGGCGGACTAAAGGGTGAAGAGGGAAAACGAGGCGGGCCAGGGAGGAGCGCAGAGGAGAGCTCCGTGCCCGCTGGAAGTCGCGGGAGGCGAGGCGGGCGAGGTGAGCAGCCGCGCCGCAACCGAGCCGGGGACCCGCGCCGCCTGCCGCTCGCAGCCGCCGAGACCCGCGGGAATCCCGGCCCGCCGGCAGCGGCACGGCGGAAGGAGGAACGCGGGGCTGAGCTGCTTCTCGGAACCCGAGCGCCTCCCGGAGCCCGCCATCCCCGCCACCGCCTCTGGCCACACGGGCGGGTGACCGGCGAGAATTCTGCTAGCTTGGAGCGTGGGACCCGCCGGGCTCGGAGTCTCCAGCGCCGGGGGAAAGTGGGGCCCACGCAGCCAGGACGAGAGGGGGTGCGGTCCCAGTGCCACCCCCGCGCCACTCCCCACGTGGCGGCCGCGCCCCCGGGGCGTGAGCGTATACGCGGAAGGTAGGGGGACTGTGAATGAAGCCCCAGCGGCCAATCAGCATGGTCGGCGCGCGGGACCCCAGGAGTGAGGCCCAATGGCGAGCTCCGGGCGGCCGGGCCGAGAGGCAGGCGGGCAGGGGGGGCGGGGGCCGGGACAGGGGGGCGGGAGGCGGCTCCGCTGGCAGCCAATGGGCGGCGGGTGGGGTGGGGCTCCGGAGCGCTGAGCTGGTCGGGCTTTAAGCCGGCGGAGCGCGGCGGCGGGGCCCGCAGACGGAGCGGAGCGGCGGCGGCGGCGCGGCGCGGGGCGCGGGGCGGCATGGCCACCACCGCGCAGTACTTGCCGCGGGGCCCCGGCGGCGGAGCCGGGGGCACGGGACCGCTTATGCATCCGGATGCCGCGGCGGCAGCGGCAGCGGCGGCGGCAGCCGAGCGGCTGCACGCGGGGGCCGCGTACCGCGAAGTGCAGAAGCTGATGCACCACGAGTGGCTGGGCGCGGGCGCGGGCCACCCCGTGGGCCTAGCGCATCCGCAGTGGCTACCCACGGGAGGAGGCGGCGGCGGCGACTGGGCAGGCGGCCCGCACCTGGAACACGGCAAGGCGGGCGGCGGCAGCGCCGGCCGAGCCGACGACGGTGGCGGCGGCGGCGGTTTCCACGCGCGCCTGGTGCACCAGGGGGCGGCCCACGCGGGCGCGGCATGGGCGCAGGGCGGCACGGCACACCACTTGGGCCCGGCCATGTCGCCGTCGCCGGGGGCCGGCGGGGGCCACCAGCCCCAACCGCTCGGGCTGTACGCGCAGGCGGCCTACCCGGGGGGCGGCGGCAGCGGCCTGGCCGGAATGCTGGCGGCGGGCGGCGGCGGCGCGGGGCCGGGCCTGCACCACGCGCTGCACGAGGACGGCCACGAGGCTCAGCTGGAGCCGTCGCCTCCGCCGCACCTGGGCGCCCACGGACACGCACACGGACATGCACACGCCAGCGGCCTGCACGCGGCAGCGGCGCACCTGCACCCGGGCGCGGGCGGCGGTGGCTCGTCGGTGGGCGAGCACTCGGACGAGGACGCGCCCAGCTCGGACGACCTGGAGCAGTTCGCCAAGCAGTTCAAGCAGCGGCGCATCAAGCTGGGCTTCACGCAGGCCGACGTGGGGCTGGCGCTGGGCACGCTGTACGGTAACGTGTTCTCGCAGACCACCATCTGCCGCTTCGAGGCCCTGCAGCTGAGCTTCAAGAACATGTGCAAGCTCAAGCCGCTGCTCAACAAGTGGCTGGAGGAGACCGACTCGTCCAGCGGCAGCCCCACCAACATGGACAAGATCGCGGCGCAGGGCCGCAAGCGCAAGAAGCGCACGTCCATCGAGGTGGGGGTCAAAGGCGCGCTCGAGAGCCACTTTCTCAAGTGCCCCAAGCCCTCGGCGCATGAGATCACAGGCTTGGCCGACAGCCTGCAGCTGGAGAAGGAGGTGGTGCGCGTCTGGTTCTGCAACCGGCGGCAGAAGGAGAAGCGCATGACCCCGGCGGCCGGCGCCGGCCACCCGCCCATGGACGACGTGTACGCGCCCGGCGAGCTGGGGCCGGGCGGGGGCGGTGCGTCGCCGCCCTCGGCGCCCCCGCCGGCCGCGCTGCACCACCACCACCACACACTGCCCGGCTCCGTGCAGTGACCCCGCGGGCCGGGCCCCCCGCCGGTGCGCGGCGAGGCGCCGCGCGGCCTGAACTCTTTTTGTTCGGTTGCTTTGGATTTTACAAAAAGCCCAGAAACTTTCGAATAAAACCAAACACCCGGACGACCCTCTCCTGCGAGCGGCGAAGACGGCCGATAGGCTGCGTCGTCCGAGCCCCGAGAGAGAGGAGCGAAGATCCGGAACGCGCCAACTCACCCCGGGCATCCTGCCCGCCGCCTGCTCCCTGCCCCCAACCCCTCGACGACCCCCACCCCTGCCCCCCCGGGCTGTTCGGGGCCGGATCCCGGCAGCGGCCTCCCCACAGCGACAGGTAACGCGGTACGGGGTTAGGGATTACCCGGGAGAGAGGACGGAGAGAGGAGAGTTCCCCATCCCTCTCCCCGGCGCGGATTCCCGAGCCTGAGCGTCGAGGGTGGGGGACTGTCACTTTATTCGCTCCACGCCTCTTCTCTCTCATAAGGATGCGCCCCATCCCCCTTACCTTTCCTCCGGGCTTGGTTTTTTACAGTTTTTATTTATTCACGGAGCCTCTCGGCTCCTGGGGTCCTTCTAACTCCGCCCGCGCCCTTAATTTAAATCGCTGTATACTGTATTTATCGGGGCCCCGGAGGGGAGGCCGCGAGAGCCGCGTCTGTGTATAAAAGCAGGAAATAGCCAAAGCTTTAATCTAGCCTAATTTATTTTTTCCCCTTACCTTCCCCTACCCTACCCCAAAAAAGCAAAATAAAACAAAAAACAGACAAAAAAGAAAAACTAACAACAAAAAAAAATTCGAGTGTTCATTTTTCGTTTCGTTTTATCCGAGCTCCGGCTCGGTTCCCGGCCACGCTGGAGGGGTCTGCGCTCCCACGCACACGCAGATGGGAAGGGGCTTCTGCCCGGCTGTAGACCGACCACCGCACAGCAGGGCCCCCACTCCCCGCGGGGCCCTGACCTCCCGGCCACAAACAAACGAAACTTGGAAAAGTTGGAGATATTTTTTAACCAGCTGTAGAAATAAGCCGTTCCCTGAGAACCTTCTGCCTGAGTCCCTGCAGCTTCCGTCCGCTCCCTTTCAGCCCCCTGGGATGCGGGATGCTGGCGGAGGCCTGCAGAGAAATTCCCCAAATTTGGGGTGAGGTGGGAACCATGTAAATATGTGAGATATGTACACACTGGCGGGGAGAAAGAAACATTTTGTGCTTGGTTTTTATTTTTGGTTTTCCGGGTTGCCCTCCCTCCCCATACTAAAGGATTTTGTACACCCACTAATCCGAAAAAGATATTTTAATATGATTTCCAGATTTCTGATCCATCTCTATTTATTTTCTGGATGTGTTTGGAGCTTCCCCCTTCTCCATTTCTTGTTCTGTTTGTTACCGTTTGAATTTAAATTTTGTTATTTTATTTTTATTATTTTTTGGAACAATGTTTTGGTGCATTCTCTTTGTATCTTTATTGCAAAAAAATAATAATAATGTAGACTGGGAAGTTCCCTTTATATTTATGTTATAGTAAATATTTTATTACTCACATAAACATGTACCCCAGGGCTGTGTCCTGTCCTCTTTACTGCTAGGGCTGGGTTGGTTTGTGGGTGATGGGATGGGATACCCCGACTCACCTCCCCCAAAGTTCTGGCCTCACTCTCTTGGAGGAAGGTGACCACACAGACCTTCTTCCAGGCCAGTATCGGTGCTGCTTGTTACTTGGGCAATGGTTGAGCCCCTGCCTCAGATGAGTGAGGTTAGGGAAGATGAAGCTACCTCATGTCCCCCACCCCACCCCATAAACAGACTATCCTGGGACCAGACCAAGGCCTAAGACACTGCAGACACCACACCGAATTTGGATCGGCCATTCCTCAGGCACAACTCAACTGCTCTTCTGGGCCAAGGAAGAAGCCTGCCTCTCTCGACCTGGACCACCAGCCGGGCATCTTTGTATTCCCCACCTCTGACTTTGCACTCCCCAGGTGGGATCCAGGCCAACTTCATCATTCTGGGTCTTGGGGCAGTTGGAAGCCGAGTCAGGCCCCACCAGCCCACCCCAGCTGGCTTTCCACCTGCAAACAAACAGTACCCAAACCTGCCTGGATCCACTGGGAGTTCTAACAGATTAGACAGGGGTCCTGGGGGAGTTGAATGGCCTGGGCAGGGACCCCCGCCAGTTTGCGTGGGCAAAGCTGGTCCTACTTCTATGCAAACAAATGACCTGCCCCAACTTCTCTTGGGGAGGAGTGCGGGCAAGAAGAGCTGTGCCACCAGAAAGCCCAGGCATCGCCTCTCCAGGGATGGGTCCCCAAGGGAACCCCCGCTCCCCAGGGAGTGATGCTCCTGCCTATAGGAGGCCTCCCGGGCTGTGCAGTCATGACCTGGGGAGGGAAGCGGACATTCTCAGACATCCCCCTGTCAAGCCTTAAACACAGCCTGCCCCCCTCCCCAGAGTCAGGATGGTGGAGGCAGCTCCGGGTTTCAGGGCCAAAGCCAGACTATCTGTGTCCCAGTCAAGCTCTTTCTCCTTTAGAGCAACTCCTCTTAAAAATACTAATCAAACAGCTCTTCCTGTTTCCTCCGTAGATGCAGTTCTTTTCCCTTCTCAGGAGAAACCACATGAGGTTTCTGTCACTCTTCGTGGAGACAAAGCTTGAAGGCACAAGCTGGGGAGAAAGTTGTGTCCCTAGTGAGGGTATGTGTGTGGCCCCCTCCCACCAGGGAAGTTGTCCAAGCCCAGGCCTGTGAGAGGCCTTGGCTCCAGCCGACAATATCTTGGGCGCCCAGAGAGGTGCTCCCAGACCCCCAAGTTGGCTGTCTCAGGCGGGCTGGGGCCTCAGGATGACTTGTTCGATGCTGAAGGTCCCAGGTGACACCCTGGGCTCTGCCCCTCAATCTCAGGAGAGAGTTGTCTCTGCAGAGGCCACCAACCGGAGGCCACCATGGTTTTCAAAGGCTCAGCCTCTCGCAGCTCCTTTTTTTTTTTTTTTCTCCCTCCTTAAGTCCAGCCTAGTTAGTGATTAGCCCTGCAGTTGGCACCCGTGTCCCAGCCACTCCATTCCCCAAACCGGCAGGCCACGGAGCCTCCCCAGGCTTCTTACAAAGGAGGCTGGAAACTTTACCTGCCAGTTGGGTGACACCACGACCGACCGGGAGCCACTGGTCACCCCACCTAGGCCTCTCATTTCCTGCTCCACTAGCTACGGAACTTCGAAGTAGTCCCACACTTCCCCACACTCCCTCCTTGTTTCATCCTTCCTGGATTTGTCCCAGCCTCGGGGCCCTGAAATGGAAGCGAATGTAGCTCGGAGCTCCCTGCCGCCTGAGCCGCAGCAGGATTGGAGGTTGGAAAGGGCGGCCAGGGAGACGGGGGCCCTTCCCCGGCCTCTGCCTGCAGCTGACACCCATGGATTGATTGATTGATTTCCTAATTGTCTGCTTAACCCCGTCTAAGAGGGTGGATTTATTATTTAAGCAAGTCAACTCAAAAACAGCAAAACAATGTGGCCCCCAAGATCTAGCAGCAGCTGAGGAGTAGAACAAAAAGATGAAAAAAAAAGTGGGAAAGGGGACGGAAGAAAATATTCCACTTGGCGAGTATTTTGCCTAATGAGACACCAGCCTGGGACAGCTACCCGGTAACCCAACCCTTGGTCACAGAAGGCCCCTGGGAGCTCCTTCCCCTAGTCGCCAGCCTGGGATGATGGTAGGAACCACAACACATCTTACTGTATGAGAAAGAAACCGTAGGAAATATGGAGAAATATCTTTCCCTGGAGTCTTACTCCCTGGATAAAGTAAGAGTTTAGGAATGGCAGTCGGCTGTGAGCTTGACCGCGGCTTCTTCCCTCCCATGTGTATGCGGATCCACCTGCTCACTCCTGAGAGCTTGAAACTTCCTTTCGTTCAAGAGAGCCAGCTGTCCCTAGCATTGACCTCCCACGAAGCCCAAGCTTTCCCTAACAGATTTGGGATTTTCTCATCCCATCTCCCTCCCCTTCTCACTGGAACAAAATTATTTTCTAAGATCACGCAACCACAGATTCTGGTAGCTAGAGAGAGCATCCCTCTCCCCGTGTGAGCCCCTCTGTGTCGGTGTACAAACGTGTGCGTGTGCCACTGTGCCTGCAAATCCGTAGCTGCTCCCAGACATAGGAGGGGTGAAAGAAAGTCCGTGCTACATTGCCGATGCTTTGAGCTGGGACAACATTTGCAGGGTGGGGGGTGGCTAAAATGGGAAGAAGGAAGGTGGCCGCTGTGGTCGCCTGTGATCATCAAGGCGCACCTGGATGGTGCCCGGCCCTGAACTTCAAGGACGCCTGTATTCCCCACCACCACGTGCCCCAGGAAGTTGCACTGGCATCAATGTTGCATAGCTTAGGACCTGTGCAATCATCCCTTGACCCCAAGACTCTACTGGGTGGCCACAGGACTAGCTGACCCCCACCACAGCTGCCCACTTAGGGCTCTTTAGAATTGAGCCTCCTCTGGAGAGGCTCTGGGCCGACAACGTGGAAGGTCAAGCCTCTAGTGACACACCCAGGCCCAGGCTTTCCCCAGCAGGGCTGGAGCTCCTGAAAAGAGACCCACCTGAGCAGGGGGAGGAACGAGAGGAGGCTGGTTACTTGGTCTGGTGGCTGCCCCTGAGCTTAGGGAAGGGGATTCACCTGGAGCCTCTGGCTTAGTGACTCGAAGCCAGAGGAGCCGTCAATCCTGTCCCTGCTCCGCATATGTGAGGGCCTTGGAGTTAGTGTTTGGCCCTCCATTCTGGGCTCCCCTTGCCGCGTGGGAGGCCTCCGTGTGGGAGGACTGCCCTCTATTGGTCCCTGAGCTGGGACATGGCGGCAGTCACCAGGGCCACCTCACAGCTGAGCATACCCCCAAATCAGCATCAAGCTGGCTGCTCTACAGAGGGTGCCGGGTAGAGCAGAGGCAACTTTCACCTCCAATGGAAGCGGTCCTGTTTGACACGCACAGGCTTGCCCGTGACCCTTCCTTCCCCATCTACTGCCCCGCCTGCTTCCACAGCCATTCTTGGAAATTCTCCATCACAGCTACCTCCTCTGTCTCTGCCCCACTCACACCTATCGCTACCACTCCTCCTCTCAACCAGCTAAAACCCTGATGCACACTCTGCCAGCTTGCTCACTCACATGTGCTGACACTCCCGGGCACACCCGTGCCACCGTCTGGCCAGCTTCGCGGCCTTTGACACCGAGCTCTCCAGAGTCTCCGGGTACCTGCACCTGTGCTATTTGATTTGCCACACGCAGCATCGTTTCCATCCCTTGGCGGGGTCCCCCCTCTCAGAATTTTCAAGCACTCACCCCACTTTCCAAACACATCCCTGCCCATCATTGTTCCCAGCTCCTCCCAGATCTCGCCTGCTCCCTTCAGATAATTAAAGTTAGGCTGTGTGTTTGTATGTATGTGTGATCTTATTTTTTAAACACACACCCCCACACATACATATGCGTGTATATATACAAACACACACAGCAATTAGAACTATCCATTCCTGCCATCGTCCCTCCTGTGCTAAAAACATGTCCCCACATCGCCACACCATGAACCCAGCATCGTGTAGTCACGGGCTCCTGATCTCTCTCTCTCTCTCTCTCTCTCTCTCTCACACACACACACACACACACACACACACACACACGCACACACACTTTCACACACCCACCCCCAGCTCCCTCCCTGGTGTTTCTCCAGGGGCATGACCTACCTCCCACCCACCTCCAGGGCACCTGAATGGGCTCCCCTCAGAACCAAGAACCAGGAGGATTCTGCCTCAACGGCCCCCCACGCGCACACCCGCAGTGGACATGTCTCTGGTTGAGCCTGACCAGGGTGGGTCTGGGTATTATTAGGCTGCAGAGACAGCGCGGAGGCATATGGTCTCGTACACAAGAAATAATGTTCATGTTAAATCAGACCTCATGCATAATGCATGGTGCCTCATCTCACATTATTTTGGGTGTTCGTCAAAATCAGTGTTCTTTCTTGTGAGGGCTCCTGAAAGGAAGGGGAAAGGGCGTTTGCTAATTGCACCCGCAGCCTGGACCAGGGAGCCAAATGTGCCCTGGGAGCCTCCCTCTGGCCCCACAAGTGGGTCTCATCCCTCTGTCCCCTCTGTCTTTCCACATGGAAGGAGGGGCTGACTTGGGTTTGGAGCAGGCGTGAGGCCCCATGTTATTTTTATTTCTTTTCTCTCGGCTCTCTTGTCCCCGGAGGGTTCTGGGGAATAGCAGTGGCTTGTCGTCCGCACACCCGATTCATTTGCCGTTTTATGAACTCCCCTTTGATTCATTGCCTCCCTAAGTCAATGATTCACTCCTGATGGCTTTTCAGAAATCCTTCTTCAAAGGCTCCAGATTATTCAGCTCTTAGCAGGAGCAGACTGTGACCCTGCACTGCTATGGCCCTCCCTGCTTACGGTTGGAAATTGTCACTATCCTTGCCTTTCCCCAGGGCTGGCCAGCCTGGAGAGGAGGAAGTGCTCCCTCCATGCAGAAGCTGCTAGAGTTGACCTCAGCAGCTCATGGACAGACCTGGCCCTCTGCCAAAGCCCCTTCCTGCCACTGTGGGTTACCTGCCTTTTCCCATTGTAATCAAAATCCCTGGGGATGCTCTCCATGTCTCAGGAGAGGCAGAGAGCAGAATAGTGAAGCAGAGGGGCTGTGGGACCAGATAGATCTGGGTACAAATCCTGGCTCCACCTCTTATCAGCTGTGTGACTTTAGGCCAGCTCCTTACCCTTTCTGTGCCTCAGTTTTCTGATACGGTGACAATGGCAGCCCCTACATCATAGAGCTATTTTGAGGATTAAGGGACATGAGGTACACAAGAGTGCTCAGCATAAGTAGGTGATGGATGACTGAAAGCTGTTTTACTGTGGGGCCTGGGTAGGGCATTGTACAAAAGCAAGGGAACAGGGAAGAAAACCAAAAGGTAATGAACTTTTGCACGGATCCCACTCCGCCCAAGGCACTCTGACATAATACTTATCTGTGCACTGACTTTGTACTTTATTTTCTTTACCTCACATTAACTATTCCTATTTTGCAGATGAGGAAACTGCTACCCAGAGAGTTTGAGTGACCTAACCAAGGCAGCAAGACTAGTTAATTATAAAGCCTGGAATAAAACCCATTTTATCTGACACAAAGGTCCATGTTATTTTTATACTCCCTGCTGGGGTGAACAGCAGTGTCCAGTGCTTGGGGCATGCGCCCAAAGCGGAGGGGCTTCTAGAACTCAGGATTGGGCCAGGGAGAGAAGTAGGGACCAAGGGTATTAGAGCTAATTAGATCTGCCCCCTTCTCCACCACCGTGCAATCAGGTAAATCCCATGAGGCTCAGGGAAGCTGGATGAATCACCAAGGTCAGGAAGCCTTCCTGATGTGTCGATTCAGAGCACTGTGCACTGAGAAGCTACATATAGTGGCTAAGAATGCGGACCCTGGCATCTGCCCAGGCTTCCATCCTGGCCTCACCACCTCCTACCCATGGGACCTTGGGCAAGCTACGTATGCTTTCCATACCGCAGTTTCCTCATCTGTCAAAAGAAGACAATGACAGTACCTGCCCGGTAGGATTGCTGTGAGGATTAGATGAGAGATGATATACATAAACACTCAGAAGAGAGCCTGGCATAGTGTAAGTGCACATTAAATATTAGCTATAAAATCAACTTTATATGTACAATATATATTATTGTATAATTGCTGGGGCTGACGCAGTGCAGAAAAATAATGCCTAGTCCTTTTTCTACCCCCAGAATTATTTTACTTCATTCTCAAAACCATTCTGGGAAGAAAAGTTCAAGCTCTCCATTCCCAGTCCACAGATGAGGAAACGGAGGCCCAAGGATTTTGAGGGAGTCGCCCAAAATGACACAGAAAATTAGGCAGGTGCAATCTCCTAGTCTGTTCCCCACATCTGACTCTTTGTGGCAACCCCATGCCCCCAGTAATGTGCTCTGAGCCTCTTCTAAGTACTAAGGCTCTGTGCTGGGTTCTGGGGAGACAGCACCCAGAGGGTCAGGGAAGGCCCCACAGACAATGGTACCATTAAGCTAGGTCATGAAGAATGCATGTGGGGTTGCCTCTGGGCCTCCTAGCTCAGGGCCTGATCCCAAGGAGATAAAACCACTCGCCCCCAATGCCCTCAGACCCCACGAGTTCCCCCTTCCTGAGCCTTCATGCCTCTTCCTGCCCTGCTCAGGACCCTTCCACACACCCACTTTGATCCCAACACAGAAGATTCAACTCAGGGTCAAGCCCCCTAGACCCCGTGAAGCCACCCACCATGACACTAATCTAACTATAGATTCCTTCACGTCCCAACTCCTGCTTATACTGCAACCCTGCCCAGAGGCTGACCACCAAACCATGCCACAGGGCATCCCAGCCTAAAAGGCAGGGGCCAGGTACCTGGCTCCAGGCCTCACTCTACTGTTTATCTTTAGTATGACCCAAGTTGGGTCATTTGCCATCTCTGGACCTCAATATATGAAATGGGCATTCCCTCGTTTACCTACATCCGTCCTACGTCCATCCATTCGTCCATTCACCAACCACCCATGCACCCATGCAACCATCCATTCACCCGTCTACCCACCCATCCTCTCATCCGTTCATCCATGTACCTCTTCAACCACCCACCCATGCAATTACCCAACCACTCACAATCCATCCACTCATCCCATCATACAATTCAACAGGCCCTATGTTGAGAAGCAGGAACAGACCAGTCCCCCTGTCTTTAAAACGCTCCTGGGTTAGCCTCTTCCCTTTCCTACCTCTCAGTCATGTAGAGTGGGCATGTGAGAGCCCAAGGGAGATCATTGTTTGGGAGGAAACAATGAAATCTACTGTTACATCTATGAATCTTTTGTGTCAGAGCACTGGGAACCTCCGTGCCCCACTCCTTTCTTCAGGGCCCTACAGAAGATGTAGTCAGTATAGCCTCTGCATGGCCCAAGGACTCCCCTTAGCTCTAAATTCTCATTCCAGGGATGCCAGGTATTGACCTAAACTAGAGAAATTACAAAGCAAGTGAGGGAGAGAAAGGCGCTTGTGGATATAACTTCTGCCAAGGCTGAAGATCACCACTGGAGCTCAGTTTTTCTACCAGAAATGGCAGCAGTATCTCAGCACCAGAGAGATGTGGGGAAATGTTCTGGACCCAGGCCAGTCCCCACCTAGCTGTGTGACCTTGGGTAAGTCCCTGCTATTCTCTGGACCCCGATTTCCTGACCAGTGCAGTATGGGGGGTGGTCTATGGGTCCTCCCAGCTCTGAGGTGGTCCCTCTCCATCCTCACTTCCCTTCCAGCCTGGGTGGGCCTGCCCCTCTGACAATGGGGCCTCTCTGACCAGCCCACACATGAGGAGGAGTACGAGATGACGTGGCTGGTGTCCACAGCCCTGAGTCCTCTGGCTGTCCAACCCCGCCCTCTCCTGACACAAACAACCCTCAGTCACCTCCCCCTCCCACCCCCCAGAATCTGGGCATAGCTGGGGCTTGCTATGCCCTGGTCACCCCATGAATCACCCCTCTATGGTCCCCGGGGGAGTGGTCCAGGGAGCATCCTACGCCCCATGCGGGGTGAGGGCCAGAATTGCGGCCCTCAAGCAGGCAGTGTCCACAGGAACAATGGAGGCCTGTAGCTGGCAGCCGGAATGCAGCCATTGTCCTGCCCTGGCCCCCAACCCCAAGGCCTCAGGTCCCCAGGCCGGGCAGGCTGGCGTGGGTCGGTGCATCAGGCACTCGTGTGCTGCTTCCCCTCTTTGGGCAGGCGAGCGGGTGGGCCGCCGGGCCAGAGCCCACCTCCACACCCCAGCTCACAAAGGATCCCACGCACAGGGGGAGGAGAAGCGAGACAGGACCCAAGGAAGCCAAGCCGTCCTCGGACCCACCCATCCCTAGGGTACCTGGAGCAGACTCAGAGAAGGGGCCTCGCAGCTCCAAGACCCAAGCTATACATCACAGTGGGGAGGGGGACCACATTAGAATAATGCAGGATTAGAGTGGGGTTGCTATAGCGACGTATTAGGGCAATACATCTAGGGAGCCCGGCCCCTTGGTGATGTATGACTCTGCTCAGCTGAGGGGAGCAGGGGGAGGGGACATTCCCGCCCCTCCTAGGGGAAAGCAGACACCAAACATGCTCTTTGTTGGGGGAGAACATCTGCCTTGGACTCCAAAAATAGGCTTCTCAGACTCCTGTCGAGACTGAGAGAGAGGTCCCGCCAATCCAATCTCCAACAACCCCGCTGGGGTCCCGGCTCAACTCAGCTTCAACTCATCCCAACTCCAGCCTCTGCCTCAGCCTCTGTCTCAGCCTCTGTGCCCCACGCCAACCTCAGCCCCAGCCTCCATCCCAGGCCCTCCAGGCTCTCTCCTTTCTGCTTCAGTGCTAAGGACCATTCCCATACTAGCTCCCCAGCATCCAGTGGGGTCAGTAGGACTATATAAGGGTGGGGGAGGGGCAAAGGAGGAGGGAGGGAGGGAGGAGTGCCCAGAAATACCCATCAACCAAACCATCAAAAGTGTTAATTTGAGAGGAGCCTGGAGAAAAAGGCTGAGGGCACCCATGCTGTCCCCTTCTCACCCACAGCCCTCCCCAAGGCAGCATTGGGGCACCCCACCCCCACCTTATCCCAGATCTGGGAATTTAACTTCGTTCTGTATATACTCCCAGGGCCACCGCTGGGGTATTAGGGTGGACTAGCCCTAGAGTGAAACTTGGACGACGCTCCCAACAAAGGAGACCATGCTAATATATTTTCATGTGATATTTGTAATATTGTGTGACAAAGTCAGACCATGAGATCCCTTTCCAAGTGTTATATCAAGTTATTTGTACTGCTTGCCCCATCTCAGAGCACCCCCCCCCCCATGCTCAACCCTCTGGGGACTTCGGGAAAAGATTCTCTTGAAATAACCTGCTTGGCTATATCCACCTTGATGAGAAGAGGCAGGACAGATAACCGCCTTCAAGAATCACAGGAGCGAGGGAGGGATAAATTAGGAGGTTGGGATTAACATAGACACACTACTGTACATAAAATAGATAATCAACAAGGACCTGCTGTATAGCACAGGGAACTCTACTCAATAATCTGTAATAACCTATATGGGAAAAGAATCTGAAAAAGAATAGATATATGAATATATGTATAACTAAATCACTTTGTTGCACACCTGAAACACAACATTGTAAATCAACTATACTCCAAAATAAAATTTGAAATTTTTTTAGAAAAGAAAATGCTTTAGGACCTTTCCTAGCTTCTCAAAAAAACAAAAACAAGAACAAAAAAAAAACAGTCATAAGTGCGAGTATAACCCTATCCCCCTCTCTGTATCTTGACTTTCCATCTGTGTTCACATGACTGCGTATTACTCTCATTTTGTGTGTGCCTCCTCACTGAACGGTATTTTTTAGTTAATTCAATCGATTACAATAATTACACAACGCCCCCCAAATTCTTCCTTTTTCCTTTGGAAAATAACGCTCTGGCCCTGTGCCGGGGAGCGGGGGCGGGGGGGCCGCGGGTGTCTCCAGCCCCAACTGGAAGGTGCTGACCTCGACATCCCCAGCTCCCACCAGAGGAGGGCATATGTCGTAAGACGAGGCAGGGTAGGAGGCGTTGCCTTCTGTGTGCACAGTCATGCGCCACCTGTGCCCATGAACACATGTGGGTAAATACACACACACACACACACACACACACACACACACACACACACACGCATACACTTTGGCCCTACCCTGGTGTTATCTCTGCAATGGAAGAAACTTCATCCATTATTAGAAAGAACCCATGAAGGGGGTTTCTTGTCTCACTGTCCTTCGTCCTCTGGGAGCCTCCTTGCTCACACTCACATAGACATACATGCTCACACGCCATATACGCACACAGAGAGCAGTGCGAAGAGGAAGGGAAGAGAAAGGCCAAAAGAAGAAGGTAGGTGAAGACAGTGCATGTGCCCAGAGGGCAGCTCCTGGGATGGGGGCGGCAGGGTGCCTGGGGTGCACTGAGTGGGAGGGAAGCTTCATGGCTTCCTCTCTTCCCCAGCCAGCGACCAAAGGTCAGCCCAGGCGGCTCAGCCACGTGCGGTCCACCCACCCACATCGGGTCATGTGAGACCAGGACCAAAGCCTCATCAACACGCCATTGTCCTCCAGAGCCCAGCCTTGTGCTGGAGGGAGCAAGCCCCCTCCAGCCCAAGAGCAGTCAGTGCCCCTCCAGAACCTGTGGTCCCCTCCTGAGGGGACCCTCTCAGCCCCCACCTTAAGGACAGCTGCCTGATGCTCAGGCTAATGCTATCCTCTTTGGGACCTTCCGTCCCCTTCTGAGAAATGGGAAGGAATCAGCTTTCCACTTGCACTGAGAATGCTGGGGTGGGAGTAGTGCGTGAGCAGGGGGAGGAAAGGCCCTCTTTCTCATATGCCCTCCGAGGGCTGCATATACCACCCCATGCCACCCCCCTCCCCGCCCATTCCCCACATACTGTGGAGGGGAGAGAGAGTAAAGCAGAGAGGGCCCAAGAGTTGCCCTGAAGGTCATCTTGCACGTCAGCACAGGGATGGGCCCCAGAGCCCCTTGCGCCCTGGCTCCTAGCCTGGACCACAACACAGGCTCCATTGACTCCTGGGCACCCTCTTTCCCAAGATGCACGCAAGCTGTGGGCTCGTGGTTCCGGCCCACGGGCCCCTGAGTCCCACAAGGCTCAATGGGGCCTAGCCCCACAGGACTCACCCAGGAAAAGAGGCCAGAGCTGGCTGGCTGGACGGTGTGGGTGGAGGCCGCTGCCAAGGGGCTGGCAGGAGAGAGAGAGACGGCAGGGATGGACACTGCACCTACCCAGAATCTCCTCGATCCAGGCTATTGGCCCTCAGGGCCAACCCCTAGGCCCTGCCCTACCCAGTCCGGAGTGGAGTCAAAGATCCCCAGTGCCTCCTCTACCCACCCCTAATCCCTGCTGACTCCTTGCAAAAACAGGGACCTCTGCCCCAACGCTGAGACTAAACGTAGGGCAAATCCACCCTGGCCCACCCTCTGTCTCCCATAAGGGAAGTCAGGTGGAGAAGGATGGTTGTGTCTGCAGGAGGGGGATCAGAGGAAAGCTGGGCTCCTGTAAGGGGAGGGCTGCCCCAGCAGGATGACAGAGAGATGATTAAACCCACAGAGAAGATTGATAAGAGAGCTAAACAGCTGCAGCTCTGCAAGGTGGGCTGGGGACAAATCTCATCTTGTCCTGGCGGCACTCTAGGGGGGCTGGGCCAGCCTGGCTGAGCTCGTGACCTACACATGCTCACCCGGCAGAGGTTGGGGCGGGGGAGGGCTGCTCCCACCTTCTTCCCCCACCCCCAGGCCTCTGATGGTGACTTCCAGAGCCCAGCCCTCACTCCTGCCGGCCCGGAGCTCGGCCCCCCCTCCACACCCCCCTGTACTTAGGCAGCGCATCCCTTCTCATAGGTGCCCCCTTCACCCACAGCATCTCTGCCACAGCTCTCACTCTCGTTATTATTAGATGTGATTTACAGCGGAAACGCTGAGTCAGACAAACCAAGACTCCCCAGGCAGAGGCAGTGGGAGAGGAGAGTCCAGGGGAGGTGGCCCTCTTGAGGCAGCGTTCTCGGAAGAACGTGAGGAGATGGGGGTCCGGGATGAGCTGGAGGGTCATCTCTCCTGTTTCTCCTGTTTGTTCCAGGCCCCGGATCCTCACCTGGGTCTCTTGGACATTCAGACCCCTTTTCGGATCCCCACCCAGGTTTTCAGCCTCTGATCTTCCTCAACAAGTTGGAAGAGAATAACCCAGGGATTCAGAAGTCTTGACATCAAGGTGGTTCTGCTGGGCCATTTCCTCATACCAGGGCTCGCGGTCCAAAGATGGAGAGAGGCAGGAAAAGTGCATTGCTGGGGTCCCATCCCCCCACTCTGCAGCAGAAAACACAGTCACTGTGCGCTCGTGTGGGCGTCCGAAGGCACCAGGACACGTGGGGCACAGTTCCTGCTCCCACCTTGCGCTGAAGAGCTCTGGCGGGCAGGTCCGTCTCTGCTCCCTAGGTCTCTGACTCCCTGGCAGGGAGGAACTGGGCATTGTTGCCAAAAATAAACGTTCGCTCTCCCACTCCCTGGCTCCCGGCTCCCACTCATTAGGATGCGTGGCGTTTGGCTGCGGTCCCACACCTTGCAGCTCATTATAAATATGCAGTCGCTGCTGGCGCTACCCCAATCATCTCTGCAATCAGAGCTTTTAATTAGGTTAATTAAATTGTATCAAATCTCGCAGGGACGCAGTTCACTGATGCTGATGAGGCAGCCAAAACAGACCCCAGCTCCTCTGCTAATGAAGGCCGCTGCCTGCCTGCGTGGCGAGGGAGCCCGAGCGCATAATAAACAGGCGCACCCTGTGGGAGGAGCTGCTGCCCAGGCCCTGAGCTCTGGGGACCTGGCAGGGAGGGGGGTCTGCCTCCAGCCCACCAGGCTCCAGCTGCAGCAGAGACTCCCGCCCCGGGTGACCTTCGCCTTCACTATAGAACTAACCGGGGCAGCTTCTGGAGCCCAGACAGGTGGGCAGGGTCGGGGCTCTGAGCACCTGCCACCCTTACACGGCAAACTTAGGTGTGCCCCCAAGGTTCACTGGCTCCATCTGGGGTTTCCACTTTCCCTCTCCCGCAGCATGGCCCGACCAGGCCAGGACCCCATCCCCTACACACAGACAGACACACACACACACACACACACACACACAGCCAGACTGAGACTACAAGGCTCATCCAGCCACTGCTGGTCTAGTCTCCATCTGCCATAGAGGCCATCTGCCCCTGTCGGGGTGGGCGTGGTCTATAATGCTACCAGGCAGTAGCAGGAGGTGGTGGCACCCCTCAGTCTCCACGTGCCAGATGGACCCTGCATCTCCCCACCTACCACTCCACCTCAAGAGCCCTCTCTGAGGGAGGGACACTTGCCCTCTGACCCCCTGGGATCAAATTAGCTAGAGATGCAAGACGGTCCCTCATTCCCTAGCCCCTGCCGGTCCTGAGACGGCTGTCCCAGTCCCCTGGCAATCCACAGCTGGCCATGGGGGGCCACAGGCTCCAGAGCTAGAGAGGGCCCTGCAAAGCTCCTCCCGTCCTTACACAGGAAGGGAAGTGCTGCCACCTCCAAAGGGACTGTCCCCAACGCTCTGCTCAGCCTGGCTCCAACCCCCTCCTCTCAACCCCTCTGTCACTGGCCTCAGTGTCGCTGAGCAGCTGAGGAGAGAAGATGGGGAAATTTTCAGTGCTCTCGGGACATGTTGTTTCTGCTGTAGAAGCTGGTTTTTTGGCTTGGAAAGGTTTTTTTTTTCCACCCAGTAATGTGAAAACATGAAACCTGAAACCAACCCCCCGACATTTGCCACCGCAGAGAGAAGACTTCGGGGGAACTAGGAGAGAGCTGTAAATGAGTCAGGCTGATTCAGGGCAGGGGGGGCTGCCCAGCTGCCTCCGGGGCACCAGAGTTTCATTAACACTTATGGTCTGGGCTTGACCGTCAGGTGACACACGACAGGAGGAGAGGAAAGGACTTCCTTCGCACCCTCAACCCCAAACACAGCAGTCCCCAGATAAACTCCTCTTGCCGAGAAACAGCTAGGTCCTTGGCTCTGACTTGCACCAGCCACTACTACCACCCTCGCAGCACCACTGCCCCGACACCAGCCGGTCTGCTCCCCTCGCACAAGAAAGGAAACAGCCATGGCCATTACCAGGGCCATCGAGGGATGCAGCCAAGACTGGGTAGGGAGAACTAGAAACCAACTCCAGTTAGGAGAGATACAGATTAGACAGCACTTCCCCAAAGTAATGATGGATTCAGGAATAAGGAACAGGGAGACTCCTTACAGGGAGTCTGAAGAAGCAGGAGAGATTTTTTTCCCCTTGACTGGAGAAGTTAGGAAAGGAGGGCAAGCAGAAGCATGAACTGGGCAGCCTCCTGAACCTCCTAACTCTACTCGCTGGACTTGGGAAAGGAGGCTCTGCCTCTCGGCGTTGCGTAGCTGCTCTGGGCTCCTTCCCTACACTTTCTGCTGAGACAGACCCAAGGGAGCTGGGCGGGAGCCCTGCCAGCAGGGAGGCCCCATGACCTGGCTGGCAAAAGAGAGCGCACCCTCTGACCCCAGGAAGTAGCTGCACGAGAAACCTGCTGACACAGCCCCAGGATGGTATCTCAGGTCCCCCATCTCCTCTGCTCACCTGGGGCTTCGGCCCACCCTTCCCCAACACGCCGTGCACGAGGCGGCTCTGTGAACCGACGCTGGGAGAACTTGAGGCGGAAGGGAGGCCGGCACCATTCACCCACTCGCCTGTCTCAAGTCCCAACAGGCCCCAGCCTCACCGGCCTCCACAGGTAGGCAGGGCGAGTCTGCATCTGCTGGCTGCCTCCCCTGCTGGAGGCCGTGCAGCTCTTAATTGTTCGCTGCCCCACAGACAGCAGCGTGGGGAGACAGCAAGCCGTAAACAGACACTCAGAACTGCACGTGGGGAGACCCCACCATGTCTCAGTGGAACCACCCTCTGGACGACTTGGGACTCCAACACAGGCTTCCTCCACGGTCCTCACTAGAAACGTGAAGGGAAAGCCCTTTCCTGCCCAGTCCTTTGGGGGCCACACTTATCTCATGCTAGGGGAGCAGGGATGGAGAAAATCTTTTTTCACAAGAGTTCTACCATGTGGCATTAAATCCAATAAACAAATGCATACGAAGCACCTGTGGAGTACCGGGCACTTTCAACAGCAGCACCCTGAGCGCTCACCCCAGCGAAGGGGCAGCAGCTCCACCTACTGGGCCCTTTCCCACCCTGTCGCCAGCAATCAGTTCAGTAAAAGATTTTACTCAAAAATAAGGGCTTCCCTGGTGGCACAGTGGCTAAGAATCTGCCCGCCAATGCAGGGGACACAGGTTCGAGCCCTGGTCCGGGAAGACCCCACATGCCGCGGAGCAGCTAAGCCCACGCGCCGCCAACTACTGAGCCTGCACCCTAGAGCCAGCGAGCCACACGCCTACAGCCCGTGCTCCGCAACAAGACAAGCCACCGCAATGAGAAGCCCGCGCACCACAACGAAGAGTAGCCCCCGCTCACGGCAACTAGAGAAAGCCCGTGCTCGGCAAGAAAGACCCAACGCAGCCAAAAATAAATAAACAAAATTAATTAATTAAAAAATATATATACAGTAAGGCCTAACACTCCCCTGCTTCAATCAGAAGGGCCCTAACAGGTGGCAGTGGCCTAAGCCAGGCTGGTTGGGTCTCTGCTGGAGAGACCTGGGGCTTCCATGTCACCCGTGGAGCTGCTGCCTCTTGGACACTTGGATTGTACAAACCTGAACGACACGTGTCCTGCCAAGAAAAATGTTCTCCACCTCTGCAAGCCGCCACATTCCCCGGGCACAGCCACAGCAGGGCGCCACCAAGAGCCCAAAGCAGCCCTGGCCCTGGAGGGGTGGATGCGGAAGAAACAACAGTCTCTTTCCCAAGCAAGGAGCCAGAAGTCTGAGGTTCCAATGGGCACTAAAACGTCAAAGCCCTTGGCCTATTTTCAGGACCCACGAGGCTGGAGCCTCTTAGGTTAAACACAGGGGCAGCCAATCTCTTCCCTTAGAATCCTCGGGCCTCGGAGACAGCCTTCGGTTTAAGAGCAGCTCAGGACCCCTAGCTTTATTCCCTTATGAGTGCTCTGATCACTTCTACCCTGGAACTTTGTACTCAGAGATGGACCTTCCTGCTCCATTTGGCCTGTATGTCTACATAGCATTTGAGGACTTGTGGGTGTGTAATCTGCGTACGTGAAACCCCAGTGGTGTGTTCGTGCACACACCTGTGTTTATGAAGCCTCGTGCCTCTACTCCCCTGAGAGCCTAGAAAGTGTGTGCACCTTTGTGTGGGCGTGCGCTTCACCAGAAGGCCTGTAGGTATACCTCCACCCTCCTCCCACCTTCCTCCCCGGCGGGGGCAAGGCAGCCACAGCAGCAGCAGCACGCAAGCTGTTCTGTCCCAGGAACAGACTGCTGCTGGATCTGTTTGCTCCTCTGTCCAACGCCCACGGGATGAGTCCCTTTCCTGACTCAGGTCTCAAGTCTCCAGACGCCTCTGTCATAAGACCATCAGCATTTACTTAGCACAGCACCTTCCCAGACTGGGAAGCACTACCGTCCTGAAGGCCAAAGCTGCTAGCTTCTAGTCCCCTGGCCCTTCTTCCTGCTTTCCAGGGCTCCCAGATCTGAATCCCACTGAGTACACCCTTAGGGAACAGGCTTTCATGTCAGGCTTTGTATAAGAACATAATAGTCACAGGAATTTATTAAGCTTTAGTGACTTTTCTTTTTAAATACCTGCAGAAGGGTGCTCTCCCCCCTCCAGGGGGTGAGGTGTAAGCGAGCCTCCCAGAATCCTGCTCCTCACACATCTGCTGTAAGCACGCTCAGCCCTGTCCTGACTGGCCTCGGCCTACCATCCCTGTGTGGGCAAGTAAGGGAAGGGTGAGACTCTGGGAGGTCCATGTGTCTGCCGCACACACGCTGGCATATCTATTTCTAGGGCAAAGGCCTGTACCAAGCCATTTATAGCCTTGGAATCAAGAGCTGGCCAGGAGGACAGGAACAGACAGCCAGGTCTGTTCTGATCTGAGCTTCACCAATAAAGAAGAGGTGCCCCTGTGAGTTCTTAATTCCAAGGGTTTCTATCTGCAGCTGTAAAGTGTAAAAGAAAAAAAGTCCCTCCTGGCTAACTTATGCAGCCACCTGAATATCCAATAAATTAAGAATGAATGGGGGTAAAATCAGGCTATCCACTGGTTAAAACATTATGCAAACATTAGAAATATTTACTTTAATTTTTACTATGAGCATATATTACTTTTAAAAATTTAATGATGTAACAAAATGGAAAAGAGCTAATGATTTAACAGTAAGTGAAAAAAGTAGGCCATAAAGGTGCTTAATTACAACTACAAAACACAAAAACCAGTGCCAACCTCTACAGAATGGAGGAACTCAACCAGAATGCTCTTGATAGTCGTTCACCTCCATTTCCCTAACCTCCCAGCATAGTTAAGCATGCAACAGCTATCTGTCGTTCTTGAATAAGTATTGGGATTAGAGATGAACTCACGTGTTTTCCAAATTTGCTATATAAAAGATTATGTAACTTTTATAATGGAAAAACATGAAAGTATATAAAAATAAGACTGATTTCAGGGAATTCCTTGGTGGTCCAGTGACTGGGACCTGGCGCTTTCACTGCCTTGGGCCTGGGTTTGATCCCTGGTCGGGGACCTGGGATCCTGCAGGCTTCGCGCAGGAGCCAAAAAAAAAGACTGATTTCAACAATTCAACAACCCACAAACAATTTAGACGGGGGAAGGGGCTTTAACACTGTTCACATCAAATGTCAGATCTATAATAAATTATGGTTATAAACAGGAAAACCAAGTCACTTAGAAGAGTGGAATCTGAAGTTACTGGAATAAAAACATAAACTCTTCCACGTGGAATGACAGGCTTATCTTTAACACTTCAACGTTTTCGACGACTCTCAAATTTGTAAATAGCTGGGGAGTTGACTGTTTCTTTCTTCACCTTCACCTTCTGAGTTTTATCCTACAAAAGAGTAAAAAGTTACCAGTAAATAGTAGGAGAGGTCTGTGTAAAACAGCAAGTTTAATAAACTACCTATTAGAAAGCCCCTAATTCAGCCCGTCTCAATGTTCAAGAGCGACAAAGCCCTTTGTCCTAAGGCATCCCCGACGCGATGAGTCAAGTTCTCCCCTGGGCATCTATAATGAGGCTGGCTGTGCAGAAGTTCTTGTGAAAATTGAGAAGAAAGGTACTTAAATCATTATCTTGTAGGGCTTCTTCTCTTACGGAACCCCAGTTGAGAAAGGCAGACCAAAATGATCTGCAAAGCTGAAAATCTTGACATTTAGAGGAATGATAATATGAAAGGGGCATCTTATATTCCTTAGCTCTGCTATTTAACTACACAATGTTGTCTATTTTTAAACACCAGTGAGTGACACGCACTGTTTTATTAACCTGTTTAAATGTTACAGATAGCTGCTCATAAGCTATAAAGTTCATATGCCACCCGATCCTACCCTTTGCTGTTCCAAAGCACTGACTAATAAGCAAGCCCTTATTACCTTCTTAATCAAGGAACATTTCAACACTGTCAGAGTAACAGACACTGGCTCAAACCACTGCCCCTGAGGAGCAGACATTTTCACTGGGGTTGGTTTACACACAGCTGAAATCCAGTCTCAGTTTAGAACTTTACAAGGAAAAAAATAAAATAAAATAAAATGAAGGCCTAAGGCTCTCTCTTCTCACCAGAAGATCTTTGCGAGTCTGAATTTTCTGTGCAATAACAAACAATTTCTTCTCGCGCTCAATCCGCTGTGTCAGGCAGTTATACTGCTTTTGCCTCTCTTTCGCTATTTGCTGCAGAAGAAACACACATTTTCAGTAAAACAATTAACAGGGTAAAAATGAGTAAGAAACTGTTTCTTAATCCACTTGGGCCCAAACGCATAAATGGTTTCATCAATTCCCTCCTTACCCCAGAATCAACGTAACAAGAGACTCTGAAGTTGGCCATTTTAGGAACACCACATTCCAGAGCTCCATGGAAACTTGGAGCCTTGCCCATGGACACAAGGCTCACCTGGAGCAGAATCAGGACTGCGCCTCGAGTCTCACAGATCCCAGGAATCTTTCCACTACTACACTGAGCTGTCTGAGTGTCCCGGCTACCTAACGTGCAGGAGTGAACCAGTGCTGGAAACCCTACACAATGAGTAGAGAAGCAGAGAAGGGCCACCGGGCAGTGTGCTGGTGTCAGAACCGCGGAACTCAGAGAGCAGAAGGACTCTGTCAGTGGAAGCTGACCTGAAAATTCTCACTGCTGATGACCCCTCGAAGACCAATGGTCCTTCAATGTGGGGGGATCACAGACCTCTGAGAAACTGATGAAAGCTTTGGATTCTTTCTTGACATAAATGTATATATGTATTCGTACAAATTCATACAAACGTATATACCCAGTCACACAGAATTTCAAGGTGGAAAGAAGGTGTTCATAGACATCCTAAAGCCCATTCATGGATTGCTCACCCCCTCCAAGTTACAGACTAAAAATTCCCTTGCAAGCCACCCACCAGCAGCCTCTTAATAAAAATAATTTTGCTTTAAACAAGACAGTCAAAAGAAACAACACCACCAGACAAAAAGGGCAATCCAAACCTTCCCAACTTCTCAAAAGGTAAGATGGTGAACTATTCTACACAGGACTTCGGAACACCAATCTCTTTAGGGACTACTGCAATACTTGAGAAGTGTCGGCGACACAGCTAATTGAAAACACAACTACATGACAAAGAGGGTTATCACTAGAACACCAGTCAGCCGGCTCCTCGGCTGGAAGTGTTATCTACACAGAGGGGAATATTACTGGGCCTTGGATTTAAACAATTCACCAATTCTAGCGTAGTCTCACAGCAGTGGTTTCAGACAGCTTTTGTTTTCACTTTATTGCACAGACTGTTGATTTATGGGATTACCCAATATAATCAAACTAATTAGGGGTATTTATATTACTAAAGCAAGTTTAGCTGCCTCTGAGCTGGAGAAGCTGCTGTGAAATTAAACAAAGCTGATGCAGTGTAAATGATTCAAATCCAAACAGAACAGCTGTCTGCTTGAAACACACTGACAGCATTTTTTTAAATGAATCAGTCAGAAGTGAGAGTGCAACTCCAGAAGACTTGGAGAAAAAGCATGTCTTCTCACAAACCCAGTTACAGTGATGGAAAGCACCGTAAGGACAAGTCAATACAAAAGTTGGGGTACAAATGCAGAACATGAAAGACCTTTTGATATGCATATTCACTGTTAAAGGTTTAATATCAAAGTATACCAAATCCCTTCATCTTCAGTGTCCCCTCCTTTCTCTGCCTTTTAAAACTGTTGGCACCTGTTACAAGCATTGAAAGCACAAAGCCCAGGGTCAGAGGTAGGATTCAAATGCAGACCTAGGGAATTCCCTGGTGGTCCAATGGTTAGGACTTGGTGCTTTGCCGGGGCCCGGGTTCAATCCGTGGTCAGGAAACTAAGATCCCGCAAGCCTCGCAGCATGGCCAAAAACAAAAACAAAAAAAACCCAAAACAAATGCAGACCTAAAGGCCAGAAAGTAAGCTCCTGACCACTATGCTACACGTCCTCTAATCTTAGAAACTAAGGAACCCTTCTCCACTTCCGTTCCCATCACCAAATCCTCCTTCCACTTCTCTAAGAGAACTTAGTAAGTTTTCCAAAAATAATCATCTTAAATGCAGTAGGGAGAAAAGAAAAAAGAACCTAGATTCCCATAAACTCAGACCTGAAGAAAAATGGAGAAAATTACCTTAAGTTGAGTCTGATTGTTAACTCCTTTCACTTTCTCCTTCTGCAAGGTCTCTATCGTAGGTCTGTTAAAGACTCTGTCGACTAGTTCTGGAGCTGTTCGCAGGTGAGTTGCAATATCAAACTGTTCGACTAAAAGTCAAGACAATCCTTAAGGCGCTGTCTCTGACACCAAACAACACAGACCAATATGCTAGACTGTCCCAGAAACTTTCAAACATTTCATACCTTCCTTTTTGGTGTCAAAAAAAAACACATGCTTCTTCTGTTGCTTCCCCTGGAAATCCAGCAGATGGAGCTCTGATTTTAGTCTTTCAATTTTCTAGGATACAGAATATGGTCTCATTTTATATTGGGTTCTTCTAGGGTATCAGAAATGAATTTGCACAAGTTTAGACCATTCCACATCATTATCACCAGCCAGCAAAGAATCTGCTTCATTCTTTTAAAAGAAAGGACCACTAACATTTATCAAGCACCAACCACAGGTCAGGTAGGGGGCTAGCTAGGCACTACACAAAACTCATTTAATCCTTACAACAATCCTATGAGATAGAAATGTGGAAACAGCCCCAGGGAAGTTAATCTGCCCATAATCATGGGGCTGATGAATGGCAGAGCCAGAGTTTAAACCTAAGTCTGTCTCAAACTTGACCTCTTTCCACTCCACCATGCTGACTATACTTTTAAACCATTATCATAATTAAGTGTACTTTAAGATTGGAAATGCCAGAAGAAATCAACTTACAACTCGAGGCCAATGGATTTCTATTTCTCTTCTTAACCAACAAAAACATATCAGAATAAAGAGTTTTAGTTGTTACCTTAGCTTCTGCAACCCTTTTCATTTCTACATATTTGACATCCTGAGTTCTCATTAGTTTCAGCTGTTCTGGAGTTACTTCTTCCTTAGTCTCCTTAATAACATGAACTCCATCCTAAAATCCAAATTTAAAAGATACGTTTCCTATTAGATTAAAATCATTAATAAGTTGTTGGCATAGTTCGTGGCTGGAACAAAGACAACCAAAGGCAACATACAACAGCAACACAATGCACCAGGCCCCCAAGACACACATTCAATCCAGCACCGCCAATCACCCTCTCAGAATAGCTCCAGGCATCAGACAACTGCAAACGCATGCTGCTCATGAAGGGGCAGCTTTGCCTTTTGCATAATGACCAGGAGCACCTGACCAACTGGAGAAGAGCTAAATAAAAGCCCAGGGTCCTAGCTATCCATCTCCTCCCTCATCCTTATTTTCCTTGTTGAGTTGGAGCTCAAAACACCAACTGAGGGACTGCCCTGGCAGTCCAGTGGTGAAGACTCTGTGCTTCCACTGCAGGGGGCATCGGTTCAATCCCTGGTTAGGGTACTAAGATCCCACATGCCATACGGCATTGCAGGGGGAAAAAAAAAACCAACTGATCCATTAGGCACCCACCTGGAGTTTAACCCGAGTCATTTTATAGTAGAATTCATCTGGATTTTTTTCAAGAGCCTTCTTCCGGAGAGCTCTAAGGTATTTTTGCTTTTTCCGGTAGTCACTGAAAAGCAGGTTAAACAACGTTCATGGCAAAAAAGAAAAAAAAAAACCACAACAAGCAAACTTTACAAGCATCTAATGATACATAAAAAATGAAACTCAAAAAAGCCAAAGGAGTGACTACATTCGACCCACACTCCAATGTCACACTCCAGTGTCAGATGTTTAGCTCATCCCTTTGTGGGTCCTCTCCTATCCCTGTTCTACCTGGAATTAACAGTCCCCATTTCACATAAGTTTTACTGCCATCTACATCATTACAGGGAGAGACCCAACAAAGCACAGATTACAACTCCTCAGACGGGGTTCTGATGCAAGCTTGGGCACCGAGTGATCAAATAAGATTCAGAAACTACACGTTGTAGTATAGCATAGTGACTAGAATCGTGGACTCTGGAGCCAGACTGTCTGGGTTCAAATCTTGGCTCCATCACTTCTGGCTGAGTAATCTTGGATAAATTAGTTAACCATTCTGTATCCCAACTTAATCTGTGAAATGGGTGTGATAATAATAGTATCCCCAAAGACTGCTGGAATAAATGCATGTAAAAATGGTAACTCTCTTAGAACACTGCCTTGTCTAATGACAGCACTCAGTTATTATTATTTGCCTGAAAAACTCTGGAACCCAGAGCAATCCACTTAATCCATCACCAGCTGCTCCGGGGGCATAAAAAGGACCTCAGCTGACATGCATGGCTAACAAATAATTATAAAATATTTTGTAAATAAAGTGCTAAGGAAGAAGAATAGGGATGATTGTTTTATAAAATGTTTTCGAAGTTCATTATCACCCACACTCAGTCCCATGAATCCATCTTTCACATGTCTTCATTCCACACCACACATGGTGATGTAAGAGACTCAACAACTGGAATGTTAGACTCTATCTTGAACTTCAAGAAAAGGGAGAGAAAAAAGATTCAGCTTTTAGCTCAAACATCAAGGCAGAAGCAAACCAAAGCCACTCTGAGAAAACGATCTGGAGCAACATAATAAAAAAAATTCTCAATGCAACTACAGTTAAATAAATAACGCTCTGCCTAAACAAAGAGAGAAGTTTAGGGTCGCAGAAAAGTATCTGACAGGCTGCCAGAGCTTTGGCCATTTTATCAATGGCAGGAAATATCCCCTGCTGGACACTCAGGCAATTCAGCTGTAGTACAGGGAGGCTGTAAGCTTTTCTGGCAGCACGGCTCCCAGAAAGACTGTACTCACTCTGCACGAAGTTTGTAATCTTTCTTTTTCTCCAGCAGGCCCAGATGTTTTCGAAAGCTGGGCTAGAAGACAAAAGGGAAAAAATAGTGCTTAGTTTCCTCAGCAAACACATACCCGAATCAACAGTACACCTGACAGGAACAAGAATCTCTGGAGCGTTCAGTAAATCCACGTCCTGGCAGCCAATGTGCTATCCTGTTCCCTCCCCTCCCCCAAATGGGCACTGCCCAAGGATGAGAGGCCAATGCAGGCGCCAGAGAGGTCACAAGTGCTGCCGTAGTAGGCTTCTTGGCCTATTAAGGACAGAGAAAGGCAACAATGACTCGGCACTAAGAAAGCAGTTGCCAGTTGTACTAAAATTACTACAGACTTAATCCAAGGGTTTATAAAATACTATGAAGGGAAAACATAGTAACAGGGAAGCAACTGTGGTTAAGAGAGCTAAATTTAGAGTCTGAAGAACTGGGTTCAAATCCAACCTTTACCTCTTAACAGTCTGTGACTCTGGGCACTTCACTTAACATCTCTGAGCTCCTGTTTCCTAGCTATAAAATAAGAACAATAAGATCTACTTCTCACGACTATCCTGAGGATTTAATGAGCCTCTGTAAGTGGTAGCTGCCCGCACACAGCCTGGCACATAGCTGGTGTCCAGCATATGTGTACTGTTATTATTCTAATTTCGGTACTAAGCATGAGAGAAAACCAAGTATGACAGAAAATACTTTCTCTGATACAGAACTTGGATAGCATGAAGGTACAAGGATTAAATCTTGGTATTATCTTTCTACAAGCTATCACTACTTGAGCACTTAACCTACGGCAAGGTCAGTGCTAGATGCTTTTGCCTACATCATCATAATAGGCCACATTTATTAAGAATTACCGTTACATTTTAGAAAAATGTGAAAATATAAAATTAAAAGAAAGAAAAGAAAATCACTATAAAGAATTTGTATGGGGACTTCCTGGTGGCGCAGCGGTTAAGAATCTGCCTGCTGGGCTTCCCTGGTGGCGCAGTGGTTGAGAGTCCGCCTGCCGATGCAGGGGACACGGGTTCGTGCCCTGGTCTGGGAAGATCCCACATGCCGTGGAGCAGCTGGGCCCGTGAGCCATGGCCACTGAGCCTGCGCGTCTGGAGCCTGTGCTCCGCAACGGGAGAGGCCGCAACAGTGAGAGGCCCACGTACCGCAAAAAAAAAAAAAAGAATCCACCTGCCAATGCAGGGGACACAGGTTCGATCCCTGGTCCAGGAAGATCCCACGTGCCGCAGAGCAACTAAGCCCATGCGCCACAACTACTGAGCCTGTGCTCTAGAGCCCGCGAGCCACGACTACTGAGCCCTTGTGACTAGAG
Organism: Pseudorca crassidens; assembly: GCF_039906515.1. Lineage (NCBI taxonomy): Eukaryota > Metazoa > Chordata > Mammalia > Artiodactyla > Delphinidae > Pseudorca > Pseudorca crassidens. Next base: position 30,447,225 of record NC_090297.1, on the reverse strand, counting down.
CCCGTGCTCCGCAACAAGAGAATCCACCACAATGAGAAGCCCCCGCATCGCAACTAAGAGTAGCCCTCACTCACTGCAACTAGAGAAAGCCTGCGCCCAGCAATGAAGACTCTACACTTCCAAATTTTTTTAAAATTAAAAGAATTTGTATGTACTTTTACTTTGCTTTGTAAAATCTAGGAGTTCTGACATTCCCAGAAGGTAAAAAAAAATTCCTGTTCTCGTTAGGATGAGTATGTAACATGAGTAAATAAAATTTTTATCAAGGTGAAAAAAAAAAATGAAATACTGTTACAAAGCAATCTGCTATGCTCCTTACACACAATGTCATTTATCCCCAAACAATCATGGAAAGTGGATAAAGCAGGCACTACTGTTACCCCAATTTTCCAAAAAGGGAATGAGGTTTAGAGAACAACTTGCCCAAGAACACAGACAGAACTAGTAAGTGGCAAAGCTAGAACGAGACCTATTCTATCTGGGGCCACAGTCTGATCTTCCCCACCCTCCTACACTGCATCCTCTTCCACTTTGAATATTCTCGATGTTTGAGGCAGTACATAAACTTCTCTACTGTTTAAACTTGTATAATAACTTGAGTGGAATTTTTTTTATTTATTTCTTTATTTACTTGTTGGATGCATTGGGTCTTCGTCGCTACACGCAGACTTTCTCTAGCTGCGGCGAGCGGGGGCTACTCTTCGTTGTGGCGCGTGGGCTTCTCATTGCAGTGGCTTCTCTTGTTGTGGAGCATGGGCTCTAGGTGCGTGGGCTTCAGTAGTTGTGGCACGCACGCTCAGTAGTTGTGGCTCGTGGGCTCTAGAGTGCAGGCTTCAGCAGTTGTGGCACACGGCCTTAGTTACTCCATGGCATGTGGGATCTTCCTGGACCAGGGCTCGAACCCATGTCCCCTGCCTTGGCAGGCGGATTCTTAACCACTGCACCACCAGGGAAGTCCTTGGGTGGGATTTTTAACAGTCTCCTCTCTCATCCTCTACCTTGAAGTGATGCAAGAAATAACTCAATATTTAAAATAATACCCAAGCCCTCTCTTGATCATTATTATTTTAGTTATAGCAGACAAAGAGAAGTTGACAGAGAATAGAGAAAGAAAACTCAAGGGTCAAAAGAGCAACAAAGTGGGCTTCCCTGGCTCTCGTCAATGTGTTTACCAACCTTTCCAGCATGGCCTCCTCCTCACCTCTCCCACAAAGACCCTCTATTCCCACTCAGACATGGCCATGTCATGCTCTTTGCCTCTGTCTTGTCTACGAATCCAAATCAACTACCCACAACTGTGCCTTTGGACACACTATTCAACCTCTTTAAGCATCAGGTTCCTCATTTGTATTGATACAAATGAGGATAACATCTGCCTCACAGGAATGCTGTAGGATTATACAAGATAATCCTTGTACAGCATGTTGGGCTGTACCTAGCATACAGTCAGTGACAGTTATGGGACTTGCCTCGTGGCACAGTGGTTAAGAATCCACCTGCCAATGCAAGGGACATGAGTTCGAGCCCCGGTCCGGGAAGATCCCACGTGCCGCGGAGCAACTAAGCCCGTGTGCCACAACTACTGAGCCTGCGCTCTAGAGCCAGCGAGCCACAACTACTGAAGCCTGTGCGCCTAGAGCCTGTGCTCCGAAACAAGAGACACCACCATAAAGAGAAGCCCGCGCAACACAATGAAGTCACCCCCGCTCACCGCAACTAGACAAAGCCCACACTCAGCAACGAAGACCCAACACAGCCAAAAATAAATAAATAAAATAAATTTTTTTTTTAAAGTTGACAGTTATTATCATCGCCTTCCAAGTCCAACAAGTTTCACTGTGATGCTTTCTCTCATCATCTCTCCTCTTCCCACTCATGTTCCTTATTGAGCATTTTTGTTTGTTTTTTAATTTGGGTTTTTTTTTCCCCTTTCTTTTTTTTTCCCCCCTCTCATTGGGCATTTTTTTATGCATCTCTTATAAAGTTGCTTCTTTATTCAACTTTTAGTAGCCTCTGGATTCAAAACACTTGGTCTGATCCCTGGCTTTGCTGATTGCCACCTACAGCTGTATGTCTTTGGGCAAATTACTTAACCTATCTGAGCCTCAGCTTCCCCATCTGCAAATGTAAGAAAATAATAGTACCTACTTCCACACACTCTTGAGAGATAAATGAGATAATAAGGGTAAAGCATTTTGCACTTTGTCTGGCTCTGGCACACAGCAAGCACTTCTAGCTGTTATTATTTTTAGATAGATCCACACAGGGCTCCAAACAAGGTGGCAAATTATCGATACACTACTCCCAGCACACCACTGAGCATACAGCAAGTGCACAATAAATGTCTGATAAATGCTATTAAGCAGGAAGACTGAACTGTGGTTGGGAGGCCTTAGTTCCATCCCATCCATCAGTGACACAGCTTTAGACACATCATTCTCTTTCTCTTCCCCATCTGTAAAATGAAATTGCACCAGACATCCCTAAGGGCCTTTCTGGATCAGATATTGTGTGATTCCTGAGAACAGAAGAATAAATTGATTCTGCATATATTAAATGAATTTCCACTCAATCTCTCCACACAGACACACCCTCCACAGAAGTCCTGCAATTGTTTATTCGGTCTGAATTTGCTGTTTGTGACTGGGCAAGTCAATTCTGTTCTTTGGACCTCAGTTTCCTCATCTGTATAATGGGGTTGGAAAACACCAACATTACATGGTGAGACATAAACAAAAAGCCTACGTGGAAGATCTCCACGGATCTCAAAGCCCAGGCATGATGATGATAGCACATTAATTAACTCCAATCTCTTCGGGATCAGCCTGCATACACAGCGGACAGGGCTGAGTATCTTTAGATGTGGATTCCAGTTCCAGCGGGGACACTTATTGTCTGTGTGAACTTTGACCTCAACTTCTCCAGAGAAGATCAAGCACTTTACACACAGTATCTCATTTAACTACTTCAATGAAACCTTGCAAGATAGCTTTGATTATCTCCCAGGAATAGGGACAGCTGTGCTCTCCTAGCTAGAACGACCACCCACTCCTCCCCGAACCGCGAGGGTCCGCCCCAGCCACGCCTGCGTCGTCAGCATATATTTGCATGTATTTACAAGCAAAAATCTCCGCACAGAAAAGGCCAGGACCCGCAGCTGGGTTGGTGGGGGGGTAGGGCCGGGGCGAGAACAGCACATGGGGCCAACGGCCAGCGTTCGTGGGGCCCGTGCGGTCCTACCTGGCTTCGCTCTCTGTGTTCCCGCTGCCGCGACTTAGCCGCTTTCCGAAAAGCCGCCGCCATGTCTGCTCAGTCCTGGAAAAGCTCAATAGACAACGCCGGGTCCGCACCGCCTCGTCCACTGACCCTACCGGATATAGGCCAAGCCGCCAGAGGTTTAGAACCGTCCCCTTCCTTTCTGCAGCCTATCCAGCGCCTGCTTTTCCGGAAATACGTCATCTAGCACAAGGCGTCCACCCCAGGCTGCTTCTGGGAAGTGTAGTTCTCTAGGTCTAGCCTCGTGACTCTACAACAGCCAGTTCTTATTCGCCAGAGCCTGTCCACGTATACGGTGAGTTCGCCTTCGTGATCCGCTCCGTTGGCACCTGGGAGCATCGTGGCTGGCACTGTCCTTGGGGTGAGCTGGGCCTGGAGTGTGCGCATGTGCAGTCGACTACAGCTCTGCTCCGTTTGCCGTGTTTATGCGGTGTATTTGTATACACTGCTAGGTATAATCTAGGTAACTACTTTAGAACTGACTGTATAGCACAGGAAACTCTACTCAATGCTCTGTGGTGACCTAAATGGGAAGGAAATTCAAAAAAGAGGGGATATATGTATATGTATAGCTAATTCACCTTGCTGTATAGCAGAAACTAACACAATATTGTAAAGCAACTGTACTCCAATTTAAAATAATAATAATTTTTTTAACATCTTTATTGGAGTATAATTGCTTTACAATGGTGTGTTAGTTTCTGCTTTATAACAAAGTGAATCAGTTATACATATACATATGTTCCCATATCTCTTCCCTCTTGCGTCTCCCTCCCTCCCACCCCTCCAGAAGGTCACAAAGCACCGAGCCGATATCCCTGTGCCATGCAAAAGCTAGGGGCCCTGTGAATTTTCTGGTGTACCGGAAAGAGCACTCTATAGAGAGACAAGCATCCTTAAAACCATGTCTGGCTCTGCCATGTACTGGCTGTGTGACTTTTGACAGGTCGCTTTGATACCGACCAGTGTTCCTGGCTTTCCCCAATCAATAGAAATTGACTAGAGGCCAGGTAAGAAATTCAGGCAAGGCTTTATTGGGGCCCCTGCAGGTGCAGGAGGGAGCAAAAACAGGTAACAGGTTCCCTTGCTTGCTCCCGGAACTGTGGGCGTGGCAAGCTCGTTCTTTATATGGGGTGAGGGTTGGGGTGTGTCCAGGGGTCAGGCCAGAGGGGTGGCTTAGGTGTGTTCTGCCCACGCCTTTGTGGTGTTGAGTGCAGGGGGCATGCGCAGTACCCTGCTTTTGCTTCCAACACCCGTTTTTTTGCTCCTGACTCTTCAGAAGTGGCAGTTGGGATTTTTTTGGTCTTTTTGTATCTTTTGGTCCAGAATTTGCCCCAATCGCACATGCACGCAGCTACTTGGCTTTAATGAGCATCATTTCTCTCATCCATAAAACAAGGATAATAACAGCACGCACTGCTCTCCTCATAGGGCCGTCAAGGGGCTCATAGTTGAACAGAGGAGTTATATCATGGATTAGTTGTAAAATTCTAAGTCCCTGACACCCTCAAGATGTTGCTGACAGAATGAGTGTCAGAGGCAGTACAATGTAATGATTAGGACCATAAACCATGGAGGTGTGTTTGATCCTAACTGTTACCAGCCAAGACAAAGTTAGCTTCACAGAACCTTAGTCTCCCATGTGTAAAATGGAGGTAATAATACTATACCTACAGGATTGTTGTGAGGATTAAATGAAATAATATGTTTAAAGTCCTTAATACTGTGTTCACACATCTGCAAGTTCACTATCAATTAGAGCTATTATTGTGATTATTAGTATTACTAAACCTACCTGTGAGGATTGAGAAAGGGTTGAGCACAGCAGAACATTCCAGAGGCATTTGGCTTCTTTTCCACCACGTGAAGCTAAACTTCAGCAAGTTCTGTAACTGCACCCATTTCTCATGACAGTGCTCATCTCTCCAGCTGAAGACCTCTGGAGAAATCCTCTCCTCAGTCCCTAGAGGTGTGAGTCCAGTAGGCCAGTGGGCGTGTAAAAGCGGAAAGTAGCTGAGATCTGCTATGTGAAAAGTTTTTTCCTGCCCCTGAGTCTGAGCCTTGCCCAACTAAGGCCACATGCATTAGCAAAATTCCGTCTTATTTGTTACTTAACCATTGAAAGACAAGGCCCTTCATGATCTGGCCCATGCCCACATTTCCAGCCTCATCTCAGTTAAGAAGCCCAGCCATCAGACTAGGTGGCAGCCCTAGTCGCTCCTGCCACTTCCCCTGAAGAAGGCGTTGAGTGGCAGGGATACCCAGGAGAAGGCAGCTCTGCACATTGGAAGTGGGGGTGGGCCTTCAAGTCAGCCCCAGATTTGAATTGCACATCCACCACCTATCAGCTTGTGATTTAGGGCCACCTTGTCAAACTCTCTGAGCCCCGGGTACTACTCTGTAAAATAGTGATAGTAATAATAACCATCTCATGTGGCTTTTGTAAGAAATGAAGTAATGACTGCCACTTGGCATGGTGCCCTGCGTGTAGTTGGCATTTAAGCACAGATTAATCCTCCCTCTACTCTTCCTCCCCCACGCTCTGTAGCAGTCACTCATTTTACCTTCTGCACCCACAGACCCATTGCCAGGCTTGGGGTCACTAGGCAAGTGTTTCTGGGCAATCTGAAAGCGGGTGTCTGCTCAGCTAGGAGGCCTGCACGGGCTGTAGGCAGCCCAGTGGGTAAGAGTGAGCAATACACCAGAGAAAGAAGGGAGTTTTCTCACTGGGGGGAGGAGAGCTTGTGGTTACAAGCATCAGAGAGTGATTCAGCACCCAGAGGAAACCATGAGAGTCTTGCCACTCATCAGTCACCCAGGGCCTCCTTTTGTAAACCCTTCCAAGGTGAGAGAACAGCTCGGAGACCCTGAACAAGATAAGGAAGCGGAGTGGGGGGGGGGCCTCCAGGGTGAGGGAAGAGACAACCAGATCCCACTCACCCAAGGCCAGTCAGCCAGCGCTCAGGCTCTGCTTCCAGCCCCGGTCAGACACACCTGTTCCCTGAGAGAGGGGGGAGGACTGATGGGAAACAGGAACAGGGAGTCCATGAGGCTGATCCCTAGACCTGCCTGGGGCACGTCCACGTGGGTCAACGGAAATTAGAGCACGCAGGGAAATGCGAGCCTACTGGGGAGCTGGAAATGGGGAGGGGAAAGGATACAGCCCCTGCCCTACACCAGTCTCCCTCTCTCAGGCTGGGCCAAGTCAAAAGTCTCCTACCTTTTCTGGGCCTCCAGACTCCAAGTCCAAGAAGCAGAATCTTAACACTTGACCAGGAAAGAGAGTGTTGGAGTGGAGGGAGTGTCCCACATGTTGAATACCTACTGTGTGCTTTCATCCAATCCTCGCAAGAATGCTGTGACACAGGGAGTCCCCCACTCTGAACAGATGACAGACTGAGGCTTCAAGAGGTTAAATGACTACAGAGACGATAGAGCCTAATGATTAAGCTCTTTTTTTGGCATGAGGTGCTTTGACATTTGACTGTCTGGATTTGAATCCAGGCTTTTCTATTGTTAGCTGTGTCACCCTTGGCAGGTTACTTACTCTCTCTGTGCCTCCATGTTCTCATCCTTAAATCACGGATAAAAATACATATTTCACAAAGTTGTTGGAAATCAAGTGCATTAATATATGTAAAGTGCTTAGGCAGGGACTGGTGCAAAGTAAGAACTCAGGAAATATTGGCTCTGATTCAGGCAGCTCATCGGAGATTCAAGCTGTGAGTAAACCCAGAGACCCCAAATCACTTTGCTGTACAGCAGAATTAACACAACATTGTAAATCAACTGTACTTCAGTTAAAAAAAAAAAAGACCCCCCCAACCCACCTTTGATCCAGCACCTTCCTTACTCACTCATAACTCCTCCCTTTCTGAAGGATGCTCACCTTTGCCCTCCCCTCACCCTAGAGCAAACCCCTTCTTGCCATCTCCTCCAGCCAGGCAGTTTTCCCTGCACTCCCCTGGGCTAGGAGTCTCCTACGCCTGCAAGGCAAATTCCAGAGCAAGGCCCACGCATGGGCTGGCTGTGCCCTCTCTGGGCTCCAGATAGCATGTGCCTGTGGTCCAATCTGGGGTGTGGGAGTCCAAATGGAAGCAGTGTCCATCATTCATTCATTCATCAGATATTTATTACGTGCCAGACATTGGAGTAGGTACTGAGAATGCAGTGGTGAACCAGAAGTCCGCAGTCCCTGCCCTCATGACACTTAACCGTTTAGGCATCAGGAACAACAATAATAAGGAATTAGTTAATTTTGAAAGGAAACCTGACCTCAAGTGTGACTTGGGACCCAGAAAGGTAGGCGTGTGATTCAGAAGTGGGAGAGGAGGGTACTCAGCAGCCCCAGCCTGGGAGGGAATGAGTCTCTGCTCTGAGAGCTTGGCTGGACCCAGCCTGTGGGATGGGAGAGCCTCTGTGGGCACCTGAATCTCTACTCTAGACTCTGAGGATGTTATTTCCAGGGTTGGTTTGCTGTCTCTTGTTTTGCTAACAGCACAGCAGAGCCTCCTCCTCCCTCCCCCACCCTTCCAGATCGAGGCTATTTATTCCTAGTGACAAGCCTGAGGATCCCAGGGGCGGTGGCCTCAAGAACCTGGAGGGGCCTTGTGTCCCTGGCAGACGCCAATCCTCCCGCCCGGGCAGGGCACAGGGAGGAAGCCAGAAGGTTGGAAACTGTAGAGGTCGGGGAGGACTTCCCTCCACCGCCCCTGCAGCGCCCCATCCTTGCACACTCCTCACACCCCTTCCTGAGAAGCTCAAAAATCATGGGGCCAAGGATTAGGGTCTCCCCTAGGCCTCAAAGGTCAAAACTGTTCCTGGGCACTGTGGAGACCAAGGGAGGATTTCTCTGTCCCACGATGCAGCTGGAGGTGAGGAGGTGGTTACTTCTGTCTTCACCACTCAGGGTTGTGGAATAATGCCCTTTGAAGGTCAAGGCCCTATAGAAGGGGTCCTTAGACTTCACTCCTTGTTTCCAGAGAACACCTTCGTTCCCACTGACAGGGCCGCGACAGCAGGGTCAAAACCACCCCCTCCAACAGGCTGGAATAAGTCCTCTTTTACAAATTTGGGCAGAGTGTGATCCCTGGGGGTAAACTGCGAGGGGGAGGGGACACGAAAAGGGCATGAGGACCCTCTGGGTCCCCAAATGGACCTTGGTCGGCTGCCTCCTGTATCCCTTGCCTGAGACTGAATACAGCTAGCCGCTGGGGACTGGGGTGGGGGGAGGTAAGGAGAGTGAGGAAAGAGAGGGAGGACAGCAAAAGCTGCAGGGAGGGGACAGGGGCGGGGTCCTGGCCGCCCACGAAGGTTGGTAGAGCCAGGTTAGGCCCGGCGGGCCCAGGGGGCTGGGGCAGGCTCCAGCCTTAAAGGGAGGTGGGGGCGCGGTCTGGCCCCCAGCCTCCAGGACGAGGGCCGGGGGCGGGGTCCGCACCCCGCGGGCAGGGGAGGCCGGGGGCGGGGTCCGGGCGGGGCGGGCCCCCGCGCTCACTTCCTCGGGGAGGGCTTGGGGCCGCGCTCCCGCTCGCCCACACAGTCCGTGCGCCGCCGGCAGCCTCGCCGGCAGCTAGCTCGGTCCCGCTCGGCCCGGCCCGCAGGTAGGAGGCGCCGAGGGACGCGGCCCCGGCTGCCCGCCACCCCCCGCCCCACGCGAGCGCCGCGCCCCGCTCTCGCCGCCTGCCTCGAGGTGAGCTCCCCGCCGAGCCCGGCTCCCCATCCCGGCTCCCGGCCCCCGCCCTCTGGCGGGAAAGGAGAGGCGGCCAGCCGGGGGTTAAGGGCAGCCGCGGCCCCCGCCCCCTGTCCCCGCCTGGGTCCGGTCGCGGGCGCAGGGAACACGCTAGGAGGCGGTGGCGCGCGGGCGCCGAGCCCCGGGGGTCGCCCCCGGAACCGTACCGCTCCGGGCGCTGCAACGCCAGTTAGGTGGGGCAGGGGGCCAAGTTTGAAGTGGAAAAGCGAGAGTCGAGAGAGACCGGGAGGGTTCGAGAAACCGGCTTCCAGAACGCCCGGTGGAGCAAGAGACCGAGACAAGACAGGAGCGGCGAGCTTAGACAAGGAGGCTGCGGAGATACCCGAAACAGGGACAGAGACTTGGGCGTAGAGTCACCGGGAGGCAGACCCGAGGCGTAGGGTCCGACCCAGGTTTTGTGGAGCGGAGCATTTTAGGAAGAAGCATGCCGTGACCCCAGACGTGCTGTCAGCCCTCTCCAGGGCCTTGGAGGGTTCTGGGCAAATGAGGGGCCCCGAAGCTTAAGCTTCATTAACCTTGTGGTAAACCAGCCTCTGAGAGGCCTAGAAAGACATCCAGAGACTGGAGACAGACACGCTCAGGCATACAGAGATGCTAAGAGATAGAGAAGGGCGGTGGGTAGGGACCGAGACATTCCACCCTTTAGAGACCCTTGAGGTGCCAAGACTTGGGCAGACAGTGGTAGAAATCCACAGAGGCTGCCGTGGGGAGATAGCCAGTCAGAGACCCAGAGACACGGAAACATACAGACAGCTGCTGAAGTGTACAGACACAGACGTGCTGAGTGGAGCAGAGCTAGACGCCAAGAGACAGATGTCATGGAGGGGCAGTGACAGTTTTCAAGACAGACCCCGCGGGACTCAGGCCTGAAAGATTGGGAAGGGAGGATGTGGGGAAACAGAAACACTGGGCCAACTGAGCCCCCGTGAGGCAGAGGACCTGAGACATGAGACAGTAAGACTCGAAGGAGCCCTACGCACTCTCCGAGACAGCCCCAGCTTATTTTTAAACTCAAATCTTGGACGCGCTGCTTCAGCCCTGGGGGACCCGGGGTGAATGAACTGTTCCTCTTCTGTCCCCAGAGCAGCTGCTGGATCCTGCTTCCCACCCCCTTCTCCCAAACCGCTCTGACTCCCAGGCCCCATGGCGGGGGCGGGGAAGAGAGTGGAGAGTTTGGGGTGGATGCCTAGTAGCAGGGGTGAGGGTGGGGGGAGTTTGATTTCTCCCCTCAAGTCCCCTGTCAACTCCTGGAAGCTGGGGGAGGGGTCTGTTCTGATCCTGAGTCACAGCTGTGGGACCTGGCCAGGGTCCTCCTGGACGGGGGGGGGGGGGGGGGGGGGCGGTGTGGAGGGGGGCGAAGGGGTTGAGCGGTTGGCATGGGTACTTGGAAAGACTTCTGGGTGTCTTCCAGTCACAGGGCTGGCAGCTGGGGAGAAGAGCCAGGCTCTTGTACTAGTGATATCATCCAGCATCTCCTGTCCCGCTGCTCTTAAACGCTGACCACCCCGTCCACCACCATTTCTGGGGAAACAGGAAAGGGCTCCAGGCTGGGAGGCAAGGGACCTGAGCTCTCTGATACCTGAGTGACTTTGGGCATGCCCCTGCCCTGTCCCTGGCCTCTGTGCTCAGCTGTAAAATGAGGATGATACCCTATCCCGCCTGCCCTTTGTGCGATCTGATAGATGGTGGGTGGGTGGGAAAGCGCTTTATGAGAGGCAAAGCAGCATGCAGGTGTGTACACCTGTGTACCTGGGTTGGGGGTTTCAGAGTTATGCTCACTGGAGTCAGACTGGCCCCACTGGTCTCAGTGAGCCCCACGGCCTGGGCCTCTTCAGCTCCCCCAGCAGAACTAGGGGGTTCCCTTTTTGTTCTCTCCCTGGGCCCCCGCTGAGAATGTCAAGGTCAAGTCCCAGGCCAGCCCCCTGACCCAGGCCTGGCTGAGAAACTGTTGACTGACCCCCGTATGAGTGAGGGGCTAATAATAAAACACTAAGAGCTACCATTTACTGACTACTTAGTATCTCCCCGGTGCTTTCCAAGTATCATCACATTTAAGCCTGGCAACAACCCTAGGAGGTAGGAGGTAGTAGTAGATGGGGAAGCAGGCTCAGGGAGCTTAAGTGACTTGCCCAAGATCACCCAGGTTTATATTTCACAGCTCAAGCCTCTACACAGCACATGCCACGGCCATTATCCAGCCATTTTGAGCTGCAGGAGGTTCACGGGGAGGGGTCAGATGTGTGTGTGGGTCAGGTGTAGGCAGGTGTGTGTGTTGGGGGCAGCGGCCAAGAGCCATCTGGCAGATTGAGCGCTCTCCCCCCGACCCCCCTACCAGCCGTGAAGGAATACAGGACTGGCTCCCTTTAGTCCCCCAGTCCTGCCAGGGAAAGGGGGAGGGGGGAGGGGCAGACAAAAGGCAGAGACAGGTGGGCCTTGATAGTGCCCTTCACTCTGTCCTCACCAGAGCCCAGCTGGACAGACTAGGGGATTCTGGGAAAGAAACAGAAGCCACGCCCATACCCTATTTGGGGTGCCCCTGTCTCAGAGTGGTGACTGCCTCCCAGTAGGCAGGCCTAGGGCTAGTCTGGACCTGGGAAGATGACAGAGCTGTTGGGGGCCAAGCCAGGAAGGAAGGAAGGGCCCAGGTCACTCATGGATGGATGCATGGCCACACTCCACCTGTGTGGCCCCCGCTGCCCAGTGGCTCACAGCCCAGGCAACCCTCAGATGTTGCGCCAGAGGAAACCCAGGCCTGAATGGCGAGGAGCGGACTGAGGTGGAGGGATACCCTCCACCCTCCAGCATAGCCCCCAGCCCAGAAGTCCCGGCTCTGAAGACCCCGACTCCTGGCGGCCTCATGCCCTGGCCTGGGGTATGAACTGAGTGTCCTCCCATCGTACAGAAGGGCAGCTGTGGGTTCATGAGCCACCCCTTCAGAAGAGCCAGGCCCCCTAGGCTTGGGGCGTCTGCTGGCGCCTGGAGTCTGAACTCCAAACCAGAGCCACGCTTGTTGGCTAGAATTTCCTGCGGGGGGGGGGGGGGGGCTGAGAAAAGGAGGGCTTCGCCTTCAGCGTGAGCCAGGCCAGGCTCTGGGGACTGCCAGTTACTGGGGTCTAATGTGGAGGAGTGTGTTGGTGGGTTCCTTTGTACTCCTGGGGCCCATCTGCAGCTGTGAGAACATCCCCTTCCTAGGGTCCAAGTGGTTCCTCTCCACCCACCCCGGGATCCCAGTCCCCAGAGAGCAGGCTTCATGATGGAGGAGACTGGGGGTGGGGAGCTCTGAATTTGGGGCTAGAGACTGGAATCAGGGGCAGCAGAAGGGACTGGGAACCCCACTTCCTCACCCTCCCTACTCCCCAAGCTCCTGCTGCAGAGGCAGCTGTGTGGATGACCTCATCCCACAAACATGCTTTGTTCCTGAGAAAATGGAAAGTGTCTGAGGTTTGGTGGGGGGCTGGGTGTCTGCAGCAACAGCGCTCAGGGCTCCCCCTTTCCTGACTGCCCACCGTAGGGAGGCCTGATTGGAGAGGAAATGTCTTCAGTGGCTCCCACTCTCTCACCCTTCACTCCCCGGCCCCAAACCCTTCAAAAAGCTGGGGAGAGGCTGTCTCTCCCAGAGGCAGGGAGAGGGAAATAATGACCCAGGGGATGGAAAGATTCTGGGGCTTTGCCAGTCGCTGCCAGGAGTGATGACCGGCAGGAGACAGCAGGAGGCACACTGCATAACCTCCAGTTCCCCTCTCCGTCCCCAAGCATCTCATTTCCCTTTTTTCCTCCCCTGTTGGCTGGCAAAACCTGACATCTGGCCATCTGTGCTGCCACAGCTGCTGCAGGTGTTGCAGGCCAAGGCTGCCCAGGCTGGTGTGACCAGAGACCCAACGGGAGGTGGAGGGGGTGAGGGCAGAGGGTCCAGCTGGGGAAGCTTGGCTGTGTCCAGCCTGCAGGATTTCCTTCCTGCTTAAACCTAGGCTGAGCCTCTGAAGTCCTTGTTGCTGGATTCTCCTGGGAGGGGAGGCCCAATGTGATTTCTCCCATCAGCCTCCTCCACCTCCACCATTCACTGGCCCAGCATCCTTCTTACATTCCGCTGTTTCCTGGCTGGGGTTTGGGGGGTGGAGTGCAAACAGCCCCATTCTCATCCCTAAGCTTCCCACTCCAGAGCTCTGGGTATACCCCTAGGGTCCCTTCCTGGGAGTCAGGAGAGGGTGAGAGTGCTGTTCATATGGGACAGGGTGGGGTGGCTCCGTGTCCTTGCTCTTACCCCCTTGGGGCCAGTAGGGACAGTGGAAGCTAAACTCAGGCTAAATGCAGGGGCAGGAAATGAGTCATTGACCCAGGAAAAGCCCCCTGCCCCCAGTTCTGCCAGGGCCAAGATAAGAAAAGAACTTCTGCTTCCTGGTTTTTTCCTGACCCCCTCTCATCCCCAACGTTAAATACAGAAATAAACATGCAGGACTCTGTGTTCCCAGAAACACCCATTCCCCATCACCACCTGCTCTGACCTGGCATTTCCTATGCCTAGTTCTTGCTTTTTTTTAAATGCAGTGGGCTAAGCCACAGCCCCTCTGGGTGACCCCTGCCCCACCTTGTGTCCCTAACAGGGCTCACTCACAGCCACCATGAGCGAGGCCTTTGACTGTGCAAAATGCAGCGAGTCCCTGTACGGGCGCAAATACATCCAGACGGACAACGGACCCTACTGTGTGCCCTGCTATGACAAGACCTTCGCCAACACGTGCGCCGAGTGCCAGCAGCTTATCGGGCACGACTCGAGGGTAAGGACTGGACCACAAAGGGCAGAGAGTGGGTGGAGGCTGGCAGGAGGAGGCGAAGGTGCCAGTGCCCCTGCTGTGCTCCACACAGGAGCTGTTCTACGAAGACCGCCACTTCCACGAGGGTTGCTTCCGCTGCTGCCGCTGCCAGCGCTCCCTGGCCGACGAGCCCTTCACCTGCCAGGACAGCGAGCTGCTCTGTAACGACTGCTACTGCAGTGCCTTCTCCTCACAGTGCTCCGCCTGCGGGGAGACCGTCATGCCCGGTACGTTCCCGGGGGCTCCCAGGGGCTCGTTGTGCGTGGGACTGGCATGCCTGGCATCTGTGTAGGGTTCTTGTAAGGGACTGGCATGCCTGTCTGATACAACATGGAGGCTTGGTAAAGACCTGCACACGCAGCACGTTCCTGGAAATTGACTGTGTGCGGTATCTGTCGTGCTTATTTGCTCTTGGGAGCTTAGCACGCACAGGGACTGACAACGCATGATACACACCTGGGGGCTTAGCATGTTTGGCACACATAGGAGCTACGAGTGTGCTGAGACTGTCAGTGTTTGTTGCATTGGGGCTTGGTGTGTGCAAAGACATATAAATAAAGGGCTTAACACGTATGGCAACCTGCATGGCTAATAGAATGTGAGGATTTAGAACACGTGGAGATTGGCATGACTAGGATATGCCGGGGCTTATTATGTTCTGAATCTATCACGTCCGGGGCAGAACTCCGTGTGGGCAGGGACTTGCTTGCCTCGTATATGGGGTCTTTGTGTGTGTGCTCACACTATCACATCTGGTATATAAGCGCTTAGCATATACTGAGTCATCGTGCCTGTGACCTGGAGGCCTGGCGTATGCTGAGATCGTCATATTCTGGTACATGTGGGGACTTCACCTATGCCAAACCCTCAGGTCTAGTTTATGGGGGCCTAGCATGTGCTTAGCCAGCATATCCAGTGTTGGGGGGAGGTGGTTAGCATGTGCAATAGATGCGGTGGGGATCCTGCTGCAAATGCATGGACACCACCCTGTAGCCTGTGGAAGCAGCGGGGACCCTCCTCGGGGGGTGGCAGAGGGTGGCACTCAGGAGCTCGGGACTCAGCCTCTGAGTGGGACCCCTGTTCCCCACAGGATCCCGGAAGCTGGAGTACGGAGGCCAGACGTGGCATGAGCACTGCTTCCTGTGCAGCAGCTGTGAGCAGCCGCTGGGCTCCCGTTCCTTTGTGCCCGACAAGGGTGCTCACTACTGCGTGCCCTGCTATGAGAACAAGTTTGCTCCTCGCTGCGCCCGCTGCAGCAAGGTGGGGGCTGGGCCGGCGGGGCGGGGGTGCCGAGCTCCACTGCACACAGGGGTGGGGTGAGCAAGGCTCTGTCGTGGGGTCGGAATCCCCACTCCCCCTGCTGACAGACGCCGCCCCACAGACACTGACGCAGGGTGGCGTGACATACCGTGACCAGCCCTGGCATCGGGAATGCCTGGTCTGCACCGGCTGCCAGACGCCCCTGGCAGGGCAGCAGTTCACCTCCCGAGATGACGATCCCTACTGTGTGGCCTGTTTTGGAGAACTCTTTGCACCCAAGTGCAGCAGCTGCAAGCGCCCCATCACAGGTGGGACAAAGGGTCAAAGGACAGAGTGGGTAGAGTGTAGGCAAGGGAATGGGACCTGGTACTGGGTGAGGCCGAGGGACAGGACCGCCCACCCTCCAGATCACAGAGCTAACCTCCAGCCTCCCTCCAGGACTCGGTGAAGGCAAGTATGTGTCCTTTGAAGACCGCCACTGGCACCACAGCTGCTTCTCCTGCGCCCGATGCTCCACCTCCCTGGTGGGCCAGGGCTTCGTGCCGGACGGAGACCAAGTGCTGTGCCAGGGCTGCAGCCAGGCGGGGCCCTGAGCCAGGGCTCCTGGGCCCAGGCCCTCCCAAACCAGGGCTCCAGGACTAAGGCTCCTTTTCCAAACCACCTCTGGGACCCAGCCCCTCCCCAAACTGGGGCTACCCCTGGGCTCCAGGATTCAGCCTCCCCACTCCAACATCCCCAATCTGGTACTTCTTGACCCAGGGCCCCCAAACTTGGGCTCTTACGGAGCCTCCACCATTCAAATCCCCTCCCCAAGCCTGAGCGCCAGAACTCAGTCCTCTCCCTATGGTCCGGCTTCCCCTAAATCAGAGCTCTGGGACCCCAGCCCCCTTCAATCTAGACTTCTCCCCTGAAGACTTTAGGTCTCCTATGGGTGCCTGAGAAGTCCCCCGAAGTGGACTGTACTCAGGCTTGACACTCCCCACCCCCATCCCACCGCTATTCCCAGGGATGGGGCTGTCTGGGCAGCACATCAGGGGTTCACTGGTTAGGGGGTCCTAGGGTACAGGGTTTTGCCCAGCCCTTGCTGTCGAGTGTTTTCTCGTTTCATTTCATTTCAGCTCCATTCTGCCCAGAGATGGGCAGAGGGGTGGGTTTGGCTCACCCCCCTTTCAGATTCTGCAATAAAGCAGTATGAGGAAGCGAAGGCCTCTGTGTGTTTGTCTGGGGGTGGAGGGGCAGGGAGGATTCCTTCGCACACCACGGGACTCGGAGGCTCTTCCCGACCTCGACCTCCTCCATGCAGGGCAGAGGAGGAAGCTGCCAGGCGGGGTGGGAAATCTCTCCCGAGAAAGGGGATCCCCGCGGCCGCTACTGTCCCTCTCAGGCTTAGCTGGCTTCCCCCCTGCTGGCAAAGGGCTTTTTCCTCCGAGTGGGGAAGGGAGGGGTTTGGGGGAAGTTCCGGACAGAAGCAGGGCGGGCCGACGGCGTTGGGTTCTCCGTCGGGTACAAATCGCCCCCCTCCCTTACCATCCCTCCCCAAACCCCGCCGAGCACCGGGTGCGGATCCCCAATCTGGGCCCAGACCCTCAGCCCCCCTTCCCCCTCTTCCCGAGGATTAGCGGAGGCGGCCCGGGATCCGCTCGCGGCCGCACGTTTTTTGCCAAAAAAGGCAAGGATGCAGCTGCACGCGCCACAGGAACATCTGGATCCGATTCCCGGCATGAATGGGTCATGGCCCCGCCTCCCCGTGATTCAAGGGCGGGGGCGGGAATGAGCGAGGGGGGCTATCCCCCAAAATGGGGAGATGGGGCGGAGCGCTGCTCCCCTCTCCCGGCGTCCGACGCCCCTGCCCCTGCTCTCTCGGCGGCCTGCGGTCTGGGCTCCGCGGTCCAGACCGTCGGAGCCCGACTCGTGCGCGCTGGCTGCGGCGCAGGCTGAGGCGCTCACGTACCGCCAGCGGCCTTCCCGGGTGGGGGCCCGCGCGCGGGGCGGGCGGACCCTCGGCGCCCTTTGCGGGAGGGGCCCTCCAGTCCGGCAGAACCGCGTGATTATATGTATCTCAAAAGAAATCCTCCCAGAAATCCTATGGGGCGGGCGTTTTTCCATTTCACGGAGGTGGAGACTCCACTCGTTCGTTCCCCAAAGTCACATAGGTGGATCCACACTGCCTCCCCGGCCCAATTCGAATCCTAAACTTTCTGAAGCCGCGGTTGACATTTTCTACAAACCTTTACGGATGCCCACCATGTGTGCTTATAATTAATGATTGTCTGTCGACATTTTTTGTCTCTTTCTTCCACCAGCCTCTGAGGATTGGGCTCACGCCTGCCTTGCTCACCCCTCCACTCTCAGCTTCAGGCACTTACTACATGTTCAATAAATACCTGCTGAGGAAGAGTAGTCCAAGCATAGAAAACAGCTAGTGCAAAGGCCTGGAGGCCTGAAAAAACGTATGGTGTGCTTTGGGGAAGCAGCAAGTAATTTCATTCGGAGGAAGTGCCAAGAGACTAAAACGTCAGGCAGCGGCCAGGTCATGAAACGCCGAATGCCAAGTCAAACAGATCTCACCCTGCGGGTAAAGCAGCCCGTGGAAATGTTTAAGCAGGGGTGTGAGATGATCACTCCGCTGCAGCGTGAATAATGGATTGGAGGGGTAAGATGAGCAGACTGACTAGGAGGCTAGTGCAGTGGTTCAGGTGAGAGATAATGAGACAGGTGGCAGCAGGAATGGAAAAGACAGGACTTGGTGACTGGTTTGAAAGAATGGGGAAGGAGAAGGTTTTCCGGGAAGGAAGGCATCAGGTGAATGGTGCTTAGGTGGTCCACCCGCCAAAGAGGAAAGGGATGTGCAAGTACAACAATGTGTCATTGATTTCAGGATAAACATCTTTCAGATTTAACATCTCAGAAACCCAGACGCAGCGTCTAATCAAGTGTGACATAGTTTAGTTGACAATTTTTGTTCTTTCTTTCTTAGTCGACCGTAAAATAATGGTGGCTTTAACATTGTCTCATATTCGATGAAATACAGTAGATCCCAAACCTTTACCCACCACCCACCCTACCCCGCAAAAGATACACGCGCTGTCTCCGCAATCCAGAAAAGAAATTTCTTACCTCTTTCCTAGAGGTGCAGGAAAAACTTCTGGGGAGGAGTTGTGTCCAGGGGTCCTCTCCCTAAGGTTGAGGTCTTGCTTAAATTTTTAGACATAAATATGACCCTCACAACACCCCATGAGCAGGCAGGACAAAAGTCATTATCTCTGTTATTTTTCAAACTTTAAAAAACAAAAAGCAATTCATGCTTATTGTAGAAAAGTTGGAGAATTCCAAAAAGGGAAGGTAAATCACTAATAACCCCTTGTTTTTTTATTTTTTTGCCGTACGCGGGCCTCTCACTGTTGTGGCCTCTCCCACTGTGGAGCACAGGCTCCGGACGCGCAGGCTCAGCTGCCATGGCTCAGGGGCCCAGCCACTCCCGGCGTGTGGGATTTTCCCGGACCGGGGCATGAACCCATGTCCCCTGCATCGGCAGGCGGACTCTCAACCACTGCGCCGCCAGAGAAGCCCTCCTTGTTAGATTATAACCTCCTAGTTCTTTTTTGTTAAGCAGGCATGTGCAAATATGTATTTTCATTTTTAGTTTTAAATGAAAAGTTTTTAAATTAAAAAAGTAATGCATGTATATGTTATGAAAAATTTTTCATGCTGTACTTTGGACATATACAAAGAAAAACGTCCCTACCATACCAGATCTTCCAGTCTGTCTCCTCATAAACAACAATGGTTTACTGTTACTTGGATATCCTTCCAGAAATAATCTCTTTGTGTATTTATTTTTATATACACTGTTGTGCCTCTAGCTTTTTTCACTCTGTGTGGCCATATTTCCATTTGAGTTCATACAGATTTTTTAAACAGTTTTATAGAGGTATGAGTTACATACCATAAAATTCACCCAATTTGAGTGTACGGTTCAATTAATTTCAGCAAATTTAATAGATTTGTGCCACTATCACCACAATCCAATTTTAGAACATATCTATCACCTCCAAAAGATTTCTTGCGTCTTTTGCAGTTACTTCCGGTCTCACCTTCAGCAGCAGGCAACCGCTCATCTACTTTCTGTCTCTTTAGATTTGCCATCCCGACAGACACTAATGTCGTTCTTTATGTCTGGCTTCTTTCACTTAGCATGATGTTTTCATGGTTCATCCATACTGTAACATTCCTTTATTGCTGAATAACATTCCATCGTATGGATACACCACATTTGGTTTGTACCTTTACCAGTTAATGGCTTTTGGGGGTTACGCCCTGTTTTTCTTGATAATGAATAATGGTGCTATGAACGTCTGAACACACGGACATACGTTTTCATTTCTCCACCTAGAAGTGGACATATAGACTTGCTTCATTTTTTTTTATAGCTGTATAGCATTTTACTGCTTGAATGTACCATATTTTATTTAGCCAGTCCCCTGCTGATAGACAATTAGGTTGCTTCCATGTATCAAAAAAGAAAAAGAGAGAGGGAAGGAGGGAAGGAGGGAAGAAGAAAAGAAACCCGCTATCATCCCCATTTTACTGACAAGGACACCGATGTCTCGAGAAGGAAAAAACGTTGTCACAGGTCACACTGAGAGCCGGAGACACAAGTTCCGGTTCCCCAGCTCTCATCCATGCTCTTCAGCTACTCAGTCCAGGTCCCTACCCGCCCGGCCACGCGGCCGAGGAAGCCAGGTCAGATTCCTTACTGCCAGGCTGGTGGATTTCTGTATGCCCCCTAGAGGCACCTGTAAATCGTTCGGCATCGCGCCACACACCCCCGGCCAGCAGGGGCACTGCAGCCGTCTCCATAGCACTGACTGGGTCTCCTGCGGTGCTCACTTTTCCTCGAGTCCCCGAAGAACTTCCGGCAGCCGCGGAACTTAGGTGACGCCGGACGCGCCGCTTAGGGACGCGGGCGCGCAAGGCAGCAGGAGTTGTTTCCGGCAGTGTCGGTGTTCTAGCTTGATTTGAGGCGGCGGCGGAGGAAGGAAGATGGAGACGATTCTGGAGCAGCAGCGGCGCTATCACGAGGAGAAGGAACGGCTCATGGACGTCATGGCTAAAGAGATGCTCACTAAGAAGTCCACGGTGAGTGGGGCCTGGGCAGGGGCTACCCCTGAGGCTGGGCCCCATGCCCGAGTTCAACCTCTGAGAGTTTTCTTCGGTCCTCAGACCTGCCCCGCGCCCGCCCCTTCCCGGGGCTCCCTACCCGAGCTCTGGCCTAGGTAACCTTCCCCCGGGCCCAGCGCCCAGAGGCCTCTCTGCTTGGGCCACTAAGACCTGAGCGGATAAGCTCCGCCCTTGGGCGGCCTTTCCAACTCCAGAACTCCGACTAACGGTGTCTTGTGTCACCGTTTGCCTTTCTTCAGCTCCGGGACCAGATCAATTCTGACCACCGCACACGGGCCATGCAAGATGTGAGTGCCCGCTGTCCACTTCTCTTTGGGTCGCGATGGGCTGGAAGAAGGGGGCGGGGGGGTCACCTGGAGCCCTGGACAAAGGTAACCGGGTTGGCCAGTCGAGGGTTTGTATGCCTGCCAAAGGGTGCTTAACCACCCTTGCTCGCGTCTGTGCATGGGGAACTCTTATTCATTCTTAATTACTTGGAAAGATGCCCCTTAGAGCATTCTGTATCCCATGGATGTGCACTGAGTAGTTACCAGGAGTCAACCATTCGGGCTTAGAAGGTACTCTCCCTTCTCCCCAAAAGAGAATGCTGTGTATTACTGTTTTCCTCCCAGAACACTGTATTGAAGCATTTGAAGTACTTTTTGCCTACCACACTGCATTTTCCTAGTAATAGTTCAATTTCTTACTTTTAGAAAAGTAATTAAAGTCAACATACTGATACGTTTTTATGTTAAAGCTAAGTGGTAGGTAAATGGAGGTTCGTTATACCATGCTCTCTACTCTTGCATGTTTGAAATCTGTTTAGGAAAGAATAAAAGACCTAATCACAGAGTTTCTAATTTTGGGGAGATAATTAATATTACAAGCCCCTAATCCCTTATCTAAATTCCCAAATCTGAAATGCTCTGAAAACAAAAGATTTTTTATTTGTTTGTTCTGGTAATTGTTTAGTGGCAAAAATCTGACTTGATCTGAACAGATGGGAGGCTTTTTATGGTCTTTATCACATTTAATAAGTAATGTGTAAGTTTCACTGCAGAACTATTAACATGTGTTCCAGATTCCACTAGGGATATTGCATGCAGTACCTTCCTGAACTTAAAAATTCCAAATTCTGAAACAAATCTGGTCCCAAAAGTTTTGGAGAAGGGACTACACACTCATACCATCCTGAGTTCGAATCCAAAAGAAACTGTGTGATGTTTTATTTAGTCTGTGTACTCCTCAGTCAAGCCTTTTGAAGTAGTGAAAATCATCTTGGACCGCCCTTTTATCTTTGAGTGTCTTAGGTGGGAACTGCTGTTTACCAAAGGGTGACAATGGCTCTCTTTTATGACACTTCTAGGGAAAGTTAAATATAGGAACTTTCTGCCACCCCTCAAATCACATCACTTAATCTTCAAAATGACCTGTTTTAAAAAGTAACTAGGAACCAGTGCTGTCTGTTAAAGGTACCAGAAAGAACAGGAACTTTTAACACCATATCTCTTGAGGTTTCCCTGGGCTTTGACAAGAGAGCCTTTGTTGGTTGCTTGGGTCTAAGTTGTACAGATTGCTTCATCCTGATGGGTTTGTGTTTGCCTTTCAGAGGTATATGGAAGTCAGTGGGAACCTGAGGGATTTGTATGATGATAAGGATGGGTAAGTGACAGTCACAGCCAATCCAGGAATTATTGCTTTTGAGGAGCCATGGTTAAAGGACTAAGTTTGTGTTCCGTGTTCTCTGTTTTTTTTCCGAAATTGCAGGTTACGAAAGGAGGAGCTCAATGCCATTTCAGGACCCAATGAATTTGCTGAATTCTATAATAGACTCAAACAAATAAAGGAATTCCACCGGAAGCACCCAAATGAGGTATGACCTCAGAAAGTATTTTCTCCAAACCTGTCCAAAGAGCATACAAAGGAAAGGTGTAAGGAAAGTGGAGGTTGCCACTCAGGTGTCCCTTCAAAAAAGAACTCGCCAGTTAGCTGCAAGCAGCGAAGTTAGGTGACATCCTGCAACTCCAGTGCTTTCAGGATCTCCCTCACCTTTAAGCTAAGGCCATTCTCTTCCTGGGCAGCCCCCAACCAGTGACTGAGCACAGTGTGGGTACCATGGCCTGGTTATTTCTGCCCATTGTGAGACTCTTCTAGTGAGTAATCTTTGCTCCAGAGTTCCTCATTGGGTTGGTCAAGATTTTGTCCTATCTTCATCATGGTCTGGGCTCTCCCTGCCCAATCCTCCTCTCTCCTTTTTATCTTTAATGGATAATACCCACCCAATAAACCACTTGCGCTCCTAACTCTGTCTTAAAATCTGCTACCTAGAGGATCCAACTAACACAGAAAGGCTTTACTCGCTTCCAGTGATCATTACACCTTCATGATTCAGTCCAGAGGCCTACTCTTTCATGAAAATTCCTTCCTAGTCTACTTTACTCCCCCAATTAATCTTTCCTATCTTTATGATTCTGTCATATTTTATGACAATGAACGTCTGCCCCACTATATTGTAATATGATAAGGAGCAGGGATTCCATCTCAGTTATTGAAGAATCCATTAAGCATCTTACACAGCTGACCAAAGGAATTTTGGGGGGAGGGGGAGCGAGGCATGGCTGTAGGAGAAGTGGAGAGAGATAGGTCAGTGATTACTCTGAGCTTTTATGACTGTGTAACTAAAAAGTTGTTCCCTTGATAGAAATAAGGAAGAAAGAGGTAACCCACTTGTAGTAGAAATGAATTTTTATGTATGTGGATATTCAGATGATATTATATGTAGGTAGAAGTGTCCCATGAGCAGTTGAAATTAGGTGACTGGGGCTTGAGAATTACCACGTGTACTTGATGGTTGAAGCCATGGATCATAGAGTTCTGGGAGGGAGAGACAGTGTGAAGGGAGACTGTCAGCTTCTGTGTGCCTTGGGGCACACTCTTAATAAGGTACTTAGCTGAAAAGGAGCCTGGGAAGCCATCCATCACAGGTCAAATGGCAGCTCCAGGTAATGTCTTACTGAAGCTCAGCCAATGAGTTTCACAAAGGAAGTTACTGGGATCAGCTGTTGTGTTTGTTTGTTTGTTTGTTTATTTGTTTTTTTACTGCATAGGTCTTTTAAATTTATTTTTATTTATTTATTTTTGGCTGTGTTGGGTCTTCTTTGCTGTGCGTGGGGTCTCTCTAGCTGCGGCGAGTGGGGGCTACTCCTCCTTGCGGTGTGCCGGCCTCTCATTGGGGTGGCCTCTCTTGCTGCAGAGCATGGGCTCTAGGTGCGCGGGCCCCAGTAGTTGTGGCACGTGGGCTCTAGACAGTAGTCGTGGCACATGGGCTTAGCCGCTCCGCGGCATGTGGGATCTTCCCAGACCAGGGCTCGAACCCGTGTCCCCTGCATTGGCAGGTGGATTCTTAACCATTGCACCACCAGGGAAGCCCCTCAGCTGTTGTTGATTGGTAACTGCCAGGGTTGCTACTCTGTTGAAGAAGTGGGAGTGGAAATCTGGTCACAGAGGCACAAATAGATAATGAGGTTACAGTAGTGTGGAGTGTTTAGTATGCATTTGAAAGACTGGCAGAAAAAAGGAGAGGAGAAGCAGGAGGATCACAAGGAAAATAGGGAAGGCATACATACTTCAAGGAGCAGACGGAAAAATGGAGAGACTGAAAATACCAGACAGGAGAGGCTATTTATTGAAGTTAAGTGGAGGTACATGAATGGACTCACACACCTACCTATGTCTCCTCATCCCCTTTGGAAGGTAGAGTATTAAGTCTTTTGGTAACCGAGAGAGAAGGCACGAGTACCATTCTGGTGTGTTAACCTTATCCCAGCCCAGATAGAAAGGTGATGAGGAATAAATGGTTAAATAAATGATTGGAAGAATGCCTAAGATATACTAAGGGGGAAAAAAATAAGTCTAATTATGTAAGAAACAAAATAATAATCTTGCACTTGCCTGTATGTACTTGCACAAATATATATATTTAAATACCTAGAGCAGTGGTTTCCAAATTTTGCTGTGCATTTGAATCTGGAAGTGTTTAAAAAGTACTGATACCTCCCCACCACTTCTGATTAAATTTGGTATCAAGTGTGTTAGGATTTTTTAGCACTCTCCCAGGTGATTCTAATGTGCAGCAGAGTTTGGGAATGGCTGACATTTAAAAGTCTGTTGGGTTTCCCTGGTGCCGCAGTGGTTAAGAACCACTTGCCAATGCAGGGGACATGGGTTCGAGCCCTGGTCCGGGGAGATCCCACATGCCGCGGAGCAGCTAAGCCCCTGCACCACAACTACTGAGCGTGCGCTCTAGAGCCCGTGAGCCACAACTGCTGAAGGCTGTGAGTCACAACTACTGAAGCCCGTGTGCCACAACTACTGAAGCCCGTGCGCCTAGAGCCTGTGCTCTGCAACAAGAGAAGCCACCGCAATGAGAAGCCCGCGCACTGCAACACAGTAGCCCCCGCTCTCACCAGCTAGAGAAAACCCACATGCAGAGCGAAGACCAAATGCAGCCAAAAATTAAATAAATGAATAAATTTATAAAAAATTTTAAAAATGAAAAAGGTCTGTTGACAGTGGTTAGCTATTCCCAGGAGAATTATTAAAGGGGAACCTTTTTTTTTTTTTAATATTTATTAATTTGGTTGCACCAGGTGTCTTAGTTGCGTCATGTGGGCTCCTTAGTTGCGACACACAGACTCCTTAGTTGAGGCATGAGAACTCTTAGTTGCGGCACACATGTGGGATCTAGTTCCCTGACCAGGGATTGAACCTAGGCCCCCTGCATTGGGAGCACGGAGTCTTATCCACTATGCCACCAGTGAAGTTCAAGGGAACCTTGATTTTTTTTAATATACATATAAATTTACTTGTTTTATTTTATTTTATTTTTGGCTGCGTTGGGTCCTCATTGCTGCACGTGGGCTTTACTCTGGTTGCGGCGAGCGGGGGCTACTCTTCGTTGTGGTGTGCAGGCTTCTCATTGTGGTGGCTTCTCTTGTTGGGAGCTTGGGCTCTAGGCGCGCAGGCTTCAGTAAGTTGTGGCGTATGGGCTCAGTAGTTGTGGCACACGGGCTCTAGAGTGCAGGCTCAGTAGTTGTGGCGCACAGGCTTAGTTGTTCCGCAGCATGTGGGATCTTCCCGGACCAGGGCTCGAACCCATGTCTCTTGCATTGGCAGGTGGATTCCTAACCACTGCACCACCAGGGAAGCCCTGAACCTTGATTTTTTTTTCATTTTGTCTTTTTGTGTTATTTGAGTTTCTGTGAGAATGTGTTATTTCAGCAATTTTTAGTTAAACAATGCAAAAAGGAAAAGGAAAAAGCAAGGTAATTAGAAAACAGAAGAAAGCTTCTAATGAAAAATCAAGCCAAACATAGTGTTAGAAATCCAACTTTCTATATAGTCCATTCTGTGATATTGCAGCTTCTACGCTGAAAAAGCCACCTGAGCTTCTCCTCTTTTTCCCATCAGATCTGTGTGCCAATGTCAGTGGAATTTGAGGAGCTCCTGAAGGCTCGAGAGAATCCAAGTGAAGAGGCACAAAGTAAGTAGCGTTTAATGTTTCTATCCAGCACTAGCAGAAGTACAGGTTAATGACCAGAGTTCAGATTTGCCCTCAGAGTCCTGGAAAATGGCCCCAGAGAAATGTATAGCCAGGTTCCCTTACTGATTTCCTCTTTGCTAGACTAGAGAAAAGTCTGGACTAGATTGTCATCCTGAATCGGCCTTGGACAAAATAGTCATTTTGTGCCAGCCCAGCTTAAATTTACTCGCCTGGAAAAGCGAGGTCTGTTCACTTTGTGACTAGAGGGAGATGTTTGGGTGAAGGGCTGCATTATGAAACAATGCAGTCCACTTGAAAAGCCAAGTCCAAGAAGGTGGCCTTTAGTATCTGAATCTTGACATCTGATTCCTTCAGATTTGGTGGAGTTCACAGATGAAGAGGGATATGGTCGTTACCTTGATCTCCATGACTGTTACCTCAAATACATTAACCTGAAGGCCTCTGAGGTAAGACCCAGGAGAGGGGAGAGTGGCTCTGATTCTAGGGGTGAGTCAGGACACTGGGCTGGGGCTACTAGACCTGAAACAATTAGAGTGTCTTCCTTGTGTTCTGGAACCGTTATGTTAGTATTAAAGAGGTGATGTGCTTTCTTGGAATGAAACACTTTTCAAAGTGAAAGTCAGGTTTCTACAGTCAATACAATAAGCATATTTTACTTATCAATAAATTTTGTTTTATTAATACAACAAGCTTATTTTGCTTTTGTAAAAATAAAAAAAAATTTTAAACTCACAAGTACACATGAAGCTTCTGTGTTAGGCACACAGAGTTGTAGGTACATGAAAGATACAAAAACATAATCTCTGCCAGGAGGGCTATTTAATAGCTTTAAAAAGGTATTAGAAAATAACTTACCATAGAGCTGAGGTTTAATGTGACAGTCTCAGGGTCACAAGGAAATACATGATGAAATTTCTCTTGGGGTTGTGAGGACATGTCTCAAAAGTTGTGACTAAACTTTAAGCTCCTTGAGTACACTCCTGCATCTGTCTTGTTCTCATCTGTATCCATGTACTTGGTCCAAAGATATTCAGTAAGTGATTGAATGACTGAACAAATGGCACCTTCTGGGACCTTATTTTAGGATGTAGTGGGTGTCAGTCTTTAAACAGGTGCCCTGTATATATTGGGTAGGCCAAAAATTTCATTTGGTTTTAAGTAAATATAAAAGACATTTTTCATTTTCACGAAGAACTTTATTGAAAAACATATTCACTAACTGAATGAACTTTTTGGCCAACCCAATGCTAATGTTCAACAGATGTTTCTTTTAGTTTATGGTTTATTGACTTGATCTTTATTTCACAGAGTTAATTGTGTACCATATTCTGCTCAGTCCAGTGGAATTAACACTCAGTGCAGGAATTAAATGTTGGGGGGGAAAGACTAAAGTGAGCTGGGCCTTGTTAATCTCATTTATTGGAGATTATATTGCAACTTGGTGCAAACACCTAACTGAATCTCTTGTCACTTCTTTTCTCTTTCCAGAAGCTGGATTATATCACTTACCTGTCAATCTTCGACCAGTTGTTTGACATTCCTAAAGAAAGGAAGAATGCAGAGTATAAGAGGTAGCCATTACTAGTTTCTAGGCCTCTACTGGATTTAACTAGAAGATTGTTTAATGAGAAGGTTTGAGGGCAGTTTTGAATTTCGTTGCATGAAAGGCATATATGAATGACTTCCAGGTTTATTGGAGGATAGGAATTTTGAATGACATGGTTTCAAAACCATAATACTCTGGCTCTGGAAGAATGCATGTCTATGGGCACGTCCACGATCTTAGACCCATACTGTTCTTAATGTTGTCTCATTGTAGAAGGAAGTCTCCCATCCAGGTGGCTCTGTGTCTTTGGAGTTGAATGGGAAAAAATTAGACTTTCTCAGATTGTGATTGAAGTTAAATGCCTGGGTCTGATGTATAGATTAAAGTTTTGTTTGTGTTGTTATTCCCCTGGTTAGTAATCTGTACTCTACCTTCCTCTCTTTTTCTCATTTTCTTTTTACCTAAAATCTTTTAATGTGAGTTAAGACTTTAGTGTTTGGAATTGTATCATGAGGATGAAAGAAGATAGGAAAGGTCAGAATCAAGATGACATATTAGGAGAGGGATTTCCCTGGTGGTGCAGTGGTTAAGACTCCATGCTCCCAAAGCAGGGGGCCCGGGTTCGATCCCTGATCCGGGAACTAGATCCCACACGCATGCCACAACTAAGGAGCCTGCCAGCTGCAACTAAGGAGCCAGCGAGCCACAACTAAGGAGACTGCCTGCCGCAACTAAGACCTGACGCAACCAAATAAATAAATGTTTAAAAAAAAAAAAGACATATTAGGAGAAAGCCAATTGTAAGCTCATTTTTTAAAGTAGTATTTTTACTTGAAAAAACTAGTTTCACTGGAATTATAAGTATGTTTTACAGGGCATAACAGTATATCAAAAATAGAAACCTTGCTGTCTCTGTGTTATTTACTCCTCTGTAGATATCTGGAGATGCTGCTTGAGTACCTTCAGGATTACACAGATAGAGTGAAACCTCTCCAAGATCAGAATGAACTTTTTGGGAAAATTCAGAATGAGTTTGAGAAGAAGTGGGAGAATGGTACTTTTCCTGGATGGCCGGTGAGCTCCAGTGGGGGTGTGGGTGGAGGACATGCCAGGGACGTAAACTAATTATTTTACTGTAATCTTGAGCCTCTGCTTTAGGGCATGAGGTGCTGATCCCTTGAGATCAGTTATGGCCATGAGATGTTGTCTGCCAAGTATGCTGGGTTTTCTCTGTGTACTTTGAAAGAGATTTGTCAGGGCCCACTTGCCATTGGCTGGGCCCAGGAGTTTCACCAACCATGTCATTACTGCTCTGTGGTTCCTACTGACCAAAAACTGATATAATTATATGCTAGAAATCTTTATGTTTTCATTCCTGGGGACAGACTTGAGTTTTCCTGAAATCTCTGGGAGAGTTTTTCAATCTGTTTTTTTTTGCTCTGCTCTTGTAGGCATTTGGTTGTCATTCATACATGTGTATAAGGGGCCAACCAGCACCTGATACGAACACCTCATCTTACTGCATTTTGCTTTCTTGCACTTCTCAGATGGTGCATTTTTTTACAGATGGAGGGTTTGCAGCAACCCTGTGTCAAGCAAATCTATTAGTGCCATTTTTCATTTTGTTATGGTGGTCTGTGATCCATGATTTTTGTTACTACCAAAACTCACTGAAGCCTCAGGTGGCGGTTAGCATTTTTTAGCAATAAAGTTTTTTTTAAAAATAAATTTATTTGCTTTATTTATTTTATTTTTGGCTGCACTGGGTCTTCATTGCTGCTCGCAGGCTTTCTTTAGTTGCAGCAAGCAGAGGCTGCTCTTCGTTGTGGTGCGCGGGCTTCTTATTGCGGTGGCCTCTCTTGTTCTGGAGCACAGGCTCCAGGCACGCGGGCTTCCACAGTTGTGGCATGTGGGCTCAGCACTGTGGCTCACAGGCTCCAGAGCACAGGCTCAGCAGCTGTGGTGCACGACCCAGCTGCTACGTGGCATGTGGGATCTTCCCGGACCAGGGCTCGAACCCACGTCCCCTGCATTGGCAGGTGGGCTCTCAACCACTGCGCCACCAGGGAAGCCCCGACAATAAAGTATTTTTTAACTAAGGCATGCACATTGTTTTTTTAGACATAATGCTATTGTGTACTTAATAGACTACAGTATAGTATAAACATAGCTTTTATATGCACTGGGAAGCTAAAAAAGACTTGCTTTATTGTGATACTCGTTTTACTGTGATGGTCTAGAACTAAACCTGCAATGTCTCTGAGGTGTGCCTGTACTTTAGATGACTCCCTTGCCTTCATTCTAAACCTGGGTATTAATAAACATCATATTGTTCTTTCCAGAAAGAGACAAGCAGTGCCCTGACCCATGCCGGAGCCCATCTTGACCTCTCTGCATTCTCCTCCTGGGAGGTATGTTTTCTTTATCCACTGTGCTGGTCTTGCCTGTTCACTCCTCAGAGGGATCACTCAGTCTCCTGTTTTTAATGTGATAAACTTATAAGACATAAGTTCTTGGGTCCAAGCATCTACAAAGAATGTAGAAAGATAAAAAGAATAAAAAGTGTATCCAACTTCTTTGAAAACTATAAACTAAAAATTCTAACCATCTTAAGCTGTAGTGGAGGTAATGGAACACTACCAGTATGGTTATGTATGAACTTAACCCCCCAAGGCCTCTTTGGAGAGTTGGGGCGTACTGCTAGGAGATTGGCTGTGGAATGTGTGGTCTTGCCACAGCTTTAGGAACACCCACACCCCAGCCTGCAAAGATGAAGTTTCAGCATTTGTTGTTTCTCCAAGTCTATTTATATAAAATTGTAACTTGTCTCTTTCATACAGGAGTTGGCCTCCCTGGGTCTGGACAGATTGAAATCTGCACTCTTAGCTTTAGGCCTGAAGTGTGGCGGGTAAGAGGCTGGTTTTTCTATCAGAACTGTCTCATTTACTGGGTGTTTCATCTTCTAAGTGGCTCTGATTCCCTTGTTCTGTCACCCCCCACTGCAAAGATAAGCAGGCCTATAAAGTAGTCCTGAATTCCTTTGCCCCTTGTGTCTCCTTAGGACCCTAGAAGAGCGAGCCCAGAGGCTATTCAGCACCAAAGGAAAGTCCCTGGAGTCGCTCGACACCTCTCTGTTTGCCAAAAATCCCAAGTCAAAGGGCACCAAGCGGTGAGTGGCTGGGGCCGCACCTCTGCTGACACTTTAAAGTTTTTATTCCCATGCAGAATTCTTACCACAACAGAAATTTTAAAGCCTGTTTTATCACCACTATTGATCCATTGAGAGCCAGTCAGCTCTTTCTCTCTGCTAATGGCAGAGCGTGCTCTCATTGTTATTATAAACCAAAGACAGTCTGTACTCAGCTGACTGAGAGTGGGTGATGTCTGTAAAGTTGAAACTGTGCCCTGGGTACCTTTTGTTACCTCTGTAGCTTATAGAAACTAAGTAGGTTCAAAACTATTTTTCTAAGTACATTTTTACTAATGACAGTTTGTACAGGTTTTTTTTTTAATAAATTTGTTTTATTTTTATTTATTTTTGGCTGCGTTCGTCCTTTGTTGCTGCTCGCGGGCTTTCTCTAGTTGCCGTGAGCGGGGGCTACTCTTCGTTGCAGTGCGCAGGCTTCTCATCGCGGTGGCTTCTCTTGTTGCAGAGTACGGGCTCTAGGCCTGCGGGCTCAGTAGTTGTGGCTCGCTGGCTCTAGAGCGCAGGCTCAGTAGTTGTGGCACACGGGCTTAGCTGCTCCGCAGCATGTGGGATCTTCCCGAACCAGGGCTCGAACCCGTGTCCCCGTGTTGACAGGTGGATTCTTAACCACTGCACCACGAGGGAAGCCCTGTACAGGGTGTTTCTTAAATGTGGTTTTCCTAATTCTCAAAACAATCCCAAAAAGTTATCCTGATTTTTTGCAGATAAGGACTTAGAAAAGTTATGGAGTGTGTCTGTTATCTCACAGTTACTAAGGAGCAAGGTCAGGATTTGGGCCCAAGTCTGCTGGTTCCAGAGCTTGCTCTTCTGTACCACATTTCCTTTGTATGTTATAATCATGGAAATTTAAATACCTGGATATGTCTTTCACCTTCTAGAATGAGGTCAAAGGGGAAGCTTCCATGCATTCTAAGAAATAACCTCAGTACTTCTATCAGCGAGTGCTGAGCTGAACAGAGCATTTGCTTTCACAACGTGGTATTTCTCACATGCTTGTAATTTTTAATGCACCCATGGAATAAATGTTCCCAGATATACGGAACAGGGCATTGGGTAAAAGAACCCTTGAGTGATACAGTTTCTTTCTTATTTTCAGAGACACTGAGAGGAACAAAGACATTGCTTTCCTAGAAGCCCAGATCTACGAATATGTAGAGATTCTTGGGGTGAGTAACTGACTCTGCTGAGGGCTGTAAATGCTACAAGATGGGGAAGTAAGAGAAATATGAATTTGTAGGATTTTTTTTTTTTAGGATTGCAAGAGGAAAGATACATATCAAACTACTTCAGCAGAAAATTGGGTTCTCCCAGGGTACTTGGCCCTTTATTGAGGTGCTGTTCTGTTCTTAGGTGTCTGTTGTTAGGTGATATTCCCAAGGTTGCCCAATCCCATGAGGCTAGGCAGAGAGAATAGACTCCCCTTAGTATCCAGATTCTTTGCCTGAGCTCTGGAGTATACCCAGGGGTGACCCAAAAGGCAGATAAGAGTAGCTTTTCAGATGTGACTTATTCTGAAAAGGCATTCCTTACGTGTTCACAAGATTGTGTGAAACTTCTTAGGGCCGGGAGGTTAGTGGTACAGAGCTGGCTGTGAGCTGCTCCTTTCTGAATATTCTTTCAAGAAGAAGCTAAAGTGGGGGTTGCGGGTAGAAAAAGGCCTAACCTGACCACGATGCTCATCTCGGAGAGAAAGAAGGGACAAGTGGGAGGAAATGACTCTTTCAGGGAAGAGAAGGTGGAGGAAAGGGCACCACTCATCCAGAGAAGGTGGTCAGTGTCTCTGGGAGTCCTGCGGGGGACCGGCCTTTCTGGTTGTCTGCTTTGTGTAGTTTTCAACCACTCTGAGCCTTTGCCTCTACAAGTGCTCACATGGTGCTTTGAGCGAGCAGGTGGCTCCGGCTCAGATAGCTGGTCTGCGTGTCTCTGTCAGTTGCCATGGACGTTTTCATTCTGCCCTTGTTTGAGGACCACTTATGTAATAGCTTATAAAACTAAGATTCATCTTTTTGTTTCCTTCTATTACAACTGCTTTTGATAAGAGGAGGCTAGCCAGACATTGGATACTGGGGGCGCTCATATTCTCCACAGTAAACCTGCGCTGTGCTAGGGTGGGCAGCAGTCTGTGTTGCCAGTCCTCTGAAGAAGACTGAGAGGCAGATTTGTGCCCCTGACACAGGTGTGCCCACTACTTCTCCCTCCTTTGAGAGCATTTTGCTTTCCCTGCCAGGAGGTGGCACTCTTGTCTTTGGAATTCCAGCCAGTGCCAGCCAAAAATGGTTTCTAGATGTTGCTCTTGTTATGTACTGATGTTATTTTTACCATTATTTCACCATTTATTGGCACCTGTTGGTTTCCAGACATTATGCTAGATCTTTGGATACAGTAGTGAATATGACACAGCCTCTTGCCCTCGAAAAGCCCACTTTGTGGCTGAGGGCTACAAATAACTGCAGTATAATGTGACACATGCTGTAATACCTTGAGATTGAGTGTTCTAAGTAGAAAGAGGGAGATAAAAATGTTCCAGGTAGAGGAAACAGCAAGCAAGAAGGTAAAATACGATGAAAGGAAATAATGAGGAAACCAGTGTATATGGGTGTGCCTTGTAAGGGAGGGGGAGTGGTCAGAGAAATTTGAAAAGTTATGTTGGAAATTGGAACCTTGTTCTTTAAGCAAAGTGTACCATTAGATTGGTTTTTTTGAGCAGAAAAATCTGGGAACAACGTGGAAGCTAGACTGGAATGAGGAGAGACTCAGGGCAAGTTAGAAGGTTGTCATCTTGGTGAGGACGATAACAGTGGGAAGGAGAAGGAAGGACCGGTTCAGGAGATATTTTAGAGACAGAAGAGAAGAGACTGTTCTCTGTTGTTCTGTGATAGTTCGTGGGCTCAGACGAGTAACTTAGGCAAGTGCTTTATAAAACCTTTGACTTTTTCCTTTAAGATCAGGGGAGAATTATTCCTCTGCCGATGAGGAATTCTGATTTGAAGACAAGACTTTCTCTTTGTTCGACAAGGAAGAAAACCTAATCCTTGGAAGTGAGGGGTCAGCAAGGGTTATAGCAGAATAGGAAATTTCCCTTCTTGTCCTGCACTATTCTTTGACTTCCCTTTTCATTTATGGGCTTGACTTAGGAACAGCGACATCTCACTCATGAAAATGTACAGCGCAAGCAGGCAAGAACCGGAGAAGAGCGAGAGGAGGAGGAGGAAGAGCAGATCAGCGAGAGCGAAAGTGAAGACGAGGAGAACGAAATCATCTACAACCCCAAAAACCTGCCCCTTGGCTGGGATGGCAAAGTCAGTCCCAACACTACCATCTTTCCCTCATATCCCATTTTGGAAGCAGATGCAGACACTAGTCTAATACTGTTTTTTATCTGATTTCTTTTAGCCCATTCCTTACTGGTTGTATAAGCTTCATGGCCTGAATATCAACTATAACTGTGAGATCTGTGGAAACTACACCTACCGAGGTCCCAAGGCCTTCCAGCGGCATTTTGCTGTAAGGAATTCAGAGCCATTTCTCCTGGACGTTGAAGCATGAAACATGAGTCTTTTAGAGAAGAGGATAGGAGCAGCCTGAGCGGATCACTAGTGCCCAGAGCCTAAGAGAATCAGAGAAGGAGTGGATCTAAAGTCCAGCATGTGGCATTTGGCCTCTGGCACCAGTGCCAGCCTTGGGTAGTACCTGAGATGGTTTCTGGAGGCAGCCCACCACTCTGCTGTTTGAACCTCATTTCTGTTTTCTCTTGCTTGCTCTTTATTTTTCGTTTTGCCTTTCTGACTCCTTGGTCATTTCTCTATCCTGTTGCTAGTACTCAGGACCAAAGAAAGGGCTGACCGCCTCCTTCTTTGGGTCTTAAATGGGCCTTTGCCTCTTGAAAAAAAGAAACGAAGAGGATGACATTTATCAAGCTATTCTTGAGAGAAAGCATTATCTGGGTGGTACTCCAGTAAGTGAATTCACCCTTGTTTTGTTTCTGCCTTCAATTCTTTGTACTTGGAAGGAAATTTTACAGAATGGAAGACTTGCTAGATGTAGCCAAGGATGGCGAATTTATATGAACTCCTCTCTCTGTCCCTCAGACAGATCTAACTGATCCTGGGGTCTTTTCCGCCAAGCTCCTGAGTACTGTCTGAATCTCTCTCAACACCACCTCCAGCGAATTAGAATTGGCATCCAGGGCCCATGCCATTTGCGGTCCCTGAGCCAGAACTGTAATTGCATCAGCGTCTCTTACTGGTCTCTTTCGTACCCTTGCCTATATCTGATAAACAGTCTTCTCCTTTACTTCCAAAGATGATGCTGACGAGCCAGCAGTAACGCTTACTCATGCTGGTGGGGGGGTTGCTTGGGAGGTGACTGGTGAGTTGTGGTCTTGACACAGGTTTTGTCTGGATCTAGGTTTTTTATAAACCAGCCCAGTGAGGCAAACAGTGCAGTGCTGCTTTGAAGTAACAGCCTCTTGTCAGTCACAGCCAGCTGTCTACAAACAAGAGCCACAAAAGGAGCGCTGCCTTTAGGTGGAGCCTTTTGCAAAGGGTCAGGGTAGGGCTTACGAGTAGAATGGAGTTAATGCTCAGTGTTCAGTCATCCCGTTTCACATTGTCCTCTTGCTTCTCCCAGGAATGGCGTCATGCTCATGGCATGAGGTGTTTGGGCATCCCAAACACCGCCCACTTTGCTAACGTGACACAGATTGAAGACGCCGTCTCCTGTAAGTAAGCTTTATTGTTCCCGAGGTTAGACCTACAGTTCACTGTCCCGATAACCCTGGTGTGTCCAGGCCCAAGGGCAGCAGGTTGTGGATATGTACAAACTACTACAGTCCTACACACATTCACTGATTTTTGAGGGGATGAATTAGCCAGTAGTACTGATTCTTCTCCCTTGAGAAGAGCTCTGTGCTGACTATAATACAGCTTTTTGTTTTCTCCCCCCTCAGCCGTGCCGTGCGGCTTGTGGGATTTTAGTTCCCCGACCAGGGATTGAACCTGGGCCCTCAGCAGTGAGAGCTCGGAGTCCTAACCACTGTACTGCCAGGGAATTCCCTAAAACGGCTTTTAACTGGGGTCTGTGAACTCCCCTGTATGCAAGATTTTGAGTGAATGGGTTTATGTATATTTTTTGAATTGATTTTACTATGTTAACTGCAGATATGAAGGAAAAAGTAGAAATGGTCTCAGTAAACTTATTTCTGAGGTGACAGGGCAGATACCCAGCAACACGGCAGCAAAATACGTCTTGGAGAAAAAGCCAAGTGCAGCGTGTGTCCAGGAGTGTGTTGTTGAAGCACCCAGGGACCTCAGTCAGGCTTCCTGTTTGCCTGGCAGTGGTAGCTTTTGCCATCTTTCTCACAGCCTTCTTATTTTCTTTCTAGTTTATCTCTTCTCTGTCATGTTTTCACCGTTCGTGGGTTAGACTGTGAAGAAAGTAATTTTACCACTCTGCTTTGTTAAATTTCAGGCACTCCCTGTCAGGTGTGCATATCACACTGCTCCACTGCCTGTTCAGCTAACTCCTTTGGCTCCCAGCTCTGGGGTGGTTCAAATCCTCCATGGCAGAGCCAAGTAGAAATGACCTTCTAAAGAGCTCCCTGATCCCTGATTTAACCTGTGGACTCTGGGGACTCTTTCATTGAGTATTTTGTGTGAGTCAGCTTTGAGACTCCTCCTTGCTGTTTTTTTTTTGGTTTTGTTTTAATACTTTTTTAAAATTTAAATTTATTTTATTTATTTATTTTTGGGTGCATTGGGTCATCATTGCTGTGCGCGGCTTTCTCTAGTTGCAGTGAGTGGGGGCTACTCTTCGTTGCCGTGCACACGCTTCTCATTGCGGTGGGTTCTCTTGTTACGGAGCACGGGCTGTAGGCGCGCGGGCTTCAGTAGTTGTGGCATGCGGGCTCAGTAGCTGTGGCTCGCGGGCTCTAGAGCACAGGCTCAGTAGTTGTGGCGCACGGGCTTAGTTGCTCCGTGGCGTGTGAGATCTTCCCGGACCAGGGCTTGAACCCATGTCCCCTCCATTGGCAGGCGGATTCCTAACCACCGAGCCACCAGGGAAGACCTTGCTGTTTTGTCTCTTTATTCATTTACAAGTCGAGATATACAGTTCCTCTAATCAGAATTTAAATGTATCTTGTTATCAGATTATCCAGTTAGCCTCTTCATTTTTTACCCTTTACTCTGTTGGGAGGAAATTAAAATAATAATGAAATGTCATAGAATCATAATGCTGCATTTTGAATGCAGTCTCATTTTTAGATGTATTTTCTAGCTGCATATAACTAGTAAATAGATCACTGTTCATTTTTGTGTGTATTTTCTCTTTTTTTAAAAAAATATATTTATTTTATTTATTTTTGGCTGCGTTGGGTCTTCATTGCTGCGTGCAGGCTTTCTCTAGTTGCAGTGAGCAGGGGCTACTCTTCGTTGTGGTGTGCAGGCTTCTCCTCGTGGTGGCTTCTCTTGTGGAGCACGGGCTCTAGGTGCACGGACTTCAGTAGTTGCAGCACGCGGGCTCAGTAGTTGTGGCTTGCGGGCTCTAGAACGCAGGCTCAGTAGTTGTGGCACACAGGTTTAGTTGCTCTGTGGCATGTGGGATCTTCCCAGACCAGGGCTCAACCCGTGTACCCTGCATTGGCAGGCGGATTCTTATCCACTGCGCCGCCAGGGAAGTCCCTCTCCCTCTCCCTCTCCCTCTCCCTCCCCCTCCCCCTCCCCTCCCCCTCCCCTCCCCCTCCCCTCCCCCTCCCCCCCCTCCCCCCCTCCCCCTCCCCCTCCCCCTCCCCCTCCCCCTCCCCCTCCCCCTCCCCCTCTCCCTCTCCCTCTCCCCCCTCCCCTCCCCCTCCCCCTTCTTTTCAATACTTATTTTATTTATTTGGCTGCGCCAGATCTTAGTTGCAGCATGCAGGATCTAGTTCCCTTACCAGGAATCAAACCCGGACCCCCTGCATTGGGAGTGCAGAGTCTTAGCCACTGGACCACCAAGGAGGTCCCTTGTGTATATTTCCTTATGTCCTGCAAATTGCCTGAGTTAATTTATTACTTCTGATGCCTTGTAATTGAACTATTTACATTATTTTAGGCTTACAATCATGCCAACTACAAAAACAAAGGGGATGTTTTAATTAATTTTGTTCCATGTATTTATTTTTCCTAAGCATTGCCCCCAAGTCTTATGTTAAATAGAAGCAGGTAATAAGTCGTCCTTCCCTGGATGCTGTTTTAAAGGACCATGGTGATGCAGCTACACTAATTTTAAAACTGGCTTATGATTTTATTACCACATTCCTCAAAAGAAAGATGACAACATTTTTACTACTTTTTCTTTTATCAGGCCTTGAATAAAACAGCATTCCTGAATTATTTCATACTGGGTGGTAGATATTCTTTTAATGCAGTTTTTTTTTGTTTTGTTTTTGTTTTGGCCACACTGCACACCATGCAGGATCGCCAGGGAAATCCCCATCTGTGCATCTTCTTTTTTTTTTAATTAATTTATTTATTTTTGGCTGTGTTGGGTCTTCGTTTCTGTGCGAGGGCTTTCTCTAGTTGCGGCAAGCGGGGGCCACTCTTCATCGCGGTGCGCAGGCCTCTCACTATCGCGGCCTCTCTTATTGCGGAGCACAGACTCCAAACGCGCAGGCTCAGTAGTTGTGGCTCACGGGCCTAGTTGCTCCGTGGAATGTGGGCTCTTTCCAGACCAGGGCTCGAACCCGTGTCCCCTGCATTGGCAGACAGATTCTCAACCACTGCGCCACCAGGGAAGCCCTGTGCATCTTCTTTAGTGAAGTATTTGTATTAGACTTGTGCCCATTCTTTCTTTCTTTCTTTCTTTCTTTCTTTCTTTAGATGCATCGGGTGTTAGTTGCGGCACACGGGCTCAGTAGTTGTGGTGTGTGGGCTCTAGACTGTGCAGGCTTAGTTGCCTCGCGGCATGTGGGATCTTAGTTTCCCAACCAGGGATCAAACCCACGTCCCCTACATTGGGAGGTGGGTTCTTAACCACTGGGCCACCAGGGAAGTTCCTAATGCAGTTATTTACCCTGTGAGGATTCTTTTTAGAAGTTTTGTTTTTACATTCATAAATAAAAGATGTGCTTTTTGTTTTCCTTTCAGACACTTGTCAGATTTAGTGATCAAAACCATATTTTTGTCATAAAATCAATGGGATTACATGCTACATTCTCTTCTGTCATTTGAAACTTTAAATAGAGATTACTTCTTCATACAAGGGGACCACTCTGAGAAGATTCTTTAGTTAATAGCCAATACAATTCCTTGATTTATTATGAAACTCAATATTTTTAAAGTAGGAAACCCAATATTTTTATTCTGAGTTTTACTGTTTCCTCTTTTTTTTGACTTGAATTTTATTTATTTTTTTATACAGCACGTTCTTATTAGTTATCTATTTTATACATATCAGTGTATATATGTCAATCCCAATCTCCCAATTCATCCCACCACCACCACCCCATTACTATTTCCTTTTTACTATTATTTTCTTCAATCTTGTTTCTTTGTGCTTTTTTTAAGTCTATAATCAAGAATTTATTCTTTTTTCAAGGTATAGTTGATATTAGTTTCAGATGAATAATATAGTCACTCAAAATTTTTATAGATTATGCTCCATTTAAAGTTATAAAATATTGGGGAATTCCCTGGTGGTCCATTGGTTAGGGCTCCATGCTTTCACTGCTGAGGGCCCGGCTTTGGTCCCTGTTTTGGGGAACTAAGATCCCACAGATCCCACAAGCTGTGCAAAAAAAAAAAAAGTTATAAAATATTGGCTATATTCTCTGTGTTGTACAATATGTCCTTGTAGCTTATTTATTTTATACATTGTAGTTTGTATCTCTAATTCCCTATCCTTATATTGCCTCCCCGACCCTTGCCTCTCCCCATTGGTAACCACTAGTTCTCAATATCTGTGAATCTGTTTGTTTTAGTATCTTCACTTGTTTTGTTTTATTTTTTAGATTCCACATGTAAGGGATAACATACAGTACTTGTCTTTCTCTGTCTGACTTATTTCACTAAGCATAATACCCTCCAGGTCCATCCATGTTGTTGCAAATGGCAAAATTTCATCCTTTTTTATGGCTGAGTAGTATTCCATTGTATACATACACCACATCTTCTTTATTCATTCATTTGTTGATGGACACTTAGGTTGCTTCCATATCTTGGCTATTGTAAATAATGCTGCTATGAATGTTGGGAGTGCATGTATCTTTTTGAATTAGTATTTTTGTTTTCTTCTGATACATACCTAGGAGTGGAATTGCTGGATCATGCGGTACTTCTGTTTTTAGTTTTTGTTTTTGTTTTTTTTTTGGCGGTACGCGGGCCTCTCACTGTTGTGGCCTCTCCTGTTGCAGAGAACAGGCTCTGGACGCACAAGCTCAGCGGCCATGGCTCATGGGCCTACCCGCTCCGCGGCATGTGTGATCTTTCTGGACCGGGGCGCGAACCCGTGCCCCCTGCATTGGCAGGTGGACTCTCAACCAATGCGCCACCAGGGAAGCCCTGTTTTTAGTTTTTTGAGGAACCTCCATACTGTTTTCCATAGTGGCTGCACCAATTTACATTCCCACTAACAGTATAAGGGTTCCCTTTTTCCGTATCCTTGTGAACATCTGTTATCTGGCCTTTTGATGACAGCTGTCCTGACAGGTGTGATGTTTCATTGTGGTTTTGATTTGCATTTCTCTGATGATTAGTGATGTTAAGTATCTTTTCATGTGCCTGTTAGCCATCTGTATGTCTTCTTTGGAAAAATGTCCATTCAGATCTTCTGCCCATTTTTTAACCAGGTTGTTTGTTTTTTTGCTGTTGAGTTGTATGAGCTGTTTACATAGTTTGAATATTAATCCCTTATCAGTCATATCATTTGCAAATATTTTCTCCCATTCAGTAGGTTGTCTTTTCATTTTGTTAATGATTTCCTTTGCTGTGCAAAAGCTTTTAAGTTTAATTTATTTTGCTTTTGTTTTCTTTGCCTTAGGAGACAGATCAAAAAAAATTTTGCTACAATTTATGTCATACAGTGTTCTGTGTCTGTTTTCTTTTATGAGTTTTATGGTTTCTGGTCTTACATTTAGGTCTTTAATCCATTTTGAGTTTATTTTTGTATGTGATGTGAGAAAATGTTCTCATTTTGTTGTTTTACATGTAGCTGTCCAGTTTTCCTAGCACCACTTTTTTTTTTTTTTTTGGCGGTACGCGGGCCTCTCACCCCCGCGGCCTCTCCCGTTGCGGAGCGCAGGCTCCGGACACGCAGGCTTAGTGGCCATGGCTCACGGGCCTAGCTGCTCCGCGGCATGTGGGATCCTCCTGGACTGGGGCACAAACCCATGTCCCCTGCATCGGCAGGCGGACTCTCAACCACTGCACCACCAGGGAAGCCCAGCACCACTTTTTAAAAGATACATATTTATTTATTTATTTGGCTGCACCAGGTCTTCATTGAGGCATGCGGGATCTTTAGTTGCAGAATTTGAACTCTTAGTTGCGGCATGTGGGATCTAGTTCCCTGACCAAGGATTGAACCCAGGCCCCGTGCATTGGGAGCATGGAGTCTTAGACACTGGACCACCAGGGAAGTCCCCCAGCATCACTTATTGAAGGGACTATCTTTTCCCCACTGTATATTCTTGCCTCCTTTGTCATAGGTTAATTGACCGTAAGTGTATGGGTTTGTTTTGGGCTCTGTATTCTGTTCCATTGATCTAGGTGTCTGTTTTTGTGCCACTACCATACTGTTTTGATTACTGTAGCTTTATAGTATAGTCAGAAGTCAGGGAGTGTGATACCTCTAGCACTATTTTTATTTCTCAAAATTGCTTTGGTTAGTCAAGAACTTTCTTGTTTTTGTTCTTTATTCTTTCTAATACAGGCATTTAGAACTAGTCATCATTCTGTTAGGAATCCATTGGAAATATCCATTATTGATATGTTATATTTAGAGCTTTATTTATTAAAGAGGTTGTTTCTGAGTTTTAAAGAATAATTCAGTAATTATTTTTAAAAGCACTGATTCTTTCATTGTTTCTTTTTTTTTTTTTCTTGGTCCATGCAGTAAGTTACAGAATTTCTGCCTTTAGAATGTATTTTATCTTTGTGTCCAAGTATATAGTCAGTGATTTGTTAAATACTTGTGTATACCTGAAAGGAAGTATGTCTCTCCACCTGTAGGCTGTTTAAATTTCCTGCAGTTTTCAGGTTTTTAATTTCATACTTACATCTATTTCTTTTGAATTCTGATAAAGACATGTTTACATTTCCAGTTGTAATTAAGCTTTGTCTCTTGCATTTCTGCCAGTTTTGTGTATATTTTAATTTGTGTTATTTGAGCCACATAAACTCAATATTGTATTGTAACCTTATCGATCACTCCCATTTTCTTTTCGAAATTCCCATTACCTGATAGCTTGTTTGTTCTATTGTAATAGACTTAGACCATTTCCCCAGTTATCAAAATTTTGGCAGCAAATGTGGGCTCTTTTTTACCCCAGTCATCAGTGCTTATCCTTGTATAGGGATATTAAGCTCTTTACAATGTGTATTAATTGATCTATTTATATTTAACTCCTTTGCTGGAAAGGTTATCTTGTTAGATTTCTCACTTACATAGATTATATAGTAGACTTGAAGCTATTTCTTTGACAGGTAGCCTTCTAACATTTCTAACTTTAATGTTTCTTTGTTTTTTGGCTGTGTTGGGTCTTCATTGCTGCGAGCGGGCTTTCTCTAGTTGCAGTGAGCAGGGGCTACTCTTTGTTGCGGTGCGGTGGCTTCTCTTGTTGCGGAGCATGGGCTCTAGGCGTGCGGGCCTCAGTAGTTGCGGCACACAGCCCCTAGAGTGTGCAGGCTTCAGTAGTTGTGGTGCACAGGCTCTAGGGTGCGCGGGCTTCAGTAGTTGTGGCATGCAGTCTCAGTAGTTGTGGCGCATGGGCTTAGTTGCTCCACGGCATGTGGGATCTTCCCAGACCAGGGATTGAACCTGTGTCCTCTGCATTGGCAGGTGGATTCTTAACCACTGTGCCACCAGGGAAGTCTTTTAATGTTTCATCTAATAGTTTCTTTCTACTACAAATTTCTATTATTATTAATATGTATTATTAGTTGAGTTATTTATAGGAGATGATTATATCTGGATGGCCTGAAGCAGTGTAAATTCTGTACGTCTTACCCTCATAGTGATTCTGGAGACATTATGTCTTTAATCTCAGATCTATCAATATCCTTATCACCTTGTTTATAAAAGTGTTTCTTCTGCTTTCAGATGGCCATTATCTCTTTTATTTCACTTTTTTTTAATTGAAGTATAGTTGATTTACAACATTATATGTTTCACGTGTACAGTATAGTGATTCAGTATTTTTAAATATCACACTGCATTTATAGTTATTATAGAATATGGGATCTATTCCCTGTGCTATATCCTTGTAACTTATTTATTTTATGCATAGTAGGTTTTACTTCCATTACGTCTTGTCATGATCTTTTTCCCTAGGACTTGGTTGATGGATTCTGTCAAGTTTTATATGTTTTCATATGTTCTGCTTCAAGGGTAAAGTTGGTTCAAAACCACATTCCTAATATAGTTTCATGTGGTGGTTAAGTGTGCAGACTCTGGAGAGGCCACTGGTTAGGGTCCAAATCATGGCTCCACCGCTTACTTACTGGCTATGGGACACAGGACAAGTTAGGTCTTTTAGTTCCTTATCCATCAAATGTGGGTGGTAATAATATTGATATATCTACTTCAGAGAGTTGTCTCAAAGTTTAAATGAGATAATGCAGGTCAAGTGCTACAGCCTGTCTGACCACAGGGTAGAATGTATTCAGTGAAGAAGCATAAGCTGCCATCATTATCAGCTTCACTTGTGGGCTCCTCTGCAGAGTCTGAGGCGTGAGATCCGAAGTCACCCTTATCTTTTCATTTGGAGTTTAATCTTACTATTACTAGCTACCATTTACCAGGTGCCTGGTGTATGCCAGGTAAATAGGAGATTTTTACACTCATTTAATCTTCAGAGCAACCAGTGATGTAGGAGGTCCCCCATATTTTCCAGAAGAGGAAAATGAGGTAAGTTTTTCCAAGTCACATAGCATGTAAGTGGAAGAAAGCCATGGAGCAAACCCATGTCTGTTCTACAGCAGTCTCTTCTCTTTCCACAGTGCTATCCTGCCTTCTTTTAAATCATCATCAAGTAGATGTTTTTGAGATGATCATTAAGGTGTATTCCAGAAAAAACTTTATGCATTTTCTCTTTAGCCATACAAAGATTTTTAGAAAACTTAATTTTTTTTCCAGAATATTATTGGCAGGTTCATGATTTTTCCATTATCCATATTGTTTTCAATATTTATCTCCTTATTCAGGTGTCTAGGTTTATCAATTTCTGTTATATGCATATTATTATTATTACCACTTCTTTGATTTATTGTATCATTTCCACCCATCATGACTTCCCTTGAATATTTGTAGGTTCTAATATTTGTAAGTTCTCTACATTTGTAGTTTCACTTCTATCTCAATAGAAGCATTTGTAGTTTCACTTCTATCTCAATTATCACTTTCTCTTCTCATCCCCCCCAATAGATCATTTATAGGTTTATTACAAATTTATCATCACCTTCCCCCTCCCTTTCTTTTCCCAGGGATTATTCCTCCCTTTAAGTATCTTAGATTAACTCTCTGTCTTCCTTTAGGACTTTCAGTAACAGATAGATGGTTTTATATATCTTGACTCCCACAAGATCATGACAGACTTTATCTCAGGTGTCTCACTAATAGTAGGCGCCAATCAATTATGAAATCAAAGTTAATTCTATTCTGTAGAGTTTCTGCAATTTTTCTTCTTTTCCTATCGGTGGAATAGTTATTTTCTATTAAACCTGGATTTTGTGTGTGGTTTTGGGTTTGGGGTTTTTTGAAAGTATCAAAACTAGA
Organism: Pseudorca crassidens; assembly: GCF_039906515.1. Classification (NCBI taxonomy): domain Eukaryota; kingdom Metazoa; phylum Chordata; class Mammalia; order Artiodactyla; family Delphinidae; genus Pseudorca; species Pseudorca crassidens. The sequence goes on along the minus strand of NC_090297.1, from coordinate 30,402,687 downwards.
CATCTTAAGGATTTTTGGTTATGAGGAAGAGAACCAATTAAAACCTAACTCCATGCCCTCCATCATGTTAGCAAGTATATGCTTATCCAGCTGTGCTTCCCTCTACATGTATGCCTTCTCCACTTCCTTGTGTCTTCTCTTTAAGCCTTAGCTCACAATGAAGACAACTCTAGCCCTTGCCCTGTATGACCTTTCTCAGTTTTCAGAGCCTGCCATCATCCAGCTCAGTCTCTCAGTGTCCCAATTTCTAATATCTGGGAAAGACAATAGGTAGGTGCAGCTGGGTCAGGTGACATCTGTAGTCCAGTCAGCTGTCTTTTCAGTAGCTGGCAGCAAAAATAGCTACTTGTTAGACCAGGACTGCTCCTTCCAGAACACCTTGGGAAGATGTGTTCCCTAATGGGAGTGGGCAAGGAAGTAACCGTTGACACAGCTGTCACACTGGATTTGCTTGTCTTTGTTTTAGATCATTCTGTTGAAGTTTTCCTTTTGGCGCTTTTAGCAAGGAGGGAGAGATTCAGTACTGTCATTTAAGTTACAGTAGGTTTTTTGTTTTTTTTACTTAAATGAAGGATTTCACTTATAAATTTATTATTTTAATCATTCCATCGTTCCAGACTTACGATTTTTTTTAAGGTGAACAAAAGACAGCTAAGAAAGAGCCCTATGGAATTGCCACCAGAGATTCCCCATTTAGGTGGTTGGTCACAATTGACCAATATTCACTAGGTATAAGTCTACTAAACTAATAAACTAATAGCATCAGGTTCAAATACACCATCTTGTTTAATGGCAGTATCATGAGAGTTACAATGTTTTCATGAACTCTAGGGACATTGCCTGTGAGAGCAATCGCTTTGCTAAAATCATGATATCCTGTGTCTATACCTTTTATCAGGTCGGCACTATCCCATCAAAAATAGGAAATTCAAATTAATTTGCCTCACTTATTCTTAGTGAACCCACGCTGGCGCCCAGAGGTGGTTCCATTTTTTTCTAATTGTTTTCAGATTCCTCTGAAGAGTAACATCTCCCTCACTGCTCCAGTTTCCTACATCCACTTTTTTCTTTAAGAAAATAATGACAGGGGCTTCCCTGGTGGCACAGTGGTTGAGAGTCCGCCTGCCAATGCAGGGAACACAGGTTCGATCCCTGGTCCGGGAAGATCCCACATGCTGCGGAGCAACTAAGCCCGTGTGCCACAACTACTGAGCCTGCGCTTTAGAGCCCATGAGCCACAACTACTGAGCCCGCGTGCCTAGAGCCTGTGCTCCACAATGAGAGAAGCCACCGCAATGAGAAGCCCGCGCACTGCAACGAAGAGTAGCCCCCGCTTGCCTCAACTAGAGAAAGCCTGCGCACAGCAATAAAGACCCAACACAGCCAAAAATAAATAAATAAAATAAATAAATTTATTAAAAAAAAAACTAACCACCCTGTATTTCGGGGCCTCTCACCTTCTGAGATGGCCCACACTCTGTCTTAAAAAAAAGAAAAGAAAATCATGACAGCCTTTCTGATATCTGGTATTTTCGAACCATTCTGGGTTGGATTCCTGAATGGCCTGGACAAAGAATATGATAAGGCCCTGCCCTGGCACGTGGTAAATTCTCCATTCCTTTGTAATGTGCATATTATCTGGGCCTGAAGACTTCAGCTAATTTAAGGCAATTAGCAAGGAAAGAAAAGATGATTAGTTGAGCGCCTGTACACCAGGCACAGAGCTAAGTACTTTCTTACATGTTGTCTCATTTACTATTTCTTCACCCATCTTAGACTTCAACTTCCTCTATAGGATATACCTTCTAATCATGTCAAGTTTATTAATTCCCTAGTCATCCTGGTCATTAAGACTCCGCCTTCCAATGTGGAGGGTATGGGTTCGATCCCGGGAACTAAGATCCCGCATGCCATGCGGTATGGCCAAAAAAATTTTTTTTTTTAAAGTGTGGTCAAGTTTAGAGATTGTTCTACTTGATGGGAAATGTGAAAGGATATAAGAATCAAGTAATTGTTCCTTTTCACTGTAATCTGTTAATATTTTATCATCTTATCTCTGTAGCAGCAGACCTGTCCCATCTGCTCCACATAGCTCTTTGTTCTAAGGGTGCACCTTCCTGTCACCATTCTTACAGGTTTAAGTTGTTCTTTCCCTAGTTTTGTTATCTGTCCTGTCTTTGTACGTGTTTGATCCCCTCCCTCTGAAGCTATGGTGGTGTCTGTAGATGTCTTCCCCTTTTCGTGATCTTTGGAATAATTAGTTATTGAACTGTCAGAATTCTCGTTTTAATGTCTTCAGTGTTTGTTGAACCATCTTATCTTTCAGACTCTTTGGCCATGATATTTCACTTTTTTTTTTCCTCTGAAGTTTTTGAAATATGTGCAGCAGACTTTATTATTATTTTTATTTTATTTTATCTTTTTTAACATCTTTATTGGGGTATAATTGCTTTACAATGGTGTGTTAGCTTCTGCTTTATAACAAAGTGAATCAGTTATACATATACATATGTTCCCATATCTCTTCCCTCTTGCGTCTCCCTCCCTCCCACCCTCCCTATCCCACCCCTCCAGGCTGTCACAAAACACCGAGCCAATATCCCTGTGCCATGCGGCTGCTTCCCACTAGCTATCTACCTTATGTTTGTTAGTGTGTATATGTCCATGACTCTCTCTCGCCCTGTCACAGCTCACCCTTCCCCCTCCCCATATCCTCAAGTCCGTTCTTCAGTAGGTCTGTGTCTTTATTCCTGTCTTACCCCTGGGTTCTTCATGACATTTTTTTTTCTTCTTAAATTGCATATATATGTGTTATCATACGGTATTTGTCTTCTTCTTTCTGACTTACTTCACTCTGTATGACAGACTCTAGGTCTATCCACCTCATTACAAATAGCTCAATTTCATTTCTTTTTATGGCTGAGTAATACTCCATTGTATATATGTGCCACATCTTCTTTATCCGATGATGGGCACTTAGGTTGTTTCCATGTCCTGGCTATTGTAAATAGAGCTTATGCAGCAGACTTTAAATAGACATATTTGACAAGGTCTAGTGTTCTCAGTCTCTTCTATTATGAACTTTAATACAGTAAGGTCACTTTTTCCAATAATTCCTATACGTTGTACCACATTATCTTTTTCCTTTGAGAGTATCAGTTCTCAATTCTAAGAGGTCTTTGGTTAGATTTGATCCAACTTTTATTTTACAGCAAAGAAACATTATGGTAAATTTTGCAATGAAAGGGGTTTGTCCACAGGCGATCCAGAACCAAAATTCCAGTTTGGGGCAGGTAGAAGTCTCAAGGGCAGGCACTCAGGGGGATCCTAATGAGGAATGTGTTGTAACACCTTGTACCCAGTAGATACTCAGTGGAATCTGATTGCTGATCATTTCTCGTCCTGCAGTGTGGGCCAAGCTGAAACTGCAGAAGGCATCGGAACGATGGCAGCCTGACACTGAGGTGAGTGCTCACGTAGCATCAGGGAGAGCATCAAGTGACAGAGCTCCCTCACCATGTAGAAGGGAGGTAAGAGATGGTCCCTGGTTCACTGCAGTAGCAAGTGTAATGTGACAATATCTATAATTGGCTCTTGACTTGTAAGCCTAACTCATTGGTGATATTAAATTAAATGTGTCAGACTTTAAATCTGTGTCTTAAGACAGGTTATATTCTCCCACTGAAGTTTTGAAGTGGCAAGCAGGAGTGCCCTGTGTCTTGTCCTGCCGTGAGGATTCATAAGCTAAGAAGTTGAGACTCCATGTCATACATTAGATATCCTTTGAGGAGAGCATCTGATGAGAGATGACCTTCTCCTGTGGTGGGGAGCTATCCTTGGTCCTGAGATAGTCATCCTGAACAGATTTCAGAGATGAGGAATGATGTGTGTGTGAGGTACAGTAGCTGCTGCTTCTCTTTTAGGTCAGTGGTTTTCAGTGTCCCTTTTTTTAGCAGCAAAGCCTTTTTCAGACAGTAATGTAGAACTCCAGTAAATAAAATAGAAAAAAGCAGAACCGCTCTGGATGTGGAGAGGCTCAGCCTTGGCTTTTCATCCCCTGTAGTGGTCTCTTAGGCAGAAACCTAGGATTCTTGGGAACCATTTGAAAACCATGTCTTAAGTGAGCCTTTCTCAACCAGGGTTCCTCATCTTAAACGCAGTGATTTGAATGAACTATTTTCTCAGATAGGCACAAGGATCGGTCATAATTGGTACCATCCTAGATGTCTAATAGGTGCTGTGGGCAATAGAGCAGAACCCCAGTTGAGAAAGGCTGTCTTAGACGAATGGCATGGAATCAGGCCAGGGTGAGCTCAGGTATCCAGAGGTTGGCTCCAAACATTTCTCCCAGGAGGTGTAGCTAATGGTGTTCCTCTTCCCTTTTAGGAAGAGTACGAAGACTCCAGTGGGAATGTTGTGAATAAGAAGACGTACGAGGATCTGAAAAGACAAGGACTGCTCTAGTGTTCAGGGATGTTTCTCAGCTGTGGGGCTAGCCCAATCTTCCTTAAGATCTGCTTTTTCTATTTCTCCCAGCCAAACGCTCCTAAAGACTCTTTGCTACTTAGTCTTACGGACTAGCATGCATCTTGTAGAAGCAAGGCATGCTGGCATATTGCAGGGTTGGGGTGTGTTTTATCTTTGTTTTATATTAAAAAAGATTCTGTTGGAAAATAAAACCAGCCCTTGTTCTGAATGTGTCTTGTTCTGAAGCCCGGGATTATGTACTAATTCAGTCCTCTAGTTCTTAACACCTCCCTACCTCTTTCTCACGATCTTCAGTAGCAACTGAAGTTTAATGAGCGCCTGTTATGTTACATATATTATGCTGGGTAATTCTGACTTAGCCTCATTCCCCACCCCCATTTGCTGCCACTTCTCCAAATGAGCATCACCCCAGGATAAGCCCTGCCCTTAGTTGAGTCAGCCATTCGTGCGCATACCGTACTAGGGAAAGATGGGGAGGGTGAGCCAGGACCTCTGCTAAGGACAAAGTTGTGGCACCAGGGTTGCCTTTTTATTTGCATAAAGGAAGGACTTGGGCTGTTTTGGAATGGGCCTGCTGCCCTGCCCCTTCTCTAAGCCTCAGCAGCCTGGCACACAGTGAAACTAAGACCAGCACTGACTTCACCTGCTTGCTACTTCAGAACAAGAGGCTTTGGTCTCCCTTTGTCTTCCATGGGATCCTTCCTTGACTGAGAAGTGGCTAATATTCTTGTGTTCTCCAAGCCCAGATAGCCAAGATTTGGGTGGAGTTGAGCAGCTGCCTCAGGATCTGAATCTGAGGGATTCAGATCCCAAAGGGAAAGAACTAGGGGAGCCAGGGGGCCCTGATCTGCCCTCAGCACAGTCATCTGAAGGCCAGGGCCGGGGCCAGAACAGGATTCCCCAGAGGGCCCCTTTGCCCCTCAGCACCCAGACCTTCAGTTTGTTTGTAATATATCTACTTATACGTCTGCTTGGACAGATCCCAGCTCCAGAGCTGGCCTTTCCCTCACACTCATCTATTGCCCTAGTTATCTCCATGAGTAGGGCTTCACCACCAGGTTGGGATTTTCCTTACTGGCTCAACCCATCCCTTGGGCAACTCCTCACATGTTCATTTGTACTTTGGCTCCTCCAGTTGCTTAAAACCCCAGTTGGACAACCTCGCCAGAGCCTGAGTTTCTAAAGCAGAGCGAATGGATAATAAAACCTAATTGAGCCAACTAAAAACATTGGTAACTGAAAATAGGCCCAAAGTGCAAGGAGACATTGCCTTTTGAGAAGAGAGTTAAAGCCTGGGAAATGGTGAACATGGGAGGGGATGTCTCTCCAGCCTTCCAGCTGGGGCAGTAGCAGCATCAGGCCTTCCCAGGGACACACCTGATGCTTTCCCACCGTCACATTCCTCTGAGCCCCCTCTTCAGGAGTGGGTACCTGGGACGGCAAGGTCAATCAATGGAGCGTTCCAAGAGCCCGTTTGTTTTCTTTACAGTGTGGAGGGGCGGTGGGACCAGGTTCTGTGGAGTCCTGCCATCATCCTTGCCCAGATAACTAGTCATCCTGTGAACTGAGCCAGAGGTGCCTGGGAGGAAACAAGCCCCTGGCGGGGGCGGAGACTCCTTTTGTTCATTTGTTACATTCATCCAAATATTTTTTAGTGCCTTCCACGTGCCAGGCACAGCTAGGTTTGCAAATCTTGAGAATTAAATGGATGTGAGATGGTGGGAGCAGACCCAGAGGTAAGGAGGTGCAGTAACACCTGGGCCAGCTGGAAGAGTTGTGTGGCCAGCTCCACCCAGCCCTGAGGGGCACAGAGTTACTCAGGAGGTGCCTGCAAACTTGCATCAGTCAGAAGTGGTTCTCGGGACTTCCCTGGTGGTCCAGTGGGTAAGACTCCCCGCTCCCAGGGCAGGGGGCCCGGGTTTGATCCCTGGTCTGGGAACTAGATCCCACATGCCGCGAGAAGTCCGCATGCCGCAACTAAGACCCAGCACAGCCAAAATAATTTATATAAATAAATAAATATTTTAAAATAAATAAAGAAGCAGTGGTTCTCCCCAGAGGTGGCTCCCTGAAGTCTGGCCTTCAGGGGTCTGCTATAAGAAGAACAGGATTACAGCTGAGCCCCCTTACTAGGCTAAGGAGAGCGGAGTGGTGCTCTTCCTGGGTTTAGGTCAGTAGTTCTTAATCTTTTTTAAGGATCATAGATTCCTTTGGAAAGACAAAGGTAACTGTGGACTTTCTCCTTAGAAAAGTCTGCTTGCATATACTTTGTTTTTTTTTTTTGGCAGTGTTGCATGGCATGCGGGATCTTAGTTTCCCCACCGGGGATCAAACTTGCGCCCACTGCAGTGGAAGCGGGGAGTGTTAACCGCTGGACTGCCAGGGAAGTCCCTGCATATACATTCTTGCACACAATTTCAGGGGCTCATGAATCCCCAGAAGTGCGTCCTTGGTTCCTGAGTCTTATGAGAATCTCTCCTTTAGACCTGGAGTCTGAACCTCTGCCAGGGCACTGCCTGCCAGGAACAGATGATTCAGCTCACTTTTCAAGGAGGAAACTGCTCCATCAGAGCAACTGCAGGACTCTGCCTGCCCTCCCAGCCCAGGCAGGAATCTGGGCTTGACCCCCAGATTGGCCCTGCTGAACCCAGAGGCTGATCTTGGGATGAACCTCCCAGAAGCGGGAGTCTCCTCCCTCCCTACCTCTGAGAGGAAATCCAGTAAATCTGTGTCCAGCCTCAACTGTCATCCCTTTCCTCCACTTCCCTTCTGTTCCCCTCGCTGGGTCAGCTTGTGCTGGAAGGCTCTACAAAGGGAGCACCCTAAAAGTAACCCATGTGTTGGGAAGTGAGCGTCAGACAAAGATGAGGTTTCTGTCTTCCCTCTGCATTGTTTTTACATTTTTTTATCCTTGGGATGATAACTACCTCTCCCTTCATCTTTCCATCCTGCCCTGCTGGCAGCCTTGTCTCTAAGTTCTCTTGGGAGGAATGGGCCTGTGACCTCTCCCCACCCACTCCCCTTTCCACTATCAGACAGACAGAGTTCTCCCGTTGCAGGTGGGCCCTGGGACGACCCTGGCCTCCCATCCCTCTCATCTCTTCTGAGAGCCTGCTCCACCTGCCGGGTTTCTCATCTACACAGATAAGACACGTTCCAGTGGGGTCCTTCTACCTGCCAGTTGACTTTATTTTCTCCCTCTGGCTTCAGTCTGGACATCAGCTGTGCTTCCTTCTTTTGCCTGTGTCCCCGGTGGCAGCAGCATCAGAGGGAACTGCCAGAGCTAAGAGATGACTGGAGGGGAGGAGGGGCAGCCGCCAGCTTCCAGGGGCTGCGCTTGCAGCCTCCCTGACTCAGGCACACACGCTGGTTGCCCTCCACACCTTCAGGTGCGCAGGTAGGTCTACAGCTGGGATGGGGTGGGGCTCAGGGAATACTGGGAATGTTCTATTTATGGAGACATGCACAGACTAAAGTAGATGGGCAAGGAGCAGAACTAGCACAGATACCAAGTAACCATCTAAGCTTCGCCCGGCTTTCTGATTGTCTGCTTCCCTCACACTCCTGAGCTGTCCCTCCAGCCTCAGCTGTCCCAACCAGGAAGCGGGAAAGGGGCTGTGTGGGAGGCTTGGGTCCTTCCTTTCACAAGGACACAGGGGCTGGGGAGAACCTTTGGGCCCCCTTCTTGACCTATTTGCCTTTGGAGACTGAAGTCCCCTTGAGAGGTGTTAACTGGATGAGAACACTTCTTGAGTGTAGCGTTGGAGGGGAGGGAGCAATGGAGGGGCTGAGGCTCCTGGTAGTAAGGAGGGGTGAGGGTGGAGAGAGAAGTGGCCCCTATTGCCAAGGGGTCCTACCCTGCCTCACCTCTGCACCCAGGATTCTGAGCACAGCCCCACTCATGCATTAAAGACCATGGCCAGAAGGGGCCCAGCCCAGACAGGGTCCAGGCTCTCCTCTGTATCACATCACCCTGGCAGCGATCACCTGTGAGATCCAGGTGCTGACGGAGGGCCAACCCTTGACGGCAGGGAAACATGCCCTGTTAGCCCTGGGAAATCTGGGGGCTGGGCTGTGCTCAGCCTCCCAGGGTTGGGCGGGAAGATGGGAATAAGGTCCCCCTCTCCCATCTCCAGCAGTTTTCTGCCTCGCATGGAAAAACTTGAACCTGGGCTTAGCAGACCCTTACAGATCTGATCCCTTCGTCCTGGGGGAACCAGAGCTGGCATCCAGCTATCCAGGGTCTGAGAGGTACCTCCTGCCCTTAGCTCACCTCTGATTTAGAAACAGGGTTGGGTCTGAACCCTGAAGAATCTGGACAAGGGGAGCCCTGACTTCTGACCCTCTCTGTGACCCAGCATTTCCCTGCCCTGGGTTCTGAGGAAGCCCATCACCCGCCACTCCCCACCCCCAGCAGCTTCTGATGTCAGAGGCAAATGAGGCCACATCAGAAGCACCGGATGTCTATTTCCTGTCACTGCACCTGCTCCAGCTCTGTCTCCCCTCGGGCCTGGGATGCTGCTGTTGCCATGCCAACAACAACATTTACTCTCAAAGGGGCCGTTACCAGGCTGCAGGCCCCTTTGTGCCTACCTCAATGTCACTCTGAAAGTATGACTTGCGGGAAGCAAAAGCCCAGCCCCTGGGACCCCTTATTCCATACAAGTTGACCCCCTGGCTCCCAGCCTTAGTTTACTCCTTTGCATAGCATAGTAATGGGAATCTCTGTTTGCAGCCCTCCCTGGGCTGCCCAGGATCAGTCCCTCACTCTCTCGGGCTCCTGGCCTACCTCTCAGAAGATGTCTGTGACCGGTAGTAGCCATCAGGCTGCTTTGCTCAGAGGTAGCTGTCCTAAGCCCAGGGACCCCAGCCTTTCCTGGTCCAGGTGACCAACCCTAACCTGTGACTGCTCCTGGGCCCTGAGGCTATCCCTTCTTTTCACCTGTGTCGTGGCCCCTTCTACTTAACCGCTGCATGACCTTTCCTTAACCTTGACTCTTGAGCTGGGTGCTTCCTGCAGTGGTCTCGTCTCTCCTTTTCCTCCTGCCAGTCCTCCTGCAGGTCCTACTGGTAGCCCAGAACCTGGTGAGAAGCCAGCTGACCCCCGCTCCTGTCCAGGTAAGCGGCAAAGCAGTCTGTGAAGGGGGAGAGAGCCTCCTGGATGCCTTCACCCGTGGGAAGAGGGCCACAGCGTTCAAACCCTCCCACAGATGTTCCATAGCTTCCCCTGCCATGGAGAGGCGTGCAAACCGGGAAGCAGAGCCTTTCAACCAAAGAGCAGAGTGCAGCGCAGGGGAGAGCTACTGCGAGTGCAGGGGTAGGGCTGCTGTGGGGGACCAGGCAGGGTGCTGCCAGGAGGGGCTGCTGCAGGGTTGGAAGGGGTGTGACATTCAGGTACCTCCAGTAAGGTGCTGGGAGGGAGGTGCTGAAGCAGAAGAGAGAGGAGTCGGTGTTTGGGTTGCCCTGAGAGTTGAGATATGGCCCGGGACTGGCTGGCCACCCCCCATCCCCCTGGACTCGCAGGCACTCTCTTTACCCAGCTGATCCAACTCAACGCTTCCCACTATATGGCCTGGTGCAGCCTCAGTTGTGAGGGGAGAAATGAAACCAGCCCCAGCCCTTACCTGCTGGCCTCTAGCCCCGGACCCGGCTCTCTGCAGTGCTGCAGTGGCGGCCCACTCTGCCTGGAGCTCAACCAGTTGGCCTCGGGTGAGACAATCCCCCTAGCCTGCAGCTCTGAACCCCTCCTCCGTGGTCCTCCAACTCCAAGCCCCTCCTCCATTGCCCTCCACTCTGACTCTTCCTCCCATTGGCCCCATAAGTTCTGAGCCCCGCCCCACCTGTCCCCAGCCCTGAGCCTTGCCCACCCACTAGCGCCCAGCTCTGAGCCCACCCTCTGACAGGCCCCCAACACCTGAGCTGTTTTCCCCAAACTCCCCAGCCTCTATCAACACCCCAACCTTGTTGGGCTGACCCTTAGCTTTGAGGTCTACCCTCCTCCTCAGTGCCCCACCCCTTCTGGATTTTCCCCTTCCGACTCGCCACCTTTCCCCGCCCAGCTGGGCCAGTGCTCTCCTCCCCACAAGCTCCAAGGAAGCCAGAGCAAGTTCCTGTGCGTCTCCAGGTGGCAGAGATGGGAGAGTTTCAGGTTGTGAAGTCCACACACAAGATGCCCTCCCCTGGGGGGCGGCCTGGGGCTTTGCAGAGGAATTGTCCCCCAGCAGACGTGTCATAGCCCTTCCCCAGACAGCTCTGGTCTGCTCCCAGGCCTAGGCCACCTGACCATCCCAGAGGAAAAGACACTTCCCACTCCACCACTGGTGACCACCACCCTGCCAGCCCCCAAGAGAAACATGAGTGTCTGTCCACATCTGCCTGCTCTGGGAAGTGGAAGCAGGAATGGACAGCGAGGGGTGGCTGTGGCTGGGGCCAGTGGGACAGGCAGGATGGGGCTCCAGCCCCGCCTCTGTCTGGAGCTCACAGGGCTCCACACCCCTTACCCTTCCCTTCACTCTCTCTTCAAGGGGAAAATCTCCTGCCAAGGCAGAAAGCTGTGGCCGAGTGCCCCGAGGGCTTGGACTTCTGTGAGGTGGGTCCCTGCAGTGCTCCAAGGTTGGGTGCTGCCCTCCCTCAGAACTGCAGGTCTCTCTTCTCCCCCGCTCGACTAATGGGTCAGCAGCCGAATCGGGCTGGAGCTAGACCTGCTGAGGGCCAGGCTGCTCGACCCTCTGAGCTCCACATTATGCTGAAATCCAAGGCAGTGGCTGGAATCTTCCAAGTGTCTGTGACATGCCCCCTTGTTTCTGATCACCCTGTATGTTCTCTGGGGACGGGCTGGCTGGCCTCATGGGGGTGGAGAGAGGGGTCCAAGGAAGTTCAGCTCAGCCCACAACCCAACTTAACATTTTTTGTCTCTGTGAATGGGGGACGAAGGCAAGGGGAGGATGAACGGTCTCAGCTCTTCTTGCAGCTGAAACGGTCCAGCTTAGGCTACACTGCAGGGCGCAGCCAGGCCTGCGTGACAGGGACGCCCAGGTGTCACAGGGCTGTGGCTCAGCCCTGCTACCAGGAGTGCTGCCAAGCCTCAGCCTCAGGCAGCTGCCTCCAGCTGGATGAGAACCTCCGCTTCAACGGGGCCGCACCAGGGGCCACAAGGAGCCCCCTGCCCTGGACCCTGGCTGGCGCTCTGCTGCTGTTCCTTCGCTCAGCAGTCAGGGAGCGGCAGGCAGGAAGGTCCCATAGGCCCTGCAAGTCCCCAGGCCCACCCCCAGCTCTGATTCCTGTAGCTGTATCTTTTTTTTTCAATTAAAAAAAATACATTTATTTATTTTAATTTATTTATTTTTGGCTGCATTGGGTCTTCGTTGCTGTGCGCGGGCTTCTCTCTAGTTGTGGCAAACGGGGGCTACTCTTCGTTGCGGTGCACGGGCTTCTCATTGCAGTGACTTCTCTTGTTGAGGAGCACGGGCTCTAGGTGTGCGGGCTTCAGTAGCTGTGGCGTGCGGGCTCAGTAGTTGTGGCTCGTGGGCTCTAGAGCGCAGGTTCAGTAGTTGTGGCGCACGGGCTTAGTTGCTCCGCGGCATGTGGGATCTTCCCGGACCAGGGCTCTAACGCATGTCCCCTGCATTGGCAGGCGGATTCTTAACCATTGTGCCACCAGGGAAGTCCTTGTAGCTGTATCTTTAGTGAGAGGGATTTATCAAGTCCACAACTCTGTGCTAGAGGCTCCCAGGGCCTAGGCCTGAACATGATGCTCTCCAAGGGGACAGGGCCTTAGCCCCATTCCCAAGGAGAGGCTGGGATTTGTCTGGAAAAACAGAACAGTCTCCTGTCTGACCCCCATCAAGTAGGAGGACCCCAAAGTCCTGCAGGGACAGTTTCTTCATCTATAAAAATGCCCGGTCCCGTCTACTTTTCCCAGATCCTCCCCAGACTTTGACACAAAGAGGGGGGCTGGAATTGGGGTTCCCCTGCTTTCCTGCAATGACCACCACCCCCTTTATCTTTAAGGGTCTAAATCAATCCCCTTTCTCCTCATCCCCCACGCAGCTTTGAAACCAAATTCAAATAAACTTGAGCTCCATTTATGCTGTGGATATTTCCAGGAAAAGAAGAAGATTGGGAAGAAGGTGATGTCTGTTTCTGGAAGAGGTTTGCGTATACAAACTTGAACTGGTCACTAAGGCAGCAACTCTAAGCTTAGGGAAAAGGAGTGAGGATGGGTTAGAAGTCACATGCTCACTCTTTCCCCTGCACTTACCCTTTAGTTGGGGTCAAAGCTTGAGAGAAAGAGTATTCATTAAGATAATTCACTAATTCAATAAACATGTTCTGAGGGTCAACTGTGTCCCAGAAACTACCCGGGGGTGATGAGGAAAAGATACAGCCTGTCCTCAGGGAGCTTACAGCTTAGTGAAATGGCCAATAGGCTGGGAGAGGCCGGTCATGACTCCCTGATCTGAGCCCTTTTTGTCCATCTGGAGCAGCCTGCTTATCTTAGGTGGGAAATCGAGGCCCCAAAGGAGGAAGACCTTGCCCAGGTGCCTGTGGCCAGTGAATTGGGGGAAGGGGCCGGAGAACAGCAAAGTACAGCCTCAGGCTGTCCTGAGAGCTGAGTGGCCCCCTCCCCTGAACTCTTTCCTCCCTGAGGAGAGAGGATAGAGCCTCAGCACAGTACTGCATATGAACAGGATCACACCCTTTACAATGTGCATTCTCATCCTTTATCCCCAAACAGCCCCATGAGGCAGGCGGGACCAGGTGCTCCTGTCACACACACCTCACACACACAGCGCTGAGGCTTAGGGGGGAAAGGGAGGCATGTGGCAGTGTCCATGGCACAGAAGTTGGAGTCACACTTTCAGTTGAGGCCACTTTGCTAGGTGCGAGGCCTTGGTCAAATTGCTTAATGTCTCTGAGCCTCAGTTTCTACACCTGGAAAATGGTGTAGTGGTTCTTCACAGTGTTGTTCTCCTTTAAGCTAGGATGGGGTAGTTAGCTGGGGAGGAAGCGTTCCAGTAGAGGCCAGTGTTGGCCTGCCTGGAGTGAGAGGAGTTGAGGATGAAACTGAGTAAGTGTTTTTCCTTAAACTGACCATCTTCCTTCCAGGCCCTGGGAGGGGAGCTCTGGCCCCATGACTTCCAGGACCGAGGGTGAGCCGAGGGCAAGTACTTAGGAAAATCTTTCCGGAATAGGGAGCCCAGGGTAGCCCAAGACCTAAGGAGTTAACGGGGGCAGGGAAGACCCCACCCCACCCCACCCCACCCCCGCACTGGCGTGGGCAGGCTGGGCCTTGCAGACTGGCTGACCGTCGTGTGGCGTGGTGGCTTCTGGGAAATGTAGTCTCTGGCTGGGTCCCGGGGCCGCGGTGTTCCGCACACCCAGCAGCGGTGACAGCTCAGGAGGTAGGCGGCGATGGCAGAGGTGTGGGAGCAGGTGCGGAGCAGGGAAACCAGGGCGGGGCTGGGCAGGAGGGACTGGGCAAGCTAAGGGCTGGGACCCCTGTCCTGATGCTGTCAGAGCCGGACACTCTCGGCCTTCGGCTGACGCAATGGGGCCTGCTGGGCTGGGGGAGGGCCAAGGAGTAATGGGACACTTTCCCATCTCCAGGGAAAAAGGGACAGAACTGGGGTCCTTGTTTAGGATGAGAGCTCCCTTCCTGAGATACGTGCAGATACACCCCTGACACTGCCCAGAGAGGTGCCAGCAGGACTAATACTGCTCCCCAAAAAGGAAGGCAGAGCCCCATCCCAGGAGCAATAGGACTTGTCCTCCTCTCCAGTAATGGGACACGGCACCCCACGTCCAACAAATAGACTGGACCCCACTTAGAAGCGACTGGATGCCCTTCAAGACAAAGGGCGGTACAGCAAATTGTACCTCTCACCGGGGGCAAAGGGATGGCCCCTCTCCCTAGAAACTGAAAGGCTCATTCTCAGGGGAAGGGGGAGGGGGAGGAGGAGGGAGCGGATGAGGCCTCCTCCGCCTTCTCCCAGCACAAAGCCCCTCCTCCCTGCCCCCAGCCCTCCCTCAGGCAGCTCCATAACCTCCTGAGTGACTTGTTGACCTAAGGGGCTCCCATCTGCCCTCCCCCGGGGCGTGTCTGCTCAGCAGGGGCCAGCATGGACCAGTCTGTGGCGATCCAGGAGACCCTGGCTGAGGGGGAGTACTGCATCATCATATCCTTCCCTGCGGGTGCCGAGCTCCCAGCCCCAGGGCCTGGCGTGCCTGGCCTTGGGAAGTGGAATGGCAGGTGTCTACGTGTCTGTCTGCTTGCCTCCCTCTCTCTGTGCCTTCAGGGGGAGATGGAAACCTGTACATACTAAGCAGTTAGTCCTGGACTCTCTCCCGGGTGCTTTAAATACTCAGTTATCCTCCCACCCCCTGTGACGTTGGGGGTTACTCTTCCCATTTCACAGATGAGGAAGGGTGGGAGAGGTGAAACCACAGAGTGAATCTGTGTGGGTGAGGGTGGGGCGGGGCAGGGCAGGGCAGGGCAGGTGGGGTGGGCTGGGTTGGGCGAGGCCTGGGGCCCGGCTCCCTTTTGGTTTGCCTTGACCCTGAGCTGCAGGCGGTGCAAGGAGCGCTGTGTGAGGGAGAGAGCAGGCAGAGCCGCCTCCTGGGACTCGTGCGTTACCGCCCGGAACATGGTGGCCAGGAACATGCGTCAGTGACTGGTTCAGTCCTTGCCTCTCTGGCCCTGGGTTTGATTATTCTCCACTGTCCCTCCAGCTGGACTTCATGCCCTCTAGGGCAGAGTCTGAGGCTTCTAGAATAATTGTAATAATGATAATAGTTTTTGACCACTATAGGCCAAGCCCTCTGTAGTCTTAGCTCATATAATCCTCAAAATTTGATGAGAAAACTTCTCAAGAAGATGGTTGAACATACGCTCCAGATCTTGAGCCCTGTGGCCTGTCTTGGGTTGAAATTCAGGCTTTGTTACTTCCGAGCCATGTCATCCTGAGCAAACCTCAATGTGTCCAGACTGAAGATTAAAATGAGTTACTACATGTAAAGTGTTTAAAATGCTGTGAAGCACATAGAAAGGGCTCCATAAATGTTGCTAGTAATACCCACATATTACACAGAAGCAGAGAGAGAATAATTAATATTTATCAATGGTCTCACAGCCAGAAGGTGAACCTCAGGGTCTCAGAGCTGGGAGGAGCCTTAGACATTTTTGAACCCACCACCCTCACCTTACAGATGAAAAAGCTGAGGTTCAGGGAGGGAGTGGGGAGGCTAAGATTGCCCTGTTCTTGTCACTTGCAGTGCTAGAACGCACAGGGGGAGATCAAACATGGGTTTTACTAACAAGGCAGGGGCTCCCCGAAATGAGGCAAGTTCAGCTTTGATGACCCAACAGTCTCTGGTGGGTACCATGAGCAGAGAGGCATGAGCACAGCCCCAGGAACCAAGGAGAGAGTGCGAGCACCCCGAGGCTTCCCCGATGGGCCTGAGGGACGACTAGACTACAGGCCCCCTGTCCTCACTCTGCTTCCTGCCCTCAGTCTCTTCCTGTACACACACCGGAGGATGGCCGTTACCGGGGATGATGTCTCCTTGGACCAGATCGTGCCGATCTCTCGGGATTTCGCTCTGGAAGAAGGTGCCACAGGGGCCTGGACAGGATGATCCCTCTCCTCTGGGGTCCCGGGTCATTTCTGCCCTTGTTGGAGGTGGGGCGTTGGGAGGAAGGATGATGCTCAGTTGCTAAGGGCCCTTTCGTTTCCCTGCCCGCAGTGTCCCTGGATGGTGAAGTCTACTTTCTTGGTGAGTGGTCCTTTCAGTCTGAGTCCCAGTTGGGGCAGGGGGAACAGAATCTGCAGAGAGAAGAGTGGTGTGAAGTAAAAGCACTTTCTGATCGTCTCACTGTGGCACGCAGGACCCTGCAGGATGAGGCCCCGGTCATCTCTCCAGTCACTCCTTTCCCTGCTTGCTGCACTTGGAATCCTCTGCATTCCAAGCATCTCAAACATGACGCGTGTTCACCACGGAGCCCCTGCACACGCTACTTCCTCCTCTTGAAAGCCCTCACTCCTCTTTTCGCATAGCCAGTTATCCTCCAGGGCTTCAGTTCACACTGACTTTCCTCTGGAAGGCTTTGTTGAACTCCTGAGAGTGTTTGTATCCGAAAGTGTTTGTATTTCACTCATACGCATTCCTTTGTCTTGTCCTTACCACCTCTCTGTCACCCACAGTGATTTAATTATTTATAGTGGCCTATGTAATGTCGGTGTTCTTTGCTGGACTGCAGTCGTAATAGCAGAGGTAGTACTAATAATCATAGAAATGAATATTTAATCAATGATGACCTCGCGCCAGGCACTATGCTAACGAGCTTTACACACATCACGTGCTTTCCTCACAATTCTGTGAGGTCATCACTGCTTTCATCCCCATTTTATGGACGAGGTAATGGAAGCCCAGAGAAATTAAGTAATTTAGCAAGTGGTGGGACAAGGATTCAGACTCGGAATCCAGTCTCTGGAGCCCACGCTCTTGATCAGTCTGCGGCATTGCTCCTACTCATTCATTAGTTCAGCACATGTTTTGCGTGCTCGCCATGTGCCTGCTGGGTGCTGCGGTTACGCTATGAGCCAGACACCATCCACACTCCAGCTCCCTGAAGACAAGGCCATGTCTGATGTCTTCAGCGTGGTGTTCCCTGTGACTAGCGTGTGTCTGGCACAGTCAGGGAGACTGACTGACGGACGGCCCCCCTGTCCGCCTCTGTGTGCTTTTCATTCCACTGGTGGGGCAGGGGGTAGACTACAGGTTGAGAAGTTGGTTTCTTCTGGCTCCGTCCAGAAGGCTACGGTGAGGCTTACTGAATTTTCAGAGCTGAGGTCCACCCCCTTTGTAGACTGAGGGTGATGTTAATTTGAAGCTGGGGGTACAGAGGGCTCCCTTATTGCCCCAGCTTAAGGGTCAAAGGGGCTTTGGGAGCTTGGGCTGCTGACGTTCCATGCTGGGGGCTCCAGTCTAAAGATGCACCTAAGCATCCTGGAGGCCAGGGGCTCATTTCCTGCCTCCCCTGTGCAGGCTCAGATGTCACCGTCCAGCTGGACACAGCGGAGCTCAGCCTCGTATTCCAGCTCCCGTTTGGTTCACACACCAGAACGTTTCTCCAGGAAGTCGCCAGGGCCTGTCCAGGTAGGTAAGACCACAGGCTCCCGGGGGAAGGGGAGGCTGGGCACTGACCTCCCCACCACCAGTTGACTTTGCACCCTTTGGACTTACACTCTACAGTTTCTGTGCCCTCTCAAAGCTGCTGGCACGAGGCCACCGTGCCCCCAGGCCACCAGCCAGCCATGATGTTTGCATTTCTGTTTTCCCGTTTCTGGACCTGAGTCTTAACGCCAGCAGGGCCCCTTTGCCCTCCCTGCTCTGGGCAGGGCTGCATGGGGTGAGTTGTGATTCTCATGCAGAATCTTTTACAAGTTAGCAGGGTCAGCAGCTTCTAGAGGCCCACCTTCCCTCTCCCTGACAACCACAGCTAGAACCAAGGGAAGTCTGTCATAAGAGCTCTCCTGCCCTTGTACCCTGCTCTGTCCCCCACCACAGCTGAGAAGATGGTCTAGCTTTAACTTAACAGTGAGAAGTTAGTGGCCTCTAGGGCAGAATTTGTTTAGACTGGGCGATCAGCCAGGCAGGTAAAGAGCAGAGAATCAGCCAGAGAACATGCAAATTCTAGCCACCAGGCACTGGGGCTTAGCTGTTTACCCAACACTGTCACTTACTTCCTTTCTAGCTAACATCCTGGCTCTGCAGGAATCCGGGGTGGGCTCCCCTTCTATCGTGGTCTCCTCATGGAGCCTGAATGTCTGGGGGCTCCAACTTAGTTTGCCTGGTGTGCAGGAAGGGTACTGACTGTTGATGCAAACTGGGCAATGTGGGAAAAGGAAACAATATACAGCCTTGAATGCTGAGTTAAAGGGTTGATTCTATAAGCAGGGGAAATTTATCTCCAAACCTTCAACTAATAAGGATAACCTGTTTTATGATTATTATTGGTAGTTGTTGGAGAAGTAATAACAGTAGTAACAGCAAAGAGAATGGACTTTGAAGCTATACAACCTCTTGCATTTGAAGCCTATCTTTGCTGGTCTTTAGCTGTGTGACTTTGGGCAAACCACCTCACCTCTCTGAACCTTGGTTTTGTAGAGCTTTTTTTTTTCTCCCAGTTTTATTGAGCTCTAATTGACATATAGCATTGTGTAAGTTTAAAGTGTACAGCATAATGATTTCACTTACATACATCACGAAGTGATTTCCACAATAAGTTTAGTGAACATCCATCATCTCATACAGATATACAATTAAAGACGTAGAAAAAAATATTTTTTCCTTGTGGTGAGAACTCATGATTTACACTCTTAAAAACTTTCTTTCATATAACACAGCAGTATTAAATATATGTATCATGTTGTTGCACCCCTAGTACTTATTTATTTTTCTTTTTTGGGGGGGTGCATACCATGCGGTTTGTGGGATCTCAATTCCCCGACCAGGGATTGAACCCGGGCTGCGGCAGTGAAAGCCTGGGATCCTAACCACTAGGCCACCAGAGAACTCCCTATTTATCTTATAACTGGAAGTTTGGACCTTTGACTGCCTTCACCCAATCCCCTTTTCCCCCACTTCATCCCTCCCTCTGGTAACCACAAATCTGATCTCTTTTTCTATGAGTTTGCTTGTTTGTAGACTTCTATATGTAAAGAATATCTTCCTCACGGAATTGTGAGAATTAAATGAGGTAATACATGTGTAAGTGCCCAGCACATAGTAGGAGCTCAGAAAAATATTTCCTTAGCTAACATTCATTGTGGACTTATTGCGTGTTAGACACTGTTCTGAGGACTTTTCAGCACATTATCTCATTTTTCTTACCACAGCCGTTCAAGGTAGGTATTATCAGTGTGTCCATTTTACAGGGGAGGGAACTGAGGCTCAGGGAGGTTAAATGCCTTACCTGAGTACATAGCTGGTAAATAATAGAGCCAGGATTAGACAGGATTAGAGAGTGTCCTCCAGAGACCGAGCTCTTGAGTTTTGCTCTAATGTGTCCTAAGCTCATGCCAACCCATCCCATCTACACTGCTCAGGGAAGACTTCGTGTAGGAGGTGATGTTTAAGCTGAGACTTGAAGGATGAGTGAGGTTTTTTCCCAGGCAGCCAACATGGGAAAAAAGACAGTCGGAGTTAAGAGCAGAGCACTGGGTGGGATTGAAGTTGGGGTGGGAGGAGGCTGTGGAATGAGCTGAACCAGGACAGGCCAGCAGAGACAGCGCATGAAGGGTCTTAAATAACCATCAAAGAGCTTGGATTTTGCCCTGTAGCTTGTGGGGAGCTGATGGAGCTTTAAACTGAGGAATAACGAGGCAGGATTTGCACTTTAGGAAAGTTCCTCTGGCAACTGGTGCAGAAGGGGAGAACCTAGAGCAGGGAGATCAATGGGAATGTATTGCAGTGGTTCAGGCATAAAAAATGAGGCTTGGACCAGGGCCCAGTCATGGGGATGGGGAGGAGAGGATGGACTGGAGAGATCAAACTGATGAGAATGAAGGCACCATGGGAACACTGAGTTTGGGTTGTGTTCACAGCTTTCCTGTCTGTGGTTACAACAGTGCCTGCCATGTAGTAGGCACTTAACACATATTTGTTGAATGGATGAACAGAGCTTGGTGCCCGGCTGTGAGAATGAAAGAGAGGGAGTAGTCGAGGATGATTCCCCTCTTTTAGGCTTAGGTATCTGTCTGTCGGTTCCCTTCCCTGCTCTTCCTTCCGGGGTCCACACCTGGGGTAACCAGCAGGGAAACTGCACTAACTCAGCTTCTTTGAGCAGCTATCATGATGTGGACTTCCTCTGGGAGGGGTCTGGGTGAGAGGTGACTCTCAGAGATGACAGACTCTTGGGAATCCACCTGCCCAACCCTTGCATTTTACAGATAAAAGGACCAGAGTCCGGGATGAGGTTACAGGTGAAAGGAACTAGTTTTTCCCCACCCAGTCCTTGGTGGGTAATGTGCAGCACAAAAGGTCAGGGAGTGGAAGTGACTTGGTCAAAAGATCACAGTTAGAGGAAAGAATTAGCCAACATTAATTGAGTACCTACTGTGTGCCATGTATTTTTCTAGACAGCAACAGACAACAACGATGTTTTTCTGTTTAGTCTTTTGAGCAGTACTAAAGAGTATCCTGTTTTACAGATGAGTAAACTGACAAGAGAGTAAACTGACATTTTAGTAACTTACCCGAGGTCATTCATTAATGGAAGTTAATAGGACCAGGTTTGGAACCCCAGGTTATAACTCCAAAGCCCATGGAGTCCAGAGATTTCAGTTCAGATCCCAGCTCTGCCACTTCCTAGTTGTGAATGTGAACAATATATTTTATTTCTATGAGCCTTGGCTTTATTATTTGTACAGTGGAAATACGAACTTGCCTTACTACTCCAAGAGTTTTGTGAGGATCAGATGGGTTAATGGCATGTAACTGCTGAAAATAATTTAAAAGCTGTGTCTGGGAGTGCCATAGTCAGTCCTACGACCCAAGTCTCTTCATTTATGATGCCCTTGCAAATCCAATTCAGTTCGGTCAGGTTCATGCTGTTCTACAAGGAGAACAGGCAGGATAGCATAGGAAACAGCAAGTGTTTAGGAATCAGGCAGACCTGGGTTTGAGTGAGAGGCAGAGAACACCCAAGAATTTCTAGGAAGGAAGAGTGGCAATCTGGTTCAGAGGGAACCAGAGGACTCGTCTTGAAGGCACATTTCATAGCAGGCACACTGCTTTTACTTAGAGTGTGTTTTTTTGGGAGGCTTGCGAGTTGCTGATGGAGATTATGGGTAGTTAAAGCCCCCAACCCGCTCCCTAGTACTAACATGTATTTGAGTTCCCACACTGCCACTCACTCTGCGACCTCAGACTTCACCTCTCTGAGCTCAGTTGCCATGGGATAATAGTTGCCACCGGATAATCGTTCCCTTGCTCCTAAAGTTAGTTGTGAGAATTAAGGAGCATAGACCTTGGCACGTAGTTACCACCAGGTCGCAGGAGTGGTGCTTGTCTATCTTGGTATAGCACTTTCGTTTTCATGTTTATTATTGTATTTGAATCTCAGGCCCACACTGTGCGCCAGGGAAACAGGCTTGGAGCCTCCCCGGAGAGGCTGAGCGATTTGCTCACGGAGCAAATCCACCTTGCGGAGGTGGAACCGGGTCTTCAAGTCCGTGGCTCAGTATTCCCTCCTTTTTCCTTCCACAGGTTTCAACACCAAGGCCCTAGATCCTAAGTTTCTGTGGCTGTCTCGCTACAGGCGCAAGGAGCCGGAGCCCGAGACGCCCACGCCGCGCGGCTGGAACTCAGCCCAGGGCACCCGGCCCGGGCGCTCTGGAATTGGCGGAGGCAGGTATCGATCTCGGAAGGCGCGAAGGGGATTGGAGGAGGCCAGGCTTCAGGGGCGGGCCCCGTTCTCTTTGGGGGCGGAGCTATGGAGAAGCCCGGCCTTTGATTGGCGAGGGTGGCACGCGGGGGCGGGCCCGTCTGGGGGTGGAAACGGGGGGCGGGGCTCCGGGCGGCGTGATGAAGAGCTTGAGGAAGCAGGCAGGGAAATGTCTGCCGCCGCCGGCTCTCGGGAGCGCGAATCTGCAGGTCAGGCGGGCGGTGGGACGCTGGGCTGGGGCTCCGGGGCGGTGGCGGGTCAGACCCTCGGGCGGGCAGGGTCTGTGGGTTGGCTGGCGGACGCTCGGGGCAAAGACCAAGGTCCTGGCCCTACGGAGGCGGAGACATTGGGGCTGAGGTGCTGTGGGGATGTTAGTTATTCTTAGCCGAGCGTGATGAGGGCAGGCGGGGGCCAGTGAGGTACTCAGGAATCCCGAGACCGGGGTTTTGGTAGTACTAAAGCTCCGTTCCTGACTTCGCTGTGTGACCTGGGGCGGGTGGCTGCCCCTCTCTGAGCCTCAGTTTCTCCATCCTGACCTTCGAGTTTGACTTGTGTGGAGGTGCACTCCCCATGACGGAGCCTTCCTTTGGGTGAGGACTGGTGTGTGTACTGGGGCTGCCTGGCTCTCCTGTCGGTCCTCAGCCCCTGTGAGAGATTGGGCTGTGCGCAGACCCGGAGTCCAGGAGAGCCCTGTCCACCCTGGGCCTGGAGGCCACAATGAGGTTACAGGTGAAGGGGATTAGGTTTTTTTTTTTCCACCCAGCCCTTGGTGGATAACGTTGTGCAGCACAAAAGACCAATTGTTGAGCAGGAGGTTGTCTTCTGGAGAGTGAGAGGCCCAGGGCTGAAATTTGGGTCAGGCTGGTGCTTTGGGAGGACCTGCAGACCTCTGTTTTCTGTCTAGCTCCTAGGTTTTCTGCCCGGGGCTCCCTGGTATTTTTTTTCTCCTGGGTGTGCCCATGCAGCTCCTGTTACGTCTGAGCTTTGGCATGACCACTAGTACCCACTTGTGCCCCTTTTCTCAGCCGTTTGCTAGGGAACTGTCAAGTAGCCGTGTAAGTGTGGGCCGGCGCTCCACTTGCTCTTAAAAGGCTTGGAAACTATGAGAGGCTGGGGGAATAGCACGTTGCACAAGTTTGTAAAATGGGAGGAAACTAAGCGAGCAAAGGACTTCCTCCGTGTTCGTTCTTTTCTTCCATTGCAGCCTCTGCAAGATACAGTCGCAGCACACGATGGTGCTGATAGTTTGCATCTCTCATGGGCTTAGCTCACTTGAAGGGCTGATCTTGAGGGAGCTGTTGCATCAGTTTCCATGACATTCTGGGCTCTGGTACTGGGACAGGTGAGAGCTTAAGATTAAGTACATATCTTCCCCTTGCCCCTTCGAAAGGGCAGCATCCAGACAGTTGGCAGAGGACAGGCCCGATGGCAGCAGAAAGAGGTGGGTTCTGTTTTCTCAGCCAGCCCGCCAGAGCCTGTTGGAGCGCTTCATCTCCTAAGTAGAGGGAGATCTTCTGTGAGAAGTCGGGGCAGCTCTGAAGCAGTTATCTGCCGCTGGGTGATAAATGCAAAGTGATCTCAGAATCTTCTGTGACCTTTCAGAAATCCGAAACTAGCCACTTGCTGGTGAGGAGTTACTGTCAAGGTTTTGGTTTCATTTTTAATTTGAAATGATTTGTCCCCATCGTAATACCTACAATAAGTGGGGTTACACTACTAGATGCTAAGTTGCTCATGTTAAAATTGGTAAGAAATGGCACCAAGCCCTCAGTTCTGTTTCGGTCAGCTCTGTTTCCAGAGTTGCTTTGGCCTCAGAGGAGAGTCACACCATCTACAACAGGTTGGGGGAACCCTTTGGGCCTCCTCTGGATGTCCCTGAACCCCAAGGGAAACAGATAGCGAATTTGATGCTTCCTATATGCATATGATCAAAATTCCCACGTCCTGATAGCCCAGGGGACCAACCCAAAGACTGCTTTAAAATGCTGTTTGTGACGCTCATCAGGAGAAACAGGGCTTCCGCAAGGAGCTGACAGTCTGACAGAGAGGGATCTGGTGATTCATAGTAAGAGAGTGTGGGGTCGGCTCAGCAGGACGGGGGGACCTTGTGAGGTGAGCCAAGGGTAAGAGCCCCTCAAAGGCCTAGGTATTTGGGGGGCAAAGTGAAGCTGGCTTTCAGTCCTTGCCTTTGTCTTGGTAGAGAAAGGAAAGCTCTCACTTGGATGCATCTCTCCAAAAATGTCCATTCTTTTCCTTGATTTGTCTTTCCTGCATTCAGGAGTGTCAAGCCAAGCTTGGTAGGAATTGCAGAAAAGTGAAATGCAGAAGTTTTAGATCGGGGTTGGTGTCATTTCAGGTTCAGACCGGGATCTTTGAGCTAAGTTGTGATGTTGAAGTGAGATGTAAAGCTTCTGGTCGAGTGGCAGCCTGTTCCATCTGATTCTCTTGGCCTCTTCAGACTCCTAGACCTTGCATGGGTCTCAGACAAGTAGCTGTTGTAAGTAGGGGCTTTTCTGCTTCTTCACTTATTTAACTGCTCTTCTTGGTGTAGCTTTTTCTTTCCTTAAAAAGAAATAAGGAGAAATGCCTTCCTGTTTCTGTCTAACAACTGAAGGTGCTCTTATCCCTTGGGGAATCCTTCATCGGGCTCAGTACTCACCCATGTCATTGTATAAAATATTCACCTGCCTCATCCCAGACACATGCAAAGCCCTGGAGCTGTGTTCTGGAGGATTCTGAGCTATGTACTAGAAAGGAAACAGCTACTCAGAAGTCCCATTGGACTTTTCTGGGCTAATTTAACAACATGGCAACAACAAACAAATTTTGATGTTTTGAAGTGGTTTTCTTATTCCATGGTTGATTCAAAGCGAGGAAGCTTGGTAGTAACTCAAATTCAGAATGAGATGTGCTATGAGTATTTTTTCCCTTGGACCCAAGAAATAAAGTATTAAAGTCTGTCTGGCCTGAGAAAGGAAATGAATGCTATTTATAACTCAGGGTAGCATAAAGGGTAACCTAGACTACCAGGGCAGAAGCCAGTGAGAATGTCGGAAAAACAGCCCCTGGGTTAGTCAGTCTTCTTGCTCCCCCGTCTCTTAATAAGTAAAAGCTGTGTGACCGATGTACCCTTTTAGCACAGAGAAAATGAATTTTCCTAGATGTTTATCCTACACGTGGAAATCTTGCCCATCATCTCCACCTTTGTGGGAAGCTCTGCAGGCTCCTAAGCAAATTAATTTGGCCCACTTGGTTCCTTTAAACAAAAGAGAACTGTGTTCCTTTTTCTTCCTCCTTCTGTCGTTCCCTTCTCCGTTTCCCTCTTCGTCGCATTTAACCTTTTGTTTGTTTCTAGAACAGGAGAACCCCCTGAAGACTTTTCTTGCCCTCAGAAAACAGTTTGTTGTGGAATTCTACAGTGGGAGCCTAGAGCAAGCGAGGTGACCCACAAACGTTCACTTAGAAGGGGTGCTTTGCACAGAAAAGTCCTCGGGGACAGAAGGTTCAGGAAGAGGGAGACATCAATATTTATTAGCAGAAAGACAGTTTTGGGACATAGAAGCTCACTGGCTCGCTTGTTTTCTTTGCGGCTTAAAATCTACTGTAACAAACTTGTAGATTTTACAGGTGGTGCATATGTGAACTAAAGCTCCAAATGTGAATGATGAGGATTTGAACAAAGTGTACGTCTACGTGGCTGGATACTTTAATATTTATTTTTGTTACTGCACCTTGGTATCATACTGGACATGTCTCTTGACTTTCCTCTCTTCCATCTGTAAAATGGGAGTGAATGTTTGCCTTCTAGAAGGTCTCACAGGACCGAAGGAATGCTAATTTAGGGGTGGTTTCCTCTGGGAAGCACATTTAGGAATTGCAAATGCCCACCTCTAAGAGCTTAGAAACTGGCTGCCCTCTTCAGGGCCTTTCCTAGGCTGGTTTCTTCCAAATTACTACGTTCATTCTCTTCCTCACTCCTTCCCTCCCTCCAGTTTCTTTTCTATCAATATAATCACTAAAAACCTCAGTCATCCTTGACTCTTCCCTCTCCTATGTCTAAATAACCTCCTATGTCTAAATAACCAAATTCTGTCCATTCTTTTTCTGCAATTTAAAAATTTTTTGAAAATTAAAAAAAAAATTAAATCCGCATGGTTCACGTTGGTATCCTCTTACTTGAACTAGTGCAGTGGTGTCCTTACAAGTCTTCCTCCCCTGTCTCCTCCTCCCTTGGGGCTTGCCTTAGAACGACTTTTATCATGCCCTACTGTTTTGTTTTGTGAACTTGAATGCTGCGCCAGTCCTTGTAGCCTGAGGAATAAAGTTCAGATTCTTCAGCACTGCATTCAAGTCCTGCGTGGTCTGGCCTCAGCCCCCCTTCTCGAGTCTTATCTTCCCCAGCTCACCTTCATTTCCTCTTACTTCAAACCCGACTGCTTATTATTTCCGGGTAAAACCCTCTGCTTTTTCATCTCTTTGTTGGCTGTTCATTCAGCTACATTTTTACAGGCTCGAACTTGCTGCTTTTAGTATTTTGCATCCTCTCTCCTCCCCAAATGCCAGCCTAATGCCTCGTACATCAGTAGGTGCTCAAAAATCTGTTGTCTTTCGAACCCTCTAGACTCATACATTTCCTAGCCCGAGTGATTTGTCGCCTGAAGGACATCTGCCCCCTTCCTCTTTAAGCGGGCTCTGTACTTCTTTCCACCCCCAACCCTTCCTGGTTTGCTCTTGCCACTTCTCTTTCAGCTTTATCACCAGACCACAGACAGTTCACAGAAGGCCCAGTGAAGAGAGAGCCTGGAGGAAAAAGTCATCTCTCCAGTAGCCTGTGACCACTGCAGCCTGTGGCTGAAAAGTAATTGCACAGTCGTCGTCTTTCTCCTTGAGCTAAACCAGTGATATTTAGTCCTTGCTAACCTAAATTGGATTTGCACAGGGGACAACTTGGATTCTGAGTCCAGGGCTTAACAGGTTTGCAGGGCATGGGATGTGTTTTTAGAGATGTCTCTGCCCATGTTAATTGTTAAAATCTGTGGTACTTTTTTTTAAAGCCATGAGATTATGGGAAATGTTTAAAATGTTAAAAAAATGAAAAGAAAGTGAGGAAGAGAGAAAGAAAAGGGAGGGAGGGAAGGAGGAAAGGAAGAAAGGGGCTAAGAAGCATAGTTATTTGATTTTTAAAATTTATTTATGGCTGTGTTGGGACTTTGCTGCTGCACGTGGGCTTTCTTTTTTAGTTGCGATGAGCGGGGGCTACTCTTTGTTTCGGTGTGCGGACTTCTCATCGCGGTGGCTTCTCTTTTGTGAAACACGGGCTCTAGGTGCACGGGCTTCAGTAGTTGTGGCGCATGGGCTCAGTAGTTGTGGCTCACGGGCTCTAGAGCGCAGGCTCAGCAGTTGTGGCGCGCGGGCTTAGTTGCTCCGCGGCATGTGGGATCTTCCTGGACCAGGGATCGAACCCGTGTCCCCTGCATTGGCATGCGGACTCTCAACCACTGCGCCACCAGGGAAGCCCTCTTTCCATTCTTTTTAATGCTGGGTGCCCCGTGCTATGGGCTTCTCTCAAGAGATCCCTGCCCTGTGTGTGCTATGTACTTAGCTCTCCTTTGGAGTCAAATCCAAACTCCACGTGGCATTCAGAGCCTCACAGTTTGGCCTTACATATAATAAAAATCTATTTCTAATAAATTAAAAAAATAAAATTGTATTTTTAAATAAAAATTGATTACTGTTATGACTATTATCATTAGCAGTTTACATTTCTTAAGCACTTACTGTGGGTCTGTGGGCCTCACCCTGAGCACAAAAGTTCTGTAAGAGAATGTCCATTATTCAGATGGAGAGACTGAGGCTTGGTGAGAGTAGGTGACATGCTTGTGATCACTCACCAGGTCCGTGACAGAATAGAACTCAGGTCGTCTGTTTGAATCTGATGCCTGAGCCCTAACCCCAGCACTCTTCTTTTGTATCCCCTGATGCTCCTCAAACAAAACTTTTCATTTCTACTTATTTATACTGCTTTTTGTTACTTATTTCTGAGACATCATAATGCTGTCTCTTTGTGCTGAAATTATTTCCTCTGCCAGAAATGCTTTCTGAACCCCACATTTTTCTGATAGTTAATATAGTTTTTGATTAAGAGCACAGACTCTTCACCCAGATTCCCTGGGTTTGAATCCTGGCTGTACCATTTATTAGCTTTGTGTTCTTGGACAGGTTACTTAACCTCTCCGTGTTTATCTCAGTCTGTAAAGTGGTGATAATAACGCCACATACCTCATGGAGGAGTTGTGAAGATTAAATACACATACAGAGGTTAAAACCATGCCCGGCATGCAGTAAGCCTTAAGTATTTGCTATTAATATTATTCATGGTAATATTACTATCATTGTTATCATTAACGCAGCCTGACTTGGATTCTGGGTAGCTGAATCGGGATCTGTTTATCTCCTTGTAAAGTGAATGAATCTCTTACTGGTATGTGTTGCCCTGTCTTGGAGAGGCCATGGGACGGCCCCCTAGTGGTGTGTACATAGCATTGAGAAGCGTTAATCCTGCTCGTTTGAACTGCTGGCTAATTTGCTCACATGGTTTTTTTTTTTTTCTTTACATCTTTATTGGAATATAATTGCTTTACAATGGTGTGTTAGTTTCTGCTTCATAACAAAGTGAATCAGTTATACATATACATATGTTCCCATATCTCTTCCTTTTTGCATCTCCCTCCCTCTCACCCTCCGTATCCCACCCCTCCAGGCAGTCACAAAGCACCTAGCTGATCTCCCTGCGCTATGTGGCTATGTGGCTGCTTCCCACTAGCTATCTATTTTACGTTTGATAGTGTATATATGTCCATGCCTCTCTCTCGCTTTGTCACAGCTTACCCTTCCCGCTCCCCATATCCTCAAGTCTGTTCTCTAGTAGGTCTGTGTCTTTATTCCTGTCTTACCCCTAGGTTCTTCATGACATTTTTTTTCCTTAAATTCCATATATGTGTGTTAGCATACGGTATTTGTCTTTCTCTTTCTGACTTACTTCACTCTGTATGACAGACTCTAGGTCTATACACCTCATTACAAATAGCTCAATTTCGTTTCTTTTTATGGCTGAGTAGTATTCCATTGTATATATGTGCCACATCTTCTTTATCCATCCATCCGATGATGGACACTTAGGTTGTTTCCATCTCCAGGCTATTGTAAATAGAGCTGCAATGAACATTTTGGTACATGACTCTTTTTGAATTATGGTTTTCTCAGGGTATATGCCCAGTAGTGGGATTGCTGGGTTGTATGGTAGTTCTATTTATAGTTTTTAAAGGAACCTCCATACTGTTCTGCAAGAACACTGCAAGAGTGTTCCCTTTTCTCCACACCCTCTCCAGCATTTATTGTTTCTAGATTTTTTGATGATGGCCATTCTGACTGGTGTGAGATGATATCTCATTGTAGTTTTGATTTGCATTTCTCTAATGATTAATGATGTTGAGCATTCTTTCATGCGTTTGTTGGCAATCTGTGTATCTTCTTTGGAGAAATGTCTATTTAGGTCTTCTGCCCATTTTTGGATTGGGTTGTTTGTTTTTTTTTGTTATTGAGCTGCATGAGCTGCTTATAAATTTTGGAGATTAATCCTTTGTCAGTTGCTTCATTTGCAAATATTTTCTCCCATTCTGAGGGTTGTCTTTTGGTCTTGTTTATGGTCTCCTTTGCTGTGCAAAAATTTTAAGTTTCATTAGGTCCCATTTGTTTATTTTTATTTCCATTTCTCTAGGAGGTGGGTCAAAAAGGATGTTGCTGTGATTTATGTCATAGAGTGTTCTGCCTATGTTTTCCTCTAAGAGTTTGATAGTTTCTGGCCTTACATTTAGGTCTTTAATCCATTTTGAGTTTATTTTTGTGTATGGTGTTAGGGAGTGATCTAATCTCATACTTTTACATGTATCTGTCCAGTTTTCCCAGCACCACTTACTGAAGAGACTGTCCTTTCTCCACTGTACATTCCTGCCTCCTTTATCAAAGATAAGGTGACCATATGTGCGTGGGTTTATCTCTGGGCTTTCTATCCTGTTCCATTGAGCTATATTTCTGTTTTTGTGCCAGTACCATACTGTCTTGATTACTGTAGCTTTGTAGTATAGTCTGAAGTCAGGGAGCCTGATTCCTCCAGTTCTGTTTTTCGTTCTCAAGATTGCTTTGGCTATTCGGGGTCTTTTGTATTTCCATACAAATTGTGAAATTTTTTTGTTCTAGTTCTGTGAAAAGTGCCAGTGGTAGTTTCATAGGGATTGCATTGAATCTGTAGATTGCTTTGGGTAGTATAGTCATTTTCACAATGTTGATTCTTCCAATCCAAGAACATGGTATATCTCTCCATCTATTTGTATCATCTTTAATTTCTTTCATCAGTGTCTTATAATTTTCTGCATACAGGTCTTTTGTCTCCTTAGGTAGGTTTATTCCTAGATATTTTATTCTTTTTGTTGCAATGGTAAATGGGAGTGTTTTCTTGATTTCACTTTCAGATTTTTCATCATTAGTGTATAGGAATGCCAGAGATTTCTGTGCATTAATTTTGTATCCTGCTCCTTTACCAAATTCATTGATTAGCTCTAGTAGTTTTCTGGTAGCATCTTTAGGGTTCTGTATGTATGGTATCATGTCATCTGCAAGCAGTGACAGTTTTACTTCTTCTTTTCCGATTTGGATTCCTTTTATTTCCTTTTGTTCTCTGATTGCTGTGGCTAAAACTTCCAAAACTATGTTGAATAAGAGTGGTGAGAGTGGGCAACCTTGTCTTGTTCCTGATCTTAGTGGAAATGCTTTCAGTTTTTCACCATTGAGGATGATGTTGGCTGTGGGTTTGTCATATATGGCCTTTATTATGTTGAGGAAAGTTCCCTCTATGCCTACTTTCTGCAAGGTTTTTATCATAAATGGGTATTGAATTTTGTCCAAAGCTTTCTCTGCATCTATTGAGATGATAATATGGTTTTTCTCCTTCAATTTGTTAATATGGTGTATCACGTTGATTGATTTGCATATATTGAAGAATCCTTGCATTCCTGGAATAAACCCCACTTGATCATGGTGTATGATCCTTTTAATGTGCTGTTGGATTCTGTTTGCTAGTATTTTGTTGAGGATTTTTGCATCTATGTTCATCGGTGGTATTGGCCTGTAGTTTTCTTTCTTTGTTACATCCTTGTCTGGTTTTGGTATCAAGGTGATGGTGGCCTCGTAGAATGAGTTTGGGAGTGGTTCTCTCTCTGCTATATTTTGGAAGAGTTTGAGAAGGATAGGTGTTAGCTCTTCTCTAAATGTTTGATAGAATTTGCCTCTGAAGCCATCTGGTCCTGGGCTTTTGTTTGTTGGAAGATTTTTAATCACAGTTTCAATTTCAGTGCTTGTGATTGGTCTGAAATCAAAGAGGAAATCAAAAAATACCTATAAACAAATGACAATGGAGACATGACGACCCAAAACCTATGGGATGCAGCAAAAGCAGTTCTAAGAGGGAAGTTTATAGCAATACAATCCTACCTTAAGAAACAGGAAACATCTCGAATAAACAACCTAACCTTGCACCTAAAGCAACTAGAGAACAAAAAAACCCCAAAGTTAGTAGAAGGAAAGAAATAATAAAAATCAGATCAGAAATAAATGAAAAAGAAACGAAGGAAACGATAGCAAAGATCAATAAAACTAAAAGCTGGTTCTTTGAGAAGATAAACAAAATTGATAAACCATTAGCCAGACTCATCAAGAAAAGGGAGAAGACTCAAATCAACAGAATTAGAAATGAAAAAGGAGAAGTAACAACTGACACTGTAGAAATACAAAAGATCATGAGAGATTACTACAAGCAACTCTATGCCATTAAAATGGACAACCTGGAAGAAATGGACAAATTCTTAGAAATGCACAACCTGCCAAGACTGAACCAGGAAGAAATAGAAAATATGAACAGACTGCTCACATGGTTTTGCAAGTTCTTCTAGTGTGCTGGAAATGGGACGCCAAGGCCAGTGACTGAGGAGATAAGCAGGGACACCGCCTCCGAGACCCGTCTAGTAGATGCTCAGGAAGGGCAGGACTTGATCTCCACCTAGTAGTGACAGCCACACACTTACACAACCCGTGGAGACCATGGTGGTACTTTGGCTTTATTATCCAAACGGACTTAATCCTTCTCTCCATATAGTACTTACCCCTAAGAGTTTATAGTTTTATTGAAGATGTTGTGCTCATTTGGCAAAAGGGGAGGCTGTGGAGTCTAGCAGATCTGGCTTTTAATATCAGCTGCACCATTTACTGGCCTGGCTCTGTGTCCTTGGGCATGTGTGCTACCTGCTCTGGGCCTCACTAGCTTTACTTGTAAAAGGAGGCCAGTAATCAGAAATAACACGTGAAGAACTTAGCACAAGCCTAGCTATTCGGGGGGACTTGATAAATGGCAGTCATTATTATCAAAGCAGTGGGAATGAGGAGAAGTAGAGCAGAGGGAAGAGAACTAACCGTTCCTGCATGTGGTGCTGTGTACCAGGCATTGTCCATGGCTCTTGACCCATTAAGAATTTCATTTGGGCTTCCCTGGTGGCGCAGTGGTTGAGAGTCCGCCTGCTGTTGCAGGGGACACAGGTTCGCGCCCCGGTCCGGGAAGATCCCACATGCCGCGGAGCAGCTAGGCCCATGAGCCATGGTCACTGAGCCTGCACGTCCAGAACCTGTGCTCCGCAACGGGAGAGGCCACAACAGTGAGAGGCAAAAAAAAAAAAAAAATAGAATTTCATTTGTTTATCCTTTCGGCTTCTATGTAAGTTCAGTGTGTTATCCTCATTTTACAAATGACAAAACAAATTAAGTAATTTGCTTGAGGTTTCCTATGAGGTTATGGATGGAGCCAGTGAAATATCTAGGTCATTTTATTCCAGAGCCACAGGGCTTTTCCAAAAACACTCTAATTTCCCTTAAAGTTCCAGACAAGTCATATAGACAGGAAGGCGTTCAGAATTCGGAGAAATGACTGCTGAGCTTTAGTGTGGTTGAGGAGGGCTTGGTGATGGAGGGTGGAGGAATTGAGGCTGGACTTTGAAGCAGAAGGGCCAGAAAGTCAGAGTGAGGGCAATGTGCATGGGGAACCTGTCTGTTTAGAATCGGCTGTCTTTGGGTGGTGGATGGCGAGAGAGAGCAGGACCAGTTTGCAAAGGGCCTCTTGTGTCA
Source organism: Pseudorca crassidens (assembly GCF_039906515.1). Lineage (NCBI taxonomy): Eukaryota > Metazoa > Chordata > Mammalia > Artiodactyla > Delphinidae > Pseudorca > Pseudorca crassidens. The sequence continues at coordinate 30,369,524 of NC_090297.1, read as the reverse complement.
GTCCAACGAGTTTGGACCTTCACCTGCAAGTAGTGGTGTAATACTGAAAGTGTTAGAGCAGGGAGAGATGAAATCAGTGTCTAATCTGGCCAAGTCCAAAGACAAAATTGGTAAATCGGGTAGGGAGAAGCAGGAAGATCTCTTAGTTGGGAGGCTCTTGAGGTAACAGGTGAGGAGAGAGGATGGCCTGGAGGAAGGCAATTGTGAGAATGAAGAGATGGATGGCTGACTGGCTCTGGGGAGCTAAGGAGAGGGGTGAGCGAAGGGCCGGATGGCAAACCGGGTCGACAGGGCGATGATGGTGCTGGTGACAGCAGGGGGAGCTCAGGGGCTGGCCCAGAAGTCAAAGCACAGCTTTACCTGGGAGCCACCCGTGCACAGAGCATCTTGTAGAAGTACCCAGTGGACAGTGCAGGGCCTGAACTCAGGCACAGCTGGATAGCTCTGTTTAGAATTGGGTGTGATGGCTGATGGTTCTTGTAGAAGAGAAGAACAAGATCTAGAGCTGCACTGGCCAGTATTGTAGCCTCTAGCCACGTGTGGCTATTTAAATTTACTCTAGGTAAATAAAAAATTCAGTTTCTCATTCACTCTTGCCACGTTTTAACTGTTCAAATGTAGCTAGTGGCTACTGTTTTGGGCAGTGCAGTTGTAGAACGTTTCCATCATCGATCGGGTAGCACTGGTCTGGATCTTGGGGAGTACCTGTAAATAACTGGGGGACCTGCAGTGGGGAAGCAGAGCAGGAGGAGGAGACAGAAGGAGCCATTGAATTAAGAAATAATGTTGCTGCCTCTTGGGCAATTCTCAAAAGAAATAGAGTACTTGGATTTTGGTGTGAATTTGTTTTTTCTCCTAGTGTGATGTCATGTTTTTGGAAAAGCCCAGACCCCAAGTCAGTGGCAGGCCTGGCTATAAAACATTGAAATGGAGGTCATGCCTCCTGTCTTTGTTTTGTAGATCTGGGCCTTCAACAGGTCTGGTTTGGCTTCTAGAGGACCTTTTGGCCATGCAGTGAGGGGTGGCCTCGATTAACCATAGAAAAGAAGACAACAGCCATAGGAGGTGGATACTGTTATCTTTGTTCAGTTCAGGAAGCAGAAGCTTAGAGAAGTGAGATAACTTGTTCAGGGTCATACAGCTAGTAAGTAGGGCCAGAAATGGAATCTAAGTCTGACTCCAAAGCCTGTATATGTTGATATATATATATATATATATATATATATATATATATATATATATATATATATCTTTATAATATATATATCTTTATAATATATATATTTTATATATATATTACATATATATCTTTATATAATTATAGTACATTTATATATACATATATACAAATACATCTTATTTTAGCTAACTTTGAAAGTACCTATAAGCAAAAAGAAAAAGCAATCCTATCACCGAGAAATGACTACTGTTGACGTTCAGTGTATACTTTCCAGACTTTCCCATCTGTATATGTATTTGGCTAAATTTATATATTTATAAACATGTGGTATATATGTACATAGAGACATATTTCAATCCTTTCTGATGCATATAGGCCACATTCTTAACTACCACCTTTAATTCCTTATCAGCATTTCTGAAGTCCTAAAAGCTCTGAAGGTGGAAAATAAATTTTTTTTGTAAATTTGGCCCAAGCTCACTTTGGCAGTAAGATTTGCTTGAACTGACAGGAGGCTATTTATAAGCTTTATTTATCCCACTAAGCGTTACTACTCATAAGTTGCGCTGAGGAACTCCTAACGTTACTGGTTTCTGGATGTTGCCTCTGACTGCTGGGGTGCTGTATAACACGGTACAGGTTATGTATTATCTTTCTAAAATGTCCCAAATTTTGAATTCCAAAATACACTTGGCTTCAAGGGTTTCAGATAAGGGATTGTGGGTCTGTATTAGGTTATAGTGCTGCCTGGGCGAAGGAAGGAGCCTCCAGGGTCAGTGTTATCTATTTAGCCAGGCATGTGAGAGGGGTTTGGGTTCTGTAATATGTGCAGTGCAATGCACAGAATTCGCAAGAGAAATGGAACACTCTCTACTTCTGTACATCCAGATCAAGGTTGCAGTTGTCGCTCTGGTTGACCTATTAGGTATACTCTTACTCAGAAATGGTTTCAGTTGTAGGTGTGAAAGGTGGTCATCAGAAAGCACCCAGAAATGACTGTGAGCTTAACCGCTGCCCTGAGGTTGTTTGCTCAGTGTGTGTTTACTGACTGCCTGTTATATTTCATGTTGCCGTAAGCCAGGGGCCACAGAACAAGAACATTAGCCCCTGCTCCCAGAAGCCTGTGGTCTAGCTAAAGAGGAAAGCTTGATAAAAAGAGTTAAACATGGTTACAGGGAATTCCCTGGCGGTCCAGTGGTTAGGACTCGGTGCTCTCACTGCCGGGGCCGGGTCTGATCCCTGGTTGGGGAACTAAGATCCCACATGCTGTGCAGCTCGGCCAAATAAAATTAAATAAGCATGGTTACAATTATGATAAATGCCTTGATAGAAGTAAGCACTGGGTAAGAGTAGAAGGAGAGGGCCAGAGAGGGCTTTTCGAAGGAGATGACTCCTGAGCTGAGTCTTGAAGGGTGAGTTTGAAGTTCGATACATGCAGGTGGGTTTGAGGGTGGTTAGACTATGCCCAGCATCGGGGCGGGGGTGGTGGTGAAGAGGCAACATTTAAAAAGATAAATGGTTGCCCCCTGCCCCGGTCGCTGCGCGGCTTGTGGGATCTTAGTTCCCCAACCAGGGATCGAAACCGTGCCCTCGGCAGTGAAAGTGAAAGCGCCTAACCAGAGTCCTAACCACTGGACTGCCAGGGAATTCCCTTAAAAAAATAAATGGTTTTGATGTGACTGGATTGGGGGCGAGAGAGGAGTGGTTTGAGTGGGGGGTGGAAGATGGGCCTGGAGAGGTAGTCTGGGGCTGATTATAAAGGTCCTTGTATGTAATACTTAGAGGTTTGGGTTTTACTACAAACGTGTTAGAAGTTAAGGGATTTTACACACAGGAAAGACCTGCTCAGATTTGTGTTTCCTTCTAGAGGTTTGTCAGTATGCACTGGAGGGGGTGAGAATGGTGGCAGGGAAATCACTGAGTGTGCTCTCCAGAAATATTAAGGGCCCAAACTAAGGCATGGCAGTAGGGATAGGAGAGAAGTTCAGGTATAAAAGTATTTAGGAGAGACGATTTGTAGGACGTGATGACCGAACATGGGAAGAAAGGAAAAAAATCCCTGATGTCACCTCTTCGATTGGGTGACAAGGGACTGCAGGTCTGAGGTTGGAAAAAGGGCAGCGTGGCAGTAGGGAAGCAGAAGAGGAGGAAGGGCAGGAAGCTGTGGCCGGAGAGGGGACCGTGGGGCTGTGCGATGATAAACTTGGTAAAGAGCTGCTGACAGCCAGCTTCCGTACCAGATTCAGGAGGGAAGAGATTGCGAGAAGACTGCCCTGTGGCTGGAAATCCCCCCAACCATGCCTTAACATTTCCTTACATGAAGTCATGAATGAAGATGTTCTAGTTCTTGCTGGACGGAGTCCAGAGAGAGATACGGGGTCGGGGCATCAACGAGACGCAGGTCAGCAAGGTGGTTTTCCAGTCACTACAATGCCCACTCCTGGACGGAAGCCCAGTCCACGGGACAAACCACTTGTCCCCAGGAGATGGCCTGACGGAGTCCTCAGAAAGCACTGACATGCAGAAACAACACCTAAGCATTATTCCTAAGTTTGCCTTTGCACGTTGTAAAGCCCTGTGAGATATTTTTTAAGTCCCTACTTTATAGATGAAGAAAGTAAGACCCGAAGAAAGGAAGTAACTTGTCACACAGGAAGATGATAGTAGAGCTAGACTTCAACTTAAGTTTCCTGACACTTGCATTTGACGCCTTGAGTACCTGCTATGCACCTGTGCTGCTCCAGGTCCCTGGGAAATAGCATAAAGATGACAAAGTCCCCACCTCATGGGGCTTACACTTTAGCAGAAATAGCATGCAATAAACCGATGAATATATATAAGATTTAATATCAAATGGTTTAGTATTAAGGCATAGTCTTGTCCTCAGTAGGCTTACTGGCCAACTGGGGAGACAGTTACAACACACAGCAATCAAGCCTATTGTGGGAGAAGTACAGGGAGCTATGGGAACATCTGTGTCAGGGCATCTGACCAGTTTGGGAGGAATCAGAGCAGGCTTCTTAGAAGAAATGGCCTCTAAGATATATCTATACCAGGGGTTGGCTAACTACATTCCCCTGGGCCAGATCCAGCCTGCTGCCTGCTTTGGTACAGCCCATGAGCTAAGAATAGTTTCTACATTTTTTAAATGTTTGAAAAGAATTAAAAGAGAATAACATTTCGTGACGTGGAAATTATATAATATGTAAACATCTGTGACCATACAGTTTTATTGGCATACTGATGCTTATAGCTGCTTTTACACTATAATGGCAGAGTTAAGTAGTTGCAGAGACTATGTGGCCTGCAAAGCTTAGGACATTTACCCTCTGGCCCTTTACAGAAAAAGTTCGCTGACTCCTGGCCACAGGATGGGTAGGAGTTAGCCACGGAAAGCAGAGTGAGGAAGAAGGAAGTCGGTTTCTGATGGGATCTTTGTATAACTGCAGTAACTTTAGTATACTTGGCGTATGGCATTCAAGGAGGTAGGGGGCTGTGGTGAGTGATGTGTCTGGAGAGGTGGGCAGGATCCACACTGGGAAGAGGCTTGGCACCCGTATTAAGGGGCTTGGATTTATCCAATGGCGAGCTTTTAAAAGGTTTTAAGCCATGTTGTCATTTTTTCAAAAACTCCTCTGGCCACAGTGTAGAGATTGGATTAGAGAGGGTGGGGTGAAAGAGGAAGCAGGGAGACTAGTTGAGGTCTCCCTCAACTAGTTCCAGGGAATTGTTGGTAACCCTAGGCTAGTATAGTGATATTGGGGATAGGAGTATATTGATTGATTTGAGAGGCAATTTAGGAAGCAAAATTGAAAGCCCTTGTTGATTGATTGGAGGCATTGAAACGTAACTATTTTCATGTTTCAAATGATCGTGTTTTCTTTTTCAGCTCCAGTGTTTTGTTTGTTTTTTCTCGTTCTTGTGAATGCATGGTTGACAAATCCATGTTTAGTAATAGTCTTCAGAGCAGAATTCCTTAGTGATGTTTCATGCCCCTGGTGCTCCTTGTACCTTGTGGATCGAAGCAGCATCTTTCTGTGGCCTCTTCATGCTGTTCCCTGTTGACAAGGGATCTGGCTTTTAAGGAGCAAAGAAACAGTAAATTGGCAGATTGATTTTCCTTTTCCAGTTTGTCTTGATTTAACAACTTTCCCCAAATATTTCTTTGTTGCAGGTCCTTGGGCTCCTTGGTTTTCAAGGTGCTGCGTTGACAATGGCAAGCACTTAGGGTCTTCCCAATTTTACTTCTCTGACCCTTGCCTTTTTCCTCCTTGGAATTTAAATCTCACTTGCAGTAAATGGTAATAACATCGCTACGTTATATTTTATAATATGTTGCGTGGCTTTCAAAGTGCTTACTCGTGTCAACTATTCAATCCCTACGATAAGCCTGAGAGGAAGGCAGGACAGGTCAAGTTACTGAGATCAGGAGAGGCTAGATGGTTTGCGCAAAGTCAAAAGGTTAATAAATAGCAGAGCTGGTGATAGAACTTAGGTCTGCAGATTTCTTAGCTTTTTGTTCCTTCTATAATGCACTCCGTCTCCAAGAAAAGGGGGTCAAACTAGCTGGGACAGTTATGTTTTCAGTAGTAAAGACATCTGGATGAAATACTTTTTATTCCCCTCTCTATCCTGCTCTCTGGGAGCTTCATCCAGATACCAGCCTAGGCCTTTCCTATGGTTTCAAGCAATATGAAAACCACCAGTCATTCCCAGACTACAGTTTGAGAAGCTGTGGTCTATATGGTAAAGCATATGTAAGTATGTTTTAATTCCTTCCTCCTCCCCTTAGGTGGTTCTTTCTTTGATGAGTCAAGACCAGATGGGAAGGGTCTGCTTGTGGACCAAAGCTCCTGGGGTCAGGATAAACCAGAAAACTTGATCCCAAGGTAATGCAGCTCTCCCTTCACTTGTGCCTCTTAGGGCTGAGGTTTTCCTGGCTGTAGAACTGAGGCCATTGCTGTGCACGATGTCCATTGTCCCACAGTCACTGGCCTAGGAAATGTTAGGCTTTTATTGAGCATTTCCTATGTGTGCCAGGCATCATACACTTACATGGATTACCTTCCTTTAACTTAAGAGGTAGATACCATTATTTTCTCTGTTTCACAGCTAAGGAAACAGGTGAAGAAGAGATGTTATATAACTCACCCAAGATCCAGAGCTAGCAAGTGGCAGATCTAGGATTTGAAACTGGCAGTCTGACCCTACTGCGGAAATGTAGATTAGAAACATTTGATTTCCCTCCCATTCTTTTTTTTTTTTTTTTTTCCGGTACGCAGACCTCTCACTGCTGTGGCCTCTCCCATTGCGGAGCACAGGCTCCGGACACGCAGGCTCAGCGGCCATGGCTCACGGGCCCAGCCGCTCCGCGGCACGTGGGATCTTCCCGGACCGGGGCACAAACCCGTGTCCCCTGCATTGGCAGGCGGACTCAACCACTGCGCCACCAGGGAAGCCCTCTCCCTCCCATTCTTTTAGGAGTTTCCTGACTCTGAAGATACTTCTTTTTCCCCGTTTTTAGTTACTCCTTTCTTTTTTCTGATGCGGTTATATTTAGTGTGTGCTCCAGTGCCCCCTACTGGTCATAGCTGGAATCATCTGGTCAAGATAAAAACTTACTTGTGTCAATATTTAAATTACACACTTAAACAGTAATGAACAATCCCTGGGCTTTAAACGTAGCTAAATCTATCATTCTCAATTCACTTTTGAGCCTTCCTGATATACATAGATGCATTTTACATAGTTTTAATTAGTATGTACATGACAATCTAAAATTAAGCACTTTAGTGGCATTTATTCAATGTCAGAAATTGTTTCAAGTGTTTTATGTATCTTAATTCATTAAGTAATCTTCAACAAAAGTTTTCTGAGCATTTATTAGGATTCTGTTATGTACATATGCCAAATTTTGCTTAACTTTAAATGTTGGCATTTGAATAATTTTTAGTATGACTATGAAAACTACACAAATAATAATAAAATATAAATTTTCATTGCCTTTCTTTTTATTTCAGGTATTCCTGTGGATTAGAGATTCAGGGGAATTATCAAGTCAAAAGATCTAGATAGTTCTATAGTCTTGTTACGTGAGGCCCAGGGTCCAGAAAGAGCACTGTTTAAACCGAGTTCTGATTCACACTCTGCTGTCACCCAGGCGCATGAATCATTGACGCTGCTGGGTCTCATTTTTCTCGTTTGAAAAATGAAGGGATCAGATTAGATTATCTTCCAGGTCTCCTTCTGGTCTGAGATTCTACAAACCTATTATCTCTGGACCAATGTACTATACAATCAACAACATATAAGTTTACTTTGTTCCACACAGAAATAGTGTTGTTTTAGCAAATAAGTTTTACTTTAGGCTTTTAAGTCTTCTGAAATTCAGATGCTGATGTGTGGAAACTTCTAGCTTTATATTCATGTACTTTGTCAAGGAGGACTCATCAAAATATGATAAAAACTTTTTGTAATAAAAATATATTTTTTTGTTTTTCTAGACAGAATAAGTCCAAATCTGATATAACTGACATGGTTCGCTCCTCCACTATCACAGTATCAGACAAGGCTCATATTTTATCCATGCAGAAGTTTGGACTGCGAGATACAATCGTGAAATCACATCTAATGCAGAAAGAAGAGGATTATACCTATATCCAGAACTTCAGGTAGCTCACTGGGTCTTAGACTGTTTCCGCAGCAAAATGATCACTCACCTCTCTGAAATTTAAGCAATTCCCCCATACCCTGGATTTGAAAGCAAATCCTGTACAGAGTCCCTCCCATCATTTTCTTTTTTCTTTTTTTTTTTTAGCTGCGTTGGGTCTTCATTGTTGTGCTCAGGCTTTCTCTAGTTGCGGTGAGCCGGGGCTACTCTTCATTGTGGTGCTCATGCTTCTCATTGTAGTGGCTTCTCATGTTGCGGAGCACGGGCTCTAGCCGCGTGGGCTTCGGTAGTCGCGGCACGTGGGCTCAGTAGCTGCAGCGCGCGCAGGCTCGGTAGTTGTGGCTCACAGGCTTTGTTGCTCCACGGCATGTGGGATCTCCCCAGACCAGGGATTGAACATTGGCAGGCGGATTCTTAACCACTGCGCCACCAGGGAAGTCCCTCCCATCATTTTCTAAATGAGTGATTCCTTTCACTCTTCCTTAGCAGGCATTTATTCTGTGCCTTTTCTGGCCAGGCACTGTGGGAGGTATGGTGGGAGTGACACAACTTGCAAATGGTTGCAGAAATATTTAAAGAGATACACGTGTGCAGAAGAAGGAGAGAGATCCTGATTTTTGCTTATCCCTCTGTGTATCCCTTGGTCATTTGGGGCCTTTTTTTTTTTTTTTTTTTTGCTGTACGCGGGCCTCTCACTGTTGTGGCCTCTCCCGTTGCGGAGCACAGGCTCCGGACACGCAGGCTCAGCGGCCATCATGGGCCCAGGCGCCCCGTGGCATGTGGGATCTTCCCGGACCAGGGCACGAACCTGTGTCCCCTGCATCAGCAGGCAGACTCTCAACCACTGCGCCACCAGGGAAGCCCCTTTTGGGGCCTTTGAAGAAAGTCATTTGAATTGAAATTAGTCAGAGGAAGTTAGTGTTTGGTAATCTTTTTAGGCAAGGTGAGCGAAAGTTACATGAATAAAGGGTGCAGAATTCTGCCAGATCTTTTTATTATTTAGTTAGTTTTGAATTTTTGAATTTTATTTTATTTTCTTATACAGCAGGTTCTTATTGGTTATCTATTTTATACATATTAGTGTATATATGTCAATCCCACTCTCCCAATTCATCCCACCACCCCCACTTTCCCCCCTTGGTGTCCATACGTTTGTTCTCTACGTCTGTGTCTCTATTTCTGCCCTGCAAACCGGTTCATCTGTACTATTCTTCTAGGTTCCACATATATGCGTTAATATACGATATTTGTTTTTCTCTTTCTGACGTACTTCACTCTGTATGACAGTCCCTAGATCCACCCACGTCTCTACAAATGACCCAATTTTGTTCCTTTTTATGACTGCCAGATCTTTGTAAATCATTGCATTGGGACTATAACACAAAGTAACGTTGCTTCTAGGAATATAAACAGTGAATTGTCTGAACACTGGTGTTGCTTTCTTTCGGAAAGTAGTTACCAGTGTACTTTCCTTTTTTCATTTCAGTGGTACACACAGTAAACAGTCATTTTGTGGATTACGGCTCTCTAATGGCTGTTAAAGCTAAGTAGGAATGTTCGGAGTGGGCCTCCACTGTTTGAAGTTATCACAAAAGCAACAAATATCACGGCAGACTGCATGTCACCCCTTGGTGCCATTTGCACTGGTCTAGGATAGATGTGACATTTCTTAAGGCTTCAAATTCCAGTCCAGAGAGACTGAAACCGAGCAGAATCAGCATCCAGTGCTTTCCCCGTCATGTCCATAGTCCTCCCAAGTGACTGATTGATTGTCTTTGGCAACAGGTTTTTTGTGGGAACATACAATGTGAATGGACAGTCCCCTAAGGAGTGCCTCCAGCCCTGGCTCAGCCATGGTATCCAGGCCCCAGATGTATACTGTGTGGGGTGAGTGCTTCTCTTCTAGTTGCCTCTGCATTTTCCAGAACGTGTAGCTGCGGTTGAAGGGATGGGGGCATGGATCTATAACTGAGAATTCACAGCAGGTGAAGGGATTGAAAAATGAGCATATGCTTAATAGCAGCTGTTCCCCTGTTAGTGTGCTTCCTCACAGTAAACAAATTTCTGGCACTATTCAAGTGATGAGCTTGGCATTTGAATGCTAATATTTAATTTTGAGTGCAGCCCTCTGTTAAGATCGGTACACGTTGAACTGAATTTAATTACTTAGACATTCAACACTTTGTTGGTCACAAAGCAAAAATATCTTTTGCCAGGGAAGGAAGGTTAGCTTAAAAGAAAAAAAAGGCCCCATCCATCAGTCATTTTTTTTTTCACACCTGCTGTCTTGTCACCACTGCACTGGGTACTATTGGTGGGGAGGGGACAGCAAAGAAGCCTGTACAGGAGTGGAAGGGGCCTAGAATTTGGAATTTATGTAGACCTAGGTTTGAACCCATTTGCCACTTGGTGCTTGGGCGAGCTAGTGATCTCGGATATAAAATGGAGACTCTTCTAACTACTTCAGGTTCATTATGAAGAAGAAATGGGCTGCTGCTTGTGAAAGCACCTGGTAAGTTCCTTGACTGAGGAACTTAGTCCCTTGTCGCTAAGTGTTTATTCTTCTTCCCTCTTGAGGGTCCTGCAGTTTAGCTAGAAAGCTAGGCCTTACACACCCAAACCAACGTGCGAACGTGCCATCTCACACGTTACCCTTCTCTACTCTCTGGTTGCTTCTCCCAATAGGTTCCAGGAGCTTGATTTGAGTAAAGAAGCCTTTTTCTTCCATGACACCCCAAAGGAGGAAGAGTGGTTTAAAGCTGTATCAGAGGGTCTTCATCCAGATGCCAGATACGCGAAGGTAAGAGAGGAGTCGGGGACCTTCTAGTTTTTTGTTGCTATGCAGGGAAATGCTAAGATAACTTTTCACTTCTTCTGCGACTTTCATCAAAAGCCAGCCCTAATGATCCTGAGATTTTCAGTTCCAGGCCCTCTGGAAGAGGCGTCTCTGGGTGTGAAAGAGGCAGGTCTTGGCACTTGTAGGCTGTTGAGGTTATCACGGAGTCACTCAGGTGATTGCCCTGTGTCCTGGTGTGGAGGACTCCTCCGTAATACTCTCAGCCAGCTTCCGGACTACTTTTCCTTTTGACTCCTAGTTAATGCCATGACGTGAATGCTTGTCTCTCTTCCAGGTAAAGCTCATCCGACTGGTTGGGATTATGCTGCTGTTATATGTCAAACAAGAGCATGCAGCGTACATCTCAGAAGTGGAAGCTGAGACGGTGGGGACAGGAATCATGGGGAGGATGGTGAGTTCCTGGTTGGTACATCTGGCACATGGAGGGCCTTGGTCCCTAAGATTTGGACCCCACTTCTCGTGATACTGTGACTGCAGACGTCCCAGTTTGAGGGTGCTGGCGGTACGAGGTGAACTGTACCCTCGTGATCGAGCAGGGCTAGATGGAGCAGACCATTCAGAATTTGTATATTAGTGACTTGCTGGCTGATTTGCCCAACTAGCCAAATCCTCGTGTTCACTTCACACCAGAGCCTCCAGTGGGTCCTCCCATTTAATGCATGACATCTATGCTGGGTCACCAAGGAAAAGAAAGAATGCTTAGAAAGGAAAAAGAAAGAAAGAATGCTGATAATAGGTTTGCAATTTTCTCTTCTAGAATCTGTTAAATCCTTTTAGGTTCTGCTGCGAGAGCTTAGCTTCTCATGGGGAAGCGAGAGGCATGTGGGTTGCCTGTGATTTACTGGAAAGTGGACTCACCTTTGCCACTGGCCAGCTAGTCGTTCTACCTCCTTGGATGTGTTTTCCTACCTGTAATATGTGGACTGTAACACTGCTTTACTTACCTCTCAGGATTATGATGCAGACTAACTAAGAGAAAACATTTTGCAGCCTCTCGTGTTTAAACAACTACTGGTCTTCTTTTGGACTCCTTTCACAGGGTAACAAAGGTGGTGTGGCAATCCGGTTCCAGTTTCACAACACCAGCATCTGCGTTGTCAATTCCCACCTGGCAGCCCACACGGAGGAGTATGAGAGGAGGAACCAAGACTACAAAGACATTTGTTCTCGAATGCAGTTTCGTCAGGTTGACCCAAGCCTCCCCCCTCTCACCATCAGCAAACACGAGTGAGTCTGGCCTTCCACCCCGACAAGGTGCACCGGGCCCCACGGGCCGAGTTGCGGGCTCTCTGTTTCATTAGGCGGGGGGCCGGGGGAGGCTTCCCACTGCCCGAGTGGGAGCTTCAGCCAACTCTCAGTTACACAGGGATTACCTCTCTTGGAAATTTTTCGTTTCCCAACCTGCCATCTGGCAGACCTCTAGAATCTTTCCCAGACACCATCTGTTCCTGGAAAATGTGTAAGATTTATTTTTAACATGGGTCTGCCTGAATGCAGTGTCATGAGGAAAGCCACCCCAGAGTGAGCATCTCAAGCTCAGGTTTAGTATGTTTCAGGATTCTGTCTGCCTGTTCTCTCCAGAAGCATGTGTAATTGAGAATTGGGCTGCATTTCTCTGTCTTCACTTAGTCTTCTTTGCCTCTTGATTCAACTTTACAGAGCCGTGGTTGCAGCTGCTTGGAGCATCTGGTGCTGATTTTTGTCTGTTCTCTGTATTTCCTTTATCTCCAATACTTGCTCTCTGTCTAGATTCAAGGCATACTGGAATTTCAGACTTTACAGTAACACTTGGAGCATGTGCCCCTTCTTTTATGACAAGGAAGAAGCCACTGGGGCTGTGGTGTCTGCCAGGGCGTACACAGAGCCCAGCCTCTCGTCCGCCTGCTGTGGTGGTAGACCTGTCTTGATTGGTGTTCTGGAAAGCTGCCAGGATGGCTTCCCTTCTCCAGGGAACCCAGCAGGGACTGTGTCTCCCGTTCCGCTGACCCTGAAGCATCCTAGTTTGTGAGGTTGCAGCTTGCATGTCAGTTTGTCTGCTTTTAGCTTGTGGATGCATTCATTTTGGTGTGTGTATGCTGCCGCGTGGTTTCTCTCATGACCTGGTTCTTGGCTTCAAATAAAGCGGTATTGGTCTTCATGGGACATGCGATGTCACCTGGGAGCATCTAGTCATCATTTTCCCAAAGCAGCAGGTGTGATAAAATACCTGTCACACTCTGCAGAAAGAGCCAACCAATGATACGGTGGTGGTTAAAGCCAGACTCCACTGGAAGGGTTGAGCTTTGTTTCAGAGGACCTCAGCTCCAGAAACAAAGGATGCGAGTGTGTTTTGTGGACTGGAGGGGGGGTGAGGCAAGAGGCGGCATCATGGCATCATCTGGTCCGGGGTCCCTGAGTGACTGACAGGACTCCCAATACTTGACCTTTTTTGCCTCTTCCCAGGAGAGAGGTAAATTATTGTCTTGCTTTTAGATCTTATTAGACTATCTTTCCAGCCATACAAGAATAAAATAGTCAAGGAGAACTCAAGACTGTGTACAGTGAACTTGGACCAAGATAATTGAGTAAGCAGCATGCTAGACATGGTGTTAAATGGGATGGTGTGAGGAAAAGAGGCCCTGAGTAGCCGAGTCCCTTCCCCGCCCAGCTCCCCAGAGGCTGAGCCTCGGGGGGCCTTCTGTCAGGAGCACACCGGCTGGAGCCGGTGAAGTCCCTCCTAAACCCTGTGACCTTTGTGCTCTGTCCTCGCAGTGTGATCTTGTGGCTGGGGGACCTCAACTACAGAATAGAAGAGCTGGATGTGGAAAAAGTGAAAAAGCTCATCGAAGAGAAGGCCTTTCAAACCCTGTATGCGAATGACCAGGTACCGATGGCCACCTAGGCCCTCTTCAGGCAGCCGTCCCTCCACAGGAGGGCACAGGAAAGCCTGGCTGCCCAACTCCAGCCTCTTCTTGCTCATCTGGGGAGGTTTCCCTGAGGAACTGGTGTCCCATCATTCCTTCCTTCCTTCCTTCCATCTGCGTTCCCCTCTCCCACAGTTGTCTGCCACCTGGCTGTTCCCTTGAGGCTTATCTCCCCCGGGGCAAGAGCTGCTCTCTTTCTCTCGCAGGCGTGCCCATTCATTCAGTCATTCAAGGTGGGGCCCAAAGGGAACCAAGCGTCTCATAATGAAGATACTTGGTATTTTTAAGGTGATTTACTGATGGTTTGGATGGGCCTCCCGCTCCCCCTGCCCCTCACCAGGTCTGTCCAGTGTGCGTGACCACTCTTTTTCGGAATGGCTGTCTTCACTTCCGACAGGAAGCAGTTCTGTATCGTGCTCTCCTCCACCATTGTTTGGGTTAGCGTTCCTTTCTCAAAGCACTGGCCATTTCCCAGGACAAGAGAAATCTGTTTCTCTCTGACCTTCTTCAGGCTACTGCTCTCAATAGATTTCGAAACTGTTCAAGTGGTCAGAGTTGTTCAGAATGTTATAGCCCTTTTTCTTTTTAGCCTGTATCTCCCTTTCAATCTTCTTTGTATTGTCATTAGTCTAAATCTTTCTGTTTCCTTTATTTTTCCCCCAGTGCAGATCAGTTGAAGGGGGAAAAAGAAAATCTCGAGTCTGTTATGTCTTTCTTTATGGAATAATCTCTTTATCGATCCATTTTTCTCTCTCACTCTTTTCCTTAGTAAACTATTCTCTTTAATTTCCATTTCAGCCTTAACCCAGTCTGTTCTGTAACTATCTATTTCTTGCCACTGTTTTCTGGACTGCGGCATTCTCATTTCCCTGGTAGTTCAATACCATCTCCTCTTGCCTTTTTTTTTAAAAATTAATTAATTTATTTATGGCTGCGTTGGGTCTTGGTTGCTGTGTGCAGACTTTCTCTAGTTGCGGCGAGCGGGGGTTACTCTTCGTTGCAGTGTGTGGGCTTCTCATCGTGGTGGCTTCTCTTGTTGCGGAGCATGGGCTCTAGGCGCATGGGCTTCAGTAGTTGTGGCACATGGGCTTCAGTAGTTGTGGCACACGGGCTTCAGTAGTTGTGGCTTGTGGGCTCTAGAGCGCAGGCTCAGTAGTTGTGGCTCACGGGCTTAGTTGCTCCGCGACATGTGGGATCTTCCCGAACCAGGGCTCGAACCCGTGTCCCCTGCATTGGCAGGCAGATTCTTAACCACTGCGCCACCAGGGAAGTCCCTCCTCTTGCCCTCTTTTCTGGTCTTTCCTTAAGTAATGGTACCCAGTCTGTGTGTTTCTCTGCTTTGTAGACGGTTTTACGGTCTATATTTACCCATTTAAGAATCATCTTGCACTAATACCTAAATTTTTTAAGTTTCCTGTTGTTTTTTTCTTAATAGTTTTTTTTAGGAATTCACGTTTTGGGGTTTGTCAGCTGCTGTCCCCTGGATAGCTGACTCTGTCTCAAAGTTGGAGCTGACAGCTCTTCACCAGTCCACACAGTGCCGAGCTCGGTGCTCCAGGGAGGAGGCAGGAACACCTATGGTTTCTGTCTTGCTGAGAAGGAGCTCTTAGAATCACTGCAGTGACAAGGGTGCTAGTTACTATCGTAATGTGTCAGGCAGTGTTCTAAGCTGACAGCTTATCTCTGCAACAATCCTGTGAGGCAGATTCTATTATAAATCCAAATTTTACGGATGGGGAAACCAAAGCACAGAGCTTACCCCAGTTCATATAACTGATTCGACAAACTCCTTTAAAAATTATTTAAATTTAAACTTAATTCATAATGGTTTGGGTATACCTCTACTATATATTTCTACATACATGGAAGTTCCCCTTTGCTTTTTGGATTGTTTCTTTCCAGACCTTGTTCTATGCAGTTCTATTCCTCTGTATAATTGGAACAACTGTGCTATGCAGATGAAGCACAGTTGATACCTGGAAGAGAAAAATCTCTGTCCTTTGGTACCTAATCCTCCTAGGGACGTCTCAGTAAGGTGGTACTCAGGCCCCTCGGATGTGGGTATACTTTTATAAAAGAGCCTTAAAAACTGTATAACAGGTGGAGGGATGGTTAGCGTGCTCCTTTTCCTAGGAGTTAATTAACTCAAGATCTTGCAGAATAGCTTTCTCATGGGCCTTTCCTTTGGGGTTAGAGTTTGGATTCCAGATTGATTTCCTTTCCTCTGCTAATTCAAGGTTTGACCTTTTTTTTTTCTTTAAATTTATTTTACTTATATTTATTGTTTGCTGCATTGGGTCTTCGTTGCTGCGCACGGGCTTCTCATTGCGGTGGCTTCTCTTGTTGCGGAACACGGGCTCTAGGCGCTCGGGCTTCAGTAGTTGTGGCGCACGGGCTTAGTTGCTCCGCGGCATGTGGGATCTTCCCGGACCAGGGCTCGAACCCGTGTCCGCTGCATTGGCAGGTGGATTCTTAACCACTGCGCCACCAGGGAAGCCCAAGGTTTGACCTTTTTATCCTGAGTGTTTTTTTTTTTTTTTAGTGTTATCAAAGTCCTGGGAATGCACTTTTATCACGTAGGAAGGCAGGTTAGAGGGGAAAATGCATCAAACAGCAGTTATCCTGAGATTTTTTTTTTTTTCTATCCGTACTTTCATGTAGCTGAGAGCTCAGGTCGCTGCAAAGGCTGTCTTCGAAGGCTTCAACGAGGGTGAGCTCACGTTCCAGCCCACCTACAAGTATGACACTGGCTCTGACGATTGGGATACCAGGTAGGTCAGAGGTTGCTTCAGGGGGCTGAGCAGATGGAAACTCAGAAAGTTATGGAAGCACTTGCCCTCATCGACCTAAAGAAAAAGATAGGTTTCCTATCACTTCTTCCCCATGTTTTGTACTCAGGTCAAACATTCTCTGAGTATCTGTTCATTAAGCAGCCTGCCTTCCTGCACGTCATCTTGTTGACTGCCTTAGCCTTTGCTTCATAAGAATTCTTGAGACTCGTTTACCTTCCAGCTACGCTTGGGGTGATGATTGCAGCAAACCGAGCTTGTACTTGGCCTTTACCTAGTAGTTCATATTTTTATTGGTGCCTGTGGGATGCCACGCACTGTTCAATACACTTTACTTGCACCCCACTGAAGTAGGTATGATTTACTATCCTCATTTTATAGATTGGGGAACTGAAACCCCCAAAATTCAAGAGCCTCCCAGGCAGGCAAGCGTAGAAGCAGGATTTGAACCCAGGCAGCAGGAATTCACGACCTGTTTTAACCACCATCTTTTGAGGACCACAGAGTCCTTCACCCTCAGATGGCTGTGACTCTTGCCTGATCTCCATAGGACAGTAGAGTGCAGAGAATCATTCTGAATGGCGTTTTGGCTCTGAGCTTTCGCAGTTGTTTGGGGTGATACCCGCAGGATACACATTACCCCTCAGTGGGCCCAAATCGCCCCTGCCCTCTCAGATCTCCAGCTGCATGGACTGGGAGACTGCCCCGTCACCCCTAGCTGAGCCAGGGAGCTCACCAGGTGAGGGCGCTGCTGTGCCTGGGAGGGCTCCCAGTGTGGACTTTGCGTTTCAGCGACAAGTGTCGTGCTCCCGCCTGGTGTGACCGGGTCCTCTGGAAAGGGAAGAACATCACTCAGCTGAGCTACCAGAGCCACATGGCCCTGAAGACCAGCGACCACAAGCCCGTCAGCTCAGTGTTTGACATCGGGGTAGGTGGGCAGCTGGTGCCTCTGGTCATCGTCCTCTAGGGAATTGGTTCCCACAGCTGAGACCACTTTTGTCTTTCTGGTCTCCTCCTCCTACCTTGAGTGTGAGGAAGCTGTTTAAATTTAATTCATAATTGTTTTGTAGACTTCTACTGTATGTTTCTACATACGTGGAGGTTCCCCTTTGCTCTTTGGACTGTATCTTTCTAGATCTTTTTCTATGCAAATGTGTGTCAGTATTCTATGTATAGCGTAGAGGAAGTTTTTCCCTTTTTGTAAAAGATATATCATGCATATTGTTCTGAGAACATCTTTTTTCCCCGCTGGCTATGTTTTAAGAGATCTTTCCATGTCAGTAAAGGGAGAGCTCCCTCCTCATTATTTTTAAGGGCTGCAAAATATTTCATAGTATGGATGAACCGTAATATATTGGGGTTGGCCAAAAAGTTCCTTCGGGGTTTTCATAAAATATTATGGAAAACCCCGAAGGAACTTTTTGGCCAACCCCAATATATATTGATCGTTTAAGTTGTTTCCAAAATGTTGCTATTGTATTCATTGCTATAGTGATCACCCTTCACATATATCTTTGTGTACCACTGTGAATATTTCTGTAGAGTGAAATTCCTAGAGGTGAAATTAGTGGTTCAAAGAAAAACGTATTCTAAATTTGTTTGAGTCTGCTAAATTATCCTCCCGACAGCCCTTACCATTTTACACTTCTACCAACTCTGGATGAGCTGGTGTTCCCACAGCCTGGCTAATATTGGGTTTTATCAATCTTTTAAATTTCTGCCGACCCAGTGAGCCAAAAGAGAAAGATACTCCATTATTTTAGATTACACTTCCCTAATTACTAGTGAAGCTGAACATCTTTTTTTTTCTGTTTCTGTAATCTATTTTTTCTTTTTTTTATCAAAGTATAGTTGATTTACAGTAAACATCTTTTTATTTATGTATTCTCCATTTGTATCTCTTCTTCAGTGACTTATGCGTTTCTTTATATTACCAATTCTCAAGGATGCGGGTAGAGGCACATCAGAATCTACGAGGGTGGGGGTGGTTTGCAAAAAGCCTAATGAATGTTATAGGTAAGGTTTTATTACTGGAAAATGACAAAAACTGTAATTCAAAATAAGGAAGGGAAGGCCTGACAAAATCTTGGCTGATGGAGTACATGTTTAAAAAAGCCTGAGAAATGCTGCTTTAAATCAAAGCCCTGGAGAAGCTCCTTACTGCAGACCTGTCGGCAGCAGCAAGCCTAGCAGAGCCAGGCATTGGGCGTCTTTCTGCCCCGGGCATAAGACCCAGCAGAACTGCCAGCCAAGCTTTCACTCCTGCATCTGTTTTCTGCTAATCAGGAAGCAGTTGATTTTACCAGAAGCTTTGCCTCTGGGGCACCCTTCTACATCTATTGTTAATTGGGTTCTTTGTTCGTTAAATTAAATCTATTTAGTATTCACTTTCGTGTTGCTATCAACTGCTATTTCCCAAGGCCGTGAATGTCCTCTAAACTGTCTCTGCTGTTTCCCTTCCAGGTGAGGGTCGTAAATGAAGAGCTTTATCGGAAGACTCTGGAGGAGATCGTTCGCTCCCTGGATAAGATGGAAAATGACAGCATTCCTTCTGTGTCCCTCTCCAAGCGAGAGGTAGGGAGGACGTGCTAAGGCATCAGGCTCTTCTCTTCACAGAACGTAAATCTCACCTGCTGGGGCTCAGAATTGCAAGAGGCACCTGTCAGACTACTGGACTGTAGTCTTGATCGGCTGCTTCTAGATAAAGTGAGGCTGATGATGCCAGCTGACAAGAGAGGGGCTGTTGGTTCACCTCCTGATCTTCTTAACCAGAAGAGCCTGTACCTTTGTGGCTCATATATTTTACCCATACGTGGGCCATCCATGAGTTAAATAAGGCACAGAGGATCCAAAATGTGTTTCATTTGATCTTAGTATAGCTAGTGTGTACTCTTGCACTGGGTTTGCCTTCCTACTGATGCTTTGCTTTGAGATTAAATTGAGTCCAAAATTTTGGGTACGTATGAGTTGATGGGAAGGAAAGCAGTATGGAAAGGTAATGGGCGTTGGGAGAAGTCAAGTTAGGGCTAAAGATGTTTCATAGACGTGCCATAGCATAGATCGTTCAGAATTCACTGTACCAAAAAGTCAGTTAAATGAGGACTTATGGTGAGGGTATTTTTAATGCCCTAGATGTCCAGCTACTTGGAAGGAGGAGGTTGATTTTGGGAGTGGAATGTATGAAGGGTGTTTTGGATGTGGTCTTTGCATATAGAAGATTTAAACTTGGATTCTGTTAGGAAATTATTTATAAAACAACATGAGTTTTTTGAGTTTAGGATTTCTGAGTTAAACACAGACAACTGGTCTTTCATGGTAGCTGTGACCTCCCAGGTAAATACTTAAAAGCAGAAACATGATTTGAAAGCGATGGTCCTTTGTTTTCTTTCCAGAAAGGGCAAGGATTGCCCATTTGGGGTGGCTAGGCAGGTTGCCAAGGAGAGGGCACTGGTCTGACTGGTCCTGGGCTTGTTCCCAGTTCTGTTTTCAGAACGTGAAGTACATGCAGCTGCAGATAGAGTCCTTTACCATTCGGAATGGACAAGTACCGTGTCAGTTTGAATTCATCAACAAGCCTGACGAAGAGTCTTACTGTAAGCAGTGGCTGAGCGCCAACCCCAGCCGAGGGTTCCTCCTGCCAGGTAAGACCTCCGTTCCCAGGTTCCTGGTTGCTGGTTTGGGGAACACCCTACCCTATCTTTGCTCATTCTCCTGGAATAAGCTTTTTGTGTCTGAGTGTTTTGTTGTCTGCTTGAACATTTTTCAAAGCCCTGTGGATGAACCATCCATAATATAAAATAGTAAAGAGGGGGCTTCCCTGATGGCGCAGTGGTTGAGAGTCTGCCTGCCGATGCAGGGGACACGGGTTCGTGCCCCGGTTCGGGAGGATCCCACATGCCGCGGAGCGGCTGGGCCCGTGAGCCATGGCCGCTGAGCCTGCGCGTCCAGAGCCTGTGCTCCGCAACGGGAGAGGCCACAGCAGTGAGAGGCCCGCATACCGCAAAGGAAGAAAAAAAAAAAAAATAGTAAGGAGGGCTTCCCTGGTGGCGCAGTTGTTGGGGGTCTGCCTGCCGATGCAGGGGACACGGGTTTGTGCCGCGGTCCGGGAAGATCCCACATGCCACAGAGTGGCTGGGCCCGTGAGCCATGGCCACTGAGCCTGTGCGTCCGGAGCCTGTGCTCCGCAGTGGGGGAGGCCACAACAGTGAGAGGCTCACGTACAGCAAAAAAAAAAAAAAAAAATAGTAAGGAGCATGAGTTCAGTTTCAAAAGCATTCTCAGTCGCGTGGATGTTCCACAGTTTCGCAGGGAGAGAAGGCACAGGAGTGCTGTAAAGCAGGTGTTGCTGTTAAAGGAGCCGTTTTCACCCTCTGTCTCACTATAATCAACTCCCAACTGTCCGCTCTTGTGGGCAAAGGTAATAGGGTGGTCATCCAGAAAAATTATGTCTGGCGCTAGGATGTACCACCCGTGTCTTGCCCCCAACTTCTCCTTGGCGCTCTCCGTAGTGCCGTGAGGCAGAGGAGTTAAGCCTGTCTTGTGGACAGTTCACAGTCTGATAACGTGCTGTATTTTCTACTGGATAGGGTGTCTTCATATGAGCTGGCTCAGGACAAGCTCTTTGAGCCACGCCTTCTTATTGTATTAATCATTTCTAGCTTGAGCTGTGCTACTTAGAACACGAGTTTTATAGCAGCTACCTATTCATGTTCTTGTTTACTGTTTTCATATTCCCGCTTGGACCGTAAACTCCTTGTTCACGTGTCTTTTGAGTGCTGAGCATGTAAATTCTTGTTGGTTGGCTGATGCCTCTTATTTTCTCCCCTAACCCTGTATGCCTCACCCTCTTCCCGCTCGTCTTCTCTCCCCTTTACTCTTGGCCTTCTGCCAACCAGCGTTACTGTTTACGTTTTTTTTCAGATTCTGCCATTGAGATTGAATTGGAGCTCTTTGTAAATAAGACCACAGCTACGAAGCTCAACTCGGGTGAAGACAAAATCGAGGACATTCTGGTTTTACACTTGGACAGGGGAAAGGATTACTTTTTGTCTGTGTCTGGGAACTACCTGCCCAGCTGTTTTGGATCGCCCATTCACACGTTGTGCTACATGAAGGAGCCAATCTTGGACCTGCCGCTGGAAAGTATTAGAGAGCTGGTGAGTTACCTGCCACAAGGAAACATCCAGAACTGTGTAGCAGCCAAACCAATCAAACAGGATACTCGTGTACCTACCTTCCCAGGGACCTGAGGATTCTTCAGCCTCCGTAGAGTTTGCTTACTGTAGAGTTGTGTACTGCTGTTTAACAGACCCTGACATTTTCAGTGGTTTGAAACTGCAGCAACTTATTGCTTCTCATGACTGTGAGTTTCCGGTGTGGCTCTTCTGCTGGTCTCGCCCAGGCTCATTTGTGTGGTTGCAGTCAGACGGCAGCTGTGATGGCCAGAGGGTTCAACGAGGCCTCCTTGACTTGCTTGGTGTTGGCTGCTCACTGGGCCTCTCCCTCAACATGGGCTCTCGTCATTCAGTACGTTGGCCTGGGCTTCCCTAAGTGGTAGCAAGAGTTTGAGAGCAGAAGGTGTAAGGCTCCTTGTGGCCCAGGCTCCAAAACTCACACGGTACCACTTCTGCCATGTTTTATTTGTTGGAACAAGTTGTGAGGTCAGCCCAGATTCTGGATGGGGAAAGACTCTACCTCTTGATGGGAAAAGCTGCAAAATGTTATTGCCATGTTTTTCGGTCTTTCATAATAACATATTAGAGAAACTCAGCCATAGATACTAAGATGGTGGAATGTCCCTGGCCCATGATATTATTCCTTTTTCTGTTTTAATCATCACTTGGTTTATCATCCTAAACTAAATTTTCTGAGATCTAAAAGGCTCCTATGCAGACTTACAGATATTGAACACAAACTTATGGTTACCAAAGGGGAAACATGGCAGGGAGGGATAAATCAGGAGCTTGGGATTAACATACACGCACTACTATATATAAGATAGATAACCAACAAGGACCTACTGTATAACACAGGGAACTCTGCTCGATATTCTGTGGTAACCTATATGAGAAAAGAATCTGAAAAAGAATGAACATACTGGGAATTCCCTGGTGGTCCAGTGGTTAGGACTCAGCACTTTCACTGCTGAGGGCCCAGGTTCGATCCCTGGTGGGGGAACTGAGATCCCACAGGCTGCATGGTGTGGCCAAAAAAAAAAAGAATGGATATGTGTGTATGTATAACTGAACTACTTTGCTCTACACCAGAAACTAACACAACATTGTAAATCAACTATACTCCAATAAAATTTTAAAAATAAATAAATAAAAGGCTCCTCTGGAGACAATTCTAATACAAGGGAGCTAGTTTGGAGCAGATTTTTGGCAATAGGTATGCTTTCCTTTTTCCTCCATTGCATTTTTTTAAATTCAGGGACTCTTGAACTCTGTCCTCTCCATTATATAGATGAAAACAGAGGCCCAGTGAGGGGAGTGATTTGTCATGGGTCCCTGGCGAGTTAACCCTGGACCTGGGCCTTGCTTCTGGGTTTTTGTATTCCCACGTCTGTGTCCTTTTTCACCAGACCACCCCGTTTCTCTGGTTCGGACAGTGAAGTGCTATAGGCAGGGTGTTTCTCTAAGATGAGGCACATTTCACATGATTGAAACTGCTTGCCGTACGCCACTCCCAGTTCTCAAAAGTCACCCTTTGTACCTTGATCATGTCACCTGATTTCAGTTTTGCCTGCTGAATGTTTGCTTAGGGACATCAAAACATTTCCAAGTTCTTCCATGGGTTTGCTGTCTCCATGTCCTGCGTTCTCCTGAAGCCAGCCTGGCAGAAGCTCTATTGGTGGCCCTTCTGATCATGCTTTTTATTTCTTCTCAGACTCTGATGCAACTTCAGACTGAAGATGATGGGAGCCAGTTGGAAAGACCCATGGACATCCCCAAAGAGCTCTTGATGATGGTTGATTACCTGTACCGAAATGCCATCCAGCAGGTAGGTGGATGAAGCAGGCACACCTGGCAGAGGCCATGCTGCCTTAAGAAAAACCATCAGCCCTGAGAACTTCGGGCATAAAAAGCTTTTCCCCTGCAGAACCTGTGGAAAGCTGTTCTTACCCCGGGGAGTGAAGGTCAGTAGGTTCACGTTCCACACCCCTGTGAGGCCCCGCTATTACATACAGCACTTGATTCCTCCCAGGGGAGGCAGCCTCACATAGCAGGGCCTTCCCAGCACAGCATGTTCCCTCCCTGGTCCTCTGGGGTCCCCCAGGTGGAAAGCCCTCTGGAGCCTTCTCAGGATGTCCGGCTGCTCTCCTTTGTGGAAACTCTTGCCAGCTTCTAGGAATGGGAGGGGCGGCTAACTTGTTGACAAGCCAGACAGGCAGGGGACCAGTGGAACTCCCGGGGCCATGACTCAGGAAGCCTGATTTCAGATTTCAGAGCTCAGATTGGTCAGTTTCACTGACTCACTTATCTGGGTCCCACGGAGATAAATAGAAACTCTGATCTACCACAGCTCTGCCACTTCGGAGCAACATGCATTCTTAGGATACTCTCTCTCCACTTTTCCCCTCAGATTTATTGAGCATTACAATGTCCCAAACACTGTGCTAAATGTTTTACAGCACTACCTCATTTAGTTCTCACAGTAGTACTCAGATGAGGAAACAGATTCCCAGAAATGTTAAGTAACTTGATCAGGGTCCCAAAGCTAACAGATGGGCAGGATTGGGATTTGAACCCAGAGAGTCTATAGAAGTCACATTCTTTTTTTTTTTTTTTTTTTTCATTTATTTACTTATTTATTTATTTTTGGCTGCGTTGAGTCTTCGTTGCTGAGCTTGGGCTTTCTCTAGTTGCGGCGAGCGGGGGCTACTCTTCGTTGCGGTGTGCGGGCTTCTCATGATGGGGGCTTCTCTTGTTGTGAAGCATGGGCTCTAGGTGCATAGGCTTCAGTAGTTGTGGTGCGCAGGCTTCAGTAGTTGTGGCTTGTGGGCTCTAGAGCGCAGGCTCAGTAGTTGTGGCGCACAGGCTTAGTTGCTCCGCCGCATGTGGGATCTTCCCGGACCAGGGCTCTAACCCGTGTCCCCTGCATTGGCAGGCGGATTCTTAACCACTGCGTGCCACCTGGGGAAGCCCAAAGTCACATTCTTAAGAACTATGCTAGTCTACCTTCTCTACAGAGCTCCTTTCAGGTGTAACTTTTGAGCAATACATATAATATTATTGTTCACGGTTATAGGACATTAAGTTATTTTATAAAACAAATATAAGGGATCCTAGGACTCATAGAAATACTTTATTGCCATAATCTCGTTTTCTCAAAGCACTGAGGTGCCATGTTAACTTTCTCCATCTTATAAATGATGTATTTTCTTCAGTTTTTTCTCTTTCTGGTCAATACCTCCGTAACACTGCAGGAAACGTAGCTACTTTAAAGTTTTCCCTTCGGTTGGATCACCAGAGATCAAACCCACACCCCCTGCAGTGGAAACACGGCGTCCTAACCACTGGACCGCCAGGGAGTTCTCTTCTAATGGATGTCTTGCGCTGAAGACCTATTGTGGGAGCGTGGCTGGGAAGGCCTGCAAGATGAATTAGCCACATCAGCCTACATCACATTGTCTAGTGGGGTGATTCAAAGGCCTCACCATGCTGCCCCCTTTTGTACCCTGCTGGTGATTATATTTCTAGGTCAGGAAATCATTGCTGCTTTTCTGAAAATAGAATTATTTTGTGACTTTCTTCCCTTTTTCAGGAAGATCTGTTTCAGCAGCCAGGCCTAAGGTTGGAATTTGAGCATATCAGGGACTGTTTGGATACCGGAATGATTGATACCCTCTGTATCCTTCAGACGTTCATGCGTGCACGCGTGTATGTGTGTGTGAATATGAGAAAGAGAGGTGAGCAAAAGGAAAGGATGATATTTTAAGGCTCAAAATCAGATATTGTGTCCTCAGCTGTTATGTTTTTCTTACTTAAAGTTTGTATAGAGAAGACTTCACAACTTTAAGCAACCAATATATAGCAGGAATTCAGGAGGGCCCGGCGAAGCTGACAGGCAGCTTGGCCCCTTCAAGATGTCAGCCCGGCATCCTAGCTCCAAGCAGAGAGCCTGGCTGGGCAGGCAGCACTCTGGCACATGCTGGCTCCTGGGGCTTTTCCTAACCATGACCATGGCAGCAGCATCCCCTATTCCTTAACGATGGGCCCAAAGCTGCTAGCAATCACTCCATAGCCGAAGCCCTGCTGCTTTTCCTGGAGAGCCTGCCGGAGCCCGTCATCTGTTACAGCGTCTACCACGACTGCTTGGAGTGTTCTGGCAACCTCACAGCAAGTAAACAGGTGAGGGGAAGCGTGGAGCATCAGCGCGTTCATGTTGCAGCCCCGGGTCTCATTGCGCCTGAGGGAACAAAGTGGGCACCATCCCCCAAACTCAGTGTCTTAGAAACTCGACTCCAAGTCTTTCCGTCCCAAACCCGCTCTTCCCTTCATGTCCCTTTTCCTTTTAATGGCATCACCTTAATTCCAGTGACTCAACCCAGAAACCTGAGTCATTTCTGACTCCCCCTCTCCTCACCTCCCACACGCTCAGTCCCCTTGCTCTGTCACTTGTCTTCCGTACTAGTTCCACTTTCCTTGGTTCAGGACCCTGCATTCATGCTTTCCCTCTGCTGATTTGTTTTGCGTACTCCCATTAGATTTGGGGTTCTAAAGCTCTTGTCATGCTGCTGTTGGTCAGAAACGCTATCCATTGCCAATTAAGGATTTTCTTAAACAAATGTTCGGGACTTTTTATGATCTAGTCTAGTCATTCACATATGTAACCTGCCATAGAAGAATAATCTAAAAAACATGCTAACAATACACGATCCAGAGCCTTACCCCCCACCTCCACTAAATCAAAAAATCAAAATCTCTCTCTTCTTTTTTTTTTTTTGGCTGCACCACTTGGTATGCAAGATCTTAGTTCCCTGACCAGGGATTGAACCCGTGCCCCCTGCAGTGGAAGCGTGGAGGCTTAACCACTGGACTGCCAGGGAGGTCCCTCAAAATCTCTTTTGGGATATATTTTGTACAGGCTTCCCAACCGATTCTGAAATGCAGATAGCCAGAGTACTCATTGAATTCTAGCCTGATCAGCTCTTCCAAGCTCAGGGCCTGTTCAAACAGTAGTGCTCCTGCCAAAATTGACTTCTCATGATGTGTTCTTTCTTCTTATCTCACTGTTTTCCTTACCTCGCCTTTTCTACACTTTCTTTTGCCCTAAATGCCCTAGTCCTTACCTCTGCAAGTGCAATCTTCTCTTATATTCAAGACGCAACTAAAATGTTTTCGGTTCTCTTAAGTCTTTTGAGAACGTGCAGTTAGAAGTTTGACCTCTAAATTCATGTAACGCTTGATCTATGCTTCTGTTTTGGCACCTGTGGCAGGTGATCAAGGTTTTCAGTGTACAGTCTTACTACTCATGTACCCGGATCATGTACTCAGTTCCTGGAGTACAGCAGGCACTTGGGAAACGATTGAATGAACAAAAAGACAAATCCCAGTTCTCCCTCTTTCAGGTCATTGCTACCCTTCCCGCATGCCACAGAAATGTCTTCATCTACTTGATGGCGTTTTTGCAAGAACTGCTGAAAAATTCAGCAAAAAATCATTTGGATGGTAATATTCTAGGTAAGCCACCAAGTGTGTGTGGAAAGCATCTCTGCAGACTGACTCATTAATAAGAGAAATGTGGTTGAGGAATGTCCCAAGTCCACTGCAGTAGAACTAAAATCTCAAGCTCTGGGCAAAGTTTACTCTCAAATAGTTATTTTAAAGCAGAAAATACTGCTTTGGGGCACCTCTCCCCACTCCTAAGAACACAAGAATAAGTAGTACTTCTTATGCTGAATCATGTGTTTTCTGGGTTTTTCATACAGCTAGCATATTTGGTAGCTTACTGCTTCGAAACCCAGCTGGTCACCAAAAGCTTGAAGTGGCAGAGAAGAAGAAGGCTCAAGAATTTATTCACCAGTTCCTCTGCAACTCACCCTGAGCCTGTCCATCTCCTCTCCTATTCTGCCTGAGGCAGCCAATTACCAGCCCCACCTATTTCAGCTCCAAAGCTGCCCTAAGAGCACGTGAGCCCACTGGGATGCCAGAGTGGCAGCTGCCTGTTTCCTGAGCCCAGACTGCCCTCCCCACCATGACTGTCACACTCGGTGCTGCTGCGAGTTGTGAAGACATGAGGGGAAATCCACCACAATAAAACTGACATTCAACGTTCAAATTTAGTTATTTAACAGATAGATCTTTTTTTTTTTTTAATGTTTAAACGACTGTACTTCTTGTGCTCACTCAACCTGCCTCCAGGGCATATAGTGCCTTCCCTGCAGCTTGGGCTGGGCTCCCCGTGATCAGATATTTGAACAAACTTTGGAGTCCTGAAGGATGGATGAGTTGGACGGCAAGAATGCAAATGGAAGCTGCTGGATAAAGAGCCCACAGCCACCCCAGTTGCTTCCAGTTCTCTGAGGACATGTGTGTACACATATTGCAAACCCTACCCCACTTCCCACTCAGATATGGCTCAACAACTCTAGAGCTGGCCACTCAGCCTCCGAGGGCAATGTAGTGGCTTGAAAATGAAAATATTGAAGAAATTGGTGTTCTGGTGAAACAAGTGGAATTTTCTGGGCCAACAAATCCTCCAAACTGTATATAATGCATCCCCTCTCTTATACGTGTAATATATTTTAATGATAAATGTATTTTTAACAGTGGTTGGTTGCTTTTATTTTTTAAGAGATGGCAGCTCTCAGCAGCTGGACATTTGTGGCTTAAGCACTGGGGCAGGGTGGTCCCTGGTGGTCCAGTGGTTAAGAATCCGCCTTCCAACGCAGGGAATGCGGGTTCAATCCCTAGTCGAGGAACTAAAGTCCCACATGCCGCAACTAGAGAGAAGCCCGCGCACCGCAACGAAGAGCCTGCTCGTCACAACAAGGATCCCATGCGCCGCAACTAAGGCCCGACGCAGCCAAATCAATAAATAAATAAAATAAAATAAAATAAAATAAAAAAGCACTGGGGCAGCTGGTCAGGGGCCAGAGAGATATTTGCCTGGCAGTCTGGTGATAACAGCCACTATTTACCTTTTTCAAGCAAGAGATAGTACAGGCATGGCCCCAACCCCTTGACCCCTGATCTAGTTTCTGAGGGTTGTCCCACTTTTAATATTCTAGAGAAGTAGCTTATGGGGAAAATGGCAGCGGCTGCTAAGAGGTTCTGACAGCTAGATATTTACAGGTCAGGAGCAGAGTAAAGGCACATGCAAAATCGCTTCTTGGATCACCACTACTCCTTGGCAGTGTAAGTGATTTAGATACCGGCCGGTACGCTGACAATGTGAACGGTTAAAGAAAGAATGGCCAGTAGGTGGCGTTGCCTGGCCCGGGCACGAGTTCCATGGAAGCCGACAGTCCTGTGCAGGGGAAAAAGCCGGGAGAGACGGTCTGGGCAGGGGTGTGAGGAGGAAGGGAGTTGGGCGTTTTAAGCGAGGCTGTGAAGGGGGGAAGAGGTGGTGGCGTCCTCTGGCCAGGCTTGGAATACTCCCCATTTCTGCCATTTGTGTCCAGTCTTCCTTTCTGGGACCCTCCTGCCCATATTAACTTTGTTAGGTGAGAAGGGGAAGCTGGGGCCACAAGGAGAAACCCGGAATGTCACAGCCTTCCAGGCTTCCCCCTTGCGGTCCGGGTACGAATTCGGCGGCTAACTGGGGTCCTTCCCGCTGCGGTTGTGGCTGCTAAGGTGAGGGGAGCGCAAGCCGGGCTGGGGCTACTTTGGATTAGTGGCCGGGGGTCTGATCACTCTTCCTTGCGTCTGGTGCCTCTTGAGCCGAGCCCCGACTCCCTGCAGGCAACCCCCGCCCCCCCCCAGGTGGAGGACGAGGCGGGCGCTGCCCAGCGCGGGACGAACTCGTGGCCCCGCGAGGTCTCCGTGGTGCCCACCCCGCCCCCCCTTCCGCTCGCCAATTGGAGGCTCGAGCTCAGCCCCCACACCGACTGAACCAACCAGAAGCGTCAGGGAGAGGCGGAGCCACTATCTCCTCCTTCCTCCGGAAAGCGGAAGCGGAAGTGACGTTCGGGGAAGGTGGGGGCAATCATGGTGCCGCTGGGGAGGGGAGAAGCTGCTGCCGCCGCCGCCGTTGCCGGGAGCCGCGGAGGTAAAAGGCGATACCAGACGCGGCCTGGGCTGGGGACTTCCCGGGGGGCGCGGGACTTAGGCTCCCTCCTGAAGCATTTTCCAGTAGGGACCCTAGACCGGTCACCATAGGGACCCCACCCCTCCTCCGTTTCCATGGGGATGGGTATCCAGCCCCCCTCCCCTGTTTCCATGGAGATCCGGACCCTGCCCCTCTTCGCCCGGCTTGGAGCCCCCCAGCCTGACTTCGGGTTTTTCCGTGTAGCCCTGGACTGGGGACTGTCCCAGACAGGTTCCTTTTCCCAGCCTCCTCTCAAGGGTGCTCTGTTTGTATTTCTCGTTTGCCACCCTCAAACCTCCTGGTCTTGTTTGTTCCGGACAGTTGGTCTCCGCGTTGCCGCCTGTGGTGCTGGGGCAGCCCAATGGGGCCCCCGGTGCTCTTATCTCTCCTCTCAGATGCAGCGAAATGTGCATCTACCGGGTTGCGTAAGCCAGAGCAAGGGGTCGGGCCGGTTCCTCCCGGCTCAGATCCCTTGGCCTGTCTCTGGTAACTACCACTCTGTCTAACCGCCCTACCGAGTAAGGGTTCACTTTCTAATCCGGAGCAGAAGAGAAAGATAAAGTGCAAAGCCAGACTGAAAACGAAAAGTGATTATTTTTAAATTCTCTGTTATGTGTGCCAAACCCGCGTTTGTAGAACCTGTGTGTTTACAGGTAGAAGAAGAATCACTATTCCAGAACAGGAAAACTTCAAATTTGGTATTTTTCCCAAGAGAGTTTATCTTTCCAAGAGAGTATATCCGCAGGCCTTTCATTCATTTAACTGACATATCCTGAACTCCTCGTGTCAGTGTACTGTGCTAGAGGCAGTAGAAACAAAAATAAGACTCATCATTTCCTCATTGCAGAGAGCACACTATAAAGCATAGCTTCTAGTGGACACCAGATTGTTTTAGGAGATAAATAGATAAAGTGATCTTCATTACATATACCTGATAAGAGATTAGCCCCACTACCCAGAAGCTGAAACATCTGTTCTCGGAAGGAGGGAACAGATTCACACTTGATTTCTCTACTGTTGTCAGACATTGTGCTTTAACACACATTATGTCTTTTACTCTGCATAACAATTTCCTGAGAACAGGAATTACCAGTTCCACCTTACGTATGAGAAAAGTGAGGCACAGAAAGCTACCCAAGTAGTATGTAGTAAAGCCGGGATTTGTGGGTAGGTGACCCTGCCTCCAAAGCCCTACTCTCCTTCCAGCATAGACTTACTGCCTCACGGTCTGATTTGGGGGATATTTAGGTGGAGTTCCCTTGTTTTAAGATTTATAGCAACTCAGCTTCGAAACAGTTTGCCCCTATTTCCCCTTAAGTGTTTTGACCAGCCTTCACAGTGTTTGGCAGTAAGGCACATTTGGAAGGTCTTATAAGCTGCTGCTTATTACTTCCATTTTTTATTTTCATTTTTATTAAAAATCTTTTTGGCTGCGCTAAGCGGCTTTCGGCATCTTAGTTCCCTGACCAGGGATTGAACCTGAGCCCTCAACAGTGAAAGTGTGGAGTCCTAACCACTGGACCGCCAGGGAATTCCCATTACTTCAGTTTATTTAAAAAGATATTGTTTTTCCTTCAAAATGACTTGATGGTTTTAAACTTAAAAAAAAAAAAGTCCCAAGGAAGATGTTTTTCATTTACTTTGTCCTGCTCTTGAAAGAAGAGGATAAAAGAGCCCTGTGATTGCTGAGGAGGTCCCTGGGTCCTATGGTATGGCTCTGACTCTGGCTTTGTTCTGTTGCAGACAGGTCACTACCTTTCTATTTCTCACAATTGGGCTGAGCACAACTGAACCATGGGGGAACACAGTCCAGACGACAGCATCAGCTACTTTGAGGTAGAGGAAGATGAGCTGACCCCCGATGACAAGATGCTCAGGTTTGTGGATAAGAATGGACTGGTGCCTTCCTCATCTGGAACTGTTTATGATAGGACAACTGTTCTTATCGAGCAGGATCCTGGCACTTTGGAAGATGACGATGACGATGGACAGTGTGGAGAACACTTGCCTTTTCTAGTAGGGGGTGAAGAGGGTTTTCATCTAATAGATCATGAAGCAATGTCCCAGGGTTATGTGCAACACATTATCTCACCAGATCAGATTCATTTAACAATAAACCCTGGTTCCACGCCCATGCCAAGAAATATCGAAGGTGCAACCCTCACACTGCAGTCGGAATGTCCAGAAACGAAACGTAAAGAAGTAAGTAAAGCAGTGGGTGAGGGCCCAGTTTGGCTTTGGGGAAGTCCTTACACAACTCTTATCAGCAGTTTCAGCCAGGGAGTATAGGAGCCCCTGGAATTAGGACCTACAGTGGCTTTCCTTGCTGTATATGCTTCATGTTTTTTGTTGTGACTGCTTTCTGGAACTTTTGGTGTGTATGGCTGCATTGAAATCTGGGAAAACTAAATTGCAAATATCTTCCCCAGATCATAAATAAAATAGACATTTCACTGAGGTAAATCCGTGTCTCTGATGTGGAAATAACTGGATTTGGCTTATCTCTGAGTTGTGTAAAAATGACTTGTTTTGGAGAGATAAATATTTGCTGGACTATACTTTATTAGTGAAAGTTTAATGGATAATAAAGGCTAGCTTTCTTTTTTTTTTAATTGATTAATTTATTTTTATTTTTGGCTGAGTTGGGCCTTTGTTGCTGCGTGTGGGCTGCGCGCCTGCTTTCTCTAGTTGTGGCGAGCGGGGGCTACTCTTCGTTGCGGTGCACGGGCTTCTCATTGCGGTGGCTTCTCTTGTTGTGGAGCACGGGCTCTAGGCACACGGGCTTCAGTAGTTGTGGCACGCGGGCTCAGTAGCTGTGGTTTGCGGGCTCTAGAGCGCAGGCTCAGTAGTTGTGGCTCACGGGCTTAGTTGCTCCGTGGCATGTGGGATCTTCCCGGACCAGGGCTCGAACGTGTCCCCTGCATTGGCAGGCGGATTCTTAACCACTGCGCCACCAGGGAAGCCCAAGGCTAGCTTTCTTTTGTAAGAAGCTCGAGCAGGAGGCAGTAAATGAGAGCAGGTTATCTAAAAGAAGTTTTCGTCTCATATTTAGCTAATGTGCGGAAGGTAACACATATTACAATGCTTCGAAAACTGTAAAGCATTGTACAGATTGTACTAGGGGTGATAATTAGCAGAGTAAAAGATGTGGTTTAAAGGTAGTGATATACATTATCCGGGAACTAATTGCAGGTCAACTAGGAAAAAAAACGATCCCTGGTAGTTGCAATGCCAGGGACTAAATGTAAGATGTTACCAAACAGCCATTGGGTAAATTGTTTAGCAGGATATTTTTCTCTTTTGCTGTAATTCAGGTCTTGAAACTGGAGAATCTTTTTTTTCGTGGCATTTGGTTTTCCTTTGCTAGCCTTAGAACCTCAGAGCTGGAAGGAACCCTAGTGAGACCATCTTGTCTTACCTCCCACCTCATGTAGGGATCTCTCTGCAGCATCTCTGACACCAATTCCTCTGGTCTCTGCTTGAACACTTACAGAATGACGAGAGCACAGTGTTTCACAGTTCAGCCTAATACAAAGTTTGTTGGCCGGATCTGATTGTTAGAAAGCTTTTGCTCGTATGGAGCCAAAATCTGCCTTCCTGCAGCTGCTGCCCGCTGGTCCCAGTGCTTCCTTTCTTCTTTTTTTAAAAAATTTATTTATTTTATTTTTGACTGTGTTGGGTCTTCGTTGTTGTGCACAGGCTTTCTCTAGTTGTGGCGAGCGGGGGTTATTCTTCGTTGTGGCGCGTGGGCTTCTCATTGCAGTGGCTTCTCTTTTTGCAGAGCACGGGCTCTAGGTGCGTGGGCTTCAGTAGTTGTGGCACGCAGGCTCAGCAGTTGTGGCTCACAGGCTCCAGAGCACAGGCTCAGCAGTTGTGGCACGCGGGCTTAGTTGCTCCATGACATGTGGGATCTTCCCGGACCAGGGCTCGAACCCGTGTCCCCTGCATTAGCAGGCAGATTCTTAACAACCGTGCCACCAGGGAAGCCCCCAGTACTTCCTTTCTGAGCAGCAAGCTAAATCTTCTTCCGACCCGACAACCCCTCAGGTAATTGAAGATCATGGGTTTCTCTACATCTTTTCCTGTGCAGGCTCGACATCTCCATTTACTTAAATGTTCCTCTTACGACATTTTCCTCTAGTTTCTCATCAGCCTCGTCACCTTTGATTGCACAAGTTCCGGTTTTCCAAAGTCCTTAAAATTTGTAACTGAGCACAGTCTCACAAGTGTGAGTCAACTGGTACTGAATACTGTGCGACTCTTTATCTCTTCATCTGGACGCTGTACTACAATTGTGATATGGTCTGTATTTTATTAGCAACAACATCCTACTGTAAGCTGGCACTTGGAAATCTCTAGAATGGTGTTTCTTAGCTGGGGGTAGTTTTGTCCCCTAGGAGACACATTTGGCAATATCTGAAGAAGTTTGTCGGTTGTCGCACTGGGGAAGTGCTACTGGAATCTAGTGGGTAGAGCCCAAAGGTCTGTAAACATCTACAGTGCACGGGACAGCTCCCTACAACACATAAATAATTGTCTGGCCCCAAATGTCAGTTAGCTGTATTCCAATAAAATTTTACTTACGAAACAGGCAGTGGGCTACCCTGACTACCCTTAGTCTAGAACATAGGGAGTTGTAGCAGAGAAGGATGGAAGTACAGCAGAGATTCAGACATGGAAGGCAGTGATAGCATGCAGAGGGATCTCGGCTGTATCCTGGAAATGCACTGAAGGTGTCTGAGCCAAGAAGTGTCGTGGTTGGAGTGGTATTTTAGAAAGGTTGCTCTGGTAGCCGTGGCAGCTTGATTGCCTGCTTAGGAGATAGTTGCAGTTTAGGTTTGGGGTTTCCTTTGAGTCTGATGAAAGATGGTGTGGAAAGAATCCAGGGCTTTTGTTGAAGTATAAGAGAACTTGGTATATTATTGGAGTTTGAAGAATGAGCCATGAATTGAGTCTGACTCAAAGGATTCATCCGTTTTTCCAAGTGTGTTGAGTTTCTTCTGTCTCTTAGCACAGGGGCCACATGGGTGACTGATGGAGCTTCAGATCTCAGTAGTGAGTTAAGTAGTTCGAGTCCACTGTGATAGGTACTTTGAGGCTCATTCAGAGTGCTCTGTGCATGCTGAGGAGAAAGCGGCTGACTCTGCTGTCCCCCTTGCCCTCCATGAATGTTGATTCCATAACAGGAATCAAGAAGACAGGAAGAGGAGAATGTTTGGTGGGGAAATTGATGAGATGGTTGGAGTATAATGAATGTATAGTCCTTGGAGAAAAGCAAAGTGAACAGGTTGAGAAGAAGCCCTTTGGAAATGTGGACCTGAAGTTGAGGAAGTGGCTGGGGAATAGAATTGCGGATCCATGAAGGAGCAGTAGTTCAAACTGTGGGCAAATAACCCAAGGGAGAAGTAAGAATTGTTCTGAGAATTTAAGGGTTGGAAAGAGAAAGAGGAACCAGAGTTCCCTTGGTCCCAGGGATGGGTGGAACGCAGTGCTGTGGAAGCTGAGGGAAGAGAGGTTTAAGAAGTGACCCTGCAGAGGGATTGAGGGGCCGAAGAGGAGCCATTAGTTCTTCTGCTTGTGCAATTGATCACCTCATGGGAAGACTTGCGCTAGAGGGCTGGAGGCTGAAGGCAGATGTCAAGCTATGGATAAGTGAGTGGGCGGTGAGGAAACAGGAGGCAGGAAGCATCAGCTTTTTCTTTTCTTTTTCTAATAGGGTAGTTGGAGGAAGAAGAGTGATGAGGCGGTAGTAAGTCAAGGGGACTGGATCATTTTTTTAGCAGAGGAAATTTGAACATGGCTTAGGGCCTAAACTTTGGGCCATCCTCAGTTAATGATTACTATGTGAGAGTGTTTCAAGAGCAGATGTTTGGGAAACATAAAGTTAAATCAAGACAGAGATTTGCTTATTAGTATGGGATTTCTCAAGAGCTTTTGATAATAACTAAGAAGGAAGGACATGCAGAATTCTCCAAATATTTTGAACTTGGGAAACCATGTTTCGGGCCTTATTTCCACAGTCAGTGTTTTGTGGAACACATTTTGGGAAATGCTGATCTAGGCAGAAAAGGAGGAGAGGGTAGAGAAGGAATGATTATGCAGTCAGTGATATGAGCTGTCACTTTTCCCACTTCGTCCTATTGCAAGCCTGGTTTACCACTCATGTCTTCTGATCCTTGATAATCATGTAATAGGACAAGGTCAAGGGCACTGTAAGCAACTTGTTCAGTCTACCGTGGATTTAGCTCACTCTACTTCCCTCTCATCACATTTTCCCATTCTATCCATGAGACCTACAAGGAAGGTTCTAGAAACTATTTTTGAAATCATTAGTTACAGGGTTGGTTGGGGATTGAGGGAGAAGCAGCAGTGGCTTTCAGCCTTTGAAAATTTTGCTAAATGACCAGGCATTCAGGAGACTCGCCTTCCTGAAGCACCATCTTAACCGTAGCTTTTGTTTTAACAGAGGTGTAGCTTTTGTTTTAAGAGGTGTTATTTTATTTTATTTTTTGGCATTTAAATCCATTTAATTGCCCTGAAGAGGCCAGTGTTTATGACTATTTGATAACACTCTTCATGATTTCTTTACATTCCCCTACCCCCACCTTTAAAAAAAACCAAAAAACAAAAAACTTGGTCTTTTCTCCATCTCTACACCCAGGTGTTACTCTTGAGAAATCAGATCATTTGATAACTAGTTAGTCTTCTTGGCTTCCAAAGCAGCTTATTTTCAGAGCCAGATTTTTGCTTGATTTTCCTGTTTACCCTTGATTGTTCCATTGTTTCCTATAGTGTGTGGTTGGCTTACCTATTACTTCATTTTTTTCCCTCGTGCTTGTCTTGTGCAAAAATAAACCAACCAGAACCTTGCTACAGGTGCTGTCTTCTTCCACAGGGCCGCTGGCCATTCCCATTCAAATTGCACATGTCTTATTCTCGAACTTGCTACTTTACTACTGTCTGCCTGTCGATTTGGTAGCTTTGAAAACTCTCAGATCAAAACATTGTCATTTTGGGCTTCCCTGGTGGCGCAGTGGTTGAGAGTCCGCCTGCCGATGCAGGGGACGCGGGTTCGTGCCCCGGTCCGGGAAGATCCCACATGCCGCGGAGCGGCTGGGCCCGTGAGCCACGGCCGCTGAGCCTGTGCGTCTGGAGCCTGTGCTCCGCAGCGGGAGAGGCCACAACAGTGAGAGGCCCGCGTACCGCAAAAAAAACCCCAAAACATTGTCATTTTGCTGAGGATCAGCATTCTTTTTTTAAAAAATTAATTTATTTATGGCTGCGTTGCGTCTTCGTTGCTGTGCGTGGGCTTTCTCTAGTTGCGGCGAGCAGGGGCTACTCTTCATTGCAGTACGCGGGCTTCTCATTGCGGTAGCTTCTTGTACAGCACAGGCTCTAGACGTGTGGGCTTCAGTAGTTGTGGCACTCGGGCTTCAGTAGTTGTGGCTTGTGGTCTTAGTTGCTCCGTGGCATGTGGGATCTTCCCGGACCAGGGCTCGAACCCATGTCCTCTGCCTTGGCAGGAGGATTCTTAACCACTGTGCCACCAGGAAAGTCCAGGATCGGCATTCTTAAGCCTTGCTCTTTTAAAACCTTTCTACTCAGCTGTATTTCTAAGGAGATGTATTTCCTTTAGTCAGTTCACGCAGTCGATGGTTTCCCAAACTTTCTTGCGTCTGTGCCCTTCCTGAGACCTTTCCAGGACTGTTGGGTTATCTGTTCATCTACCTCTGTCTGAACCACATCGGTGAACATAACGTTCCCGCCCCCCCCACCGCCCCACCAACTGATCTTGCACTTTTCTGCTGCATGGTTGGCAGCATGAAGCATGAAGAAGCCCAGGAATCACATACCAAATATGCTCTTCATGATGCCTCAGAGTATTCCAGTGCATTGACTGGGAGAGAATAGCTTTTTCTACCAAGAAGCACAGTTACAGTGATGCTTTATGAATTAGGCTGCTTGCTACGTTGGTCAGTGACATTCCAAGGGGTCTGTTTTTTTTAGTGTGACAAATTTTAAGTATAAAAATAAGGGGGGAAATTTGACTCCAGTGTTTCAGAGCCTTTTTGCAACATGCCCTTTACCTTGGGAGACCCAGTTCCAATCTCATTCCTCATTATCAATCCCACAGGCAGTGGAAGGATCCACTCAGACAAACCAGGTTGTTGCTGACTCTGCGAAGGGGACCCACCCACTTTTAGTCTTTGCACGCAGTGATTACATTCCTTTACAGGTTCCCTTCTGAATACCATGGAATTGCCCTTCAGAACTAGGACAGAGACTGTTTCTGCTTGAAGTGCTAGTGTTAAGGATTCATTCATTCTTTCCACAAGCTTTTGCTTATTGAGTATCTACATTTGTCAAATACCAGGAAGAACAAAGAAATAATCCCTACCCTGAGGGACTCTAGGGGAGTCTAGAAGGGAGACTGCTAGAGGCTGTATGTGCGAGGTTTGGTAGGAAACCAGGGCTGGAAGCATTTTCTGTTTACCAGCAGACGAAGCCATTTGAGCGCTGTCCCCTGCATGCCTGCATGTGTGTCACATACCTCTGTGCAGCATTCAGCATTTCCATCACTGAGGCCCACTGGCTTGGAAAAGGGACAAGGGTGGTTTTATGTTCATACTAGTTTTCCAGCATAATGCTGCAGGAATAACAGTTCTCGGATTTACATTGTACATAGGCTGTACCTGTTGAGTATTGCTAAAATTTTGCTGTGGTAGGACGTTGGAGAAAGAATCCGAATGTTAATGTTTTTCTCTTATTTAAATCAAGCTTATTCTTAAAATTGTTTCTTCTGTGATGTGCGCAGGGATAATTTAGACCTAGGTTCCGTCTTTGTTCTGGTATATACTGTGTGGCCTTGGGTAAGCTGCTCTGTTTCCTCTTTTGTAAAATTGAAATGAAAATATCCCGTTGCGTTTCATGACGGTGAAATGAGATTTATTCATTTATAAATATATAACGGGACAAATAAAACATTTAGCATAGTGTCTGGTGCATGGTGGTCGTTTGGTGAATGTTCATTTACTTTCTCTTCCTCGTAGGCCCACATAGTTCTTGAAGGAGGTATGGAAGGAGGTATTCTGTTAAAGAAAAGGTTAAAATTGTCTTTGTTAGGAACCCTTTGGGAAGCATTTTCTCCTAAAACAGGGTTATAAATTGTGTTTGGGTTCCCTGGAACCCAGTGACCCCTAATTTGCTGAACTGTCATATTAATACAGCTATGGAATGTGACCCACCATTTAGAACCGTGTTTTACAAGGAGAACATGTTGGTAGTCCCGCTGGAGGGGTTCTAGGTGCAGCCCTTGCCACAGGTAACCGTCCATGCTCATGCTCTGCTCCCTTGGACTTCTTGGCCTTCCGTAGCAGCAGGCCCCCGAAAGTTACTTCCATGGTGGGCAGTTGGGGCATGAAGCAAAGCTGGGGGCTCTTTTTAAATATTATTCTTAATTTTTTACAATTGAGATAAAATTGATATATAACATTATGTAACATAATGATTCAGTAATTGTATATATTGCCAAATGATCACCATTGTAAGTCTAATTATCATCCATCCCCACGCATAATCTTTTTTTTTGTTTTTTTTTGCTGTACGCGGGCCCCTCACTGTTGTGGCCTCTCCCGTTGCGGAGCACAGGCTCCAGACGCGCAGGCTCAGCGGCCATGGCTCACGGGCCCAGCCGCTCTGCGGCATGTGGGATCTTC
Source organism: Pseudorca crassidens (assembly GCF_039906515.1). Lineage (NCBI taxonomy): Eukaryota > Metazoa > Chordata > Mammalia > Artiodactyla > Delphinidae > Pseudorca > Pseudorca crassidens. Next base: position 30,330,155 of record NC_090297.1, on the reverse strand, counting down.
CCGGACTGGGGCACAAACCCTTGTCCCCTGCATCGGCAGGCGGACTCCCAACCACTGCACCACCAGGGAAGCCCTTTTTTCTCTTGTGATGAGAACTTTTAAGATCTACTCTCTCAGCAACTTTCAAATATACAATACAGTATTATTAACTATAGTTACCATGCTGTACATTACATTCCCATGACTGACTGACTTCATAAGCTGAGGACTCTTACAGCTAAAGAATGAGGATTCCTGTTATGCTGGCAGTGACAGTGGCAAGAGGGTTAGATGGTTAGCATCCTGTTGAGTGCCTGCTGTGTACTAGGCACTGTGTTAGGGACTCTGATCGTTTTGTATTTTCATAACAATCTTATAAACTAGGTACTGTTAGCTCTCATTTTACAGATGAGAAAACGGAGGCTTAGAAACATACAACTGGCAAGTGGTAGAGTTGAGATTTGAACTGAGGACTTTGTGCTTTCCTATCATACACACCACCTTTGTGAAGACAAGAGAGGAGAATCAGGCACTGAAACCCATTAGCTATGAAAAGGGCTGAGAAATGAGGGGCAACAGGATGGCATTAGTTCTGTAAGGGTAAAGGATTTAGGTGGGGGAGCAGCTATGTAAATTCAGCTCTGAGATGGGCAGTGGAGGTCACTGCAGGGCTCTTCCATTCCTACTTCGAGCTCTTTGGTTGCACATTATGGAGTGGGAGAAAGGAGATCACTGCCAGTGTGGAAACAGAGTTGGTACTGGGGAGAGGGATGGGAAGTCCCTAGTGATGGGGAGGAAAGGGCAGCTCCTACAGCTGTAACGGCCAAGCCAATCATTTATTTATAAGAATGTTCAGCTGCTGGGTGCTCACAATCAGAGGCTCTTTTTCCTTATTGAGAATGGCGCTGTTAGTGTGTGTAGGATCTAGTTCTCTCAGACTCATTTCTTTTTCCTCCAACAGAAACCCAGCCTTTTTTCTCTTCTGAATTTTTTTAAGCTTTTGTCTCCTAGAGTTCCAGTGTTTTTCTCATTTTTGCCTATCTCATTCACCTTTCCTCCTCTGATCCTGTTGACTTAACAGGGCAGTCATCCTTGTTAAATACTTCTCTATTCTAGAACTACTCAGAACACTTCTTGAATCAACATCAGTTCTCTGAAAGCTCACGCCTCCTGCCCATTCCTCGCATTAGACCTGGTCCGTCCCTCAGTGAGCCCAAACTGTGCTGTCTCTGAGCTCCTTAGCTTCGTAATCGACAGCCATTTAAGTGATGCAGTGCTCAAACTCTTTTGGAGAAACGTGTTTTCCAATGGAATCTTTGGTGACATTATGTTCATATTACAGATACTTTAGTTAATTTCGATGGGCCAATTATTATGTGTCACCTCTCCCTCAAGTTCTTTAAATTTAGCTTGGGTATCACCTCCTTCGAGAAGCTTTTCTTAGTCATCCCCAAGTTTAAGTTTTTTGTAGTTTTTTTTTTCTAAGTTTTTCTCTATATTCTAGTATCCATACAACTTCTCATACCATATTGTTCTTGTCTGTTTGAATTGCCTCTTGACTTTGAGCTCCTTGGGAGCAGGGGCCATTTTTTCTCTATCCCTAGCACCTGGGAAATATAATCCCTGGAACATAAGGTTTATCATGCATGTATGCATTCAAAAAAATAAATTGTATTTCAGTGTACCAAATGTTGCAACACCTCCCCTATGTAACGTGTTTTTTGCAGCTTCCTCCTCTGATCCAGTTTGAGGAGGTTTAGTTTTCCCTTTTTGTGAAATGTGGTGCTGTTTAGAAACGATTCTGAAAGACACAGTATAGAGACTTCCATTTACTGCCTTCCTCCAGATGGGGTGAGGTTGTGCGTTTATTCAGCATACCATTGGGGAGCATTTGCTTTGACAGTCATCTGTCCCCCCGTTAAATACAAATACCTTCCCCACTCTTTGTCCTCTCTCCTAACTTCCCCCTCTCTCTCCTCAGCCGTTCCGTGAAAGAGTAGTTATATTCATTGTCTCTAGCTCCTTGCTTTTCCCTGACTTTTCAGCCTGTTACGTCCTGGCTTCTGCTTCTACCCCTCCAGTGAAGCTAGTCTTGCTGGGGCAGTTCTGACCTTGTGAATTGGCTGAGTCCAGGAAATGCTCCCTCAGTCACCTCTGCTGCATTTGACCTGGTTGACCATCCTCCTTGAAACTCTGTTGCTTTGTCACTTATAGTCCTTGCCACTACTTTCCTCAACACTCAGTCCTGTTGGTTTGGTTTTGTTTGTTCGTTTAGTCATCCATTGCTTCACTCAACAAATCTGAGTTACTTCTCCACAAGGCTAGTTCCTGAGGCTGTTGGCAGTGAACAAGACGGATGTGGTCCTTGCTCTCATGGAGCCTACAGTCCAGCTGGAGAGTAGCCGTTTATTCATTTAACTCCACAAATATCTACTTAGTGCCTCCTGCTTTCCAGCTACTGCTGTGCCTAGATTCCAAATAGATAATCATGTAAATTATCTACGTGCTTTAAAGAAATACAGGCTGCTATAAGGGTACCTCTTCTAGTTTGGGGAGGGGGTAGGGATCGGTCAGGGAAGAGGTCCTTGAGGAAGGAACACTTAATGGAAGCTTGAATTGGCCAAGTAAGAAAACCTAGATGGGAGCAGGGGTCGGTAGGGCTGGGAGACAGGGAGGGATAGTTAGTTGCACTTGTTACTTACAAAGTTATCAACTGCTGTAGCGTCTTAAGAATGAAATTCTGCTCTCGTCATTCACCGTTGTCGTAAGCTCCACGACGGAGACATGCGGCGGGCTTCTTTATTATAGCATTCATGGGGTCCTGGTTCTCCTTCCTGGTCAGTGATCATTTTGAAATCTCTGTCTTGCAGCACCAAAGAGGTCTGTTTTTAGTCTTGATGAAAAATCAGGACATGTGTGTGAGAGGCTAATTAACCATGTATGCTGAGTGGCATAGTTAAATATTATTAGAATTCAGAGAAGGGGACTGTCACATAGATATGGAGTGATAGTGGCGGGCATCGGAGGTAGTGAGGCTTGAATGGAAGAGAGACTCAGAAAAGCAGAGAAGAAAGGAACCAGGCATTTCCAGTAGAGAGAAAAGAGAGAGAACAAAGGCAGGCGAGTGGGAATTCAGTGTTGCGTTAGGGAAGGGGTTACCGTCCCCTGTAGGCCTCGACAGAGCCTGCTTTTGGCCTGGTGACAGAAGAGGACCTGGAAGGACTTTGAGTACAAGGCTAGGGAATTGGGACTTAATCATTTGAGCAGAGAGGTGGTACATGTGGGACACTTTTAGAATAAATCTGGCAGTGATTGGCTTCAAAGCTAGGCACTGAGACATGAGAATGCCTGGTCAGTAGTTCAGTTCAGCAGATGTTTATGGAGCATGTCCTGTGTGGCATGGGGAAGGGAAAGGGATGAATGAGCGAGAGAGCGCTTGCCTGGGGAACCTAAAGACATGTGCAAGATCCTGTCGGTGGTTGGGCTTTTGAGAGAAGGACAAAGAGCCAGAGGCGAGTTGGGCTTTTTTTTCCTTTAACATCTTTATTGGAGTATAATTGCTTTACAGTGGTGTGTTAGTTTCTGCTTTATAACAAAGTGAATCAGCTATACACATACATATATCCCCGTATCTCCTCCCTCTTACATCTCCCTCCCACCCTCCCTATCCCACCCCTCTAGGTGGTCACAAAGCACGGAGCTGATCTCCCTGTGCTATGCGGCTGCTTCCCACTAGCTATCTATTTTACATTTGGTAGTGTATACATGTCCATGCCACTCTCTCACTTCGTCCCAGCTTACCCTTCGCGCTCCCGTGTCCTCAAGTCCATTCTCTGCATCTTTATTCCTCTCCTGCCCCTGGGTTCTTCATAACCATTTTTTTTTTAAGATTCCATATATATATGTTAGCATACGGTGTTTGTTTTTCTCTTTCTGACTTCACTCTGTATGACAGACTCGAGGTCCATCCACCTCTCTATAAATAACTCAATTTCGTTTCTTTTTGTGGCTGAGTAATATTCCATTGTATATATGTGCCACATCTTCTTTATCCATGCATCTGTCGATGGACACTTAGGTTGCTTCCATGGCCTGGCTATTGTAAATAGAGCTGCAGTGGACATTGTGGTACAGGACTCTTTTTGAATTATGGTTTTCTCAGGGTATATGCCCAGTAGTGGGATCGCTGGGTCGTATGGTAGTTCTATTTTTAGTTTTTTAAGGAACCTGCATACCGTTCTCCATAGTGGCTGTATCAGTTTGCATTCCCACCAACCGCGCAAGAGGGTTCCCTTTTCTCCACACCCGGGAGATGGGCTTTTGAGAGAAGGACAAGGAGCCAGAGGGGAGATGGGCCCCTCCCTTCCCCACGCCCACAGGTTTTCAGGGTTTGGCAAACTGTGGTCCACAGGCCAAGTCCATACAGACGCCTGTTTTTGTAGAATGGTTTTATTTTTTAATTATTTTTAAAATCAAAAGAACATTATTTCATGATATATGAAAATTATATGAAATTCAGATTTCATTGTCCATAAATAAAGTTTTTTTGGTGCACAGCCTTGCTTGTCCATTTATATATTGTCTATGGTTACTGTCACATACAGCAGATCCTCCTTCTCTGAAACTGAATGTCCTTTCCCCTACCTGAGGCTTTTCCCTCCACCCAGGCTTTTAAATATCCTTGTGGTCTTTAGGTTCCTCCCAGATCCTCAGCTTCTTTTTTCCAGGACCTTTCTCCTTCCAGATACGCTCAAGACCTATCTTACTTCAAACAGACAAACAACACTTCATCAACTCAAAAGTCCACTTGTGCTACTGCTCTCCATCTCCAGTCTCTATCCCCGCCTTTCCTTATTCACCTTCGTCCAGACTTCTGACCTCATCAGTCCATTAAAACTAGCCTTGCTGAGTCACTGGTGAACTCCTAGCTGCTGGATCCAGTAGTTTGCCCAGTCCTATCTTCCTTGTTTTCTCTGACATTTAACATTTCGATCATTCTCTTTTCCTTGAGACTCTTTATCTTCTGGCTTCTGTGACATCCATCTCCTTTGCTTCTCTTCCTAATTCCCCAGCCCTGTCTCCCACTCATCCATCAGTGGCTTCTCTTCTTTGACCAGTTCCTTAAACACTGGTGACATTCAGGAGCCCATCCTTTGTCCTCGTAGCCAAGATTTTACTGAGCATCTACTATATGTCAGTCCCTGTTATTGAAATACTTTACGCAGATTATTCCTAATTATTACAACAACCCCAAAAAGATCGATTTTGTTTCCTTGTTATAAACAGGAAATTGAGACTCAGCTTAAGTAATTTTCCAAAGGTTGCACAGTAAGTGGCAGAGCTGGGGCTTGAACCAGCCTGCTTTAGTGTATAGTAAAGTCATCTATTATCTGTGTACCAGAGACTCCTGCTGTAGACTTTCTTTTTAGCTTCCAGCCTATATGTCTGTCTACTAGACATTTCTACCTGGCAGCACCTCAAACCCAACTTATCGTCTCTCCCTAACCCCCATCCAGTCCAGAATTGGTATGTGACCATCTCTTTTGTCATTCAGGCCCCAATCATGGGAGTTGATTTTGACTTTGCCTCTCCCCGACGGCTGCCATGCACCCAGTTGTCACTACAGCCACTCATTTCTCCCCTTTTAATTTCTCTGCAATTCATCTCTAATGATGTCCACTATATCACTTCCTTAGTTCAGATTCTTCTCATCTCTATCTTGGACTATTGTCTCCCTTCTCTTAATCTCTACCCCTTCTTCTATTCTCTTAGCCTTCCAGTCTGTCTTCCATAGCTTCCAGGATGATCTTTTCTAAACCCCACATCTGATTGTGTTGCTATATTGGTTAAAACCTACTGATGGCTCCCGTTGTCCTCTTCCTCTACTCCATAGCTTAACTAAGGAGGCTTCACCTTATTTTTCTAGATTCTTTTTCCAGTCTCTTACCTACTCAGGTGTGTTTGTGGTCTCCTGTACCGGCGTACTCATTTATCTCTCCAATGTAGTTCTCAAGGTGTTACTTCTTTCTGGAATGCCCATCTCTTCCAGTTTGTCTGAGGAACATTTTTTCAGTTTAATCCCTAAAAAATGGACAAATAGGCAAACCAAAAAACACCCTCAGTTCAGAGAGAGTGCCTCAGCTTCTGAGCCTTCACTGTGTCCAGTCTTTCTTAGAGGGGTTAGGTTTCCCTTCTTCATGCTTCCCAAGCACCGCGGATGTGTATCTGTTGTCCGACCCAGCACAGTGTGTGATAATTTGTGCGCGTCTGCCTCATTAAAATGGTACTCTTTAAAGACAGAGCTTTATGTCTTGTTCGCCTTTTTACCTGTGGTATCTAGCTTGTTGCCTGGGACATAGAAGTTCATTAACTGTTGAATGAATACCAATAGTGTGGTGAGAGCTATGGACTGAAGCTTTGGAGAAGGATGAGGATTAAAGGATGAAGATGTTTGCTAAAGCTGAAGAGTAGGCAGAACTAGCGCCCCGATATGTGTAGCATCAGATCAATGACAAAGTCTTTCCACAGATGCTTTATCTCATTTTGTTCTGCTCAGAAGCGCCGTCAGACAGGCAGGGCAGGCATTCAGTTTTGCCTTTTAGAAATGAAGAATCTTTAGTTCAGAGACGTGAAAAGACCTACCCAAAGTCCTGAACCTAAGTGCCAGAATTCAGTCTTCTCCAGCCAAGGCTATGATGCTTCCCCCGAACCAGTGGAGAGATGGGGAAGGTTTGGGAGATGAGAGAGAAATTTGGGGCTAAACCTACATTTAGAGGTTAAAGAAAAGGAGTGAGTGGCTCAGGGAAGACGATAAAGAGCCCCAGAGAATGACTGTGTGGTGAAAGACAAGTTTTCAGAAGGAGAAGGCATTGTTGATGAGATTTTTTTTCAAATACTAAAGGAAAATTGGGAAGGAGGAAAGAGTTTTACCACCGGGAAGCTCAAGAGAATGGTTTCGTCCGGTGAAGCCCACCTGGCCGAGTGGTTCCACAGGCATTGAGGGAGGTGGAGGCACCTGTGGATAGCACCCTTTCCAGAAGGGTGATGGTGGGAAGGAGACCAATAGGCTGGCAGCTTGAGGAACGTTGTACTACCAAATATTCCCAGAAATTCATGGTACATTTTTTTCATTCTGTAGACCTGAAAATAATGCAGTGGAAATTATGCTAGTACATAACTGTGCTAGTATACCTATGACTGAGTATATAAATTTCAGAATGTTTTAAACTCAATTTAACATTGGTCTATTCCAATCAAGATATAGTGCCAGAGGGCAGGATGTTCAATCAAGCCTTAAAGTCAAATTGTATTTGAATATGGGTAAGTGTAGTAGTATGTGCCCACCTACGGGAGTAGACGTTTACTAGTCCGAAAACACTGTTCTTATATTCATTTAGAGTGTTTACCTACCTACAAGCTTGTCTCTTGGGCATTACTCGCATCATTTGTCGTCCGGTGTAATTTGGTCAACGGGAAGATTTTCCCCACTTTTGTTAGAGGGTGTTTTCTGTGTTGATGATAAAAACCTGTGTGTTTCATCTGCATCTCCTGAGAGCCAAGCCCTGCGGAGAGTTAGGCCCTGAGCAGCTCTTTTGTCCCACTGACAAGGTGTCTTCTGTCTGCCAGGTAAAGAGGTACCAGTGCACCTTTGAGGGCTGTCCCCGCACCTACAGCACAGCAGGCAACCTGCGCACCCACCAGAAGACCCACCGGGGAGAGTACACCTTTGTCTGTAATCAGGAGGGCTGCGGCAAGGCCTTCCTCACCTCCTACAGCCTCAGGATCCACGTGCGGGTGCACACGAAGGAGAAGCCGTTTGAGTGCGACGTGCAGGGCTGTGAGAAGGCGTTCAACACGCTATACAGGTCAGCCCATTCCTCCCTCCCTGCACCACCAGCCTCTGACCCCAGCTCTGTCCTGACTGAAGAGCTCTCCCTGCACAGTACAGACGTTCACTTTCAGGGCTTTAAAGAGGACAGTAATGCTCAACTGTTGACAGTTCATTAGAGGAACTTGTAACTTAAAGATTGACACATACTGGGTTGGTTAAAAATCAGAGTCCATTTGTGTCCGGATTCATATCTCCTGGAATGCCATCCTGGCCTCAGGGTTTTAGTATTTAGCATAGAATAATATCTCCTGTTGGCTCAGGAGCTTGGAACCAAGGTTTCTTTCACTTCCTTCCCGGCCTCACCTTAAAGATTAACTTTTTTCTACCCCCAAGAAATGGGGAGTGGTCCACTCAGCCATTTCCCTTTTCCACCGTTTGTGTCAAGAGACTTATATTAGTGTTCAACATTGCATGTAAAATAGCACACATAATAAATACTAGCTGACACTTAGAAAGCACCCATTGTGTGCTAGGAAGTGTCCTGAGTGCTGGCCCTCACAGCCACTGCTCAGGAAATGGAAGCACGGAGAGGTTTTGTAACTGGCTCAAGGTCCCCCTTCTGGTAGAGGAGAACAGAATTTGAGTCCCAGGCAGCCTGGCTCCAGGCCACACTCACACCACTACGCCATATACTTCTCTGAATTTCTCTTTGAGCACAAAATGTTGGATACTAATGTATTATGGCTATAGAATTCTTATGCACTTGACCCTGACGCACATTAAGCTGACGTGGGAAGGCTCTGTAGTACATTATGACAAAGGGGATTTCTCTGGGATATCTTGCAGGCTGAAAGCACATCAGAGGCTTCACACAGGGAAGACGTTTAACTGTGAATCTGAAGGCTGCAGCAAGTACTTCACCACGCTCAGTGATCTGAGGAAGCACATTCGAACCCATACAGGAGAAAAGCCATTTCGGTGGGTCTTGCTGTTTTCTATTGTCACTGACGAGGTTTCAGCTGAGTGTTTTGGTGTACTCTAAAATTTGTCAAAGTGGAAAGGAAATTCCCTTCGCTGGTTCTTTGGGCAGTGTTTGCTTTCTCCAGGATAGTTGTAACCAACTACTGCAGATTGGAGGAGTGGCGATGGATTCCAAGAGCATCCCTACCTACTCTGCGGATGGTGGCCTCTCTGCCTCATTCTTTCCCTTTCTTTCTTTCTTTCTTTTTTAAATTTTATTTATTTATTTTATTTATTATTTTTTTATTTTTGGCTTCATTGGGTCTTTGTTACTGCACACGGGCTTTCTCTAGTTGCGCTGTGCAGGCTTCTCATTGTGGTGGCTTCTCTTGTTGCAGAGCACGTGGGCTTCAATAATTGTGGCACGCAGGCTCAGTAGTTGTGGCTCGCCGGCCCTAGAGCGCAGGCTCAGTAGTTTTGGCGCATGGGCTTTGTTGCTCCGCGGCATGTGGGATCTTCCCTGACCAGGGCTCGAACCCATGTCCCCTGCATCGGCAGGTGGATTCTTAAGCACTGTGCCACCATGGAAGCCTCCCCACCCCTTTATTTTCAAGAAACGTTTGTTGAAACTCACTTACGTATTGGGTACTTTTATCAGTGCTAGAGAAATACTAAGATACCGGCTCTCCTTTTGAGAACCTTAGTCTGGTGGAAAAGAACCGCAAGTAACCAGACAGTATCTGAGACTGAGATGCTGAAAGAGCTTTGAGCACAGAGGCAAGGATACGTACCTAAGAAGAGGTGGGGAGGGAAGGGGGAAATGAGGGGAAATGAGGGGTAGGGATGCTTAGGCTACTGGTTCAGGTATTTTTTTCTTTTATCACTTGTTCGGTTGTTGCTTTGTAATATGTCATGTGTACATGCAAACATATAGGAGCATCCATTTTTATCTGTAGATTTCAATTTATATATATATACATATATGGACACACATATATATTTAACTGATGCATGTATAAGGTTGAAGGAAGGAGTTGTATCATCTACTTTCTCCTCTGCTCATAGCATTTAGCGTGGTTCTGGGCATTCAGCAGGGATTGAAGAACAACTTTGGGATGATTATATGACATTTTTAACAAGGTAATCAGTTTGTGAGGATTTCCCCCTAAATGTAATACAGATATATTACTGAAAATGGCCCATAAACAATGTCTTTGATTTGACAGGAGGGATTGCTCTTATGTTCATGGCATTAAATATGCTACTTTTCTGTTCTCAAATCACTCATCTCATTAGGATACCTAGAAATTGAAAAGTCTTCAGGGACAGTCAACCCTTAAACACCAATTAAATGGAAATGTGTTTCAAAAATTACAAATGCATTCCTGAGTCATGGCCCCTCTAAAAGCCAGAGTATTTAGATTCTAGTTGGTTACTCTCCAGCTGCTGTGAAGCTTGGGTTACTTTTTTCCCCATAGGGCTGTCAAGGGGACTCTGATTTCTATTCAGTCACACGCATTTTTGTCATGATTAAAACTGCTAATTTTTCTTGAATGTTAGATGGGGCTTTAGACACAATGATTTTATGTACTTAAAAAGTAAAATGCTTTAGAGAAGCTTTCTATTTAAAGAAAAAAAATATGTTGGCTTATAAGAAAATGCATTCATTTTCATGTAAATAGTTACTGGATGCCTGCTATGTGCAAGACTACAGCAGATGTAAAGAACTACATGGACCCTTCCCTCAAAAGAATTATAATCTAGGAGGACAGATAACAAATGTATACACGTAGAGCTAAAATAAGATTGGGAATGACAGGTGCCATAAAGGCAGCATATAGATAAATGCCCTAGGAGTTCTAAGGAGGGAAATATTACCTCTAGCTTTGGTTATCAAGAAAGTAAAAGAGAAAAGCTCTCTGAGGATTATAGATAGTTACATTACAGCCAGTATGTTCTGACTGATTTTGTTCTAGTGTTGTATTTCAGGCCCCATGCCTACGTGAGAGCCTCTGTACCCACCACTGATGTTCCTTATATTCCATTTGCAGTAGATTTTCCATATGTGTTCTTATTGTCAATAGAATTCTGTTGTGTAATTCATCAGAAGGCTTGTATTGTTAGGGCTCTCAACACGTGCCTTACTTGTAGGACAAGAAATACTTATCCTGGGCCTACCTCTCCCTCTGATCCCAGATTTGTCACCTTACTTTTCCAGGGACCTGTCATCATTCCCATCTGTAAAACCAGTTTCACTGAGCTGATCTTAGTGTTCTGAGCAGTTGTTTCAATGTAAGTTTGTATTTACAAGAGATATTGAAGATAAAGGTCTATTAGCTAATGACTACTATCCTCTCTGCTTAAACAACTTACTTAGGTGTGATCATGATGGCTGTGGAAAAGCATTTGCAGCAAGCCACCACCTTAAAACTCACGTCCGTACACATACTGGTGAGTTTAGGCTAATTTTTATCTTTTAACCTTCATTGAGTCAGTAAATATCTGTACTTCCGTTGAGACCTGTAGAGCTTTGTGGAGAGAGCAAGCCTAATCATTTGGCCTTCACCTATAATGTTTGAGTTTCTTTCAGAGATAAAAAGGATCTAAAGATTGGACGGACTCAGGAGTCCAACCTTAAGAAATAAAACCAATGCAGAGATTCTCAGAAAAGAATCCGGGGGGAAAAAGCTAATCTTCTCTTTTAACTTCCCAGGAGCAGGCCATTCTCAGTGCTTTGCTCTACATTAAATTTTAGGACTGGAATGATTAACTTGTAATTTATCCAACTTACTACTTGAACCCTTATTAGAATATTTACTTCCCTCTGTTAGGGGAAAGTACATGTCTTAATCCAGTGAAATGATTTTATGGTAAAATTAATACCTCTTGTCATTCTTGCAGGTGAAAGACCCTTTTTCTGCCCCAGTAATGGCTGTGAGAAAACATTCAGCACTCAATACAGTCTCAAAAGTCACATGAAAGGTCACGATAACAAAGGAAATTCATACAGTGCACTTCTAAATCACAATGGATCAGAGGTGTGCAGTGTTTTGTCTCTTGTTTTGATCTGGGCACCATAGAACAGCAACCGTTGTTTGTATATCAGAATAAAAGGTTAAAATGCCTTCTCTCTAAATCTGTTAGTGAGAGAGAAGAAATCAGTGTCGAGATCTATGTCTTTGTGATGAGGTGGTGGAAGCCAGAAATTTCACCAGGCTCCCTGTGCTTCAGCCCCTGATTCAGCTCCACCTCCCCTCCGTCAGGTATGGTGGAAGAGATGTCTTGGAACCAGAGGTCTCAGAATGGCTTCCAAAGTGTCAGCCAGGTGCTCTCAAAGGGTGTTATTTTCCCATTCATGTCTATAAAATGGTACATCTGCACTTGAGTTTGGGACATGAGTTAATGATTTGCTTCACACATTCATTAATCCATCATTGGAGAACCAGGCAGAGTCTGGGGGGTCCCCTGCCCTTTTGAATTGTCTGCAGACCGAGATTTGAGAGCCACCGCCTTAAGGCACTGAACCACAGAACAAGACTCTGCAGAGTTTTAGGTGGTTTTGTCTGTTCTTTACCAAGCCCTTCCACCACATTTCCCTCTCCTCTACAGCTTCTTTCCAGAGAGGTCCTGGGATAAATTTACTGTTATTACTTCTGATATGGTATTGAGTAACTTACCTTATGTCTTTTGAACCCAGGAACTGAGAACTGTTATTATTTTGCTATTTCATAGATAAAGAAACTGAAGCACACTGACCCCCTTTTGAATAATGCGGTTCTTAAAGTATGTAATACAGTTTTGATTTGGGGAAAGGCAGCATAATTTAATTCTGTGGTTTCTAATATTTAAAGAACAAAGGATCCCTTTATAAGGACTGTGATTTGAATGTGTTTTATTAGTAATAACTCCCCCTATGTTTTATTAGTAACAATAACTAATATTTACTGAATTTTTACGATATACCAAGTACTGTGCTGTTTTTCTGTGAATTATCTCACTCACAAGAGGTCAGTATTGTTATTATTCCCATATCACTGATAAAGAAACCTGAGGCAAGGAGAAATTAAATAACTTGCCTAAATATCCAAAGCTTGTAATTAGTCCCCTTTAGGCAGGCAGGCTGATTCCAGAGCCTGGTTCTTGACCCCTATGTCGTAAGAGGCAAAACAGCACTGGTTGGGCTTCCCTGGTGGCGCAGTGGTTGAGAGTCCGCCTGCCGATGCAGGGGACACGGGTTTGTGCCCCGGTCCGGGAAGATCCCACGTGCCGCGGAGCGGCTGGGCCCGTGAGCCATGGCCGCTGAGCCTGCGCGTCCGGAGCCTGTGCTCCGCAACGGGAGAGGCCACAACAGTGAGAGGCCAGCGCACAACAAAAAAACAAACAAACAAACAAACAAAACCCCAGCACTGGTTGCGAAGAGTGTGAATTCACATCCAGGCTCCACAACTAGTCACGTGACCTTAGGCAAATGACTTCTTTGCGCCTCAGTCTCTTCCTCTGTAAAACCAGATGAAAATACTAAGATTTGAGAGTCTTTGTGTACAAAGCTGCATTTATGAAGTCATGATCAATTTTCTTGTTTTTGTAACAATCTGAGGACAGTTTCTTGCCACAGTCTCTATGCATTGGAGGGCCCTAGTGCACATTGCCCAGACCTCACCTACTCTGGATGGCTGTTCGCTCCCCAGGGGAGGGAATCTCCTCTAGTCTCAGTCTTTCAATGTCATCGAGATTGCCTTTGAGTCCTAAGTTTGTATCTCCAGCCCGGATTAACCTTCCGCTTGATGTCTCCACCCAGCTGTCACCTAGGTTTCCCAGTCTTGACGTGTCCCAACCTATTCCTCCTGTAGTCTACCCCATCTTAGTAAATGGTGCAGTCTACCCCGTCTTAGTAAATGGTGCAGTCTACCCCGTCTTAGTAAACGGTGCAGTCTACCCCGTCTTAGTAAACGGTGCAGTCTACCCCGTCTTAGTAAACGGTGCAGTCTACCCCGTCTTAGTAAATGGTGCAGTCTACCCCGTCTTAGTAAATGGTGCAGTCTACCCGTCTTAGTAAACGGTGCAGTCTACCCCGTCTTAGTAAATGGTGCAGTCTACCCCGTCTTAGTAAACGGTGCAGTCTACCCCGTCTTAGTAAATGGCACCTCTGTTTTTCTAGTGGAGCAGGCCAAAAATCTTAGAGTCATTCTTGACTCCTTTTCTTCCCTCATACCCCCCACCCACCAGCAAAGCCTATCAGCCCTACCTTGAGAATATATCTAGAATCTGATGTGATTACTTCATTCAAACCACTGTCATTTTTTGGCCCGGATTACTGCAGTCACCTGCTAAGTGGTTTTCTTAGCACCTTTCCCACTCTTCTCCCTACTGCTACTCTGTCCATGTCTGTCCTCTGCTCATAACCCTTCAGTAGCTTCTTGTATCACTTAAAGTAAAAGAATCTTTACAGTGGTCCAGAAGGCCCTAGACACTCTGTCCTGGTCACTTCTCTCACCTCATTTACATCACTTCCTTTCACTTTAGCCGTACCGTCCACCTTGTGGTTCCTTGAACAAGGGAAGCCCACTCTTGCCTCCAGGCCTTTGTACTTGCTATACTCTGTGTGAAACACTTCTCCCACGTATGTGCATGGCCCATGCCCTCTTTCCTTCAGTATCTGATCAAAGGCCACCTTATCTAAGAGGCCTTCCCTAATCTAATAAAAGGGCAGCTCTTACCCTGGCCTTTCCTACTCTGCTTACCCTCCGTAGCACGTATCATCATCTTGTGTACTGTATATTTATTTGGTTTTTTGTCTGCACCCCCTCCCCACACTAGAATGTAAGCTCTCTGGTGGCGGGGACTTTGTTTTCTTTATTATTGTATCCCTGGGCCTGGAACAGTGCCTAATACATAGTAGATGCTCAGTGAGTATTTGTTGAATGCATGCGTGGATGGGAACAACTGATCCATGAGGTAAAGCAGGGTTACCACGTGAAGTATGTGAATTCCAACTGGCATTCTAGGGATCCAGAATTCAGAGTTAGCCCAGACAGCCATATATGAATAATAAACCCTCAGTACCACTCTGAGTAAGGGTCCCCGAGATGCCCATGTTGGGGACACAGTGATGTAATGGAAGGAAGATGGACTTTCAGTCAGAAGCACTGGGTTTGTGTTATGCTAATTAGCTGTGTGATTTTGGACAGTTCACTGCTAGTCTTAGCATTAATTTTCTCATACTTAAAATGGGAATGTGAAGTAATACTTCGAAGGTTTATATGAATAGTAAATGAGGTCATGTGAAATTGCTTTATCCGTGGTAGGACCAATTATACAAATATTATCCATTTCATATTATTATAGCTTTTGTTACTCTGGAGCCTGAGTCATGAGATAATTCTTAAACTCTATTAACTATCTTTAAGAATGTAAGAGATTTCTTCTTAAGAATATCAGGATTTTAAAAATGGAAATAACTCACATAGCCCTTGCTTTGAATGGTTTTTTACTCTCTAGACATTTGGAACCTTAGGGGCACTCTAATCAAGTGTTTTATTACCTGATAGGCTACTATAAATCCTGATTTTTTTTGTTACTTAGATTTTTTTTTTTCTTTCACAGGATACAAATCACTCACTTTGTCTGAGGAATTTAAGCCTTCTGTCCACAGATTCCGAATTTCAAGAAAATTCCAATACAGTAAGTGTACCTGTGATTATGGGTGCCATTAAAATAAGTGCAAGAATTGAGCCCTCCCTTTGGTGGGAAAATCGAGGAGGGCCAGTCTTTGAAGTCTTTCAGATTGAGTTGTGTTCAGTTACTAACCATTCAGGGTGTTTTGCTCTTGTTTCCTGATAAGAGCTCTCATTGGAGAGGTTGTTCTCTCTGACGTGTAGTGCCTTTTGACCTAGATCACTCACTTGATAACCTCCTGCCCCAGAAAATGTCTGTCTTTATTCATTTAGCAAATATTTCTTGAGTGGCTACTCCGTCGGGCAGAGTGCTGGTGCTGAGCTTGTGGTGGTGGTGAAGTAGCTGTGGTCTGTCCTTGAGGAGCTTAAAATTCATCCACTGTGAGGGGGAGCCAGGATTCCGTTTCCAGACTTTTCTCAAGCCCTGCCAGTCTGACCGAAGTCAGTTTTTTCCTTTCTTTGAGCTCACTACACGGGGGTTTTGCGGAGGACCTCCTCTACAGGCCCTCGGCTAGGGGACAACACCAGTGTCTCTTGGTCTGCTTGCTTTGGTTCCCTCTGCCGTTGCCATGGCTCCACGATATATCTTGCAAACTGCCGCATCAATCCTGAGCTTATGCTCCTTCAAGAGGACCTGTGAGCTTTACTGGGTCACCGACACTGGTGGTTAAGTGTGCATTTTTTGTTGTTTCTCTCTGGTAAGTAAATATAGCTTAGGTCAGATTTTCTGTGAGTATACGCATAATAAATAAGGAGAAATCCATGTGATAGGAAGGATTTGAACAGAGACTGAGTGACTCAGGAACGCTGTGAAATCGTGTTTCTCAAATTGTGAATGATGGAGTCATCTGCAGCTCTTCTGCAACGTAGCTTCTTGGGCCTCTCCCAAACCAACTGAGTATCCTCTGGAAGGGGCACCTGACACTGCAATTTTATATTAGCACACCAAGGCCTGGGTTCTCCCGGTAATGGCAGAACTGCTCTTATCAGACCTGCCCTCCCACAGAAAACAACTGTATATGCTGGACAAAATATAAAATATAAAAACAACTACTTGAAAGCACCAGAGAGCAACCCAAACAGGCAGAGGTAACGCTTGGAAGAAGGGACTGGGAAGATAGCAAAGGCACTGGATGGGTCTTCAGGCTTTATGGTTTATCCATCTCAGGGCAAGTCCTGATTGATACCAAACAAGATGGCCCAGGCTCAGTAAACACTCCCTCTTACTGGCTTGACTAACCAGGGGACAGAGTTCAGGGCTACCACAGCACCTGGAAAGTCGGGGGGTTGGCCTGGAAAGGAGAGAGCCACAATGGGGGGCGTCCTGAGTTCTGTGTATAAGCTGTGTCCAAATCTCTAGTTGACCCCTGAACTGTGGGTGTGTGGGGCAGACACTTAAGCAGCCCAGCTGAGGCTAAAGATCTGGACAAAGATTACAGCTGCCATCCACTGCAGGGAAGACAGAGCTTGGAGTTGGAGCATAGCCAAGTCACCGGAATGTTAAAGCAAACACCAAATACTCTTCCAAGAAGTATAACAGAATCCTTAGTCTCTACAACATATCATTTGCAATGTCCAGGGTTATCCAAAATTTGTGAACATAAGAAGACACGGGAAGGGACTTCCCTTGTGGTCCAGTGGCTAAGACTCCACCCTCCCAGTGCAGGGGGCCCAGGTTCGATCCCTGGTCACGGAACTAAATCCCACATGCCACAACGAAGATCCCACGTGCTGCAACTAAGACCTGGTGCAGCCAAATAAATAAATAAATATTTAAAAAAAAAAAAAAAGACATGGGAAAACATTACCCCCACTCAAGAGAAAAGGTAATCTATGGAGACTGACCCCAAGATGAGCTAGAAATTAGAATTAGTGGGCAGACATTTCTAAGTAGCTCTTAAACGCTCAAGCACATAAAGGAATATGCTTGTAATGATTTAATAAATAGGAAATCTCAGCAGAGAAATAGAAACTATAAAAAAAAATATGTTCCAAATGGAAATTCTGGAACTGAAAATATATTGAAATTTTAAAATTCACCAGATGGGCTCAACAGCAGGTTGGAAATGACAGAAGAAAGAATCAGTTAAGTTGAAGAGAGATCAGTAGAAATTAGCCAATCTGAAGAACAAAGAAAAACATTAAAGAAGCACTTCATATGATTGTTTGGCATATTCACATTTCAGAGCTAATGCTCTAAATGAAACTAATGTACTGTGTGGCCAAGATTGCCCTCTAAGCCACACACCTAAAATTTCTGGGTATAATGTCTCCTTAATTTCAAGAGATCGTATGAAATGGTTTAGGCATCCACTCCCTGGCTGGGGCTGTGACATATGACTGAGGAGCTTTCTGAAGCCCTGGGGTCACCAGGTGAGGAATCATATGAGGGGACATTGAGTACTTGTTAAAAAAAAAAGGAAAGCTTTTTCTGCCATAATTTACAGCAGCAAGAGAGAGGCCTGCTCTTCTCCCTTGGAATCAAATTATATGTTGTCTCCTTGTCACCCAGCATTTATCCCAGAATTGGAAATAGGCTCATTTTTAGGCTTTCAACTAAGACCACAGTTCCCTGAAGTAATAGGATTAATTTTGCTCTGCTTACTTTAAAAAAAAAAAAAGATGAATTGTTAAAATCAAATGATGTATTTTTATGAGATCATCATTTTACAGGTTCCTGGGCAGCCACATGCTTGTGTCCTAGGAGTGAACTTGGGCTGAAGTGCTGGGGAGTGGCCCGCTGGGCCTTTTGGCGCCTGAGCTTCAGGATCCATCCTGTTCCCAGACGGCTCAGTGTTCTTGTGTCTCTTTGCTCCAGGCCCCAGAGGCTTAGCCTGTTCTGTCTCCTCTACTTTGGGGGGCAGTTCCCACTCTGCCCCCAGGGTTGTTGCCCTAAAGCCTGGTAGTGGCTGAGTCACAGTCCCCTCAGCACCTTCCTTTTTTCTTCCTTTTTTTCTTTTAATTAAGAAAAACTTTTTATTGAGGTATAATATACATGCAGAAAAGTACACCTATCAGGTACGCCTTGATGAAGCATCACAATTCATCATATCCAGGTAACCAGCACCCAAATCAAGAAACAGAACATTCCCAGCACCCCAGAAGACCCCCCTCAGTCCCCCTAACAGCCATTACCTCTCCCTAAGGATAACGACTGTCATAACTTCTCACAACCTAAGATGAGTTTTCTCTGTTTTTGTGATTTGTATAATCGGAATCATGTGGTATATACTCGTTTGTGCTGGCTTTTTCTTGCAACGTTTTGTTTGAGAAATTAATCCATGTTGTTGCATTTAGTAATAGATTATTCATTCTCATTGTTGAACAGTATTACACTAAATGAATATAATAGAGTTCGTTTGGTCGACTGCCCTTGGGCATTTGGATAGTTTCTAGTTTGGAGCCATTGAGAGTGCTGCTGTAAACATTCTTGCGCATAATCTTTTGAAGTCACACGGACTCATTCCTTTTTTTAACAGTGTTGTTCCTGATAATGATTCGTAAACAGGTAGAACAAAAAAAACAACCATAAAGGAGTTGCAAAGCTGTAATTATAGCTTAGTGGTAGTCGTTAGCTCACCATTTTTCAAAGTGGGTGGCACATCTTTATTGGGTTATAAAATAGTGACTTATAATCAACACTTTAAGGACATCAGTAGAATAGAAAATATCAGAAGACATTGCATGTAGTAAGGATAGGATCTGTTTCATAGAGTTTTGTTTCAGTCGTACGTACAGATATGTATGTAACATGAAATATATATATATATATAATATATTTCCTACTTTGTGTCATGATGAAAAGTTTGAAGGCACTGTTTTGGCCTGTGATTCTTAACTCCCTCTGGACTAGAAGCTGGAAGCCTTACATAGGTTTCTGCCTTCAGCTTCTACCATGCCGGCCATCAGCTTCACTGAACTCCCTCTCATTCTGCCAGTTGTGGAGTCATGGTAGAATAATTGGACCCTCTTGGCTCAAGTGGGCAGTTCATCTCGGAGGCCCTCTAGATTGGTGGACAGCTCCACTCGCCGTGCTTCTGCCCAGCCCCAGAGAGATCCTTCCCCCTCCCAGAAGCAAAGCTGATGCAAAATGCCCTTAAAGCTCAGGCTGGCACCAGGTCACAGTCTAGCCTGAAGACAGGTTTTGTGCGGTCTGTACCGTGCTTTGAAATCGTTTCCGTTACTTGTTTTCAATTATACATCAGTAGGTTTCACGTAAAAGTCCAGGTTTTGAACCGGCCCCGAGCTCTGGTGACCCCCAGTGTGTGGCCCGTGGCCGCCCTCAGCTGAGCCCACAAGTGTGGCCGAGGCTTTGCTACAGCCCCTGCCCTCTGCTTCACTTCTTTCTGTTGCTCCCTGGGCTCTTGAACGTGGTCGCCTTTGCCACCCTTGCGGCACAAAATGCGAAGTGGTGGTGGGCTGCAGAGAAAAGAATTGCTGTTTTTCCCCTTCCCTTAGCTGAAGGGAAGCCTGGAGGTGGTGCCTGTCAGCAGTCAGGCCCTCGGGTCACTAGGTGCTCTCTTTTGTTTTCTCATGCCTTATTTTTTCATAAATGCCTCTGACCTTTTCTTAGTTGTAAGTTACAAAGAAACTTGCAATGACAAACAGTAGTGAGTCTAAGGCCATCACTATTGTCTATCATTCTAAGTTTCCTTATATTGTTTGATTCACTACCACGTGTACATATTAGAATAGCATAGCCATTGTGTAATATCCTTGGAAGATATTCACAATATGTTATTATTGTGTTATTATTATGTTATTACATGAGAAAAGCAAGTTCCAAGTAATAAATATTGTACAACCCCATTTTTATGTAGAATTTGGTCTTTTAGAGCAGGGGTCAACAACATTTTTGTAAAGCGCCAGATGGATATTTTCGGCTTTGTGGCCCATACATCCCCTGTCACAAATCCTTAAATCTGCCACTGCAGTGCAAAAGCAACCTAGACAATCCAGAAAGGAACAGAAGTACCTGTTCCAATACAACTTTATTTACAGAAACAGACGTTCAGCCAGCAAGTCAGTTTGCCGACTCCTGCTTTAGAGTGTTTGAGGACCCAGATCTTCAGCATCTGAGGCTTAGGGAAATAAATGTCACCTTGGGAAAGGAGAAGTTGGAAACAAGAAGCATATCCAGAGATCATTCTAGTAATTTAGTTTTTTTTTTTAATAGATTTATTTATTTATTTATTTTTATTTTTGGCTGTGTTGGGTCTTTGTTGCTGCGCGCAGGCTTTCTCTAGTTGCGGCGAGCGGGGGCTACTCTTCGTTGCGGTGTGCGGGCTTCTCATTGCGGTGGCTTCTCTTCTTGCGGAGCACGGACTCTAGGCGCGCAAGTTTCAGTAGTTGTGGCACACAGTCTCAGTAGTTGTGGCGCACGGGTTCTAGAGCGCAGGCTCAGTAGTTGTGGCACACGGGCTTAGTTGCTCGGTGGCACGTGGGATCTTCCTGGACCAGGGCTCGAACCCGTGTCCCCTGCATTGGCAGTCGGATTCTTAACCACTGTGCCACCAGGGAAGCCCCAGAGATTATTCTAGTTCTGCTGTTCTGTGTGCTTTCGTGGTGAAGACCTGCTTTCGGATGGCGAGCCTTACACCTTTGTCTGTCTCTGACACAGGGCCAGAACACTTTCAGCACACTTTCACCAGCAATCATCTTTGAACCAATGTTCCAGAAGTCAGATGATCCAGCAATTCAGGAAGATCCTCAACAGACAGGTTTGTTATACGGACTCTCTTCCTGCCCAAATCTCTGCACTGGGAATGGGAATTCACACTTGTTGACACAGTGTAGATGTCAAGCACAGTGAAATATTTCAGTTCCTTTAATGAAGTGTACTTTCAGTGAGGGGTCAGAAAAGGATGGGCTTTTCAGTTCAATTCCATCTTTTTTTCCCCTACTTCCCTCATCAAGGGTTTACTTGAGGATCTCCTTTCCCTGGACCCTCAAAAGAAGAGAGTCCCCTTTTCCAAAAGCTCGTGTTGGCTTTAAAAAGTGAGAGGAGTTGTGAGCTCTTTCTCCTGATGTGACACCTCCGTTCACGAGTGGGCAGGATCCACAAACCAAACTTCAGATGCGTAGATCAGATTGTGTTTGAATGAAAATCTGTCCGTGAAGCTTCACTTTCAGTAGTCAGAAAGTGTGTTCACTGATCATAGGCCAAGAAAAGGATGTCTAAGCTCTTTTCCAGAAAAGCGGTAGGACACATTTTTTAATGGTTAGACCCATACTAGGTCTTCACGTTTAGAAAGTAAGGTTGATCGTGAAGCCTGGTGCTTTGACCAGAGGGATCGTTAAATGAAAAGCAGAAAGCCAGCCTGCCAGCATTGGAGGAATCAACTGTTAACAGACTTCAGCTGTCTTTGGTGTAGCCCATAATAACTGTGTTTTTGTGGCTCATATAAGGCTTGGAATATGTATATATATTTCTATTTCTTTTTCTTGCCAGCTGCCTTGATTGAAAATTTTAATGGTGATGCGGAGTCAGTCAGTGATGTTCCGCCATCCACAAGACATTCAGCATCTTTATCTCTTCCACTTACACTGCAGCCTGGCATCTCCGAGCCACCCCGGCCTCTACTAGCAGCCTCAGCACCGTCTGCTCCTCTGCCTGCTCCCTCCCTAGGAACTGGCTCCCAGCAAGCTGCATTTGGCAACCCCCCTGCTCTCTTACAACCTCCAGAAGTGCCTGTTCCCCACAGCACACAGTTTGCTGCTAATCATCAAGAGTTTCTTCCGCACCCCCAGGCACCGCAGCCCATCGTGCCGGGACTTTCTGTTGTTGCTGGGGCTTTGGCGTCAGCAGCGGCAGTGGCGTCAGCCATGGCAGCACCGCCTCAACCACAGAGTACTACTGAGCCCCTGCCGGCCATGGTCCAGACTCTGCCCCTGGATGCCAACTCCGTCCTAACTAGTAATCCCACTATAACCATCACCCCGACTCCCAGCACGGCTCTCCTGCAGCCCAGCCTCGTCATGGGAGAACAGAACTTACAGTGGATACTGAATGGTGCCACCAGCTCACCACACACCCAAGAACAAATTGTAAGTATTATGTGGAAATGGATCCAGTGGGGTGAAGTGTATTTCCATGGGTGACATGTTCAGAGGCTTTTACTTCAAAAAGGAAAACGGCTGTCATATCCACCCTGAAACATGTCATTCTAACACTTAGTCATTTCCCCATAATCAAGCAAGTATAAACCCAGGAATGCTGCCGTCAGTACCTGCAATGGAGGGGTCGGGGCAGAGAAAGAGCCTTCAAGTTTACCTGGATATTTCAGCTGTGGTCTAATCCTGTCAGCTAGGATAGGAGAGCCTGAGAACATTTCAGGAAAGCGGGTTTTTATCCAAGGCAGAGTCCAGACTGGGATGAGGGACTGATGTGACCCCATCAGATGGAAGCAGACAGCAGTAGCCAAGTCAGAGAAGTGATCTGTGCTCCCAGAGCAAACCGTAGTGCCATTTTCTCCCAAAGTGTTGGTCTTGATGGCTAAGGAAATGACTTGGTCGTTCAATTGAATATATCTTGAGGGCCTGCTATTTATCAGATACCACGCAGGATACTCTTGGGGATATGGAAAAGTGAAAAAACCATGATCTCTTTTTCATAAAAACCTATATTCTAGTTAAAAAGGCTAAAATGCCTAAAAGAAAGTTAACACTACCAGTAGGTAAAGTGTCAAATAAAAATAATGGTAATAAAAAATAACAATAGCTGTAATTTATTGAGCCCTTACTAATGTGTATAGGCTTACTGTGCTAACTAAGCACTTTTTAAAATTGAGGGTCTAACATGTGCCAGTCATTACCTTAGGTACCTTATTTTTAGATTATGGTTTTTTTAGGTTTTATTGAACAGGTAGAACAGAGAATTTCCATACACTTCCTGCTCCCTGCCCCCGCCTTGCATCAGTGTGGTACATTTGTTATAATTGGTGAATTAATATCGATGCATTACTATTAACTAAAGTTCATAGTTTACCTTAGGGTTCACTCTTGGTATAGTATGGTTCTGTGGGTTTTGACAAAGGCCTGATGTCATATATCTACCATTACAGTATCCAGAATAGCTTCACCACCCTAAAAATCTCCTCTGCTTCACTTCTTCATCCCATCTCCCTCTCCCCCTCTCCCTAAGCAGCCACTGATCTTTTTATTGTCTCTATATGTCTGTATCTCTAGATGTCACTCACCATGCTAAGTACTTTTTAATGATTTAATCACAACAGGCCTAGGAGGTAGATAATGATTTTATCAGTGCAGAGCTGAGGCCCAGAGAAGTTAATTGACTAGTCCAAGGTCACACAGCTTACAAGTGGCAAAGCACAGACAGACCAATCCCAGAGCCCATGCTCTTGACTGCTACATCGTGCTGCCAGATGAGGGGTTTAGAGACTAAAGGCTTGTTAGTTGGGCATAGAGGTCAGGTGAGCCTTGAAGTATGAGTAGGATTTAGATGGATAAAAGGATATACTAAGTGGGAGAAAGTCCGGGTGGATGTATGATGCAATCAAACAAACTGGAAAGGTAGGTTAGAGCTAAATAGTGAGTACTCAAATTCCATAAATGGGGTGGGTGCCAACCACCTCTGGAGGCAGCCTAGTTCCAGTCTCAGGTGGCCAGAGTCACTGGAAGGATCTTTTCAGCATTATGACCCAATCAATCTGCCTCCATGTAGTTGGGTTTTCTGGTTGGTACTGTTGTTTTCATTATTCAAAATTATTTTCAGGGACTTCCCCGGCGGTCCAGTGGTGAAGACTCCATGCTTCCGCTGCAGGGGGCACGGGTTCAGTCCCTGGTCGGGGAGCTAAGATCCCGCATGCTGTGCGGCGAGGCCAAAAAAAAAACAAAAGAAAGAAAACTATTTTCATTATTTTTATTGTTCATATATTTGCTGATGGCTATGTACAGAAAGTGATCGTACTTTCTCATTTATGATAGTGGTATTTTTTTCTTTTTTCTTCCAGTTTTATTGAGATATAATTGACACACAGCAGTGTATAAGTTTAAGGTGTACAGCACAATGACACAAGTTTTGTGAGCATCCATCATCTCATACAGACACAGAATTAAAGAAATAGAAAAAAATGTGTGCGTGTGATGAGAACTTTTAGGATTTACTCTTCTAGCAACTTTCATATTAACCTACAGCAGTGTTAATCATGTTTATCACATTGCTCATTACATCCCTAGTACTTCTTTATCTTATAACTGGAAATTTGGATCTTTCGACTGCCCTCATCCAATTCCCCCTCTCCCCACCCTACCCCTGCCTCTGCTAACCACATATCTGATCTCTTTTTCAATGAATTTGTTTGTTAGTTTTGAAGTGTGATTGACCTACCTCTGTTAGTTCCTGCTACACGACATAGTGATATTTCTGTACATTTCAAAATGATCACCATGTTAAGTCTAGTTACGATATGTCACCATCCTAAGATTTACATACTTATTGACTGTATTCCCTGCACTGTACATGTCCTACCCATGACTCATTTATTTTGCAACTGGATTATTGCACTTCTTACTCTCCTTCACCTATTTCCCTCCTCCCCTCTGGCAACCACATGCCTCCATGTAGTTTTTAATCTTCTTTTCCTGGATCTGCCCTGGGGAACTGCATGGAACAGCTCATTCCTTTTCCACCCAATTCATTTTCATGTATTTAAGTATGGGTCTCATTTCTCCATCATTATTTTATAGTGTCCTCTCCTATAACTTAGCCAGAAGCTTTCACGTTCCTCCTAGACTCATCTTAGAGGCACTTTTTTTTCCTTAAAAGGATGAAAGATAAAGCCCTTTTTAATATAAGACTTGAAGAAAGCAGAAACCCTATAGCCAGTTGAATCGGAAGTGTAATAAAGTGAGGGGTGATTTCTGGGCATGACCCGATAGTCCTACTTGGTAATCATATAAATAGCTAGTGTTTGCTGAATGCTCACAGTGTGCCCCAGGCTCCACACACATCATCTCATTTCATCCTTTTGGGGGCCTTTGGGAGAGTCTTTGGTTGGCGTCCCTGTTTTTACAGATGAGGAAACTGCGACTCTAAGAGGTTAAATTACTTGCCTGACCTCAACAACTAAGTGGCCGAGCTTGGACTTGAATCCATGTGTGACTGAGTCCAGGGCCTACCCTTGAGCACGTGCCCCATGCAGCTTACAGCACACTGCCCAGGGCCTTCACAGGAGGTCTTCTGCCTGTGAGAGGGAGTCTTAGCCTGTTCTTAGCATGCAGCTTAGTCCTTGAGGGGAAAAAAGAACTTTCCAGTCTCATGGAAGTATTGGGGGTTGGCAGGGAGTGGAGGGCTTAGAGGGGAAGCTGGGGCTCCGTCTGAGAAGACCATCCACGTGAGAAAAGCAACCTTGGAGGAGCCTTTGGGTGCACAGAACCTACTGGATTAGGCAGCTGGGAAACAGCCAAGGAGTAGGGAGAGGACAAAGCCGGCTACATTTTCAGCACTGAATGTCAAACAGTGCGGTGACCTCATGTCAGAGCACAAACAAAAACATCGCTCAGTACAAAAATCCCTGAACACGGAGGGGTTTCTGTCCTCTTGGATGACCATTACAACTGGGGAGACTTTAGGCCCTTGGAGATCTGCCATATCTGAGTAGCCATAAATGTGATTTTTTTTTTTTTTTTCCAGCAGCAAGCATCTAAAGTTGAGAAGGTGTACTTTACCACGGCAGTACCAGTAGCCAGTAGCACAGGTATGAGATTCTGTGTTAGCTTTAAAAGGAAGGCAGCTCTCTGGGCCCCTTGAGGCACAGTTAGTTAATTGTTGCTTTGCCCGGGATTCAAACATTTTTTAAATTAAATTGATCACATTTGTATTATTAGAGTATTTAATATTCTTACAACTATTGAAAGTTACTGGACTTACAGCATAAATACCACATTTAACATTCTTTAACTAGTAACGGTTCTTTCCCTTTCAGATATAGCCTTTAGGGAATTCCCTGGTGGTCCAGTGGTTAGGACTCTGTGCTTCCACTGCAGGGGGCCTGGGATCGATCGCTGGTCGGGGATCTAAGATCCTGCAATCCACACTGCACGGCCAAAAAAATAAAATAATAAAAAAAACAGATATAGGCTTTAATGTAGCCAGAAAAAAGTCTACATCACTGTTAATGCTAAAGAGAGCAGCTGTTAATTCACTGGACTCTTCTAATTACAGTAATGAAGAAACAGCATCTGGGTCAGAGACTCTTATAGGGCTGAAGGGTCCTTTCTCTCAAACTCTTTGTTTTATAGATTAAGAAACTCAGGCCCTGAAAGATTAAATGAGTCCCCCAAATTCATAAGTGAGTTTGTGGCAAAGCCAAAGCACTAGTTCTTGGGCCTCCTGACTCCCTCCTATTCTATTCTCTTAGCCCCTTGGTCTCTAGCTCTTTTGAGACACACAAAGCCTGTGTGAATTCAGAGTGTGCATCTGCACAACACACGTATGCAAAAGAGAAGGAATGTGTGTGCACACAAGGCTGGCTGTGTGTCTGAGACGGGGCTGCAAAGGTGAGCGCGGGATGTCCCAAAGGAGGTCAGAGCCTCCGGGGCAGGCGGGACTAAATGGCCTGGTACAGTGTGGAACAGCTCTGCACAGGCAGCTGCCCTTGGGCCATCCCTGAGGTATAAGCCTGCTGCAAACACTGCCTGGAGACGCTAGGAGAGGAGGGCAGTGAGCTGGGTGCTCAGAAGTAAGAGTAAGTTCTCCAGAAGAGTTTAGGTAGAAAGAAGAGCCCCTGAGCCCAGAGCTATGAAGAACGTGCAGGAAAAGGGAGGCATCCACCGTGGCTGGCATGGAGGGTGCCTGCGAGAGGGGCCAGAAATGAAGCTGGAAATACAGGGTGCAGCTAGATGGTGTGTGGCTTTTCTGTCTTGGAGGGGATGGGGAGTGTCAGAGCCTTCTTACTTGAGGAGGAACGTGGTCCAGTTTAAAGCAGAACCAACCCTGGAGCATGGCACGGCATCCACCCTTTCCATCGTTCCCGCCTCCGTGGTGCTGAGCTAGTCCTACACCCTCCTGTCCCTCTTGCCCTTGCCCTGCGGCTACTTGAAGAGCAGTCTTTCTCGCCCTCTCGCAGGGAGCGCAGTACAGCAGATTGGCCTCAGCGTCCCTGTGATCATCATCAAACAAGAGGAGGCCTGTCAGTGTCAGTGTGCATGCCGGGACTCCGCCAAGGAGCGGGCGGCCGGCAGGAGGAAGGGCTGTCCTTCCCCTCCCGCTCCAGCGCTGAGCACCCAGCCTCCTGATGAGCCCAGCCTGAAGCTACCACCGCAGACTTTTTCCCCGCCCCCGATCCCCCTGTCGTCCTCCGCCGCCTCCTCTTCCTGTGAGCAAAGCAGACAAGCAGTGACTCCTTCAGACCCTCAGACAGAAACGTTACGTGCCATGGATATGTCAGAGTTTCTGTCCCTCCAGAACCTGGACACGCCGTCTAATCTGATTCCCATTGAAGCACTACTGCAGGAGGAGGAGGAGATGGGCCTGACCAGCAGCTTCTCCAAGTGAAAGGCCCAGCCGGATGTGCTCACCTCCGGGAACAGAGGCCGAGCAGGAGGCAGAAGGTGCGATGCCTACCATCGTGGGGTCAGCAGTTTGAAGGAAGAAGAAATCTACTGTTTGAAATCCTCACCTTTCAGACATATTTTCTTTATTCATATCCCAGGAGCATCCATTTTTAAGGAACTGATCTTTGGAGAAAAACAAACAAAAACGGAACAAAACAAAAAAAAAAAGCTAAGTTATAAATGAACTGTTTGGCTGCACTGTATGTCACTTTCGCTTATTGTCATGTGAACTTGGAAATTAAGGTTACTCGTATGCATAAAAATTCTAAATGAAAGGGTGTGGTTTCCATCAATCTGATGCTGCCCATCACTTGCACTGGGGTCTTTGTAGTCCGGGCAGTAGCGTTCAGTGTGTCGGGTGTTGCTGCTCCTGTGTCTTTTGAGTCTGAGGCTGAAGCTTGCTTGGAAGGCCAGACCCTCACTCCATCAGAGAGGGAAGTGGCAAAGGCAGGTCAGACAGCCGTGAGCTGGACAGGGATCACGTGAGATGGTTTCATTGTCTGCGCTTGGTGTTGGTGGAGCTCAGGGTGACTATGGCAGGTGTCATCCTGCAGCCCAAAGGGGCAGCTGAAAGCCTGGCCCGAGGCCGCGGGGACGGTCCGCTTCCGCAGGGACCCCAGGCAAGTTGTTGACTGCTCTCTGTCCATGACACATGTGCAGAACAGGCTCTAGTGATGTGATCACAGTCTTTGCCTTCGGGTTCTCTCTTTCTCCGTTGGTTGCCAGGGCTTGCAGATCACAGTGAATTTTTCTCGGGGAACATCCCTGCTTTGTCCTAGAGTGGACATGTGGTTTATGGCCAGTCGCTGGCTGGTGGTCTGCCTTCCTTGAAGGGTATCTTCTTCCTCAGAGCAGAAGAGCTGCATTTTGCCGATCAGGAGAAGGTGCAGCTTTACAGGAGTTCTGTTCAGGCGGCGTGTCATCGGCAGGCCGGGTGTCCTGGTTCCGGGTTCCAGCCAGGCCTTGGTTGCCCCTCCCATCTCCGCCTCTCACCCCTCTGGATTTTGCATACAGCCTAGTACAGTGCAAAGAAGGATGTGACTTGCTCAGCTTAGTCATATGATTTCTAAACAAAAAACAAAAAAGAAAAAAAAAAACACAAAGCGATGATCTTCTACTCAGGGTAAAACAAAAAAATTCCCCTTCCACCAAAAAGCCTGAAATGTTGCAATAAGTTATCTCATTTGGAATGTTTCATTAAGTTGTATTATAGGAAAAAAATTTTTTTTGATTTGTGTATAGAATTATATCCATCTCTCTGCCTTTGGCTCTGAGTCAGTCATTGCCTCTTAAAATAAAACATAAAATACAATCCACACTAAAATGGAAAGTTTCTCTTAACTGCCTATGTCAGTGTAGTCATGAGTGCTCCCCCCACTCACTGAGCTCAGAAACTAGGCATGGCCCAATGTCCAGACTGGGCCTCTGCCTCCCAAGGGCCCCTTCCCTGCCTTGAGCGAGGGGCAGGGTGCCACAAACAGGGCTGCCCTTCTGAGTCAACGATGTCGGGCAGAAAGCAGCCGTAACTTGCCTTCCTTTCCCAGTCCCTAAGGTGGAGAGATATGTCACTCTCCTGTTCTCTGCGCCATTACTCAGGGCCAGCCAAGACAGTATCCAGAGCAGATCATCTACCTGGGAGCCAGAGGCCCTGCCTTTAACAGGATGTTCAGGGACAGATTTGGAGAAGAGGGCAGTGGTGGTAAATGTTACTGCCATGAGGAGAAATGGGCTTACCTACAAGCAGCTGGTGGTTTCTCATTGCAGGAGTCTAGTCACGAGAATCGGGGTTTTTTTTGACCCTCTGCACTCTCCTGTCCAAAAGGCTGGTGGGTTCTGGCGGCCACTGGCCTCAGCAGAAGTTGATAAGGCAGGAGGAACCTTCTATTACCGCAGTGGTTCATCTTCCTGGAAAGCCAGCTGCTGAGCATGGGTTGTTCTTGACCGTCTCCGGGCCTTGCACCCATAGGAAGGTTTGCGGTAGGACCCTGGCTGTTTTCTCCACACCTTCCGAGATAGAGAGCAGCATGTGGGTCCCAAATGACCTCCCCACATGCCCGTCCTAGGCTCACTTGAGATTCGGTTCCCTGGGAGCTGAGGTGGAAAGCAGGAGCCTAGGGAAGGCCGTCGGAAGTGCCATGGTTGAAATATTGCTTCCCTCCGGCCAGCCCGGGCTGTGCTTGTGTTGGGGGTCCACCCAGGTCAGTGGCTTTTCTGCTCCAAAGATCAGGGGTGATGAAGAAACTGGGTTTGGGCTGACAGATTTTCCTAGTTGAAGTATCTGCCTTTTGAGGGTACTAGAGATTACAAGGGGGACCATCAGATCCAATCAGCTTTTGAAAACATCAAGAATGTGCTTAAAATGCTAGTGAGTGGTTGTGAAGAGTACGTTTACTCCACAGGATAGGCGGTCTCTCCTTTCCTTCTTCTTCCAGCACTCTTCCCCGCCCCTGTCCCTTCCATCAGCCTGGCCCCTAGTGTCAAGGATCTTGAAGAAGAGAGGGCGCTGGCTAAAGTGGAGCCACAAAGAGCCTTCATGGAGAGTGGTTTGCAAACCCACGAATGAACCTAGGGTGAGGCTAGGGAAGGTGTGCAGACTTCAGGTGAAATCACGCCTTTTTTCTTCCCATGGTAACCTTAATCATTTTCACCCTGTAGACTGAGACTTCCAGCTCCCACTAGCATCTCCAGTTATACTGCCCCTTTACAGAATGCTAGTCAGCCTAGGGAATCGTGGAGTTCACGGGCCTGGCAGGTGGCAGGAAACTTTGGCTGGCACCGCCAAACTGCCTTAGTGAATTTGGTCCTTCCCAGGCAGGTGGGTGAGGCATTGAGGGAAAGTGGCCCTGCCTTTCCTGGCAGTTTGGCCAACCTCGTGGGGGTATCACTAGTTTGATGACAGGAATTGGTGTCATTCATTGAATTCCACCCCTACCCCTCCGCCCTCGCAGAAGGAGATCATGGTACAAAGTCCAGGAGGGGCCTTAAGGTGTGAAGGCTTCTCTGGGCAGAAGCAAGGGACTTCTCTTCACCACCTCTGGGAGAGTCAGTAGATTGGAGAGTTTACTTTCAGGGTCAAGGCAGCGGGCTGATAGGGATAACGGGTGGGTGGGTTTTCCTGAGAGACTTTGTATAATGTGCTGAATGTGTCCAAAGGGACAAGTTTGCAGAACCTCATATTGGTATATTAAAGAAATAATAAAAAAGCACTTTACGTTATTTTATCTTTAACCCAATTGCTGCAATTTCTTTCGTGTGTGTGTGTATACACACACACACACACACATATATACTTTCCACCAAGTTTTATTTTTTGCTCAGAAAAAAAGTTAAATTGAGGTGTGAAAAGAAAAGCACTTACCTTGGTGCAATATGTGTAGCTTGATGGTTGTTGTCCCATGTGGCCCTGGCCTGGCTGCGTTTTTCCACTCCATCAGCCCTGTGCCATGAGGCTGTCCATAGGGAAACACTATTATGCATTCTCAGCAACTGCTCAATCTATGCAAGCCTTCCCTGTGTGCCCAAGGGCGCCCCCTCAGGCTCTCTGAAGAACTGCTGCGGGTCCTGTTTTCTGCTGTTGAGGCCCTTTTTCATCACTTCTTCTTGGTCCCTTGCCATCTTTTCCCCCTTCTTCACCATTACAAAGTGATGCCTGAAAGGAAGAAACTGGTTGTTCCTAGGTAGACACCTGGCACCTTCTAGACTTTTATATTTGTAATCACGTTCATTGTCCTTAATCCTAAAGACTTCTCCAGAGTCACCGAAACCATTGATTTGTGGAACTGCAACAGTATTGCTAATGAGTTTACAATTTTCCTATACCACCAATCAGAAATATGTTTGGGGATGGCTGTGGCAGTCGTGGGTGGGGCGGTGGGGGGCGGACAACATGAGCCATTTCCATACTGCTCCCCCTACCGCCCCTGTTGGCTCTTTAAGCAAAAGCCTCCAGCCCTCATTGAATCCAGTAAACAAAGCTGTTAATAATCTGCTTTATCAACTTTCTTCCTTTCCCCTCACTCCCCTCTCCCCCACCCATTTTATCTTCAATTCTCAGGCTACTAAAGAACTGAGTTTTAAAATATACTTCAGCCAAAGCAGAAAGATTTCCATAGATCCAATATGCAAATGGAGCTGAGACATAGATCTGCTGTGTTCTGCTGTGACATAGATCTGTTCTGCTGTGACATAGATCTGAAATTGACCATTCCTAAATATTGGGGAGGGGAGAGGCAACAAAACTGAATCATGCATATTTCTGATTGGTAGTCAGTTTAGCCCGTTTCCTCTGGCATACGTTGGGGGCGAGGCTAGAGAAAGGGTCCCCTGTCTCTTCTCACACCCTTTGGGGAAGCTGATGATCACTATTTGGGCATTTCTCATTGTTACTCCTGTTCAAGAGAGGGCTTCTCAGTCTGCACTGAGAAATGCAAATTAAACTGGATCTTTATGTCTATGTGTACATAGTACAAGCTTTTTTACTGGAAGCAAAGTTTAAAACCACACACTGCCCTTTTGGTGGTGTGCCTGCTGGGCCCCAAATCGGGTGATGATGTCGTGTCACTTTCTCAGCTCAACGCAGGTTCTACTTTTTCTTACTGGGAAATTTTTCATAAAACCTTTTTTTTTCACCAAAACCCAGGGGTGTTTTCTGCAATATTCTTATTATCCTTATACTGGTGCCAAGTCAGAGAGGCCTCTCTTGCCCTTTTCCCCCGTGTCCTCAGGCCTCCCCAGGGCGCTCTTTGACTCAACAGTCTACATCCTTTGTTGTGTTTTGGAGAATGTGTGGGTGTGGGTGGGGGGTCAGAGTTCAAGGTAGCTGTTCTCTTTCCCCGTAAACTCCTAGTCCCTGTTTGGGGAAGGTGGCTGGAAACAGGTTTTTGCTGACTCTCTGGCTCAGATCTTCTGGCCAGGAGAAGCAAGACCCACGAGAGCCTTCTTTTTTTTGACACACACTAGTCATTGGCCAGAGGTCTTGGTTAAATCCCAAATAGTTTTATTTGGATTATGTAAAAGCCTATCAAATTTATTTAAGTGTGAAACATGGGAACAACAGACTTCCACTGAGCGATATGAAAACGTTACAGGTTCAGTACTTCCAAAGGAAGAAACCTCCAAACCCAAAAAAGAATAAATATGAATTTGTATTTTTGAAGAATGTGAAACAATGGTGTTTGCTTAATTGCTCATTTTGTATAAACTTAATATTGTACTTTAAAATATCTGCTAAGAAGTGAAAATTTAACTTTTTGGAATTGAAAAAGCAATATTAAATACTAATGAAATCCTAATTAAATGCTTATTTAAATCTGGTAGTATCTGTGGCATTTCTTCCCAACCCTACCCATGGTTGACAATTTTCAACCACTTCACCCCCTCCCCAGCCGTCAGAGTTTTAGAGAGGGGACAGAAAGGAAAGGTCGGTCACCAGGAGAGTCTGCAGGTTTCCTTTTAATCAAGGCTCTGCTAAAAGTGTTTTGTGGGGCTAGGAGCCCCCAAAGCATGAAATGGACATGTAACACGACCTGGATCCCCCAAAGCAGGCCAAACCACTCTGGCGAGCACTGCTGGTCTGCCCAAATCTGGGTAATCAGACTGGGTATTCGTTGGCTACATTTCAGAGCTCAGCACTGCCTTCAGCCAGGATGAAGTGGGAGTGAACCCAGCTGCTAGCAGAGCTGCCACCCCGGCTGAGAGCCAAGTACCAGCCACTGCCAGTGAAGACTGGCCCCTTTATTGAAAGGGAGTTGTTCACAGTCCAGCTACCAGCCCTGGGGAGGGAGAGAAGTCAGGGCGCCCGGCTCGGGGATGGTCAGGGCTCCGTAGCTCCATCGCCGGCATCCTTTGGAAAGCCACCTCTGGCGGAGACAGCTGTCTGGGAGGGTGCTCCAGGTTTGGCTGAGACGTTCTGATTGGAACAGAAGAAAGAAAAAAAAAGTGAGGCTGGGAGGAAAGGCCTTGGATTAGGCCCGGCAAGAGATGGCCACTTGGCATCTGGATAGCACTTAACTTTTTCAAAGCCTCTCGCCCAACTGAAAGGCAGTGGGGGATAAAGCGGTGGGGACACTCTTCCACCCTCCAGGGGAAGCCAGAACTTAGCAAGTGCGGCCAGTGGTCAGTCCCCACCTCCCAGGCCCAGCCCGGGGTGGGCACTGACCCCGCCACCAGCCGGCTCCGGGCGCCGGCGGCCCAGCTGCCGCAGCATCTCCTCGCAGGCGGCGATGGTGTCCAGGAGCTGCCGCTGCCGCTGCTCCACCGCATCCAGCAGCTGCTGGGCGCGCTCATCCCGGGGCGGCTGCGGGGGTGGCCTCCCGCCGAGCCCCAGCCCCGCCTTTCCACGGTCCACGCCGGCAGCCTCCCTGCCCGGGAGAGAGCGAGACAGACGGTCAGGGCCGGCGCTTGCGCGGGGTCAGAGCCCCTTTCCCCCCGCCCCAACGGGCCCCCTCTCACCCCCGTGACCAGTCTGAGCCCGGGCCCCATTCCATCTCCGCCTGCGCGGCCCGACCACCGCCCCCCTTTCGGCCGCCCCCCCTCCCCAGCCCTGCGCTAAGGCTCCGCAAAGCTGCGCCCCGCCCCGTCCCCACCGGTCTCCTTCAATCCTCCTGGGGGTCGCGGTCCCTTTAAGTTGCCCAGCACGGTGGTGGGGTGGAGCCTCCCAGACCGGAAGATGACTGGGTGCGTCACTTCCTCCCGGAAGCAGGCCTGGGCGGATGTCTCCGGCGCGTCCGTGCACGGGGCTGAGGGCCGCGGTGGCTGCCAGCATAGGGTTGAGCGAGGGGCCGGGGGGCTCCGCCCGGAGCGGGCGCCTTCTCCGTCCGCCGAGCCCCGCTCCGGCGGCGCCGGGGGCCCGGCTGTTCCGGCTCCCGGGGAGCGGGGCCGTGCGGGCCGCAAACCCGGAGCGCGCCGGCTGGACCGAGGCGCTGCGGGCCGCCGTGGCCGAGCTGCGCGCCGGCGCCGTGGTGGCCGTCCCCACCGATACGCTGTACGGCCTGGCCTGCTCGGCGAGCTGCTCGGAGGCACTGGGCGTCGTGTACCGCGTCAAGGGCCGCAGCGAGACCAAGCCGCTGGCCGTGTGCCTGGGCCGCGTGGCCGACGTCTACAGGTGAGGACGCCCCGACCCGGCCCTGTTGGGGGCGGCACCGCGGGAGGGGTTTCCGGTGACAGGCTTGGGAGACTGAGGCGCGGAGAGCGGGAGGGGCTTGTCCAGGCTCACCCGGGAATCCGGAACTGGAAACGTGTATGGAGCGCTTAGCGTCTGCCAGGCCTTGAACGAGATCGGGGGCGCAGCGATGAACGAGGCAGGCGGGGTCCCTATTCTTCTGGCGTTTTTGTGATAATGGGCGGGGGGGGGGGACGCCCACGGTTTAAGAAAAAAGAGGGGGAGCACGGTAGCTTAAGTTAGTAGGGAGTGCTTTGAAGAAAGTAAAACGTGGAGCGTGAAAGCGGTGCAGCTGTTGTAGCCTGCTGGTCCAAGCCTGGGGCGGTCCTCTGGAGCCCTGCTTTCTGCTCAAGCTCTTGGGGGTGAACAGGGAAGACAGGCGGATCCCATTGTAGACCCTCGGGTCACCTTTCCTAGATCTGCCTAGAGTCTGGAATAGGACCAGCAGTGCTTTTCATTTGGTTGGATTTGCGTCCCCTCTGTTTCCCAGGTACTGCCGTGTGAGAGTACCTGAGGGGCTCCTGAACGACCTGCTGCCAGGACCAGTGACCCTGGTGATGGAACGCTCGGAGGAGCTCAACAAGGACCTGAACCCCTTCACTCCTGTGAGTAAGATTTTCTCTTGTGTCCCCAGACTTCCGCCGTTTGGCTTTCGCTAGGATCCAGGCCAGAGCCATCTCCCACCCCTTCAACCTTTCTGAGGATCCCCTTTCTCTTCGCCTCATAGCTTGTAGGCATCCGGATTCCTGACCACGCCTTCATGCAGGACTTGGCCCAGGTGTTTGGGGGACCGCTTGCTCTCACCAGCGCCAACCTCAGCTCCCAGACCAGCTCTCTGAATGTTGAGGTGAGTTACCCAGTCCTCCCCCTGGAAATGTCACCAGGCCACAGTTTCCTCTGAACCAGAGGGGCTGATGGTTCACTGGAATTGCCTGGCAGGGGAGCTGCCCTTTTGGTCTGATGGTGGGAAGTCTGCCTAGGTGGCCGGGGTGGGGGAATACAGAATGATCTCGGAAAAGGTTTATTTTAAAGTTTGAAACGCGAGGGGGAGAATTGGTGTTGTTTTCCTACTGTCTTTTTAACAGTAAGAGACATCGTAAGTACATATTTTTCTCATTCTGTCGGGATAGTAGTCGTTGGAGAATACAGTTGGGTGATAAGTCTTCACAACTTGCTGTAAAGAAAGTTAAGACTCTGAAAAGTTAAATCACTTATCCCAGGGACTCCTGGTCCTGTTCTCTTACCTCTGTCACAAGCCAGGTCAAAGAAGGGATCACCCATGGGAATTCCCTGGCCATCCAGTGGTTAGGATTCCGCGCTTTCATTGCCGAGGGCCCAGGTTCAGTCCCTAGTCGGGGAACTAAGATCCTGGAAGCCGCGCAGTGTGGCCAAAAAAAAAAAAGACAGCAAGGATCGTCCTAATCCTGTCTTGGCGGAGTAGCTTAGAATGAATGAGGACGCAAAGAAGTTTGACTGAGCATATTTCTTTTCTCCTACTGGTCTTAAATGCAGAACATAGCAAAGTGATTTTACTTTCATAGTAAAGTGTTTCCATGCCCAGACATAGAGAGTGGGTTCAGGGGCTTTGGAGAGTGAGAGCCCAGCACCCCTTCTTATTCTGAGGCTTTACTTGATCCTGGTGGCTATATCCTAGGCATTGGTGATGGGGATTCTTACCTTTTCGGCAAGCAGCTTACCTATCCAGCACAGTAACTGGTATTTATGATCCCCCATCCCAAATTCCCAGGCCTAACTGCCACTGCAGTGCCTTCATGCGGCGTGAGGGTGGAGAGTGGTGCTCTGGCTCAGTTAAGAATTCAGTCCACAGTTCTGAAGGGGAACTCCTTTCCATAGCCCAAGGATTGAGTGCCAATGGCGTGCAGTTGCAGAGTCCCCCCCATTTCTCCTGCCCTGATCCAGAGTTTAAATGAGGTTCCTTACCCTGCTTAGAGGAAGATGCCTGCTGTTTTAGAGCTGTGTGATCTCTGTCTTAGGTGCCCTGTGTGCGGTATGACATCATTGCAGATGCCAGAGGTGGTGTCCATGCTCTTCCTCTCCCTCTTCTCAGGAATTTCAGGACCTCTGGCCTCGCTTGTCCTTGGTCATTGATGGGGGACCAATTGGGGACGACCAGAGCCCTGAGTGTCGACTAGGCTCAACTGTGGTTGACTTGTCTGTGCCTGGAGAGTTTGGCATCATTCGTCCGGGTTGGTGAGTCTCTGCTGTGGCACAGGGATAGGATTTGAGGGAGGTTGGGAGATGCAAACAAAAAAAGGTTGTCACTCCTGTCTTGCCCTGAGGGGAGCGGGCAGGTTTGGAGATGTGGTGGGTGGAGTGGAACTCAGTTTGCTAGTGTTTGCTGGCTTTTTCAGGATTCAAAAGGATTCATCAAGGGTTTGATGAACAGAGCATAGTATGATCGAAGAGTTTAGAGGTCCCTGATCTCCAGAATCTGGTGGGCTCGGGGCTTTGAGAAGTCAAACCCTAACTGTCCTCCATTTCCTCCCCAGTGCCCTAGAAAGTACTTCGGCCATCCTCCAGAAGTATGGGCTGCTCCCCTTACGTGGATCCTGCTTGTGAAACTCCGGAGGAGGGAGGGCGCAAGGACTGGTGCTGGACACTATGTGTCCGACTGCTGGTGGCTGGCAAGGCCTCATTGGCAGAGGCCGCTGGGGCTACAGTGTTACTAGTCTGACCTTTTAAGGCAAAGTTTCTTTCTGAACACTACGGACCAGGCCTCAGAAGCTGCTGGTTAAGCCTCACACCTGGTTGGGGAGGTTATATTTATTTATAATTTCATATATGAGCCAAAAGCTGAATAGAGGTTTTAAGAGTATTCCGAGGATGGCCTTGTTCTGATAAGTTTTTTCGATCTTTGAAAAATAAAGAACAGATTTGGAATCTAGTGAGAGCTTCTCTGGTGGGTAGTGGCACTTAAGGTCCAAATCAACTAACACATTGGTTGGTGCTTTTCAAAAGTCTCAAGTGACCAAGTGCATGAGTTTTATGCTTCTGAAGCTGGAACCAGTTTAGGACAAAAATAAAAACTGTAGAGCCATCGACCAAACACTGCTTCCTCTGAACCAGGGGGCTGGTTCTTTGCTGTAATTGCCTGGCGGAGAGTCACCATTTTGGTCTAATGGTGGGAAGTAAGCTCAGCTGGCACAGGGGTTGGGGGTGGGGTCCAAATTAAGGAATATTGGAAAATAAATCTCTACTGTCCTGTCCAGCCACTTTTTTCTTATTTATTCGTAATATAAATTATAATGAATTATACCTACAACACCTTTATTTAAATGCAGTGTCTACTCAGCAGCCTTTATCTTTATTCATGTGTATACAAGTGTTAAAAACATACTTACTATTGGGCATTTGAACTTTGTTTTTTCTTTAATAGAAAAAATGCTGTTAAACATCTTTGTGAATGTTTTATTTTCCTTCTTTTGAATT
Organism: Pseudorca crassidens; assembly: GCF_039906515.1. Lineage (NCBI taxonomy): Eukaryota > Metazoa > Chordata > Mammalia > Artiodactyla > Delphinidae > Pseudorca > Pseudorca crassidens. The sequence continues at coordinate 30,291,526 of NC_090297.1, read as the reverse complement.
ATTTCCTTGGGGTAGGATTACTGGGTCCAAGTGTGTGGCCATTATCTTGGCTCTTGATAGAGGTTAGCCTTCAAAAGAACTGAATCAAGTTGCACTGCCATCAGCAGTGTGTGAGAATTACTGCCCCTGCCCCCCCGCCCCCGCTTCTGGCCATACTTTTACTATTTTTAAAAATATGCATATGTGAACTGAAGCCTCAGTGTCACTCCCTTGTAATTTATTCCAGGTCATCATCTAGCCCTTTTCACCTGTCCCTGCCTGCCTTGGTTTCCCCAACTGAGTCACAGCAAGGGGACCAGGCCTGCCACATCCGTTGGTGGGATTTAGTACCTGTTAACCTAACTGGAGCTGGGAGTCCTTGTGACCAGTAGGGCTCACTTCCTCCCCTCTCCCCTCACACCCCAGTTCTCAGAACTAGGATTCAGTCTGAGCCCATAAACTTCTCAATACGGTCGTTTCCAATGCACATATTTTCAAGTAGATCCTAAGAATTTTTCCAAGAGGGTGTCCCAGGGCTTGCTTTGAGGGTCCCTGCAATTAGCATATTCGTTTATTTGTAAATAAGCACTGGATTGTTAAATATTCCCTCTAGAAATCTTGTTGAAACTAATTTCTTAAGCAAACTCGACTCTTCGTTGTGCTAACACTGTAGCCAGCCCATCCCATGTCAATTTGTCACAGAATCTGAGGAGTTAAGAGTTCGTGGTCCTGAAGGGATCAAAAGGAAAGCTGATTTGAGAATAGGAACAACACGTCATTTTTAATACAAATCACAGTCGCACTGAAAATGGCTCTGGTGAGTGGGCCTCATTCAGTTCAGGCAGCTAAAGGGAGGGGGGTGTCCTAGTCCTCCCCCTGGAGCTAAATGTTTACCTAGGAAAACGGAGGCTCTGGAGCGCAGAGGTATTTTCTTCGAGGAAAAAGAACTGAACTCCCAGCACTGGGCAAAACAGCAAAAAGGAAAAACTTGTAGCTGTGCTTAGGCACTAGCTACAAGGCCACACCAAATGAGGAAAGCTGGCTCCTGTAAGCTTCGGAAGACAGGAGCCATCCCTGGTCGAGTTTCCCCCCAGCACCTGGCACGCGGTAAGGTGCTCGCGGAGTATGTGTTGAATGAATGTGTGAGTGCTCAGGATTATTTCCTGATAATTGGGTTCGGGAATCTACTGGGAAGAGCTTAAACTGAGAATGTTCCCTTTTAGAAAGTCTTAAATGTGGTTCCCTAACTTGGGGAAGACAGATGACGTGGGAAGGAGGCCTGGAGAGGACGCAGGTTGGCAGAGAGCAGGGTGCATGCTAGCCCAGAGCCCTGACACCCTTCTAAGACCAGTGACTTGGCGACTCCAGAACACCAACCAGCTGAGCTCCAAGTTAGACGGGATTGTCTTAAAGTGTTCTCACTGAGGATGTGGAGCTGCCTTGGGCTAAGCCCAGCCACCGGCCAGCCCCTGGGGTTCCCTCTCTGGAACACCACCTAGTTTCCTGTCCCTGCAGGGCACTCTGGCACCCACCTGCCTCAGAAGCACTCAGCCGCTGACTTGGGAGCGAGTGCCGAGCCCCACGTGGTGACATCTTCCAGTGAGGCTGGGACGTCAGCACCTCCCGCCCCTGCCTGCAGGCCCCTCACATCAGCCACTGCTCCTTCTCTTTGATGAAGTGCTCTGCCCAGCGGCGCGTCAGCTCTAGGTACAGGCTGGGCTGATGAGGCAGGTAGTCCAAATACAGCCGAGTCGGTGTCTTCTTGGGAATGGCCTTCTCAATCTGGGTGCCCTCGTGCCACTCGTTGAAGGAGGTGATGGAGACGATCTCGGGCCTCACGGTCAGGGCTGCCTGCAGGGCCGTCTCATAGTACTTGCCGTTGACCCTGTTCCGCGTACTGTGGTTGTTCCAGGGCCGGATGCTGGTGTCAATGTAGCCAGGCCCCACGCTGGGAATGAACATGAGGTTGTTGGCATCGCAGAAGTTCTTCACAGCTTTCCAGTTCTGATGGGAGGAGCCGAAGGAGAAACCATTGGAGGCAAAGTAGGTGTACATGCCATCAAATCCGGCGGCCAGGATGTCATGGGTGTGGCCCTCCTCCACCAGCAGCGCTATGAAGACCCCATCGTAGGGGGTGTTGCGGATTGAGTGGGGCCCGTTCGGTGTCAGGAGGTGGGCCCAGGCCTCAGGGGATGTCAGGTAGGAGTCATAGATATAAAAGAGTGGGAGGCTCTTACCCATGCTGTTCTTATAGCGGTAAAATGCACCATGGGAGCCATACCTGAGGAGCAGGAGGAAGAAAAGGCTGAGCCAGCAGCCTAAGAGAAAAGAAGCCAGCACAGCCGGAGGGCTGGCCATGAGTGAGATCCTTCCTGATGTCCAAGCACGATTTTGAATCCACTTGGACTCCACAGTTGGACTCATCATGCCTCTAAGCAAGAACCCAGTTCCCTCCCACCCTCCCCCGAGCCTTGTCATTCCTCTATTTAAGCCTCACTTCCCTGCCCCAGGCCGAGCCACCACCATCTTCTATCTGGACTGTACCGACAGCCACCTAACTGGTCTCCAGGCTCCCACTTCCACCTCCCTATAACCCAGTCTCTTTTTAAAGCGTACATCAGATCTGACTGCTCCTTACCGGAGACCAGCAAGGCCCCACCTACTTGATCTGACCCTGCCCACCGCCATTCCTGCTATTACCCCATCTATCGCTTCACTCCGGCTACACTGGCTGCCGTCAAGCTTGTCCCATCAGACGGCCTTTGGATCTGACAGCCCCCTGCCTGGAGTTTTCTGCCTGCCCCAGATCTCTGCAGAGCTGACTCTTCCTTTAGGTGCTGGCTTACATGTCACCTCAGAGAAGCTCACTGGACCACCCATTCTAAAGTTGTTTCTTGGGCACACTGCTTTATTCTGTTATTACTTCTTCATAGTATAGATCGCCATTTGATTTGTCATCTATAACCACTGTCTGCTCACTGCACACCCGCCCGAGGATGTAAACTTTGGTAGCCCTACCCACTGCTGTACAACTGGGACTTAGGACAGTGCCTCGACACCTGAAGGCACTCAATAAATAGTTTTTGAATGAATGATATATGCAAGCCATTTGCAAGCCACTTTGCACATATATTAGCTCATATTAACTCTCACAAGACTCAAAGGTTAAGAGGACTGCCTCTGATCACAGAATGGAGGCCACAGAACCAGAATTCAAACCCAGGTTGCTGTCTCCAAGCCCAGTACTCTTTTTAGATGCTGGGGACATGGGCATTCTGCCCTTTTGTCTCTTGACCTGCGCCTCCAAGCCTTCTAGCCCTACCCCATTTAGATCCCCACCAAAATCCAGGTCCCAGAGCAGGCTTACGTGTCAATGATATACTTGATGTTGTCATGCAGAGTGATGTCATCTCGGCCCTTGTAGGGTTGGATGTGGAAGGCCACCTGCCACAAACAGGAGATATTGGTCAGGTGAGTATCTGTCCAGAGGCCACAACCTATAAGGCTCGTGCTTCAAGTATGGGTTGGAGAAGAGGCTGAGTTCAGGAGAGACCTGGCAGTCATGGGCACAGTGTAAATAAAAGCAACCACTGCCCTCAGGGCCCGAAAAACAGGGGTGAGTTTTCCCACCTCCCACAGCAGGGCCTCTGGGAATCATTCTGATGGGCTGTTGCAGGCTGGCCAATAGGTTTCAACTTATGTGCCAGCTCCCAGTGGTTGGCACTAGCTGCCTGAAACTATGGGAAGACGTGTCCATAGGAAAGCATGCCATGATCTGTTTAATGTGCCAGTGATGGGCTCAGGAACAGGAGTGGGGCTTGTTTTCATCGTTTTTCTTCTTTTGCCACACACAGGTAAGGGCAGTGACTTACTTGATTGGTACACGTGGGGAAAGTAACTGGCCAGCTCCATCCTTCCTCTTGAAAGAGAGCCTGCCTGGTGAGAGCACGTGTTGTGCTTTACTCCTTGAGGCCCAGTACTGCCTCCCACTAGGGAGTTGAGGCTGGAGTTCAGTCTGTGGGCCTATTTGGCCCTTGCCTGCCCTCTCTCCAGGATCAGGGTCTCCAACCTAACCTCTATCACCATGATATTAATTTAGTCTCCCATTTATCCTATATTTTTCCCAAAAATTTTTTTCAGAACTCAAAAAATAAGAGTGACATAGTCACCTAGAGAAATGGTACAGATGAACCGGTTTGCAGGGCAGAAATAGAGACACAGATGTAGAGAACAAACGTATGGACACCAAGGGGGGGAAGTGGTGGGGTGGTGGTGGTGGGATGAATTGGGAGATTGGGATTGACATATATACACTAATATGTATCAAATAGATAACTGGGCTTCCCTGGTGGCGCAGTGGTTGAGAGTCCGCCTGCTGATGCAGGGGACACGGGTTCGTGCCCCGGTCTGGGAAGATGCCCACATGCCGTGGAGCGGCTGGACCCGTGAGCCATGGCCGCTGAGCCTGCACGTCTGGAGCCTGTGCTCCGCGACGGGAGAGGCCACAACAGTGAGAGGCCCGCGTACCACCAAAAAAAAAAAAAAAAAGATAACTAAGAAGAACCTGCTCTATAAAAAATAAATAAAATTCAAAAAAAAAGTGACATAGGCATTATTTATTAGACCCCTACCCACAACACCACACTTGCTACGTATTTGCATACCTGGGCTAACGCCAAGAACTTTGGTAGAGGCACTATCCCTGTGGGTGGAGGAGGGGACATCTCCAGAATCGGCCAGAGAGCATTTGACATCTTCTTGGAGACTCACCTGGATGTTGTACTGATGGGCAGCGTCCAGAATGGCGGGCACCAGGTCATCTGAGGGTTCCCCATTATCATCAGCCATGCCAGGTGGGTACCAGGACAGGACCAGGACGCCTGAGACACAACACAGAGGCTACTTCAGAGACACACAGTACCCGACAACAGAGAATTCCTTCCTCACAAACCATCTCCAACTGCGGAATGGTTTCTGAATGAAACCTTGAGGGAGACTCCTGCCAGGTTCTCTTCTTGCAGATCAGATCCCTGAGCTGTGAGTCCTGGAGCTGTCCACGCCTGCGGTGCTGAAGCTCAGTGACTGCAGGAACCCTAACGTGTCAGGCCTGGAAGGAGCCGGGAGCCTCGGCAGCCTCTGGCCTGCATTAGCAAGTAGTTAAACAAAGGGAAACGGGTGGACAATGACACACCCACCTGGAAGGCACAGTCCTGTCTCTGGGGGAGAGGAGCACCTCTGAGGTCCCTCAGGGAGAGGAGCCCTGAGCAGAGGTCATTTTGCCCTTCCCGTGGGAAATAACATTTGTCTCAACTGTCTGCCCCTCTAGATGGTAGAATCTTGAGGGATGGCCTCTGTGCTATTTATCTGTGAATACTCCCCACCACTGTCTCTGGCATTCGATTTTCCCACCACACAGTAACCATTTCCAGAGAAATTGAAATGTACTGTAAAATCCAGCAGAATTCAGTGACAAAATCTGAAATAAGTCAGCCTCCCCACCCCAGCCTGCCTACAGGGGGGCTTCTTTTCAAGCAGAGTACTTGAAAAGCTCCCAGGCCCCTTACAGCAAATAGAGCAGGGTCCATCATACAACGTGGGCAAACTTTCCTTTCTGCAACCAGCAAACTCAGGAAAGGATGCTGCCCTACCCTGTGCCTAGTGTGAAAGCAGAGGCCATCCCAGGCACTACTGCTCTGAACCCCAGACTCCTGCGGGGCCAGGGCACCCAGGCCTCACTTAACCCAAACCGAGAAGCCCAATAGACTGCCCTCCTCTCCTCGCTCTCCCTACCTGGGACAGCCCTGGTGCAAACGCCTTCCACTGGCCCTCCCAGCAGCTCTGCTCTAGGAAAGGGCCCTGGAATGGTAGGCGGTCAGAAGGCAGAGGTGGAGGAGTCTGAAAACTAGGAGATGGGGGCGGGGTCTCCTGGTGAGCATGGGATGAGAGTTCTAGAAGAGAAGAGGTAGAAGCCAGGCTGACTGGGACCAAAGGCCCTGTGATAGGAGCAGTGGAAGTTGGGGTGTGGGAACGAAGAAAGGCGAGGCTGGGGGCCCAGCGACGGGGGAGGGGGAGCTCACCAATGGCGGCTTCCTTCAGCTGGGTCATGTGCTCCCGCAGCACGTCGGGGTCCCGGGAGCTGTAGGGCCCCAGCTCCGGGTAGAAGCTGGAGCCCAAGTCTTCGGGGGGGCTGTGGCGGCCGCGGGGGTAGCTGGCCGAGATCTTGGGGTCCCAGTGCGGCACCATGACGTGGTCCCAGTGAATGTAGTGGCCCTCGCGCCGCGGGCTCCCGTACCACGAGTAGTAGAAGGCGTGCAGGTCCGAGTAGACGCGCAGACTCTGCCCGGGGGCGGGCTCGGCCTCCGCTGGGGCCGGCCCCGGGGAGCTGCCCGGACCCGCGGTGCGGGGCGGAGGCGGCGGCGGCGGCGGCGCGGCGGGGACGGCCGGGGCCCGGGCGGCCGGCGCGGGGCCCCCCTCGGGGCGTCGCTCAAAGGGCGCCAGCTCCAGGCCGGGGCCCAGCGCCGGGAGTCCGTCCGGAGCCTTGAGCGTGCGCAGGCCCATGAGAGTGCCGAAAGCGAAGAGCAGCACCAAGAACAGCGCGATGCAGGCGCGGCGCCGCCGCCGGGCCATGGCGGCCCCCGCGCTCTCCGCGTCCCGCCCGGCTACCTCCCGGCGCGCCGCGCCATGGCTGCCCGCCCGGCTCCCGCGCGTCGCGCAGCCCGCGCGCGTCCCAGGGAGACGGCGACTCCGAGCGCCGAGCGCGGCGTGGGCGGCTCCCTGCCTCTCCCCCGCAGTGCGGGCGGGCCCGGCACACAGAGAGTGCAGGCGGCGCAGACCAACTGGTCGCGAGCCGCGGGGGGAGTGGACGGGGAGAGCTACGAGATCCCGGGCCAAAGAAGCAGGGGCCAAAGTCAAGGCGCGTGGCTCGCGGAGGGTCTGTCGCCTTTCAGCCTGGGGCAGCGGCGAAGGAGCCCGCTGGGGGAAAGGGAATGCCCTCCTCCCGCAACCCAGGAGAAGGTCCGGGCGGTGGCGCTGGAGGGCGTGGGAGCATAGGGCAGGGTGGGGAAGAAAGCAGTGTCTGTGGCTGTCCCTGTCTCCAACGACCTCCTTCCCCGCTAGGAGTCAGACACTACAGACACTGGCTAGAGTGGGAGGATGAGGGAGACCGTGACTTGCCCAAGGTCACATGGACTGGGCCTAAGTCCAAGGATCAGGACTGTCTCCTCGCCAGAGCTCTTGTCACTGTCCAGCCTGCCTGCTCTCCGGGCCAGTTGTCCCAAGCTCTCTGTCCTTGGACAACCTCCTATAGTCAGTGAGGACTAAATAAGATGGCTACCATGAAGCAGTTTTTACAGGGCCTAACAAAATTAGCACTCAACACTTGCTCGAAGTTCCTTCTGGACTCTGAGCTCCAGAGAGCCGGCGCTGGGTCACCTTTGCCTTTTTAGATTCCAAGCGCTTGGAAAACAGGATGTGACACTCAGTGCCCAGGGTTGCTTGTGGAGTGAATAACAGACTCTGATGTGATATTCTAGAGACAATGTTAAGTTTTTCACTCAACACTGATTAAGTTCCTACTCTGCGTTACTCATTATTTGACTCATTAAGAAAAAGTTTTGTTTATCGTCTGCCTCCTTCTCTGGTCCATGAAGACAACAATTCTGTTTCATCAGCCACTATATCTGCAGTGTCTAAAACAGGGCTTGGCACACTGGTAGGCGCCAGATTCTCATTTCTTAAGTAAATGAATTGTCGGAAACTCAGGAAGAGGAGGAGCAATGTGGGAAATGTGGGTAGGTTTGGAGCCCAGGAAAGTACATTCAGGAGAATTCATGGGAGTGTCGACGGAAAATTAACCAGTCGATCTAAGACAGAAATGGAAAATATTATTCGAGCCATATTTGAGGGTTATAACCTGGGAAGAGCATCTCAGAAAGCTCTGAGAGCTGTTCCGCCCATTAAAAGTCAAGGCAGAGTTATATAGGTTTTTTTGAGACAGAGGGCTGTACATTAAATGACGTATTATTGACAGTTTACATAATCCAGATCAAAGCCCCATGTGATCCCTTAGCAAGAAGGAATGTTATCCAAATGCTGGAGAAAGTGAGGAGAACCCTACTAGCACTGTTGGTGGGAATGTAAATTGGTGCAGCCACTATGGAAAACAGTATGCAGGTTCCTTAAAAAAACTGAAAATAGAACTACCATATTATCCTGCAATCCCATTCCTGGGCATATATCTGGAGAAAACTCTAATTCGAAAAGACACGTGCACCCCAATGTTCACAGCAGCACTATTTACAATAGTCAAGACATGGAAGCAACCTAAATGTCCATTGACAGATGAATGGATAAAGAAGATGTGGTGTATATAGACAACAGAATACTACCCAGCCATAAAAAAGATTGAAAAATGCCATTTGCAGCCACATGGTTGGACCTAGAGATTATCCTACTAAGTGAAGTAAGTCAGACAGAGAAAGACAAATACCATATGATATCACTTATATGTGGAATCTAAAATATGATACAAATGAACTTATTTACAAAACAGAAACAGACTCACAGACATAGAAAACAAACTTATGGTTACCAAAGGGAGTAGCAGGGGGAGGGAGAGATAAATTAGGAGTTTGGGATTAGCAGGTACAAACTACTATATATAAAATAGATAAACAACAGGTCTTAGTGTATAGCACAGGGAACTATATTCAATATCCTGAAATAAACCATAGTGGAAAAGAATTTTTAAAAATAACAATGTTATCTTTAAGGAGTTGTCTTATTGATGCTAGGAGAATGTTGCTCTTTATAGTTGAGCAGGTATTTCTGCTGATGGGGAAGATTTGGTCGATGCATGAAGCAGTTATACAATGCACAGTGTGGGGAGAGAGGAGGCCAAAGGGCACATAATTTTTTTTTTTTTTTTGGTACGCGAGCCTCTCACTGTTGTTGCCTCTCCCGTTGTGGAGCACAGGCTCCGGACGCGCAGGCTCCGCGGCCATGGCTCACGGGCCCAGCCGCTCTGTGGCATGTGGGATCTTCCTGGACCGGGGCACGAACCCTTGTCCCCTGCATCGGCAGGCGGACTCTCAACCACTGCGCTACCAGGGAAACCCGTGAAATTTTTTATGTTTAAATTTTTCTGGTCTTGCCATAAAATATGAATTTTATTTCACAGCATTAAGTGTGAATTAATATTAGAGAAATGCAAATCAAAACTACAATGAGAGGGGCTTCCCTGGTGGCGTAGTGGTTGAGAGTCCGCCTGCCGATGCAGGGGGCAAGGGTTCGTGCCCCGGTCCAGGAAAATCCCACATGCTGTGGAGCAACTAAGCCCATGCGCCACAACTACTGAGCTTGTGCTCTAGAGCCCGAGAGCCACAACTACTGAAGCCCGCGTGCCACAACTACTGAGCTCGTGCACCTAGAGCCTGTGCTCTGCAACAAGAGAAGCCACCGCAATGAGAAGCCTACGCACCACAACGAAGAGTAGCCCCCACTCGCAGCAACTAGAGAAAGCCCACGTGCAGCAACAAAGACCCAATGCAGCCAAAAATAAATAAATAAATAAATTTAGATAAATAAAATAAAATAACCTAATAAAAAAAAAAACTACAATGAGGTATCATCTCACACCAGTCAGAATGGCTGTCATTAAAAAGTCTACAAATACCAGATTCTGAAGAGAGTGCGGAGAAAAGGGAACCCTCCTACACTGTTAGTGGGAATTTAAGTTGGTGCAGCCACTGTGGAAAACAGTATGGCGTTTCCTCAGAAAACTAAAAATAGAATTACCATATGATCCAGCAATCCCATTCCTGGGCATATATCCAGACAAAACTGTAATTCAAGAAGATACATGTACCCTCTGGGACTTCCCTGGTGGCACAGTGGTTATGACTCTGTGCTCCCAATGTAGGGGGCCCGGGTTCCATCCCTGCCTAGGGAACTAGATCCCACAGGCATGCCGCAACTAAGAGTTTGAAGGCCACAACTAAGGAGCCTGTGTGCCGCAACTAAGGAGCCTTCCTGCTGCAACTAAGACCCAGCGCAAACCAAATAAATATTTTTTTAAAAAAAAGAAGATACATGTACCCCTATGTTCATAGCAGCACTATTTACAATAGCCAAGACATAGAAACCACCTAAATGTACATCAACAGATGAATGCATGAAGAAGATGTGCTACAGGGGCTTCCCTGGTGGTGCAGTGGTTGAGAATCTGCCTGCCAATGCAGGGGACATGAGTTCAAGCCCTGGTCTGGGAAGATCCCACATGCCGTGGAGCAACTAGGCCCATGTGCCACAACTACTGAGCCTGCGCATCTGGAGCTTGTGCTCTGCAAAAAGAGAGGCCGCGACAGTGAGAGGCCTGCACACGGCGATGAAGAGTGGCCCCTGCTCGCCACAACTAGAGAAAGCCCACGCACAGAAACGAAGACCCAACACAGCCAAAATTAAATAAATAATTTAAAAAAAAAAGATGTGCTACATATATACAATGGAATACTACTCAGCTATAAATAAGAACAAGATAATGCCATTTTCAGCAACATGGATACAACTAGAGATTATCATACTAAGTGAAGTAAGTCAGAAAGAGAAAGACAAATACCATATGATATCACTTATATGTGGAATCTAAAATATGTTACAAAGGAACCTGTCTATGAAACAGAAACATAATCAGGGACACAGAGAATAAACTGGTGGATGTCAAGGGGGAGGGGGGTGGGAGAGGGTTGGATTGGGAGTTTGGGATTAGAAGAAACAAACTGATATATATAGAATGAATAAACAAGGCCCTACTGTATAGTACAGGGAACTATATTCAATATCCTGTGATAAACCATAATGGAAAAGAATATGAAAAAGAATGTATATATATGTATAACTGAATCACTTTGCCATACAGCAGTAATTAACACATTGTAATTCAACCATACTTCAATAAAAAATAAATTTAAATAAAAAAGAAAAAAAAAGTGTGAATTAAGTAGAATGTGTTCAGCTCCAATAGCAAACACCTGATTCAAACTGGCTTACACAATGCGGAAACATATCTCACAGAGCAGGAAATCCAATGGGAGGGCAGAGTGGGTAGATGCCCTGGTTCAACAATGTCATTAGGGACCTGGGATGCTTCCATCTCACTGCTCTGCTGTCCCCATCATTGACTTCACACCAAAACTGGCTCCACTCAAAGCACAAAATGACTGCCACAGGCAGCATGCTTCCTTTTGCCCACAAATAGACAACGGTAAAACCGATTTCTCTTTCCCAGAAGCCCTAAGAGGCATTGGTGGTACAGTGGTGAGCATAGCTGCCTTACGGAAGTCCTAAGCAAGCATGTCCTTGAATCACATTGGTCTAATATGATTTAGGCCTGTTCAACACAAACAGATTTTTGCCAAGCGGGAACGGAATGACCATGACTGGATTAGATTAAATTTTTGCATTGAGCTAAATGTTGGGGAGAAGACCATAACGTCTACCATAGAATCAGATGACTCTGGGAATGAATAAGAGAAAAAGAATAAGGATGGAACTTTCAGGAACACCAGGATTTATGGGTTGAGCAGAGGAAGAACATGTGAAGTAAACTGAGAAAGAATCATTAAAGAGGAAGTAAGAGAATTGGGAGTGGGTAGTGTGGTCTTAGATAACTAGTGGGAAGGTTCCCCAGCTCTCAATTATTCCACTATTTCTGGGACTGCTCTGCAACACAGCGGTGGTCCCCACTGGCCATGCCTGGAGTCCTTAACACTACCACCCATCCCTAATGGTTTGACTCAGGGCTAGAACTCTGACCCAAGGTGAACTGACAATAGCGCTCTGTTTCCCATTGTACCAATCATGGACACCGACCCAAGAGTCCTCGATTACAATCATTCTTTGGGATTTTTCTCTCTGGTGCTGAGGATAGATTCAATCTTTCTATCAAAAGGCAATGCCATTAAAAGAGAAGGAAAAAGAGAAGAACTTATTGGTATGGAATTCCTGATTTGGTTTCCTCGAGGTCTGGTTTCAGTGTGAAACCCTGAAATAATCTAGTAAGTTACAATTTTATTCTAAGTGAGATGAGCTCATGGAGGAGACTTTATTGGTTGCACATGTTAACCTAAAACACTGAAACAGCCAGTTGTTTTACCAGCAAAACAGGTTTATTCAGGAGCAGCAAAGAATTGGAATTTGGGACAAACAACTATTTGGGGAACCACATGCAAGTCCTGGTTAAACAAAGGAGAGGAAACTTTATAGAGAGGGGAAAGTTGGGAGGGGCAAAAAAATCTATTGGAGGATACTGTGAGTTTGAAGTATAGTGGCTTTTCATTGGCTGAGTTGTGCCAGTCTCTTATTGGCTGAGTTGTTGCCGGGCAAGGAGAAAAATCTGTATTCTTCCAGCTGGCAATATAATTAAGTAGTGTCTCTTCCTATTGGAGAAGCAAGGTACCTTCTCTTCCTGTTGGGATCTGTACTGATGCAAAGTGGTACATGCAGGAGAGCTCCACCTTCTGGTCTTCTGATTCCATTTTACTTAGGTTTCCCTTTATTAACTTGTACACCTGTCAATGTCAAGCAGAGATTGAGAAAACGACTTGGGAGCAGGGAGGTCATTTAAGAGGTAATTCTAGGAAGCAAGAGTGAGGATCTGAAAAGAATGAGACAAGAAAGAAAGAAAAGCCAAACTAATGCTGCACGGGGCTTCCCTGGTGGCGCAGTGGTTGAGAGTCCGCCTGCCGATGCAGGGGACGCGGGTTCGTGCCCCGGTCCGGGAAGATCCCACGTGCCGCGGAGCGGCTGGGCCCGTGAGCCATGGCCGCTGAGCCTGCGCGTCCGGAGCCTGTGCTCCACAACGGGAGAGGCCACAACAGTGAGAGGCCCGCGTACTGCAAAAAAACAAAAAACAAAAAAAACTAATGGTGCATGATGGGGGTTACTGCTGAAACCGAGCAGGACCCTGTGGAGTTCCTGGGCACAAAAGCCTTTCTGCGTCTCCTATTTCTTGTTTGCAGGAAATAGGCTTCATTCAGCCCCCACGACCTTCCCTGAGTTCCAAAGGGCAGGTTCAAACAGGTCCTAATCAGGGAAAGGAGGGGATGCGGAGACAAGGAAGGAACAGTCAGGAAACAATAGTGCAGGACTTCCCCGTGGCCCAGTAGCTAAGACTCCGCACTCCCAATTCAGGGGACCGGGGTTCGATCCCTGGTCAGGGAACTAGATCCCACAGGCCCCAGTGAAGATCCCACATGCCCCAGTGAAGACCCGGTGCAGCCAAATAAATAAATAAATATTTTTAAAAAACAGGAGTGCAGCCTTGGGGCAGGGTCTTGGTTCCCCCTCAAGGGATACACATAACACTATCTTTGAGCTGTTTTGCAGAAACTGAACACCCCCATCAGGTGGGAGAAGTTAACTGTATGCTGCCCACAAACGCATAGACCCCAGATCTGTTGGAACCAGAAGGCTGATGATACTGACTCCCAATTACCTCACCACCAAGCAATCAGAAAAATGTCCATGAGCTGATCGTGCCCTCCTCTTTGAACCATTTACAATAAAACTCCTCACTACTCTCTCCAGGTCGGGATGCACAATTTTGAGGGCATTAGCCCGCTGTGGCCCCCTTTGCCTGGCAAAGCAATAAAGCTTTGCCAATAAAGCTATTTTCTTTTTCTGCTTCACCCAAAACTCTGCCTCCCAGATTCAATTCAGTGCTGGCGCACAGAGACCAGGTTTCGGCATCACTGCTGTAGATAACGGGGCATTTGTTTCACCAGGACTTCTGAGAAGTGTACGAATGCCTCCCAGAATTAAGAGGTTCAAGGAACTTCCCTGGCGGTTCAGTGGTTAAGACTCTGTGCTTCCACTGCAGGGGGTGTGGGTTCGTTCCCTGGTTGGGGAACTAAGATCCCATATGTGCTGTGCAGTGCAGCCAAAAGAAAACAATAAAACAAAATAAAATACCATTTAGAATTAAGAGGTTCAAGACTAAAGCAATTATCTGCTGGTCCCCGATCTTCTGGGTGAGTGTTTTCTCTAGGGCTGTTAACTTCCTCATACTTCTGGTCTCCTTTGTGCCAAGTAGGCTCCCTGATATCAGAGGAGGTCCTGAGGCAGGCATTAAGACAGAAAGACACATTGTATGATTGAAGTGGGATGCTGCCAGTGAGAAGTAAGTTTAGGCTTGCACAGAACTGTCTACCCTGACTGTGCTGTTATAAAAAAATGCCACAAATTTAGCAGCTTAAAACAGCACAGAAATATATTATCACACAGTTGCTGGAAGTCAAAACTCTGGGCACAAGTGTGACTCAGCTGGTTCTCTGCTTAGAGTCACACAAGACCAAAACAAAAGTGTTGGCAGGACTATGCTCCTTTGTGGAAGCGTTGGGAATGAATCCATGTCCCAGATCATTGGAAGAATCCAAGTTCTATGCAACAGTAGGACTGAAGTTCCTGTTTTCTTGTTGACCAGCAGTTGGGGATCTTTCTCACCTACAGGCTGCCTGCATGTCTTGGCTTGTGGCCCCCTTCCTCCAACTTCAAAGCCAGCAATATCAGGTCCAGCCCTTCTCACACTTAGAATCTCTCAGACCTCCTCTTCTGGCTCATCTCCCACCTCCCTCTTCCACCTTTTTTTCTTTCTTTTTGTTTTTTTTTGCGGTATGCGGGCCTCTCACTGTTGTAGCCTCTCCCGTTGAGGAGCACAGGCTCCGGACGCACAGGCTCAGCGGTCATGGCTCACGGGACCAGCTGCTCTGCGGCATGTGGGATCCTCCCGGACCGGGGCACAAACCCGCGTTCCTTGCATCGGCAGGCGGACTCTAAACCACTGCGCCACCAGGGAAGCCCTCCCTCTTCTACTTTTAAGATCTCAAGGGACTTCCCTGGTGGCGCAGTGGTTAAGAATCTGCCTGCCAATGCAGGGGACATGGGTTCGATCCCTGGTCCAGGAAGATCCCACATGCTGCGGAACAACTAAGCCCATGTGCAACAACTACTGAAGCCCATGCGCCTAGAGCCCATGCTCTGCAACAAGAGAAGCCACTGCAAGGAGAAGCCCACGCACCGCAACGAAGAGTAGCCCCCGCTCGCCACAACTGGAGAAAGCCCACGCACAGCAATGAAGACCCAACACAGCCAAAATAAATAAATAAAATTAAAAAAAAATTAAGATCTCAAGTGACACATTAGGCCCAGTTGGATATTCCAGGATAATTTCCCTATTTTAAGGTTAGCTGATTAGTAACCTTAATCTCATCTTCAAAATCCCTTCACAGCACTAACTAGATTGGTGTTAGAACAGCCAGAGGACAGGGTTCGTGGGGATGGGGACATGTTTAGAATTCTGCCTGCCACAGAAGTTCCTGCTGAAATCAAAATGGGCCAAGGAGGTGTGACACATGGCTTGAAAGATGTCTGCTTCATCCACTCTATCAGTTAGAAGTGTGTTTGGCTGCAAATAAGAAGGGAAGTAGCTAAAGATGGCTTAAAGCAGTGCTTCACAAACTTTAACGAACATATCAATCTGGATTCTGGGTTCTGGATTCAGTAGGCTTAAAATACAAATGCTGATTCAGTGGGTCAAGGGTGAGGCCCGAGATTCTGCGTTTCTAACAAGATCTCAGGTGGTGCTGATTCTGATGGTCTCAGACCACATTTTGGGATTTAAAATACAGTGGGCTTGGGCTTCCCTGGTGGCGCAGTGGTTGAGAGTCTGCCTGCCGATGCAGGGGACACGGGTTCGTGCCCCGGTCTGGGAAGATCCCACGTGTCGCGGAGCGGCTAGGCCCGTGAACCATGGCCGCGGAGCCTGCGCGTCCGGAGCCTGTGCTCTGCAACGGGAGAGGCCACAACAGTGAGAGGCCCATGTACCACAAAAAAATAAATAAATAAGTAAATAAATAAATAAAATAAAATATAGTGGGCTTATTACTCCACTTTTTTTTTTTTTTTTGGCCACACAGCATGCAGGATCCTTGGTTCCCTGACCAGGGACTGAACCCGTGCGCCCTGCAGTGGAAGCCCCCTGCAGTTAACCACTGGGCTTCCAGGAAATCCCTTGAGGAGTCTTTAGGTAGGCAAGATTTAGGGATGGTTAATCTAGTGGTTCAAAGACATTGGGGCATCAGATCATCTGTCTGTGTTTTCTTTGGCTTTCTCCTCATGGTTGAAAAAGGATGGAAGCAGTTCCAGGCATCACATGACCACGTAACAATATTCAGATGCAGAGGAGGAAATGGCTGTCTTATAACCCTTTTAAAGGGTAAGAGAAACTCTTTGAGAAGCTCCCAGTCAATGTCCCATCATTTCTCATTGACCAGAATCGTGTCATAGGCTCGTGCCTAAGCCAATCCCTTGCCAGGGCCATTCAGAGATGGAAGAACAAAATCAGGAAGAAGAGAGGAAGCCACCAACGGCTATAATGAGGGGGTAACTAAGAAAAGTGAGGGGAAACTTGGGATCTGGTAAAAAGGAAATCCAACAGAAGGAAAGCTGCGGGGAGCCCCAGAATGACAACTGTGGAAGTCCAACAGACAGTCTGCCCCCGCGAGGAGCAGGAAGACACCCAGGACAGGTGTCTCTAGGAATGACTGAAATTGATAGATATCCTGATTTACAGCCCTCTCACAAGTTTCCACTTTCAATGCTCCCATGTGGCACTATTATTATTTTAGGTTAAATCCCTAGTGGATACGATATTTTCTATAATATTTTTCACTATTGGGCCAAGTGTGAACCATAATCACACTTCCTTTTTTGTTCAATTTTCGTTCCTCCAGGAGTTAACAATTCCCCCTTTTTTTCACCATTTTATTTGTTTTCTGTATCTTTATTGTTTGTTTTCCCTAAACTCTCCAACACAATGATATCCTTTGAATACTTCTTCTACAGAGTTTCCATATTAGGATGTCTATCCGTCAATGAATAAAATGGAGTGGCCAGGTGATGATCAATGCTATAGAGAAAAGCAAAGCAGGGCTAGGGGAGAGGGAGTGCCAGGGTGGGGAAGGTTTGTAATTTTTAGTTTGTTGGTCAGGGAAGACCTCACTGCGAGGGTGACCTGAAGGGAGACATAAAGGAAACCATGCAGACATTTGGAGGAAGAGAGTTCCAGGCAGAGGTAATATCAAGTTCAAAGTCCTAGAGACAGGAACATGCCTGGTCTGTTCTTCCTACATCTACTAGAATTTTCCTTTGCATGTTTTACAGTCACTTCCACTACCCACTTCCCCATGAAGGGCACTCCAACCTCTCAGGCACCCACATTCAAACTTTAGTCACTCTTGGTACACGTTTTTATTCTCAGTGTCCAAATGGTGACGAAGTCATATTGATACTATTTGCAAAACACTTCAATTCTTTCTCTTTTTCTATATTTCCACTGTCACTCTATAAATACTATAAGATAGAAATTATAGAACATTAGGACTGAAAGAGCTCTTAAAGACCATCTAGTATAACTCTATTTTATGAGGCTCAAATTAAGCTACTTCTCTGAGAACTCTCAATCGGGTCTCTGGAGTACCAGGCAAAGCTTGGTTACATCATACCTGAGTCTGCCCCTTGCCTGAATCCACTCCATTTTGCCTGCTGCTCACCAACAAGTGCTCCTTGCATGCTGACTTATTCCTGCCTACCCACCCTACAGTAATACTCTCTGGGTCTACCCCGGCTGGGCTTTCCTCAGCTGCCTCTCTGACGTGACCTCTTACACCTAAAAAGAACCCAACATTCAAGTTACATCAGTCGACGTTCACTATTCCTCAAACACACTATCTTCATCTCTGCCTTTAAGTCTGCACTTCAATTCTTCTCTTTTCTGTAATAGCCTTTCTTTTTTCTTCTTGTTCAAATTCACTTATCTTTCAAGACCTTTTCCAGACATGGTTTCTCTGTCTGATGGAATGGATCAGAAGCCATGTTTTAGGGTACTTGATTTTCCACACCCACACCCTTATCTTTGTATCAATCTTGTGTCATGAGTATTGTCTTTCCCCATTTTACAGGTGAAGAAACAAAGGCTTAGAGAGGTAGAAAGAGAGTGGGCTAGAATTTGAGCCTATGTCTGCCTGTGCCCTTAATCGTTGTGCAATACTGTCTCCTGAGCTAGTAAATGTTAGCTGAGTTGTTTATGAACTGCTTTGTATATATTAGTGACCTCATCACGCCCCAACTGACCATACCCCTAGGCTTGTAGAGCAGAGTGAGAGCAAGAAAGAACCCCGCTTACGAAGGGCCCACCTTGTGCCAGACTCAGTACCATCTTCAGTGAACGTGAGGTAATACCAGGAGATACAACCAAAAGTGTTGAAAGCAGTTGGCTCTGGGGGATGGAACTCAGAGATGGGGCGAGGGGAAAGGCAAGGACTTTCTATTTTTCTGATAAGCCTTATAGTACTATTTGACATTTAGTACTACATACAATATCACTTTGGTTAAAAATGAATTTAAACAAATTAAATGGATAAGTAGATGTAAATAACCTTTTTATAATCTTGGATGGGAAGGGAACAAGGAAATATAAGGCAAGAGCCATCTAATACATTTGTAGTAAGGATTAAACAGAGCAAGGCATTTAATACATGCTTGGCAAAGAACCAGCAGCAAGTATTATTATTATAACATGAAGCAGGACTTGGGCTCAAGGTTCAGGATGGGTTCATTTTACCAGAGAGACGTCATAAGAACAACCTATGATAATAAGAGATCACTCTGGTTTCCACCAAGACAGAAAAATGGTACATTCTCCCCCGGCCTTTCTGTTCCTACTTCTCACCCCTTCCTCCAGATTTTTATTTCAACCCAATCCACCCAATAATTATCCTCACCAACCTGTCCACACACACACTCGTACATACCTCCTCCCTTCATGCTTTCACTTCAGCCCAACCCTTAACCCTGAGAAAAGGGAGCAGTGAACTCTACAATCAGATTTTGTAGTTCAGAGGGAAAGTAATTGACTTCCCTGCGATAGTTAATTTCTAGGAAAAGGAGTTTGGAGGCAATACTGAATCATGTTATTAAAGTCCCATTCATTCATTCAATACATATTTGTTGAGTGCATGCTATGTGCCAGGCGTAGCTCTAGCTACTGAAGATACAACAACGACCAAGGCAAATGCTGCGTGCCTTCATGGGGTTTCTGTATAATGCCGCCATGACCGGAGCAGCTACCAGGGCAAGTGGAGGCTTCTGGCAAGGATAGTCACCTCCACCTGCTGCTGTCCAGTTTGATGCAATGGAATGAACTAAAAGACATGAACTGGGGTGCCTTCTCACTCACACCCTCCTGCTTAAGTGGCCACCTTTATACCATATGACCCTGTTCCCCTGACTACAGCTTTTTGGACCACAGTAACAGACATTTGACCTAAGCTAGGCAATTAGATTCTTTTTTTAAAAATTTTATTTATTTTATTTATTATTATTATTTGGCTGTGTTGGGTCTTCGTTGCTGCGTGCAGGCTTTCTCTAGCTGGCGGTGAGTGGGGGCTACTCTTTGTTGTGGTGCACGGGCTTCTCACTGCTGTGGCTTCTCTTGTTGTGGAGCACGGGCACTAGGCGCATGAGCTTCATTAATTGTGGCGCATGGGCTCAGTAGTTGTGGCTCGTGGGCTCTAGAGCTCAGGCTCAGTAGTTGTGGCGCACGGGCTTAGTTGCTCCGCGGCATGTGTGATCTTCCCGGACCAGGGCTCCAACCCTTGTCCCCTGCATTGGCAGGCGGATTCTCAACCACTGTGCCACCAGGTCAGCCCGGCAATTAGATTCTTCCCCCAAGAATTTGCCAAAATTAGCTCTGGGAAGGTAAGTTGAAAGGTCAATGCGGAGCCAGGGCCACAGCAGAAGCCAGTAGACACTATGGCAAGCCAATGTCATGGGCAGACCAGAATTGTAAGGGGCAGATACTATGAGTAGGCTGAGGTGAGCCTTCTGTCTAAAAAGAGGAAAATGCAGCAACTATGCTATAATAAGAAGGAACAAAGACCATTTGACCCCAGGAGGAAAGAGGAAAAGAGAGCAAGCAAAAGTTGTTTTGTGTTTTTTTTAAGGAGAGAGCAGTGGGAGGAGAGAAATAGGTGAGGGAGATTAAGAGGTACAAACTTCCAGTTACAAAGTAAATGAGTCATGGGTGTGAAAGGCACAGTGTGGGGAAGAGTCAATAATTATGTAATAGCTTTGGATGGTGACATGTCATAACTAGACTTATCACTGTGGTGATCATTTTGAAATGTACAGAAATATCATATCACCATGTTGTATAATGGGAACTAATGGAATGTTATAGGTCAATTATACTTCAAAAACAAACAGGCAAACTCATAGAAAAAGAGATCAGATTTGTGGTTACCAGAGGCAGAGGTCAGGGGAGGGGGAATTGGATGAAGGCAGTCAAAAGTACAAACTTTTAAATATAAGATAAATGAGTACTACAACTTAATCACTAAAAGGGATGTTGTCTATAAGCTTAAATTATACCTAATGGCCCAGCTCGGGGAGCCCTGCCTCCCACGTAATGAGTGTTAAGCTAAAATACCTTTGTTTAGCTCACAGGAAACATCCTGACCAGGCCCACCTGTGAATGGCTGCAGGAAGGACGAAATGACCACATCCGCTCTGGAGTCTGGCCGGAACCAGAACTTTACACCCTATCCTTTTAGTAGAAAAGAAGCCTGAATTCTAACTCGGGGAAGATGGTTCTTTGGGGACACTAGTCCCCCATCTTCTCAATCTGCTGGCTTTCTGAATAAAGTTGCTTTGTGAATAAAGTGTGGTGAGCAGTACAAGCTTGGACTGGGTAACACTTGCAGGTAGAATGGGGCTATGTGACTGGATCTAGCCAATGATCTGTGAGCAGACATGACTTGCGTTACTTCAGAGCTGAGGTAGTTAAGAGTTTGTGTGTCTCATCCATCCCCCTCTTTCTCTGTCACATGTTCACGATGGTCAAGGTGTCAAAGCCTCTGTCAGCCTCTTTCCTTGAGGACTGTGAATAAGTAGGGTCCCTACCTTACCAGGCATGTAATGAAAGCTGGAAATGAATTTGTGGAATTAAATCACTGACATTTGGAGGTTTGTTTGTTGCAGCAGCCGGCAGCTAATTACATGGATACTCTTAGGCTGCGTTCATATCCCTGGATGTACTCTGTCTTGCACATTCATTCCTCTGTACAAATGCTCTTTTCCCTGATTCCCAGGACTCTTGGTTCGCGCCCTTTTTACTGCAGACCTGGAGGTGTGGTGTGTATGATGGGCGTTTACATGCTTAGAGGCTATTTTATCAGTTACATACAAATTTAGTATTTTTTTCTTCCTAGTTTATTGGCATTTTATTCATTATGTGGTATGTAGTGATGCTTCTTGCCTTAAAGTCTAATTTGTATTATATTAGTTTAGCTTTACTGATTTTCTTTTAGTTTGTAGAGTATGTCTTTTACAACCTTTAACATACCTGTATCCTTATATTTCAGATTTTTTAAAGCAGTAATGAGTTGCTTTTTAAAAACTAATCTGGGGGGCTTCCCTGGTGGTACAGTGGTTAAGAATCTGCCTGCCAATACAGGGGACACGGGTTCGAGCCCTGGTCTGGGAAGATCCCACATGCTGTGGAGCAACTAAGCCTGTGAGCCACAACTACTGAAACCTGTGCACCTAGAGCCCGTGCTCTGCAACAAGAGCAGCCACCGCAATGAGAAGCCTGTGCACTGTAACAAAGAGTGGCCCCTGCTTGCCACAACTAGAGAGCCCGTGTGCAGCAATGAAGACCCAACACAGCCAGAAATAAATAAATTAAAACAAACAAACAAACAAACCAATCTGGGACTTCCCTTGTGGCGCAGTGGTTAAGAATCCGCCTGCCAATGCAGGGGACATGGCTTTGAGCCCTGGTCTGGGAAGATCCCACATGCCGCAGAGCAACTAAGCCAGTGCACCACAACTATTGAGCCTGTGCTCTAGAGCCCGCGAGCCTAGAGCCCGTGCTCTGCAACAAAGAGAAGCCACTGCAGTGAGAAGCCTGCACTGCAACAAAGAGTAGCCCCCACTCGCCACAACTAGAGAAAGCCCGCATGCAGCAACGAAGACCCAATGCAGTGAAAAATAAATTTATTTTAAAAATAAATAAATAAAAATAAACAATCTAACAATCTTTGTTTTTTAATAGAGGTATTTAGTCCACTTATATTTAAAAGAGGCGCTTATACTTTTGAGTTTCAAAATATCATGCTATATTTGTCTTTTATTTCTCCCACAGGTTCTATGTTCCTTTTTTCTCCTTTTAAACCTTTTTTGGATTGTTTTTATTATTCCATATTTCTCTGCATTCACTTATTTTACATATATATATAAACAAAAAGTTTTAAATTATATATATATAATTATGTATATTTTTAAAACTGTTTTTCCATGACTGCCATGGTGACTACAGCATGCATCCTTGACTTGTTAAATTTTAATATAAATTAATTCTTTTACAACTTTCTGAACAATACAAGAATCTTAAAATATTTTAATTCCATTTATCTGCTCCCACACCGTGTGCAATTTTTGTGGTGTGTTTTAATTCTCTATATGTCTAAAGCTCCACTAGACATTGTTGCTTTATATAGTTATTGTTCACTTATTTTTACCTATATAGTTACTCTTTCCATTGTTATTCATTCCTTCCTCATATTCATACTTCCTTTTGAGCTTATTTTCATTCTGCTTGAAAAATTCCCTCTAATATTTCTTTTAGTGTGGGTCTGTGGATGAATAACTATTTTCAGATTTTGATTGTCTGAAAACTTATGTATTTTTCTTTCATTTTTGAATGATATTTTCACTGGGTATAGAATTTTAGATTAAATGTTATTTTCTTTCCACACTTTAAAGATAACATTCCATCATCTTCTGGATTTTAGCATTTATATTGTTGAGTCTGTTGTTAGTCTTAATGTTGCTCTTATGGAGGTAATATATCTTTCTTTCCTAATTGCCTTTAACACTTTTTCTTTGTTTTTCGTTTTCAGCAGTTTTACCATGAAGTGCTTAGGTGTGATTTTCTTTGCATTTATCCTGCTTGGGATTGAGTATATGTCTTTCATCAATCTTAGAAAATTTTTAACTACTCTATTGTCAAATATTACTTCTTTCCCATTTTCTCTCTCCTATCTTTCTAGGACTCTAATTTTTTGTATTTAGGCATTTTCATCATGTCCCATATGTCTATCCCTCTCTTCTTTATATTTTTCATTCTTTTCTTTCTCTGAATACTTCAGTATGGATATTATATACTGATCTATCTTCCAACTCCTTAATCCTAAAATGAGCTGTGTCTAATCTGATGTTAGGTCCATTTATTGTGTTAAATACATTATTGTATTTTTCAGTCCTAGGATTGCAACTGCATTCCTTTGTAGAATATCCAGGTTTGGAGATTTCCTAGCACTCTACCACAATCCCAATGCAAAATCTTGTCTACACAGATCTACCTCATTCAGTTAAATGAATGAAAAAAAATCTCAGTTTTGTTCAAGCCAGTTTTAGTTGAGTTTCCAGTTACATACAACTGAAAATTCTTAGCTGAAAGTGTTGAGATATCTCTCTTCATGATGCCAAGATTGTTGCAGCAGCTCCAGATGTCAAATGCAGACATGATTTAGAGAAGAAGTGGGATGTTGCCTCATGCATCTCTTTTTATTAGGAGGGAAAACACTTTCTAGAATCCCCAATCAGAAGACCTGGGTTGTATCACATGTCCATGCCTAAGGTGATCCTGACACATTGGAATGGGATGAAAATGATTAGCCAGTAACAATCTTTGCTTATCCTTGAATTTGGTGAGAGGGCCATCTTCTCTGAGTAAAGGACTACAGTACATGAACATCCAGACAAAACTGGGGCTCCCTCAGCAATTAAAAATATGAGAGGATGGGCTTCCCTGGTGGCGCAGTGGTTGGGAGTCCGCCTGCCAATGCAGGGGACACGGGTTCGTGCCCCGGTCCGGGAAGATCCCACGTGCTGCGGAGCGGCTGGGCCTGTGAGCCATGGCCACTGGGCCTGCGCATCCGGAGCCTGTGCTCTGCAACGGGAGAGGCCACAACAGTGAGAGGCCCGCGTACTGCAAATATATATATAATATATATATATATATATATATGAGAGGAGCAAGGTCTTAGGTAGATAATCAATGCTGCTTACCTCACTAACAGATACACATTTATTTTCTGTAAAAAGATGTGTGTGTGCACGTGTGTATGTGTGCGTGTGTATAGAAAATATCAGGGAGGGTACGTATCAGTGTGTTAACATGGTTTAAATTTTGAAGTGGGACTATATGGGATGGAATGAATGGATATTTTCACTTTTTACTTAAAATATTTTTATTAGTGTATGTTACTTTGGTCACTTAAATTTAAAAGGATGAAAATTCCCTGGCAGTCCAGTGGTTAGGACCTGGTGCTTTCACTGCCAGAGGCCCTGGTTTAGTCCCTGGTCAGGAAACTAAGATCCCACAAGCCATGCGGTGCAGCTAAAAATAAAGAAATAAATAAATAAATTTAAAAGGACTGCTTCAGTCTTAAAATGGGCTGCTCAGAAATGGAACTAGGATTTCAACAAAAACACAGTCAGAAGCGTATGTTGGTGGATCCCATTCCCGGGTCTGGCCCCTAGTATGGTCACTCAGGTGCCAGTAACAGGTTTATCCTCACTGGGGATTTGGAGGCACAAGGCTCTCGGAACCTGATGTCATCAAATATTTAAACCATCCAACTTCCCTTCTCTCACACTCTCAAAGCAGCCTTCACATCATAAATTGGCTTCCTGTGCACATTTTCCTACAGGGGAAGAATTTGCTGGACGTGGCAATGTGAGCATTCTGGTCCCTTTGGTAGTTGCATTTCTCATCGTATATTAATCCGCTGGTTCTTTGGCTCAGATAGCAAGCTAAGAGCTGAGTTACTATGATCTGCTTCCCAACCCCCCCACCCCACCCCCAGCATATAGGCTCTCTCTTAATGCTGTTAAGGTGAGGTTTATGAGCTTGGACCAGGATGAATTCACAAAGGTAAGTGTCACCTCTGAGGCCACTTGGCAGCCGGCTAGCCAGCTTGCCCTGATGACACTCCTGTCTCTTCAAGCACATCTCCTTCAGGCTCCTGTGCTTTCTAGCCACATTCATGTCAGCCAGCTGTCTCTTTCTTTATCCTTCATTCTGTCTTTTCCTCTATGACTGTCTCTCTAATTCTATTGCTCTCTCTTCCTACCTCACCACCCAACCTTCTTTTATCCTTTCCTTTTTTCTTTCTGTTTTTCACCTTAATTAACCATGGACTTGAATAATAAAATATACCAGAAATATGCGCCAGGAACTGCACTGGGCCATACATATAAATATATTTTGACCTCACAGTAACTTTGAAAATGTTTTTATCTCTATTTTACAGAGGGGAAAGTAGAGGCTCATAAAAGCTAAGCAGATGTGTTTGATAATTTAAAGTTTTACTGCTTAATTTTCAAAGTCAATAAATTTAAATGTTTTTTGTTTTTGTTTTTTTTGTTTTTGTTTTTGTTTTTTGCGGTATGCAGGCCTCTCACTGTTGTGGCCTCTCCCGTTGCGGAGCACAGGCTCCGGACGCGCAGGCTCAGCGGCCATGGCTCACGGGCCCAGCCGCTCCGCGGCATGTGGGATCCTCCCGGACCGGGTCAAGAACCCATGTCCCCTGCATCGGCAGGCAGACTCTCAACCACTGCGCCACCAGGGAAGCCCCAATTTAAAGTTTTATATTTGCTTTATCTTAGGCAATAAAATTTGAACATTATTTTTGCCTGTGAGTCTATTGTCCTAGAAAAAAATCACCTTAGCTCTGTTTATTTCTTTCTTAGGCTGGAGAGTGGGAGATGGAATGGAACAGGAAAGAGACAAACTGGAGATGTTTCTTTGAGCAGCAGGGCTCCCCACTGCTTTTGGCACCCTTCCTCTCCTCTTTCTTGAGAGCAGGGCTTGGCCTTGATTCCTCTGGAGCCATCTTAGTCTTCTTCACGAAGGAGATGACCTTCTCTGTTCAGCCAGGACAAATGTACTTCCTGTATCTGTGCAAAAGGAATAGATCAAATTTTCAGCCACCAGCTATGTAACTTTCAATAACTTGGAGATGGAGGTTGCAGTGAAGTTGGATCTGCTCCCTGGAAGACCACTTCTCTATATTTGGATGTTGAATTAAACTTCTCAGCTCCAGCAGGTGTTTCCTCAGCAGGCTGGAGGTAGTGAGGTAAAAGTAGAGAGAAGCATCCCTGCCATCATTACCTCATATGGGGTTTGAGAGGAGTAGAAGAGAAAACTGGCATTTTGGGTTTTTTTTTAATGCTCAGAATTGAATTCAGTTTATTTTCTTTCATTATCAGCTTTAGAACTATTTCAAGAAATTGTGTATTATCCAAAAACATCACTTCAACATTATATCCTAATAAAGCACACCACTGCTCTCTGTGATTAACCAAAATTACCTATGACAACTTACATGGCCTAATTTTAGAGGATTCCCCAATCTCTTCTCTTCCACCTTAGTCTCATTCTGGTCAGGTACTTGTAATATAGTTTTATTATCACATTTCAATTGTGAAACAATGAAATTTTCAAACAAATATCCTACAGAACTACCATTTTTCTAATTAAAATGTTACACTACTATGGTTGCTTCTCACATCCAATATTTACCCCATATTCAAGTTTCTGATAAATCAACTGTAAGTTGAAATTCTGTTTCTGAGGCATTTCCCTGTATACTACGCAGTGCATTTGAAAAGATATTATATTTAGTCTATAATAATTATCTTTTAAACGTCTCTATATAATTAACAACCATTCAAAAAGAAAGTGCAAATGAAGGAGAACAAAAACTGGGTTCCAGGCACCTACACTCTTATTCCAGGGAATAAGGCTGATTGTCTCCTGGAGACTCGAATATTTGGATCTTGGTTATAGGCTGGAGGGGCAGGCAGAGAATCAGCGCAGCAGCAGAGAAGTCCCAGGTCCGGTTGAAAATGGAGGCTCCAGACCCTGCTAGGTTCAGCACCACGGACAGAAACAAGACTGCCGCTGGCCTTCGGGCTCATAATTAAGCACCAAGGTCAGAACCCCCTGCAGCACCCCCCCCCACCACCACCACCCCCAGCCCCGCGCTTGCTATTCCAGGGAGGAATCTGACCTGGTCCCTGGTTGACTGGCCCCTAGCACGTAAAGTTCGCAGTAAACCACAGTTTAGTTTCCATCTAAATCCCTCCAGAATTTCTACACTGAGGTGTCTATTCCGCAGCCTCCTGGTGAGAGTAGAGTTGCCTTGGAGCAACTCTTATTAAGATCCGGCTGATTTGCATATATCCGCATACACTGGGGCTTCTCCGTTCTGCTTTTATTATAAATGAATTGTTCAAACGAAGAAAGAGAAGATTTATTTCACTCCTTCTTTTCCTCTTCTTTCCCTTATTCCTAGGGTCTCAATCTGGTGATTTCCCCGAGGTACCTGCAGGTAGGTGTGTGTTGTAAGAGAGGGTGGCAACCAGACCATCCTATGTGGTTTTCCCCAGATAATTTCCTTCATCTGTTTGCCTTCTGAATGATCCTTGTGAGAATCATAGGGAGTCTGCATTTTGTTTTAGCAAATGGTCAGAACCTCTGGGCTGAAGTCCCTGGAGCTCAGGGACTGAAGAAACCATGGCTGGAGCTTTAGAGACTCCAAAGAGGAAGGGACCCCGTTTTGAAGAGAGGGATGAGGGGTGGTTGAGTGAGGACTCCTTTTGAAATGAAAGGAGTCCTGGGTCTCCAAGCAGCTTCTAAAAATACCTTCTCCCAGCGCTGGGGGAAGGGGGAGGGGAAAATCGAGCGTGCGGAGAATAAAGATGGGAAGGAGGTGGGAGTGTAAGAGCCCTTCTTCAGGTAGATCTGATTTCAGAGCCTCCGCCTGCATTCAAGGGCCAGCAGGATGCCACATCTCCTTCTGCTTCCTCAGCGAGCTTCAGTCTTCTGCTGTGTCCGAGCCTCAGTCCCTCCTGATGACCTTTCTTTCTATGGGCAAAGGAGCTCAATTCCTCCCAGTCACTATTCCTATTGCTGCTGTCCAGCGACTATGTCTGTGAGCGGGCAAGTGTGCTTGTACACATACCACACACACACACACACACACAGAAGTGACATATGAAAGTGCCTTGTAAATGACCAGTGCTCCATGACGCCAGAAATTTTCATTCGATTTGGTGCTCAGAGAGGTATGGATTGTGGTAGAGACAGTGTGATTCACCCAGGTATCCTCAGCACAGAGCATGGCACCCAGTAACTGTTGGCTGAAGAGGGGTGGAATATATATATACAAGATGCACAGACATCCAGGCCATGCAGGACTCACATTCATTCTCAAGGTTTCTCCGGCTACTATAGCCTCTAGAGGAGAGGGGTTGCGTCCCCCAAGAAAAGAGCTCTGAAAAGCCACAGGGTGGGTGGAGCTTTCTCCGCTCAAGTTCAGTCCAGATGGTGGCGCTCGACAGCCGCCTCCCTCATCCTGGAGGGCCCCAGCCCTTCCCAGCATCAATGCCTTAAACCCTCAGCTAGCACGTAAATGACCTTCACTAGATAGAGGTCGTGCTCCACGTTTCCTTTCGCTTCTTCAGCGCTGGGTGAACTCTGCGAGGATTGCTCCTCCTCTCGCTGATGCCTGGGAGTCCGGCCGCTGCGCTCCTCACCAGTCCCCTGGGGCGGGCGGAGGGGGATTATGGGAGGGGGGGACTCCAGGCTGGGGAAAGGGGTGGTTGTGGAGAGCGCTGCCTGTGTCCTGGCAGCAGGAGCAGGAACCTGAGGAACCGGTAGTTCATGCAAAATCTATCACCGCCCGTCCTGGCGTCCACATGGTTTCCCAGCCTCGGAAGAGCTGCTGGTAGGGTGGGACTCTGTCTGCCACTTTACTCTCCTTTCTCGAGTAGCTCTCGAGGTCGGGCTTGGCCTCTTCCTCCAGCCGCTGAGTGTGTGTGTGTCTGTGTGTGTGTGTGTGTGTGTGTGTGTGTGTGTGTGTGTGAAGAGGGCGGGGAGAAAGGGGGCGGGGTGGAGATACGAGAAGCCGCAGACACTGGAAGAAACCGAGGGCTGGGAGATAGAGGAGCTTCCCAGAGCTTGGGGTCAGGATACCAGGCTTCAAAACCTCCTGCAAGTCCTAGGTACAAGGGGTCTTCCAGGTTAGCTCTGAGGCTGCAAATGTCGTTGCCTCCCAGAGGTTCGCTCCTCCTTAAGCCACGCCCACATCGCCTACTTCTCAGGAATGAGAGGCTAAGGTTCAGCGCTCTGGGCCACCAACGTCGGCTCATCCCCCTCCCCATGAGCCCAAATGGCTCTCAGCGCTGCCCCACCCCCACGGTTTGGAGACTGGCGGGACCCCTTCCTTCCCCCGCCTCCAATTCGCTGATCCGCCCCTGGCCTCTGAAACTCCACCCCTCCACCTTCTGCTGGCGGGGATTGGTGGACTTCCCGCGGCGGTGCATAATGCTTGGTCCCCATGGATGATGGTCACCGGCGAGATCCCGCCCCCCGCCGGCGCTGGGGTCTGGGGGCACTGCTCAGCGGTGCTGGGGCTGGCGCGGCTCGAGCCGCCGCCGCACTGACAGCTCGGTTTGCGGACCATGGAGACCGGCGTCGGCCCACATCCGCTGCGCCTGTTCATCTGCCTGATGCCGCTCTGTCTCGCCTTGCTTTTGGGACCAGGGAGGCCCGGGACCGCCGAGGAAGGTGAGGAGTCTGGCGGCTGTTCTTGGAGCCTGGGATGCCAAAATACAGGAGGCTGGAGAGCTGGGGTGCTGGGAGAAGGAGTCGTATGGAGAGACTGGAGTCGGTATTGGGGTTTGAAGCAAGCGGGCAGCGGGAAGCAAAGAACTGGAGACACGGAGGGAAAGGTGGCTAAACAACGGAGAAGAGAGGAGCATTGAGGAGCTTGGGGACTGGAGACCTGGGAGGCTGGGGAAGAAAGAGACCAGGAACCGTGGGAGCCAGAGGCGGCGGTTCAGGGGCCGGTGAGACGGACAGGCTGAGCAATTGGATGTGGGAGGTGTGGGGGCAGGGAGATGCGGAGGTGAGATCAGAGTACGGGGAGACGGGATGGAGCCCGAACGGCGGGGGGCTAGGGGACCACTGCGTGGCGAACAGGAGGTAGAGCGCTGGTGCCGCGGCGGGGGCGCGGGGTCTGGAGGCGAGGGTGGCGGGGCGCGGTGGGGGCCGGGGTGTGTCTGGGTCCGGGAGCTGCCCGACGTGCTGACCAGGAAGCTGTCCGCAGTGCTGATTTTGAAGCGTAGACTAACCAGCGCTCTCCGAGTTGCCGGGTTTGGGGCTGCCCACTGGACCAGAGCCCGCATCTTGCCTAGATTTGGGGGAACTGTACCCTCAGTTGAATCCAGAGGCGTAATATCCAGGTGCAGAATACGGAGGAGCTGGAATCTGAGGTGTTGGCCTCGGGGTTGGTCGGGGCGCTGGATCTCTGATGCTTTCCAATATGCAATTCTGATGTGCTGTAAGTTATACCGAAATCGGGAAGCTGTCAGCGGTCCTGCCCATTGTCGCTGACGCATCTGGGACCAACACTCTTAAAGGTCTCACCTTGGAGCCCCACCCCCTTGCTTAAGCTCCAGATGAGGAATCTTCCAAGATTTGGGGATGACCTGGGCTCCTGTCTCTGAGTTGCTGCTGTGCTGTCCAAACCAGTGCTTCTTGGGACCGATGCTGAGAGCGGAATCCAGACTGCTGGTCAGATGCCTCCTGGGGGAAGAAAGTGACTTCAAGCCTCTCTGGTATAGAAGGGGCCATGGCTTTATATATTAAAGGAACCCTGACAGTCTTCCAAAAGGCAGTAGAGGTGACAGCCCCTGGGAAAGGGGCTGGCTGAGGAGATGAGAGGTTTTTATCTCTGTTGCTGCTGGCAGGGTCTCTCTACTTTGTTTTCCCCAGAGACCTTGGGAGTCAAACTAAAAAGGTTCAAGTCTTTTCCATCCCTGGTGACCCCAGACCTCAGAAGAACACCCAAGTATGAGTGAATTCAGGGATATATACAGGAATCCTTTGATATGCTCACTTTCTCCCTCTTCTCGACACTCAGTTATAATTTAGGGAACCTGGGAAGGCGGGGGGGATCACTGATCCCCCATTTAAAAGCCAGTCTTATGGTACTTGTCATGGATTCTGTGCCAGGCTGAATAATGACTCCCCAAATATTTCCATATCCTAATCCCCAGAATCTGTGTATATTATCATAAATGGCAATAGACTTTGCAGATGTGGTTAAGGATCTTGAGTTGGAGAGATTACCCTGGATTATATGGGTGGCCCAGTTGTCATCACAATGGTCTTTATAAGAGGGACACAGGGTCAGTCAGAATCAGAGGAGAAGGCAATGTGATGACAGAAGAAGAGATTGGAATGGTGTGTTTTGAAGATGGAGGAAGGGGCCACAAGCCAAGGAATCCAGGTGTGGCCACTAGAAGCTGAAGAAGGTAAGGAAATGGATTCTTCCCGTTGAGCCTCCAGTGTTGCCGACACCCTCACTTTAGACCAGTGAGACCGATTTTCAACTTCTGACACCCAGAAATGTAAGAGAATAAAATTTTGTTGTTTTAAGCCACTGTTTGTGGTAATTTGTCACAGCAGCCACAGGAAACTAATACAGGCTCCCTCCCAAATCATCGTGGCTACCTTTATTTACACTAGAGCTACTCACACTTCCTCGTGGGGAGGTATGGAGTGGAAAAACCGTGTCTGTGTCCTTCACCACATTCTCTGTTTCCTCAGTTAGCTTTTTTTTTTTTGGCCACGCTGCGAGGCTTAGTTGCCCCACCAGGAATTGAACCTGGACCCTCGGCAGTGAAAACACAGAGTCCTAACCACTGGACCGCCAGGGAATTCCCTCCGTTAGCAAATTTAAAGTGAACTCGCCAAAGAGTCTCGTACTCCTGAACTTCTGGCTTTCTGACACTTCTATTCTCCTCTCTCTCTAGTCACCCTCCTGGATTCCAAAGCCTCCCAGGCTGATCTGGGCTGGACTGCACTGCCGAGTAATGGGGTAAGTGTAAACCTTTCCTTCCCTGTCCCAAGGAGCCTCTGGTGGTCCAGGATTCAGTCCCTTTATCTCCCCATGGTTACATCAGATCGAAATGGTCCTCAGAGCATGTGGTCTCCAGCAGCCCTGGCTTCAAGCCAGAGTGACCTATTAGAAAACGTTGAGTCTTCAGTCAGACAGAAAAAGCAAGAAGACAACTGACTGTGTCTAGGAACAGAAACGTGGCATCTGGATGGAGCCAGTGCTGGATGGTGCCTTGCACCCAATAGATCCAGCAAACAGTGCTGTTGATCGATAGATTGACAGAACAAGCAAGACTTGGAATCCTAAAAGAGGCTTGCGGTAGTGGTGGGGAGATGTGGCAGTGTGACAGCAGTTTGGTGTTGTGGAAAGGCATTGGTGGAGAGCCAGGAGACTCCTTTTCTAGCTCTGCTACTAACCCGACGTGTATATCCACTCAAGTCACCATTCTCTGGAGCCTCAGTTTCCCCGTCAGTTGGACTCAGTTGTCTCCAACGTTTCTCCCAGCTCTGCGTCTTATAATTTTAGGGTTGTGTATAGAGAAGGAGGGGAGAAGAGAATGCAAAATGATGGGGAAAGGGGGTTTCAGCCCGAGTCACCGCCAGGGCTCGACCTCTTGGGGGCGCCTTGGCTCTGAGCTGCCCACATCTTTGTTCTCCTCCCCAGTGGGAGGAGATCAGCGGCGTGGACGAGCACGACCGTCCCATTCGCACCTACCAGGTGTGCAACGTGCTGGAGCCCAACCAGGACAACTGGTTGCAGACTGGCTGGATCAGCCGCGGGCGCGGGCAGCGCATCTTCGTGGAGCTGCAGTTCACACTGCGCGACTGCAGCAGCATCCCTGGAGCCGCCGGCACTTGCAAGGAGACTTTCAACGTCTACTATCTGGAAACCGAGGCCGATCTGGGCCGTGGGCATCCCCGCCCAGGCGGCAGCCGGCCCCGCAAGATCGACACGATCGCGGCGGACGAGAGCTTCACGCAGGGCGACCTGGGCGAGCGCAAGATGAAGCTGAACACAGAGGTGCGAGAGATCGGTCCGCTGAGCCGGCGGGGTTTCCACCTAGCCTTCCAGGACGTGGGCGCATGCGTGGCGCTGGTCTCTGTGCGCGTCTACTACAAGCAGTGCCGCGCTACAGTGCGGGGTCTGGCGGCGTTCCCAGCCACCGCAGCCGAGAGCGCCTTCTCCACGCTGGTGGAGGTGACCGGAACGTGCGTGGCGCACTCAGAAGGGGAGCCCGGCAGCCCCCCGCGCATGCACTGCGGCGCCGATGGTGAGTGGCTTGTGCCCGTGGGCCGCTGCAGCTGCAGTGCGGGATTCCAGGAACGTGGTGACATCTGTGAAGGTATCCAGCGCACTGGGGGGTGTGGTGTGGGAGTGTAGCGCGCAGGTGGCAGTTGGGAGAGAGAGTGTCCTAGATGAAAGAGGCAGGGTGGGGAGTGCGGAAGCCACGGGATGTGGAGCCGGGAGTCCAGACATTTTGCGGTGCTTCCAGTGGGTCCAGCCAGAATCGGTGAGTGAAGTTAATGGGAGGTGAATTTGACTCCATATAAGGGGGCATCAGGACCTATATTTTAGGCACCATGATAAGCACCTCACACGGGCCTTCTCCTTTATTCACAGCAATAAAGTCATCATTATTCCTATTTTGCAGATGAGGAAACAGAGGCTCAGAGAGATTAACACCTCACTTGCAGTTAGGAAGTGGGGAACTGGGATTTGAATCCAGATTTGCCCAACTCTCAAGTTCTTTCTACTACACCATGCTGACTCCCCTGTGCATAAGGAAGAATGTTACAGTTGGCCAACTGTATTAGCTAGGGGCTAGTGGAGTTGGTTGCATTATACGGAGTGAGCTCCCTGTCACCGACAATATGCAAGTCAGAGGCTGGCAGGGGGATTCTTTTTTAATTTTCTTTAAATTTATTTATTTATTTATTTATTTATTTTTGGCTGCATTGGGTCTTTGTTGCTGCGCTCGGGCTTTCTTTAGTTGCAGTGAGCAGGCGCTACTCTTCGTTGCGGTGCACGGGCCTCTCACTGCGGTGGCCTCTCCCACTGCGGAGCATGGGCTCCAGGCTCGCGGGCTTCAGTAGTTGTGGCTCATGGGCTCCAGAGCGCAGGCCCAGCAGTCGTGGTGCACGGGCCTAGTTGCTCTGTGGCATGTGGCATCTTCCCAGACCAGGGCTCAAACTCGTGTCCTCTGCACTGGCAGGCAGACTCGTAACCACTGCACCACCAGGGAAGCCCAAGCAGGGGGATTCTTGAGTTGGAGAGAGAGACTGGGAGGTTGCACTGGATGACTACTAAGATCCCACCCAACTCTCTGAACTAGAATCACTGCACCCCCTGGGGCAGAGCCTCCATGTTGGGGGTTCTTTTGGACTCTCTGGTCTGTGGGGCACCAGGAACAGATCTCTCCTTCTCTCTCCTATCTGCATCTGGAGGACTGAACGGACTGGGGTAGAGAACATAGGACGTGGATGGACATATCAAATTGACGGTGTCCATGGTACGTTCAAGTGGAGGTAGCTAGAAAGTGGGTCTGGAGCTCAGCAACAGAGAGATAGATGCGACTTGAAGATACAGGTGTGGTTGGGACAGACCAGGGAGAATGTGTGGGGTATGAAGCAAGAGGGCCAATGATGAACTCTCACAGAACAGCACTATAGGAGGGGAAGTGGAAGAAATGGAGGCCGTAAAAAAGACTACAAGGCAGTGATCAGAGGCTGGGGGAGAGTGTGATTTCATGGCAGCCAAGGGCGATGGAGGTACCCAGGAACGAATGGCCTGCAGTGTTGGCGAGCAGTCAGATAAGGCGAGGATTGGCCAGTGTCTGCCTGGTGGCCCTGGTAAGAGCAGTGTCAGCTGAGTGATGGAGAGAGCAACCAGCTGCAGTGGACTGAAGGACGAAGGCAGCTGAGGAGCTAGAGTCGGGGACCGTAAACACTCTCTGGAGGCTGGGTTTGAAAGGGCAGGAGAGGGCCTGGTGTCTTGAGGAGGACATTCGGTGGAGAGAGAATTTTTACTGTAGATGTGAGCCTTCTTTACACATGAGGGAGGAGCCAGTGGGGTACCAAGTAGGGGGTGGTGGGAGCAGTAGGCCTCGGGGGAAGAAGTATTTTATTACTGATGTGGATCAGAATTGCTGACACATGCTGCTAACAAAAAGCAGACCACGTTTTAGTCAGTTTCATTGTTTTTAAATACTCCACAGACAGTGCCCTACTGCCCACACCCTAAACGGACCGCTTTTATGGCTCCGCTCCCTGTACGGTAACCGGGAAGAGCTAGTAGAGAAGGGAATGACCAGCTGATGGCCTCTCTTCCCGCTGTGAGGTAGGAGAAGGGCATCTGTACCAGTGTACAGTAGAATCCTGGTCTGCCTTATTCACTGCTGTAGCTTCAGAGCCTAGGACAGCACCTGGCTCATATTCGATGCTAAAACATTGTTGAATGACTGGATCAGGTGTTGGGGGAGGGGGTTTGGATACACACTCTGGGCAATGAGAGGGACACACACACACACACACACACACCCGGGAACCCAATCCCACTTCTGACTTTGGCTGAGACCAGACAAAGGCCATTTGTAATGGCATCAACTCTGCCTTGGGGAGTATGGAGGTGGGGAGGATGCCAGGGAAAGCTTCACAAGGGAGGTGTTATTTTGAACTAGGATTTGGAGGAACATAGCAGTTCACCAGAAGAGAAGGGGTGTAAGATTACAGGACAAGATCCAGAGGTGTGAAAGGAAAATTTCAGTACGGATGGGTGGGGTGGCTGGCATTGGGGAGCTGTGGGAGGGTTTCAAGAAGGGAAGGAAACGGGCTTCCCTGGTGGCGCAGTGGTTGAGAGTCCGCCTGCCGATGCAGGGGACACGGGTTCGTGCCTCGGTCCAGGAAGATCGGGGAGCGGCTGGGCCCGTGAGCCATGGCCGCTGAGCCTGTGCGTCCGGAGCCTGTGCTCCGCAACGGGAGAGGCCACAGCAGTGAAAGGCCCGTGTACCGCAAAAAAAAAAAAAAAAAAAAAGGGAAGGAAGACCCTGCAAGTGCCTTCTGCAGCTATTATAGAGCCCTCTCTAAAGGCAGATGGATGTGGAGGCTTCTCTTTTTTTTTTTTTTTTTTTGCGGTACGCGGGCCTCTCACGGTTGTGGCCTCTCCCGTTGCGGAACACAGGCTCCGGATGCGCAGGCTCAGCGGCCATGGCTCACGGGCCTAGCCGCTGCGCGGCATGTGGGATCTTCCCGGACCGGGGCACGAACCCGTGTCCCCTGCATCGGCAGGCGGACTCTCAACCACTGCGCCACCAGGGAAGCCTGGCGGCTTCTCTTTTTAGTGACCGTGACTCTTGTTCCTTCTCTCCCAGCCACCAGAGGAATTACTGAAAGACTTGGGGTTTCCCTTGGGGAAAAAATCAGAGTGTATGACTCATGTCTTCAGATCTCTGTAGGACTGCCCTGGAGCAGAGGGACCCAAGCAGACATGCTAAGCTCTACAGGGCACATCAATCCTCTGCAATGAGGTGGCATGAGGTGGGTTACAAGCAGGGAGGCTGCTTTGGACTCAACATAAAGGAAGCACTTTCTAACTGCCAGCATTGTTCAGCAGAGGCGGCCTCAGAGGGAGGTTGGCTCCGCATTACCAAGTATCTGAGCAAAGACTCTGGCTACTGCTAGGAAAGCTGCTGGAGGGTGGGCCAGTGGGAGCTGAACTAGATGACCCCTGAAATTCTGACCCCGAAGGAGGCAGGGGCCGGGAGTCAGGAGTCACTTCCTGAGTCTGCCCCTCAATACAACCTCTTTTAAGTAGAGCCTCTCCAAGTAGAAATAAGCAATGCTGTCTCTGATGGGACCACCCACCTCTAGGACCCCAGATACCCACATACACACGGAGAAAAGGAGCCTCCCACATTCTTTCCCTCCTGCGGTGAGGACCCCACCCCCCACCCCGCTCCTGCTCCCGCAAACAGATCCCTCTCTTATTTCACAATGGAGGTGGGCAGGCCATGCTTATTGTTCTCATT
Source organism: Pseudorca crassidens (assembly GCF_039906515.1). Classification (NCBI taxonomy): domain Eukaryota; kingdom Metazoa; phylum Chordata; class Mammalia; order Artiodactyla; family Delphinidae; genus Pseudorca; species Pseudorca crassidens. The sequence continues at coordinate 30,254,431 of NC_090297.1, read as the reverse complement.
TGACTGATGGTTTCTCAAGGCCAGAGAGGCACAGGAAGTGGCCGAGCTAACACCGGAACCCAGGTCTCCTGAGTCCCAGCCCGGGTGGCTGTTGCCCACTGGACCACGATGTTAGCTAGCTCTGTGCTTCATTCTGAAGGCAGACTTCCAAAGCCTCCTGGGCTTTGGAGACCCTGCCCAAAGCTGCCCAAAGCCCAGGACTCTAGGCAACACGGACGCCCCTCCCCCCCAAACCTAAGCCTTCCAGATAATGGGAACCCTCAGCCCTCTGCCCTCTCCTCCCAGACAGGGAAAGTTCTGAAAGTTCTTCCCAAGTGCTATAGTCTGCGTCCCTTCTTCTGTACTATGTCTTCTTGGGGCTGGAGAGCAGCCAGCCTTCCACAAGCAGCTAAAGCAGAGGAGAGGGATAGAGAAGTCCTGGCGGGGGCAGAGAACCAGGTGAGGACCACCCAAGCTCTGAGAGGAGGGCCAAGAGCCATTGCTTCCCTCCCTGGCCCAGCTGGTGAGGAATTTTTTAAAGTGGGTGCTTAGCTGTTTCCACTTCAGGCCTGAGTTGGAGGAAGAGTGATTACTACCATTATTGTATAACTGTTGTCTGTACTGGGCTAAGCAGTTTGCATGTTTTATCTCAATCTTCCAAGCACCTTTTTGAGGTAGGTATTCTATACAAGGCTCAGAGAGGTCACCAACTTGCCCAAGGCCACACAGCAAATAAGTGGTGCGACTCAGCTGCAAATCTAGGTTGTTTAGATATAAAAGCCTTTGCTCTTAACCATTGACTTCTGGGGGAGGTGAGAGAAGCAAAGTAACTGAGGAGGTGCCAAGGCTAGAACCAGGGAACTTTCACTGTCCCTCTCCTCTCTCCACCTGGCTGGCTCCACTTTCAAATGGGAACCAAGTGCGTCAGTAGATTTATGATGCATTAGCCCCCAAATAGTGGAGGTGGGAGGAAGCTCTGACAAGTGTGTGTGTTTGTGTGCGTCAGAGTTTTTGTCTCTGTAACTGGGAGTGTGTGGGTGTCTGTCCTTGGGTAACTGTGGGACACCCCTTCGAGGCCTCTCTCTTCTGTCCTCACATCAAAACCGGAAAGTTTGGTTCCTTTTCTCCCAGTGGGCGTTAGGGCAGTGTGGTGTGGTCTCTCAAACCAGTCGGCTTTGGCTGGAATCCCTCCATTCACTGGCTGTGGGACATGGGGCAAGTTACTTAGCCTCTCTGAGCCTTAGCTCCCTCATTTAAAAAATGAGGATAAAGCAACATACCTCACAGGTTGTTATGAGCATTTAATGAATTACTAAAAGAGAAACACTGCAGTGTTTGCACGTTAAGCGCTTACTAAGGGTTAAGTAATACTGCATTGTTCAGTCACGAGCTGCCACCCCCGGGGCGGTGCTGGAGTAGCTGAGACCCCCGCCCCCCACTTCCCCATCACAATTCGAGGAGATAAGGCCCACCACAGTGGGGGCAGTCAGGAAAGCGGGGGGGGGGAGCCAGAAGCTGTGGCGGAGCCCCCTCCTCACGCAGTTCCTCCCCGCAGCCTGTCCCCCAGGGTTTTACAAGGTGTCCCCGCGGCGGCCCCTCTGCTCGCCGTGCCCGGAGCACAGCCGGGCCCTGGAAAACGCGTCCACGTTCTGCGTGTGCCAGGAAAGCTACGCGCGCTCGCCCAGCGACCCGCCCTCGGCGTCCTGCACCCGTGAGTTCCCCTCCTGAATGCCTTCCGGATGGTGGGTGGGGCGGTCCATAAGGGCGTAATCGAGGCGTTGTGAGGGCAGGGGTTCCACACTCGGGGGCGCCAGGGCGCACGTGGGGGCCAGCGATCCAGACGGCAGAGTGGAGGGAGGGGAGCCTGGGGCGGTGATGGGGCCCGGGGCCCGGGGTTGGAAGAAGCAGGACAACAGAGACAGTCCAGACGGAGGGATGAGGTTAGGCTTGTTGGGGGATCACCGTGTGCGCCGCCTACAACCATCCCCGCCCTCACCTCTCCCAACTTTCCAGCCGGGCGGGGGACTCCCGCCCCTCACACTCTGCATCCCCAACCTCATCCCCTCACTGACATCCTCCCACCCCATCACTGACCGCGCCCCACTCCCACATCCCGCCCCTCACTGCTCCACGCCCCCGTCCCTCCCCCTCACTGCCCCCGCCCCCATCCCGCCCTTCCTCTCCCCGCCCCTGACGGCGCCCGCCTCTGTGCCCCCAGGGCCGCCGTCGGCGCCGCGGGACTTGCAGTACAGCTTGAGCCGCTCGCCGCTGGCGCTGCGGCTGCGCTGGCTGCCTCCGGCCGACTCGGGCGGCCGCTCGGACGTCACCTACTCGCTGCTGTGCCTGCGCTGCGGCCTCGAGGACCCGGCGGGCGCGTGCGAACCGTGCGGGCCGCGCGTGGCCTTCGTGCCGCGCCAGGCGGGGCTGCGGGAGCGCGCCGCCACACTGCTGCACCTGCGGCCCGGCGCGCGCTACACCGTGCGCGTAGCCGCGCTCAACGGAGTGTCTGGCCCGGAGGCCGCCGCGGGAGCCACCTACGCGCAGGTCACCGTCTCCACCGGTGCCGGGGGTAAGGCCTTCCGCACCCCGCGCGCCCGCCCGTCCGGCCCACCGCGAGCATCCCCACAGCCCGCAGCCACCCCGGATAAACTGCGATCGCTGGTCTTAAACAAAAATCCCCGACCCTGGCGACCCCCCATCGAGGTCAACCCCCTTCCCGAAGGCCATGGAGGAGAGATTGAGGATACAGGTGACTCTGTGCCTCTGGGCCAAAGAGGTTATGAGTGTTAGTGATTCTGCGGGAGCCAGTGCGTGCTCCTTCTTCTGACCTCGCGGAAAGCCTATGTCCCACATCCAACTCTGCAGTTGCCTTGCCTCTCGTTTCCCGGCAAAAGGGGTGGAAGGTTCCTCAATCTTTTTGCCCTCCCTTCTCAAAAATTTCAGTGGGAACCAGAATCATACCTCCTTTTTTCCTGTCTTAGAAAGAGGGACCCTGTGTGTATCCCTCTGACTTCGTCCCTCGGTCTCTGCAAGGGTGTTGCTGCATTGTCACCCTCTTTCATAGTCCTGGAAAAGAGCAAGGAAGCACGGAGGGTCAGACTCTCAGGGGCGATAGAATTCACTGGTCAACACATAACAGTCACATTTCGGAGTCTGGAATTGAGATGAATAAATGAAGACCTACAATCCTTTTATACTACATCTTCCTCATTCTTGACATTTACTTTTGATTTGTCTCACTCAGCTTCAAGTAATCCTTCAAGTATCCTTTGCAAGAAAGATAAGTGAGTGAGTGGTATGGTCTTTTCATATCTGAGAAGATATGTTCCGTTTGTGACTCTGCTTCTCCGTCTGATGGCAGTTGTATTGCAGAAGAGTCTGAGGCGAGGGTAATCGTCATTGTTTTGTAGGTGACTTGAATACGAATGTGTACACGCATGGATGTTTGTATAATTCTTAGGCTACTGGTGAAAATAAACTTTAACCAATATTGACCTCTTTTCATTGAGTTTGGCTAGAACATAGTAAAACTTTGGATCTGCATACCTTTTTTTATTCCTGGAAAATTTTTTTCCAGTTTTTATTTCCAGTTATTACTTTGACTAGAACTTCTAATAACTCTGATCTCTCTCTTAAGACTCTTTCTAAACCTTGAGTTGTACGTCCATTTTCTGATTCTCAAATCTTGTCGCTTCCTTTATCATTTTCAGCTCTTAATCCATTTCCTCTGCCTTTTGGGAGAGATTTCCCAATTTGCCTGATTTTCTGGGACAACACTTTTTTTTTTTTTTTTTTTACTATCTCTATTATGATTTAACATTTGCTATTGCATTTATATTTTAAAAAATTCAGAATAGAAAAAATGAGCACCCATAATCCTATTATCCAGAGATATACAACTACTAATATCTTGGAGTATATCCTTCCACATTTTTTTCTATTTCTATATCCATACCTAGAACTATCTACTGTAAAACCCCTTTTGTATAATATACGTAACACAAATTTTTATCTGGTATTTCCTGATAATAATCCTGTTTTGATATAGATGGATTTAAAAATCATGTTAAGGAAATACTCTTCTGTTTCCATTTTGTTAATAAAAATACTTTCACTGATTGAGTGCTGCTCTGTGTTTGGCACTGTGCAATATGATTTTCTACATTAATTCATTTAAATCAAATGATAATCATCTTTCAGATGGTGAAACTGAAGTCTGAGAGGCCAAGTGAATTATCCAAAGTCAGCCAGCTAGTAGTCGAGACCCATCTTTGAACTCAGGTCTGTCTAATACCAAAGCCCTGCTTTTAGCCCCTTGGCCATATAATGCTTTCACTTTTTACTGAACTTTTCAGAAAAATCAGCAATGGATGTTAATTTTACAAAATGCTTCTTGAGCATCTTTCAAGATGACCACGTTTTTTTGTCTTTGACCTTTTGATACGATGAATTCTACTAATGGATTTTTTCAATGTGAGTTCTTTTTGCCTTCCTAGATTATACCCTACTGCAGATGAGTGTGTTATTCTTTTAATATTTGCTGAATTAATTTGCTTATATTTTAATATTTTTTCCATCTACATTTATAAGAGAGAGTAGTTTTTTTTTTTTTAATTTATTTATTTATGGCTGTGTTGGGTCTTCGTTTCTGTGCGAGGGCTTTCTCTAGTTGTGGTAAGCGGGGTCCACTCCTCACAGCGGTGCGCGAGCCCCTCACTATCGCGGCCTCTCCCGTTGCGGAGCACAGGCTCCAGATGCGCAGGCTTAGCAACTGTGGCTCACGGGCCCAGCCGCTCCGCGGCATGCGGGATCCCCCCAGACCAGGTCCCAAACCCGTGTCCCCTGCACCGGCAGGCAGACTCTCAACCACTGCGCCACCAGGGAAGCCCCCGAGAGTAGATTTTTTTTAAATTATTGTGTTCTTTGTCAAGTTTTAGCATTTTGGGCTGGCTTTGAAAAAGGCATCAGGAATAATCTCTTCTTTTTCTCTGTTCTGGAACAGTTTAAATAGCATAATTATCATTCTTTGAAGGCATGCAAAACTGCCTGGGAAACTGTACCTTGCTGATGTTCGCAATCTTTTCTATAACTTCTTCTTGAATCAGTTTTGTTAATCTGTACTTTCATAGAAAATCTTTTGATGATCTTTTTCTAATTTATTAGCCCAGAAATGCTTATTTAAAAACTTTCCATAGTATCTGGAGTTAACGCTTACTTTCTCTTTCTTCATATTGTGTCCTGTGATGTCTTTTTAAAAATTATTCTGGTCAGAAGTTTATTTTATTGGTTATGACACATAACCAGCTCTTGAACTTATCAATTCCACTGCTCTTTACTTTTGTCACTTATTTTATGATTTTATCTTTATTACTACCATCCTCCTGATTTCCTGAAGTCTTTTTCTAGGTGGCTTCAGTGCTTAGTTGTTTTTTTTTAATATTTATTTATGTGTTTGCCTGTGCCAGGTCTTAGTTGCAGCACGTGGGATCTTTGTTGCTGCAGGCAGGATCTTCATTGCAGCATGCGGGCTTAGTTGCAGCATGCGGGATCTTTAGTTGTGGCATGCATGTGGGATCTAGTTCCCTGACCAGGGATCGAACCCCGCATTGGGAGCACGGAGTCTTAACTGCTGGACCACCAGCGAAGTCCCAGTGCTTAGTTTTTATATTATAGTTTTAATATTTTAAGCCTATGAAATTTCCTCTAAGAATAGCTTTGGTCACATCCAGTATGTTTTTATACATAATATATCACATTGTTCGTATTGTCATTTTCTTTGTAGATATAATTCACATACCATAAAATTTCACTTACCTTTTAAAGTGTACAATTCAGTCATTTTTCCTAGCAGCTATCACAAACTCTCTAATTCCAGAACATTTTCATCATCCCCCAAAGAAACCCATTAACAGTCACTTCCCATTCCTCCCACTCCCTCCAGCCCCTAATAACTACTAATCTACTCTCTGTTTCTATGGATTTGCCTATTCTGGGCATTTTATATACAGGGAATTATACAGTATGTGGACTTTTATGTCTGTCTTTTTTCACTTAGCATAATGTTTTCACGGTTTGTCCATGTTGTAATATGTATCAGTATGCCATTCTGTTTATGGCTGACTAATGTTCCATTGTATGGATATACCACAATTTTGTGTATTCATTCATCAGTTTATGGACTTTGGACTGTTTCTGCTTTTTGGCTATTAGAGTAATGGTGCTATGAACATTCATGTACAAGTTTTTGTGGAAACAGGTTTTCAGTCCTCTTGGGTATATACTTAGGAGTGGAATTGCTAGGTCATATGATGTCATAGACTGAATTGTCTCTCCCAGGTTCATATGTTGAAGCCTTAACCCCCAGTGTGACTGTATTTGGAGATAGGGCCTTTAAGGAAATAATTAAGGTTAATGAGATCCTAAGGACGAGGCCCTAATCCCAAGGACTAGTGTCCTTACGAGAAGAGGAACAGACACCAGAGCTCATTTGCTCTCTTTGTGCATACACAGAGGAAAAAACAGGTGAGGACACAACAAGAAGGTGGCTGTCTGCAAGTCAGGAAGAGAGCCCTCACTAGAATACAAACATGAGTCTGCAAGCATCATCTGGGATTTCTAGCCTTTAGAACTATGAGAAAATACATTTTTGTTGTTTAAGCCACCCAGTCTACAGTATCTTGTTATGGCAGCCTGAGCTGACCAATACATATGGAAACTTTTTTATCTTTTTGAGGAGCTGCTGAACTTTTTGAGGAATTGCCAGACTGTCTCCCAAAGCAACTCTACCCTTTTCCATTCCCACCAGCAAATGTACAAGGCTTCCAGTTTCTCCACCTCCTCACCAACACTTGTTTGTCTTGCTGATTTTAGCCATCCTAGTGGATATGAAATGGTATCTCATTGCAGTTTCAGTTTACATTTCCATAATGACTAATGATGTTGAACCTCTTTTCATGTACTGGGTTTTCTTTTTGTCATTGAGTTATAAGAGGTTTTTTGTCTAATCTGTATATTCTGTATACCTTTGTATTACTTTCCTAGGGCTGCTATAACAAAGTACCAAAAATTAGATGGCTTAAAACAAAAGAAATTTCTTGTCTCACATTTCTGGAAGCTAGAAGTTTGAAATCAAGGTGTCAGCTGGGCCATGCTTTCTCTGCTCTAGGTGAGAATCCTTCCTTCCTTCTAGCCTCTGGGGTTTGCTGGCAGTCCTTGGCCTTCCATGGTTTGTAGATGCATCGCTCCAGTCACATGGCCCTCTTTTCCCTGTGTGTCTCCACATCATCTTCTCTCTATGAGAGACCCTCTCTGTGTCTAAATTTCCCCCCATTCAGAAGAACACCAGTCACATTGGATTAGGGCCCACCCAGATGACTTCATGTTGACTTGATTACCTCTGTGAAGACCATATTTCCAAATAAAGTCACATTCTAGAGGTACTGGGGGTTAGGACCTCAAAATATCTTTTTGGAGGGACACAGTTCAACACATAATGACCATTATGATACATGGTTTGCTAATATTTTCTCCTACTCTGTGGGTTGCCACTCACCTTTTTTTCCCAAAGGAGATGTAATTGACATATAACATGATATTAATTTCAGGTATACAACTTAATGATTTGATATTTGTATATATTGTAAAATGATCACACAATAAGTCTAGATCATCCACAGCCACACATAGTTATAAGAACTCTTTAAGATCTACTCTCTTAGCAATTGTTTTTTTTTTTTGGCCACACTGCACGGTTTGTGGGATCTTAGTTCCCTGACCAGGGATTGAACCCAGGTCTTTGGCAGTGAATATGTGGAGTCCTAACCACTGGACCGTCAGGGAAGTCCCAGCAATTTTCAAATATACAATATAGTATTATTAACTATAGTCACCACGCTGTACATTACATCTCCAGGACTTATTTATTTTATAACAGGAAGTTTATACCTTTTGACCACCTTCACCCATTTTTGTTTTTTTCCTTTCCTTTTTGCGGCACGCGGGCCTCTCACTGCTGTGGCCTATCCCGTTGCGGAGCACAGGCTCCGGATGCGCAGGCTCAGCGGCCATGGCTCACGGGCCCAGCCGCTCCACGGCATGTGGGATCTTCCCGGACCGGGGCACGAACCCATGTCCCCTGCATCGGCAGGTGGACACCCAACCACTGCGCCACCAGGGAAGCCCCATGACTCTTTTTGAATTATGGTTTTCTCAGGGTATATGCCTCGTAGTGGTATTGCTGGGTCATATGGTAGTTCTATTTTTAGTTTTGTTTTTTTTTTTTAATTAATTAATTTATTTTTGGCTGTGTTGGGTCTTCGTTTCTGTGCCAGGGCTTTCTCTAGTTGCGGCAGGCGGGGGCCACTCTTCATCGCGGTGCGCGGGCCTCTCACTATCGCGGCCTCTCTTGTTGCGGAGCACAGGCTTCAGATACGCAGGCTCAGTAGTTGTGGCTCACTGGCTTAGTTGCTCCACGGCATGTGAGATCTTCCCAGACCAGGGCTCGAACCCATGTCCCCTGCATTGGCAGGCAGATTCTCAACCACTGCGCCACCAGGGAAGCCCTATTTTTAGTTTTTTAAGGAACCTCCATACTGTTCTCCATAGTGGCTGTATCAATTTACATTCCCAACAACAGTGCAAGAGGGTTTCCTTTTCTCCACACCCTCTCCAGCATTTATTGTTTGTAGATTTTTTGATGACGGCCATTCTGACTGGTGTGAGGTGATACCTCATTGTAGTTTTGAGTTGCATTTCTCTAATGATTAACCTTCACCCATTTTGCCCACCTCTCACCTCCACCTATGGCAGCCACCTGTCTTTCACTTTCTTAGTAGTGTCCTTTGAAGCTCAGAGTTTTAAATTTTGATCAAGTCCAGTTTATTTTTCTTTAGTTGCTTGTGTTTTTGGTTTCATATCTAAGAAACCATTGCCTAAATCAAGGTCATGAAGACTTACACCTGTGTTTTCTTCTAGTATTGTAGTTTCGACTAAAATTATTTTATTTAATTTATTTATTTTTAAATTTATTTTTGGCTGCGTTGGGTCTTTGTTACTGCGCACGGGCTTTCTCTAGTTGCGGCGAGCAGGGGCTACTCTTTGTTGCAGTGCGTGGCCTTCTCCTTGCAGTGGCTTCTCTTGTTGCAGAGCACAGGCTCTAGGCATGCAGGCTTCAGTAGTTGTGGCACACAGGCTCAGTAGTTGTGGCTCGCGGGCTCTAGAGCGCAGGCTCAGTAGTTGTGGTGCAGGGGCTTAGTTGCTCCGCGGCATGTGGGATCTTCCCGGACCAGGGCTCGAACCCATGTCACCTGCGTTGGCAGGCGGATTCTTAACCATTGCGCCACCAGGGAAGTCCCCAGTGTTTACTTTTTAAAGTAACTATTGTGGTTTTCTTTGAGGGCTAAGGTGTGGTAAACACTTTAACTATTCTATGGCTACCTTGAAGCAATGCGTATTATTTTCATACTGCAGTGTTCTCTCTCTCCCCCTCCATCTCCATATATATTAAGTATATTATTTAATCCTTCTATTTCCTTCTTATTGTCTACTTGATGTTCCAAGGACTAAGAGGTTTAACTTTCCCATTCTGCTTGTAATTTTGTTAAATTCCTTATATTTGTAATGACTTTTAAATATTTTGATTTTGCTAATGCATTTTTAGTTTCCCTACACGCCTTTCTCACTTTCTCCACTTTTATCTCATCTCATCCTGTTTCTTTTTCTTCTCCATCTGTTTTCTCTTCGTGGCCTTCTGCTCCTATTTCAGAAGGCTGTGTTTTCTTTCATCTTCTTCAAGATGCCAAACAGCCTCCTTACTTGTTCTTCTAACTGTCATATTAATCGCTCTTAAAGATCTGCTCCTCCTGAGTCTTCATTTTTTAAAAAAATTTATTTATTTATTTTTGGCTGCTTTGGGTCTTCGTTGCTGTGTGTGGGCTTTCTCTAGTATGGCAAGTGGGGGCTAGTCTTCATTGCAGTGCGCGGGCTTCTCATTGCGGTGGCTTCTCTTTGCTGTGGAGCATGGGATCTAGGTGTGTGGGCTTCAGTAGTTGCGGCGTGCAAGCTCAGTAGTTGTGGCTCGCGGACTCTAGAGCGCAGGCTCAGTAGTTGTGGCACACGGGCTTAGTTGCTCCGTGGCATGTGGGATCTTCCCGGACCAGGGCTCGAACCTGTGTCCCCTGCATTGGCAGGCAGATTCTTAACCACTGCGCCACCAGGGAAGTCCCCTCCTGAGTCTTTAGAGTAATACTTTTTTTTGCTTATTCAGAAATATTTTTTCATATGCCCAATTTCTTAGTGTTTTCTGTTTACTTGTTCTCGAACAAGGAACTAGCTGATGTTTGCCAAAAAACCCAAAAACCAAAACAAGATATATGAATTGTCCTTTTTACCAGTTTGTGAGGCTTTCAGCTGCAAGTAACAATACGTCTCAGTGCAAATGACATTTGACTGAAATGACTTATTAGCTTACCTAAGAAGAGGGGAATTAGAGCTTGGTTAATTCAGCAGCTCAACAGTGCCCTCAAGGACCCAGGTTCTTTCTTTCCCTCCACTCTGCCATCCTTATAACATAGGCTGGCTCCCTTATGGTGGCAAGTTGGATGCAGCTGCTCCAGACATCATCATATCCTTACCATCCAGGGCAGAAAAAGAACTGTTTCTTCCTCGTTGGTACTTTTTTTATTTTAAGTTGTGACTCTATTCCTTTATTTCTTTTTTCTTAATAGATCTTTATTGGAGTATAATTGCTTCACAATACTGCGTTAGTTTCTGTTGCACAACAAAGCGAATCAGTCATATGCATACACATGTCCGCATATCCCCTTCCTCTTGAGCCTCCCTCCCATCCTCCCTATCCCACCCCTCTAGGTCATCGCAAAGTACCGAGCCCATCTCCTTGTGCTATGCTGATGCTTCCCACCAGCCAGCTATTTTACATTCGGTAGTGTATATATGTCAATGCTACTCTCACTTTGCCCCAGCTTCGCCCTCCCACCCCATGTCCTCAGTTGCAGGGCAGGAATAAAGATGTAGACATAGAAAATGTTGGTATCTTTTTAAAAGCCAGAAACCTTTCCCATAATCCCTCCTCCCCTTAGGTGACTTCTCCTTTTGTTGGCCAGAACTGGATTATGAACTCAACCCTAACCCAATCATTGGCAAAGGGAATGAGTGCACACAGATGTTTTAGAACAATCAGAATTAACCTGAGTCATCTCAGGGCAGACAGTAGACCCTGAATCAAAAACTGGGCTCAGTCAGCGGGGAAGGGGGACATGGCCGTTGGATAGGTTTCCAGTAGTGTCTGCTGTACTCTCAGCCCCACTTTGGTGCTGACTGATCTCATTACCAATCTATAGTGGGAGAGCAGGTGCTTGGGCTCAGTTTTTAGCTCCATTGTCAGGATTTATCAGGCTTTCATCTAACATAGCTCTGCGGGGCTGAAATTCAACCTTCTTCTACCTCTGTATCCTGGCCATCTGATAACTTTCAACAAATGTAGTTTTTAAAAATGACATTCCTGGCTCTTTCCTGTCTCTGCCCTCCATCTGTATCTACAAGGGATTGTGCCCCTTCCTAGGATGTTTCATCACTCTTCTTCCCTTTGTGCCTACATCTTTTCTGGGAGCTGCCATCTCCAAGTGTATCTAGGCTGAGAGGCACTCTCCGGAGACAGGGAAGAACACTTTTCCTCCAAAGCAACTATGCAGTAGAGTGATGGCTGTGCATTCGTTGTCCAGTTGAAAAAGACCTTGCTTTTTTTTTTTTATTTTAAGGGTCAGGCAGTGGGAGGAAGGATGAAGTATCTTCCAAGTTATTTTCAGGACGGGAGGCAGCGTCACTCTGTGAGTAGCATAGCCGGGGGTGCACTACAATTGTATTTTTCAGTCCAGTACCACTGGCTTTAGCGTAGGTGGAAATATGCCGCTCTACTCCCCATCACCCCATTCTGGCAGTCAGCTGTCAAGATTAGTTTACGGTGACATTCTGTGTTTTCAACTCTTTCTGTATCTTTGGGTCTTAATTAGAATTTGGGGGAGACTGGAGATGGAGCCTGTTAGATGGTTACCATTTAAAACTGGAAGCCATGTTTATACGCTTTTCTAAGAGTGATCTCCTTATGCCCTTCTCTCCACTTCCTCGGCCCGTTGCCACCTGCCGTCCACTTCCCCTCTATCCCCTGAAGTCACCAGGAACCTCCACATTGTTAAAGCCAGTGGGCACTTTGAATCATCTTGCCCCGTCTCTGCTCAGCATATGACACTGCCAACCAGCGGTTCCTCTTGCTGGTAAACTTGGTATTGAATGCTTGTTCTGTGTCAGGTGTTGTGCTAAGCTCTCCAGATGCATTAATTCATAAAATTCTCACAGCAGGCCTAAGGAGGTCATTCTTGTTTCCAGTCTACATATAAGGAAACCGAGGCTCTTGCTTGTGGCCCAGTAGCTGATAACTGGAAGAGTCAGGAAGGAACCTTCCTAAATGTCCTCTTCCCTGGGCTTCTGTAGCCTCCTTTGCTCCTGGCTTTTCCTCCTACCTCTGTGGCTTCTCCTTTCTAAGCTCCTCTTCCTTTGCCTGCCTTTTCTTGGGCTTGTTTCCTGAAAGCTTTGCCTTCTCTCTCTCTGTGCATTGCCCTGGGCAGTTTCATCGAATCACCTCCTGATGGCTCTCGGATCTCTATCACCCTCCCAGGTCCCTTTTGGGAGCCTTGGAACCCCTTATCCAGCTGCCTTTCTGGCATCTTCTCTTGGGAACCCCTCTGCTCAACACACTTAAAGTGAAGTCATGATCTTTCCTCCCAGTAACCTGGTGGTACCTTATTCTGGCATGATTACACTTCTGTTTGTTTCTTTTTGTTTGCTACTGTCTGTCCCCCCCCAACATTATCTAGACTAGGTTCTCAAATCTGTCTGTACACTGGAATCATTGAGAAGCTTTTAAAAAAGATGCTAATGCCTGAGTCCCACCCCACAGAAATTATGATTTAATTGCTTTGGGTTTATGACCTGGGCATCAATACTTTTTCTAATTGTGGTAAAAAATGTATAATTTACCAAATTAACCATTTTTAAGTGTACAGTACAGTAGTGTTAACTATATGCAATTATTGTACAACAGACCTCTAGAACGTTTTCATCTTGCAAAATGCAAACTCTGTACCCTTTGAACAACTCCGCTTGCGCCTTCCCCCAGACCCTGGCAACCACCATTCTACTTTCTAAGAGTTCGATTACTTTAGATACTTCATAGAAGTGGAGTCGTGCAGAATCTGTCTTTTCGCTACTGGCTTATTTCACTCAGCATAATGTCCTCAAAGTTCATCCATGTTGTTGCATGTGATGGGATTTCATTTTGTAGGCTGAATAGTATTCCATTGTATGTCTACATCACATTATTTTTTCCCCCAGCTTTATTGAGATATAATTGAATTACACCTTTATGTAAGTCTAAGGTGTACAATGTGATGGTTTGGTATATGTGTGTATTGTGAAATGATTGCCATGGGAAGGTTAGTTAACACATCCATCACCTCACATAAGTATGTTTTATGAGTCTGGTGAAAACATTCAAGATCTCTCTTAGCAGTTTTCCACTACACCATGCCATACATTAGATCCCCAGATGTAATTCATCTTATAATTGGAAGTTCGTACCTTTGACCAACATCTCCCCATTTCCCCCACCCCCTAGCTCTTGTCAAAAACCAATCTACTCTCTGTTTCTATGAGTTTGGCATTTTTATTTTTTTTAAATTATATATTTATTTATGGCTGCATTGGGTCTTCTTTGCTGCGCACGGGCTTTCTCTAGTTGTGGCGAGTGGGGGCTACTCTTCGTTGTGGTACGCGGGCTTCTGATTGCGGTGGCTTCTCTTGTTGTGGAGCACGGTCTCTAGGTGCGCAGGCTTCAGTAGTTGTGGCACGTGGGCTTCAGTAGTTGTGGCTCGCGGGCTCTAGAGCGCAGGCTCAGTAGTTGTGGCTCACGGGCTTAGTTGCTCCGTGGCATGTGGGATCTTCCCAGACCAGGGCTCGAACCCGCGTCCCCTGCATTGACAGGTGGATTCTTAACCACTGCGCCACCAGGGAAGTCCCGAGTTTGGCATTTTTAGATTCTACATATAAGTGAGATCATGCAGTATTTGTCTCTCTTTGTCTTATTTCACTTAGTATAATGCCTTCAAGGTTCATCTGTGGTTTTGCTAGTGGCAGGATATCTTTTTTTTAATCACTGAATAACATATCATTAAATATATACGTATATAATTTTCTTGTCTTTATCCGTTCATCTGTCAACAGACACTTATGTTGTTTCCATATCTTGGCTATTGTGAATAATGCTGCAGTGAACATGGAAGTGCAGAAATTTCTTCAAAATTGTGATTTCATTTCCTTGGGCTATATACTCAGAAGAGGGTTTGCTACATCACATGGTAGTTCTATTTTTATTTTATTGTATTTTTTAATCGATTTTTTAATTGAAGTATAGTTGATTTACAATGTTGTGTTAATTTCTGCTGTACAAAGTGATTCAGTTATATGCATATATACATTTTTAAATATTTTTTCCATTATAGTTTATCATAGGATACTGAATATAGTTCTCTGTGCTATTCAGTAGGACCTTGTTTTTTATCCATTCTATGTATAAAAGCTTACATCTGCTAAACCCAACCTCCCACTTCACCCCTCCCCCTTGGCAACCACCAGTCTGTTCTCTATGTCTTTGATTCTGTTTATTTTTCATAGATAGGTTCATTTGTGTTATATTTTAGATTCCACATATTAAGTGATATCATATGGTATTTGTCTTTCTCTTTCTGACTTCACTTAGTATGATAATCTCTAGTTGCATCCTATTTTTATTTTTTTAAGGAACCTCCATACTGTTTTCCATAGTGGCTGTACCAATTTACATTCCCAGCAACAGTGCACAGGGTTCCAATTTCTCCATAGCCTCGTCAACACTTGTTATTTTCTGTTTGTTTGTTTTGTTTTGTTTGCTGTTGTTGTTTGTTTGTTTTTGATCCTAACGGGTATGAGGTGATATCTCATTGTGGTTTTGACTTCCATTTCCCTGATGATTAGTGATATTGAGTATCTTTTCATGTGCTTATTGCCCATTTGCACATCTTCTTTGGAGAAATGTTTATTCAAGTCCTCTGCCCATTGGGTTATTTGTGGGTTTTTGTTGTTATTGTTGAGTTGTAGGAGTTCTTTTAATATCCTGGATATTAAGCCTTTATCAGATATGTGGTTAGTAAATATATTCCCCCATTCCATAGGTTGCTTTTTCACTCTGTTGATTGTTTCCTTTACTGTACAGATGTTTTTAGTTTGATGTAGTGCCATTTGTCTATTTTCGCTTTTGTTGCCTGTGTTTTGGTGTCATATTCAAGAAGTCATTGCCAAATCCAATGTCATGAAGCTTTTCCTCTATATTTTCTTCTAGGAGTTTTATAGTTTCAGGTCTTACATTTATGCCTGTAATTCATTTTGAGTTAATTTTTGTATGTGGTGAAGGTAAGGGCCCAAATTCATTCTTTTGCATGTGGATATTCAAATTCCCCAGCACTGGGGACTTCCCTCGTGGTCCAGTGGTTAAGACTCTGCGCTTCCAATGCAGGGGGCGTGGGTTCAATCCCTGGTTGGGGAACTAAGATCCACATGCTGCACAGCGTGGCCAAAAAACAAAACAAAACAAAAATCAAATTCTCCAGCATCATTTGTTGAAGATACTTTACTTTTCCCGTTGTGTGGCCCTGACATCCTTGTAGAGGAGCATTTGACCATATATGTGAGGGTTTACTTTTGGGCTGTCTGTTCTGTTCCATTGGTCTATAGTTCTGTTTTTATGCCAAGTACCATACTGTTTTGTTTACTGTAGGTTTGTAACATTTTGAAGTAAAAAAGTGTGAGGCTTCCAGGTTTGCTTTTCTTTCTCAAGATCATTTTGACTGTTCATGGTCCTTTGAGATTCCATGTGGATTTTAGAATTTTTTTCTATTTTTGCAAAATATGCTATTGGGATTTTGATAGGAATTGCACTGAATTTTTTTAGGTCACTTTCGGTAGTATGGACATTTTGACAATATTAAATCTACACTCCATAAATATGGATGTCTTTTTTTTTTAAACACAGATTTTATTTATTTATTTATTTATGGCTGTGTTGGGTCTTAGCTGTGGCACGTGGGAACTTTTGTTGCAGTACACGGGCTTTTCATTGCGGTGTGCTGCGGGCTTCTCTCTAGTTGTGGCACATGGACTTCTCTCTAGCTGTGACGTGCAGACCCTGTAGTTGTGGCACGTGGGCTCCAGAGCATGTGGGCTCTGTAGTTGTGGCATGTGGGCTCAGTGGTTGCGGCGCGCAGGTTTAGTTGCCCCGCGGCATTTGTGATCTTATTTCTCCGAACAGGGATCGAACCCACGTCCCCTGCATTGCAAGGAAGATTCTTAACCACTGGACCACCAGGGAAGTCCCAATAAATATGGATGTCTTTCTGTTTATTTGTGTCTTCTTCAGTTTCTTTCAGCAGTGTCTCGTAGTTTTCAGTGTGCAAGTCTTTTGCTTTTCTGGTTAAGTTTATTCCTAAATATTTTATCTTTTTTGATGCTATGGTAAGTGGGATTGTTTACTTAATTTCTGTTTCATATTGTTCATTGTTAGTGTGTAGAAATGCAAGTGATTTTGTGATTTGATTTTGTATCCAGCAACTTTGCTATATTTGTTCTAACAGTGTTTTCTGTGGAATCTGTGGGGTTTTCTACATATAAGATTATGTCATCTGTGGAGAGAGATCATTTTACTTCCTCCTTTCCAATCTGGATGCCTTTTATTTCTTTTTCTTGCCTAATTGATCTGTCTAGGGCTCCCAGTACTGTGTTGAATAGAAGTGGCAAGAGTGGGCATCCTTGTCTTGTTCCTGATCTTCAAGGGAAAACTTTCAGTTTTTCACCATTGAGTATGATGTTAGCTGTGGGCTTTTCATATATGGCCTTTATTATGTTGAGGTAGTTTCCTTCTATCCCTAGTTGGTTGAGTATATTACCTCTTGCCCAGACTATTAGAATAGTTGAGTAGCTTGTCTTCCTGCCTTCTGTGCTCCCTAATGTCTCCAAACTGCAGAGAGTGTAGAAAGAGCCTGGGGGATTAGAACCAGCCACCATGAGGGAAGCTGGAGTATAGGGTGTGGGCAAGCAGCACGTGACCTGATGCTTTCCCCCTAGGAGCCAGGGGAGCAGAGAGCTGTGGGGTGAGAGGGGCCTCCCTTCCCTCTAGTCCCGCAAAGTCGCTATCCCTCAAGCCCCGTGCCTCAGGAGCATCCTGTCCCCCACAGACCCTTTGGTCATGCTTCTGTGGCTCCAGTAGCCCCGCCCCTAATCCCCTCTTGTCCAGACTTTCCAGCCCCTGTCCCTGCCCCACAGTCAGATCTGGGTCCAGAACCTTGCATTACTTACTTTCAGCACCATGGGAGGAGGATGAGATCCGCAGGGACCGAGTGGAGCCCCAGAGTGTGTCCCTGTCATGGCGGGAGCCCATCCCCGCTGGAGCCCCTGGGGCCAACGGCACGGAGTATGAGATCAGATACTATGAGAAGGTGAGTCGGGGTCTGGGAGGGACCTGGGGCTGCATTCCTGGCTGTGATCTGCCCCACTCACCCGCTGGCTTCCTTCTCTTCATAAGCACCTCCCAGCAGAAGTCCTTCTTACTTTCTTTCAAAACATTTCCACAGGCCCCCTCAGGGGCCTCCCCAGCCGGGGTTTCTTCCTGTCCTCTCCTCACCATGGACCCCACTGCTCTCCCTCTTTCCCCACGTCTCCATTCATCACTGGTCATCAAGTCCATTTTCACCACTTCTGCCTAGTGTGAACAGTTGACAAGAAGCCTTCTCTGGGGGCTGATCCAGATTTTGTGTGGTGGAATCATGTACCTACAATTTGCAATCCTTTTAAGAAAAAGAATGCAGAAATACATTGTTTCAAATTTTACAGAAAGGTACCACGGTGGGAGCACACTAGGTCATGGGACCCCCGTGTTGGTAAACGTTTAGCAGCCAGCTCTGCAGAACAATGAACGTGTGCAATATTATTATAATTTTGCTGATGTGAGGAATGTGTAACCCATCATTTACAAATAAGAATAGAAAATATAGAGCGATCCTTATTGTGAACTCCATATCGCCAATTGGTTCTCATAGGATACTTCTTGCTGATTTTTGCTGACCTCTTGTATCTGTTGTCATCTGTGGTTGCAGCTCAACCATGGTTTGACGAGTGGAGTTACATCCGGATCCACTGTCTCTTTTCCGCATAAGTTAATAAACTTATGAATTTAAATTCAAACTGTTTGAATTTGACATGTAATCTGCCGTTAAACTGTTTCTCACCTTGGTGCCAATTGCGAAACCTCGCTTTCAACTTAGCACTACATGTGTCAGGACTTCACTCCCTCCTCAGTGACTCCAGGGAGTTCTTTGCTGAATCAGTCAAAGATTTTGAGTACGAGAAGTCTGGAGAGCTGTGAGTTGAGAGAGAGAGACAGAGAGAGAAAGACAGAGAGAGAAAGAGAGTTGGGGGCTTTCAGCATAGAGATAGTAGCTGAAGCCAAGGGAGCAGAAGGGATGACCAAGGGAGCGGGGCATGAATGAGAAGAGAAGTCAGGGCAGAGCTCTGGGGATCCCTGATGTCTAGGAGACCGCGGCGAAGGTCACTGGGAAGGAGCTAGGCACGCAGCAGTTGCTTAGAAAGGGCTCCTTGAACTGACACTTGGGGATCACAGCATAGATACAGTCCCAGCACTGAGCTGGGTGGATGCTTCCAGGCTCTTAGGGAGTTTGAAGTTGCTGGGAACAAAAACCCTTGAGAAGAGGAGCCAGTACCAAAGGGGCTGTGTTTGAAAGCCTTCAGGAACGTCTCACGGAGCCCGATGGCCAGAAGTGTGGCTGGTGTCACGAGCTCCTCACGCCGACTTCTCTCTGTGCACCAGCTCCACCTCCTCTGCAGGGGCCTTGCTCCTAGCACCTGGCAGCTGCGAGGCTGGCAGCCTTGCCCCTTTCCCCCTCCCCACCCCGAGCCTGTCCCGTCTCATAGGTCATGCAGTCATTGCACTGTCTTTCGGTGGTTTGTTCAAATGCCCGGAAGGGAGATTCTGATTGGCCCAGCTTGGGTCAGAGTCTTCCCTGATTCCTGAATACCATGGCCCTAGAGCTGGGGCCACAGGTATAGGGGAGGTGCACCTCTGGGGGCTGTGAGTGTGGCAGGGGCTCTAATAAGGGGGTGTGGGCAGAGACAAAATAATGGTGGCATGTCCAGCAGGTACCATTATCAGATGTGTTGGGGGCAGGACGAGGTAGAGCACAGAGCACGGGACCTGAGGGAATCGAGAAGGTGTCACCCCAACCCTTCTTTGATGTGAGCCTCACCTGTTAAAGGAGATAGGAATGCTGCTGTGAGGACTGTAGGAAGTTGGCTCCTATAGGGTCTAGCCCAGCAGCGGGCAGTGAGTGGACCGTTGCTGGGGGCCGTGGGAGAGCCTCTCTACCCCTCTGAGCCCGATTCCTTATCTGTGAATCCATGCCTTGCAGGACATTGTGAAAGTCCGATGCCAAGGGGAAGGAAAAGCTGTGTGATCCGACAAGGGCCGAGCAGGTGTCAGGCCCTTGTCTTCTTCTTTCCTCTGAGGGGTCAGGTGCAGCTCACCCTCTGGACTGCCAGGCCCTGATGCCCTTCATTCTAGCATCCCTTTGAAGGCCAGCATCTTCTCTAAAGTTTCTCTTACTTGGAGGTGGGGCTGTTCTCAGCTACAAGTACCACCGAGTATGGGTGGGAGCTCGTGGTGGAGAAAGGGGCTGGTGATCCTATGGAAGAAAGCTGTGGGATCTCCCCAAGACAAGTGGAGTTATTCCACCAGCCCAGGTTCCTCCCTACTTCTTGCCCCCGACATTCTCCCAGGAGCGTGGGGCCAGCCCTGGGTCTGGGCCTCACTTCTCGGTCCCTCCCCAGGGTCAGAGTGAGCAGACTTACTCCACGGTGAAGACAGGGGAGCCTGCGGTCACCGTCACCAACCTCAAGCCGGCTACCCGCTACGTCTTTCAGATCCGGGCGGCTTCCCCGGGGCCCTCCTGGGAGACCCAGAGCTTCAACCCCAGCATTGAAGTGCAGACCCCGGGGGAGGGTAAGTGATGTGTCAAGTGAAGAGAAAACCCAGCCCGGGGCTGGAGCAGGGAGGCAAATTGGGGCGGGGCGGGGGGGGGGGGCCGTTATCTGTGCAATTAAGGGAACCTGCAGAACAGTTCAGTCACAACCTAATTAATGGATGAATTCGGTTGGACTTCCCTGGCGGTTCAGTGGTTAAGACTTTGCGATTCTACTGCAGGGCGCACGGTGGAACTGGTGGGAGAACTAAGATCCTATGTGCTGCTCAGTGTGGCCAAAAAAAAAAAAAAAAGCATGAATTTGGAATCCAACAACTAGTGGCTTACATTGGGTACCTGTCCTGGAGGAACTCACAGGGGAGGGGCCCATGAACAACTATAACCCAGGTCTCAGCTGGTGTCTCCCTGCCTCCCAGAACCTCCCATGTCTCGTGGAAACATCCTGTGCCCTCTCCAAGATTCTTCTCTTTGGTTGGGAGAAATTTTTGTCTCCTGGTCACTTCTTGCCATTGACTGCTAAGTTCTTGTTCCCATCCTGCTGCTTTGTCGCTGCCACGATACAGACTCAAACGTGGGCCCCCGTCCCTCTTCCCACTAGGCCTTACAGTGTGAAGCAGAGGGGTGAGGCCCAGCTCACCCTCACCATCCTAGCATCCAACCTTCCCTGAGGGTTGGGGCACACGAAGGGAGTTGCACCTGCAGCGGTAAACAAAACAAAACACCGGGAGAAGTGGTTAGGATTCGGCACGTTCATTGCCAGGGCCTGGGTTCAATCTCTGGTCAGGGAACTAAGACCTCATGAGCTGCGTAGTGCGGCCCAAAACAAACAGAAAAACACCAGGAGAATCGTACGCTTTCAATGGGTGAATTGTACGGTATGAGAATAATTTCTCAATAACGCTCTTATCAAAACAGAAGCTGAACATCAGATATGCCCAATTCTAACGCAGCTCCAGCTCCTCGGCATGGTGTGGCGCTACCCCCTCTTCCCTTGGCTTCCCTCCCCTGGTTCCTCTTCTCCCCACCCACCCCCAGTCCCCCTCCTGATGCGTGCAGAGCGTTTAGCGCTCTCTTTTGTTGTTCTCCTGCTGCTACCCCAGCCCTCAGGATCTCACCTCTATCTACCGGAGCAGCTCACGAAAGTATTTTCCCGGACAAAGGCAGTTCCCCCTAAGAGGCATCCTGGCACCAGCTGTCTAGATAATAATTCTTTCCAACCTGCTACATGAGTCTAATCCAAGATAGGAAGAGTTCTGAGCCCAAAGGGAGGTGGAGATAAAATGTGGAGGGAGTTTGAGTTCTGGGAAAGGAAAACAGCTCTTCTTGCTCGAACGCCTGTGTCTCTGCCAGACCTCGGCCAGGTGCTGGCAAGAGATTA
Organism: Pseudorca crassidens; assembly: GCF_039906515.1. Classification (NCBI taxonomy): domain Eukaryota; kingdom Metazoa; phylum Chordata; class Mammalia; order Artiodactyla; family Delphinidae; genus Pseudorca; species Pseudorca crassidens. The sequence goes on along the minus strand of NC_090297.1, from coordinate 30,232,924 downwards.
GAGCCGTGTCTTGAAGGCTGGGGAACGTCTGAGTGTGTGGAGGTGGGCAGGGAAGGCATTTTGGATAGAGGAAGCCATCAGAACAAAGGCTCGCGGGTTTGGCTGGAGTGGGTGTGGCTGGAGTGGGTGTGGCTGGAGTGGGTGTGGCAGAGGGCGGGAGCTGGGAGTCGGTAGCTGAAGAGGGCTGATGCCTTCCCTTAATTTGGTGCTTCTTAGTTGGTAGATACGCTGCTCAGCTTCCGGGCAGCCTCCTTTGCTGTGGCCCTGGCTGTGGGGAGTGGTTCCCCAATCTGCAGAGTACTTTTTCCAGTGAGCTGTGACCCCAAATCAGGATCACGAGGAAGGACCGTGCTTCACCGCTGTATTAGTTACCCGTTGCTGTGTAGCAAATTACCCCCAAAACTCAGCGGCCAAAAACAACAGATGTTTATTATCTCATGGTTTCCTTGGGTCAGGAATATGGGCAAGGCTTAGCTGGGCGCCACCTGTCTCAGGTCTCTCAAAGGATGCAAGCAAGGTGTCCTCTGGGGCTGCGGTCATCTCCAGGCTTACCTGGGGCGGAGTGGGGAGCGGGTGTCTGCCCCCCTGCTTGGGCTCTTGCTGGCTGTCTGTGGGAGGCAGGCATATGCCTCCTGGGCTTCTCCAAGGGCTATTTATAACCCAGCAACTAGATTCTTCCAGAGACCGAGAGAGAGAGAGAGAGAGAGAGAGAGAGAGAGAGAGAGAGAGAGAGCAAGAAGGCACCCGAGACAGAAGCCAGTCTCTTGTAACCTAATCATGGAGGTGACATCCCATCACTTTTGTTGTATTCTGTTCATGAGAAGCAAGTGACTATGTTCCGCCCACACTCAAGGGGAGGGAACACCAGGAGGTGGCGAACCCAGGAGGGCCATCTCAGAGGCTGCGGACCACAACCACTTTTAGCTCCATCCTCAGTTTCCGCGTCCACATGGATACTTCATTTCAAACAGTCCTTGGCAACTCCACTGCCTGCTGCCACCAGCTGGACCCTGGACCCAGTTCCCCATCTCTGAAAATGTGGGCTCTGAAATCTGCTCTTTGACCCTGACCTTGTTGGCCTCTAACTCTTCCTTCCTCTTCTATCCCTCTTCCTCACTTGCTCTGTGACATCCTAATAGCAGCTCTTGGGATCTGACCTCATCTCCCAGGCTCTCAGCCCCTCCTGTCCCCACAATCATCTCTCCCCAGTGAGCACAGATTCTCCCGGCAGAAACATGCCCCACCTCTGCCGGCCCTCATTCCCCGGACATCGTGCTGCACCTGCCCCGCTAGTCCCCAGGCTTGGCTGTCCTCCTCTGTCCCTCGCCAAGGCTGCCTGCAGAGTTGTATTTTTCTAATCTCAGTTTAGTCTTCAGGGCTGCATAGCATTTTCCCCGTTCTTGTCACGTCTCTCAAACACCTCCCCTCTCTCCCCGCTCCCGAGCCAGCAGATCCCCTCACTCCTCTCCCTGTGGGCAGGAACTCTGTCTATCGCTTAAGCTCCCTGTTACCCTCGGGATATCCTGGCTCATACTGGCCTAGCATTCAAGGACCTTCCGGTTCTGTCTCCTCCCCCAGCTCCCTTCACCCTCCTGCCCTCCAGCTTCATACCTTCATATCTTGCATCTGCATCTCTGCCTCCAGGCAGTCTGTTTTCCAGCCACATGGGATGACTTGCCGTTTTCCAGACCCAGCAGGTGCATCTAAGCATCATCAACAACCCTTTCAATCTTCCAGGTCCAGTGCAGATGACGCCTTTTCTACAAACCTTCCTCGCTGGCTTTAGGAAGAAATTATCATGCCTCTGCTCAGCTCTGCTCATTCATGTCTCTGTTTTTTTTCATTCTACAGTTAAGATTTTTCATTTCTGTCTCCCGCACTGGTCGGTACACCCCTCCAGAGCTGGGATTTTGGCTCATCCATTGCTATCTCCCCAGAACTAGTGCCAGCCTGGCGCACATGTTGGATGGATGGATGGATGGGGCTGAGAGCCTGGCTCTTCCCCTGGGGAAATAGTTCAAAGCAGAGGCTTTAGGAATCAGGTTCGAATCTTAGGTTCACTGTTTGTTAGCTGTGTGACCTTGGGCAAATTACACAACTTTTCTCAGTGTCAGTTTCCTCAGCTATAAAATGGAAACAGTAACACCTTACTGGCTTGGACCACTTAGTCTTGAATGGAGCAAGTGTGCATTAAATGTTAACTCATCATTATTGCTGGTGACAGTTCTGGATGGGGGCTGGGGAGCTTGGATGAGAGGCCATCCCCCTGCAGAGCTACCTTCCTTGTGCATCAGAAAGGCAAAAAGGGAGGCCTGGGCCTGCCTATCTGGATGCCTGCTCCTCTCTCTCAGAGCTGGGCTGCAGTGGAAGTGCCTTGCCCTGGGAAAGGAGGAAGCTCCACATGCCACTGTGGCTGGTGGGGCTGCCTTGGTCCCTTGCCGCCGGGAGGCCGGGCCGAGTGCGGAGGTGCTGTGGGAATCCTGCTGTGGGGTGAGGACAGGAGTCTGTCCTGAAGCTTCCCCGGGAGCCTGGTCCTCTGCCTCTCTCAACCTCGTGGTTTCCCTCCCAGCTGCCTCGGGGTCCAAGGACCAGAGCCCCGCAGTCGTCGTCACCATTGTGACCATCTCAGCCCTCCTCGTCCTGGGCTCTGTGATGAGCGTGCTGGCCATTTGGAGGAGGTAGGTGGCTGGTCCCAGCCTGGATGATGCCTGGTGGGCCGTGTCCCTGCGCACATTCACATGTGCTCACAGGCACTCATGTCTGTATCCGCATTTGCACCTGTGCGGATGTGCACGGGCGAGCACACCCCTGTGTAGATACAGGCGTGGCTGGTGTGGTCCTGGCCTTCCTCCCACCGTCCTGACCCCCTGCTCCTGCAGTCGGCAGCGTGGCGGCCAGCACGGCAGCTAGCTCAGCCGCTCTGGGATGAAGGGATTTAGCTCCTTAACTCATTAAATGTCAGAAGGCATCGCTGAGGATGGAATCAAGCTCCAGCTGCCCCGGTGTGATTAGGGTCCTCCTGAGGCACTCAGAGGCCCCCAGCCCCTGCCCGAAAGGGATCTGGAGGCCCTTCAACACAGGCAAAAGGAAGAAAGGCAGAAATTGTGTGTGCGTGTGTGCGCGCGCCCGCGCCTGCGTGCAGGGAGAACAGGGAGGGGAACTCATAAACCAGAAACCCCCAACCCCCAGCAGAAGAAGCTGGCAGAGTGGGCAGAGGAAGGGGATGGGAGGAGGGGCAAAGATGTGGAGCTTGGGTCCGGCCCTTTGGCATGCAGCAGAAATCTCATGGCATATATATCGCCCTTCTCCCCAGGGCCACAGTCTGCCACATACAGAGGCACCCGGGTGGGTTCCAGGCTGGGGCTGAGGTCAGCAGACTGGAGGGGCTGGAAAGTCTGCATGTGACAGGCTGGAGTGGGGGGAGCACAGGAGAGGAATGGGCTGGCCCGGGAGCCACACATCAGCATCCTGGAACCGCCTGCGGGCTGGAGGGACCGTGAGCTTTCACTTGGCTCGGAGGGGACTGTTTGCTTGGTCTTGAATAAGGTGCTGAAAGTGACTGAGGAGGAGTGAGTCTGGGAGCCAGCTCTGCCCGGGCCAGGTGAGTCAGGAAGGCAGGACAGGAGTGGAATCTCCTTTCTCACAGAGCTTAAAAGTCCTTATATGAGACCTGTTGGAAAAGCGGGAATGGACAGGAGCTGAGAGCATCTTGTCCTGGCTGTGAGCTCACGGTCTCTGGGAGGCAGAAGGAGGAAAGGGGAGAGAGGTGAGCAAGGAGGGCCTCTTCAGGCAGACCCTACAGAACAGGGGCGGCTGCCCAGCAGCTCCTCGGAGACAGATGCACCAGAGCAGGCAGAGTAAGCCAGGGGTGGATTTCAAAATGTGCTCAGAATCAAACGGCACCAAAATGAGAACCTGCCTGGTCTAGCGCTGATGTGCAGAGAGGCACTCATCTCCAGCACGTGTGTCCCAGCTTTGCAGACGGGAACACCTCCCTCAACCGTCTCCTCCTCTCGCAGTCTCTGCGGTATCCGCTCTGTGCGGCGGGCTCCTTACCTCCGCTTTCCCTCCCCAGTCCATCTTGCGTCACCCAGTGGGAGCTTCTCATTTTCTCTGCCACCACTCCTCCAGCCACTCAGCCTTGCCCCCTTCATCCCTCGTTACCTCTCCCAGGTGTTCCCCTCATTCATGGAAGTCCTGTTCCCGTGCTGGATGACTTCAGTAGCCATTGGAGGACCTGCCCCACCCCTCGGCCTCTGGGTTCTTTCACTCCCTTGTTTCCGCGGACCTTCTCTCCTGTTCCATCTCAGCTGCCCTCTCCCATCTCCTGACGTGGACCTGGCCATCACCCCAAACACTGACACCAGTTCTGCTTTTGCCCTGCAGACTCCCCGTCCTTGCAGCTCGCTCCCTCAGCCATGTCTGCTGCACCCGCCCTTTAACAGCAACTTTAACCCCTCAACTTCTCGCCCCCAAGTCTACACACCTGCCTATCTCTGCATCCATCCTCCTCCTCCTTTTGCTCTAGAGGAGGTGCCATTCTCCCGGCCAGGATCTTCTACCTGTGACCATACTTCCTACCATCTCAGGAACCCATTACTATTGATAATGTCCACTTCTTCCCCACGATAGCTAACATTTATTTAGTGCTTAGTAAGCTCTTGGCACCAGTGTGATCAGGCATGGATGTCTTTATCCTGATTTTATTAAAGAGAAATCCCAGCCACCTGGTCCCACAGAGAGTGGACCACCTAGGGAGCCGGTCGTCAGATTCCAGAGCCCATGCTGGCGACCGCCATCATGACCACTCCAGACTACAGGACAGCCTCCTCTTTCCCACTGGTATCGAAACGTGGTCATCTCTCTCCTAACCCCTCCTCCTAGAGCCTTCACGTGACCTCGTTCCTCTGCTCCACTTTTTCTTTCCTTGCTTCCTGTGATATCGCCCGCCACCTCCCCCCACCCCCGCCCCCGATTTCCCTTCTGTTTCCCTCCAGTTTCTCTGGTGGTTCTTTCATGATCTCCTCCATGGCATCCTTCTCCTCTACCCAATTTTTAAATGGTGGGGGTCCTCAGACTTGTTCCCTGTCCCACTTCTCAGGCTCCCTCCTCTCCCTGGGCAATACCCCCAGCTCCAGAACTTGTATCTCCAGAGCACACCTCTGCCAAACTCCAGACACACACATAGCTAACTCCCTGCTCATTGATTGTCCCTGCTTTTACCAGAGGCCCTGCAAACTCAAATGTCTAAATGAGAACTCCCGATCTCAGGAACTGGTATACCCCACACCCTGCTGGGCAAGCTGGAACCCGAGTTGTTCCAACCTTCCCCCTCTCCCTTTCTGCCTTCCAGCTATCTCCAAGCCCTGTGGCCCTGTCACCTAAATGTGACTTGAGTCCTCTTACTTTTCTCCGAGTCCATGGTCACCACATAGCCTGAGCCACTGCCATCTCCTGCGGGGACACAGCAGCAGCTGGGGTGATCTTCCTAAAATGCAAATTGAACCTTGGCTCAAAACCCCCCAGGGGGTTCTGGGGCCTCTCCTGTGCCCCCAGAATGAAACCAAAGTCTTTATCTGGGCCTGCAAGGCCCTGCCTCAGGGGGCCCCAGATGCCAGCCTGTGGCTCTGTTGATCATGATGCAGTCCTTTGGTCCATGGCTGCCTCTGTCTCAGGAAGCCATCCTTGACGGCCCCGGCCACGTCAGATCCATCTGTGAGGTGCTCCCGACGGCGCACCACCCTTCTTTGCTTGGACCTGTGAGTGGGCTTGTGGTTCCTTCTCAGTGTTTGTTTTCTTGACTGGACACAAGCTCTGCCTGTTTTGTTCAGCTGTAGGCAGGGGAGAAGCTTGGGCTTGAAGTCAGGGCATGGATTTGGGTGCCTCTGGAGTTGCAAGAAAACACTGTGTCTCAAAGTGAAAATAACTAGGAATGCGGAGGCGGGTGAGGGGTTAGGTCTGGGGCTAGGATTGTGTGTGTGATGTGGGCAGAAGCTTTCAGACCAGCAGGACAAGAAGGCCCCTCCCCTGGGGCACAGACCTTATCCTTTTGGAGGAACAGAGAGGTGCCGCCCTGGGTGCTGGTGAGATGGGAAGGGCTGGGACAGCCTGGCTCAAAGAATGACTACGGACCCCCCGACCCCCAACCCCCTACCCCAGGACCTGCAGCTATGGCAAAGGAGGTCGGGATGCCCATGATGAGGAGGAGCTGTATTTCCACTGTGAGTTGTCTGGGCCTGACGCGGGGCGGGGCGGGGCGGGCACCCCCCTACCTTACCCCTCAATCCTCTTCCTTGCTGCCATTGCATAACCCCCACTCCTCCAGTCGTGGAGGCCCCTTATCCCACCCCCCTCTCTTTCCCTGCGTTCCCAGTCAAAGTCCCAACCCGCCGCACATTCGTGGATCCCCAGAGCTGTGGGGACCCGCTGCTGGCTGTTCATCTGTTTGCCAAGGAGCTGGATGCGAAAAGCGTCACGCTGGAGAGGAGCCTTGGAACAGGCAAGCTAGGCACCCCGGAAACCTTGTCCGTTGGGAAGCCCCGCCTCCGCCCCCTCCCAGCCGTCTCTAGAAGCCCCTCCTCCATCCCACCCCGTCTCTATCCTGTAAGCCTGCCTCCACCCCAAGTCCCGCCCCCATTTCTGGAGGCCCCGCCTTTACCCAGTCCTCACCCTGAGCCTCCGCACCCCCGCGCCCTCTCCAGAAGCCTGTCCTCCACCCTACCCCGCCTCTATCCTGTAAGCCCCGCCTCCGCCCCTCCCTCTAGAAGCCCCTCCTTCATCCCACCCGTCTCTATCCTGTAAGCCCGCCTCCACCCCAAGTCCCGCTCCCATTTCTGGAGGCCCCGCCTCTACCCAGTCCCCACCCTGTCCAGGAAGCGCCCCCTCCACATCAAGCTGGACCTCCGTCCACCAGGATCCAGGGAAGGAGGTGGCAGAGGAGTCTGTGGCCCTGCCTTCCTACCCTTTGCCTGTCCCCAAGGTCAGAATTCTCTCCATTCAGGCCCTTTCAGAGCTGGCTCTGCAGACTGCCCCTGGCAGAAGTTTGGTCCCAGGCCTTCAAGGGACGATGGGGAGGGGCCTTTGCAAGCTTGGGGACCAGGCATACCTGAGTTCTAGTCCTGGCTCTACCACTGACCAGCTGTGTGACCAGGGGTACGTCACTTTTCCGCTTTGAGCCTCAGTTTCTCATCTGTTAAATGGGCATGATATTTGCCTCAGACAGAGCTGATGTGGGGGCTTTCCAGCACTCAGCCCAGGGCCGGGTTCACAGTGGGTGCGTGCTCTCTAACGGTCAGTCCCCTCGCTTCCTTTTTTCCTGTCTGCAAACCCTCAGCCCCTGCACTAAGGGAGTGCTTTCACCAGGAGCCTGACACTCTTCCCTGGCACTGTCAGCAGACTCGCTGGGTAGAGACCAGAAAGGGGCAACGTGGCAGAATAGGTGTCATCGTTACCCTTCCTGGGTCACCCTGCGCCTCTGGTGTGCTGGCACGTGCAGCGTCCTCTCTTTGAGGCTTTGGAATTTCCCGCCGAAGCAGGCAGGGAGGACTCCCCGTTTCACAGAGGAGAAAACTGGGGCCAAAAGAGGGAAAGAGCAGAAGCCCATGTCACACGGCTGGTACTCAGTTTACCAGGATTTGAAATCAGGAGACCCGAGTCCCATGATCCAGAAGCGGCTTTCTCCTCGGCTCACCCTGCCCAGGTTGGCCGAGGGAGCGGCCTCCGGGGGGTGTCTGAGGTGCCTTTTCCCCCCAGGGCGGTTTGGGGAGCTGTGCTTCGGCTGCCTGCAGCTTCCGGGCCGCCAGGAGCTCCCCGTGGCCGTGCACACGCTGAGGGAGGGCTGCTCCGACTTGCAGAGGCTCAGCTTCCTGGCCGAGGCCCTCACCTTGGGCCAGTTCGACCACAGCCATGTGGTGCGGCTGGAGGGCGTCGTCACCCGAGGTAGGGCCCATGCTCCACCCGTGTGGGAGGAGATGATGGGGTGGGAGGTGGAGGTGTGCCGTGCCCCCAGGCCCTCTGCTCAGTCACGAGAGGGAGCCCTGACGCTGCCCACCATGGAGACAAGGGCTCAGCCCTCCTTCACTGACTCCGGGTGGCCTCTCGGACCCTGCGTGATCTTTGGGCGTGTGGTGACACTCGGTGGGGTTGGCTCACTTGGACCTTCAGAGTGATCGCCCTCAGCTAACTTGGTGCAGATCCTCACCTTGGCCTTTGTTCCCCTCAGACGACACCTCTTTTGTTCTTCAGCACAGAGGGTCCTGGGCTGGGCAGGCGGGTGGCAAGACTCAGGGAGCTTGGCCTTGGTTCTGGCCTTCTTGGAGGGGTCTGGGGCCCAGGTGGGGGAGCACATGTGCTCACAGAGGGCAGCAGGCACCTTAGTGTGTGTTCCCCTCCGTGGGTACAGGAAGCACCTTGATGATCGTTACTGAGTACATGAGCCATGGGGCCCTGGACGGCTTCCTCAGGGTGAGTGGCCTGGGCCCTGCGGGGTACTGATGACCATGATATTCTTGGTCCCTCACTTTTCCCTTTGGTGGGCCTTGGGGTTGGCCTCATTCCCTATAAAGATGACCACTGGCCAGGCTGACCTGGCAGGTCACATGGCAAACTGAAGCCCAGAGAGGGCCAGTTGACTTCCCCGGGGTCACCCAGCAACAGGGGACGCGAGAGTGCAGCCTGGCCTCGCTCTCCTCCTCTCACAGCGGCACGAGGGCCAGCTGGTGGCTGTGCAGCTGATGGGGATGCTGCCCGGCCTGGCGTCGGCCATGAAGTATCTGTCGGAAATGGGCTACGTCCACCGGGGCCTGGCGGCCCGCCGGGTGCTGGTCAGCAGCGACCTCATCTGCAAGATCTCCGGCTTTGGGCGGGGACCTCGGGACCGAGCAGAGGCTGTCTACACCACCATGGTGAGGAGCCCTTCCCTCGGCAAGCTGCCCTGGAGTCCCCGTCTCCCCACATCCCCCTTCCTGGCTGTGTCAGGGTCACTCCTGCCCCTCCATCCAGTTGTCCATTGCCAGTGTGGGCCTCCCCTAGATGAGCAGCCGGGGAGACGGCAGGGGGGGGCTGGATCTGTGGCTCTGCGGGTGGGGAACCCTGGCTGTGTGACCTGGTCCCCTCCTGCCCCTGACCTGCCTGCCTGCCCGCAGAGCGGCCGGAGCCCGGCACTGTGGGCCGCCCCCGAGACGCTTCAGTTTGGCCACTTCAGCTCCGCCAGTGATGTTTGGAGCTTCGGTGTCGTCATGTGGGAGGTGATGGCCTTTGGGGAGCGGCCCTACTGGGACATGTCTGGCCAAGACGTGAGTGACACCCGTGGCTTCTGCTCCTTGCCTTCTGATCTCGTTGCTCCCTGACCTCTGCCCATTAACCCTTGACCTGTTAGCCCCAGGCCCCTCTTCACTGTCTACTTGCTTCCAGTCCTGCCTGGTCACCACTTGAGCCTTCCTTGGGATGGGGTGAGTGTGTGTATTGGGGGACCTAAAACCTCCTGTCTGCCCGCCACCCCCATGGCCTAGGTGATCAAAGCCGTGGAGGATGGCTTCCGGCTGCCACCCCCCAGGCACTGCCCCTCCCCCCTGCACCGACTGATGCTTGACTGCTGGCAGAAGGACCCAGGTGAGCGGCCCAGGTTCTGCCAGATCCATGGCCTCCTGAGCAAGATGGTGCAGGATCCAGAGCCCCCGACGTGTGCCGACACTACCTGTGCCAGGTACAGCTGTCACCTCGCGTGTCCCAGGTACCTTCCCAGGTATCTCCAACTATACCAGGTGTAGCAGAACTCTCACCTGTCCACGAACGCCCCCCCCCCCCCGCCACCATGTACAAGTACAGCTGCCCCACCTGTCCTCCCCCACCAGTCCAGGTACGACTACTCACTCAGGTACCCCAGATAGATCTAATACTCCCACCTGCCTTAGGCACGTATAACTTTTCATCTTAGTCACTTCTGCTTGTCCTGGGTTTTGCCCCACGTATCCCAGGTACAGTGACCACATACATAAATGTGGTAATAGTCCTAACATATCTGTAGTTCCAATAACTAAGTGAAATTAGTATTAGTTGTCCCCAATACCAGTCACTTCCCAAGTTCTCCTAGGGACATCCTACCCAAGACTGTCGCAGACACTCCCTTTACCTGGCTCCTATGCAGCTCACTCTCTGCCAGCCAGAGCATCGTGAACCCGCACCTGCTCTGAGGTTACCTAGAACCCTGTGTGAGCCAGGCCTGTCGGAGGCTCGGCCATCTTCCCCTTCTCCTGGCCGTTCTCAGATGGCCTCTCCTCAGGAGAGTGACCGGGTCTGGGCCCCAGGTCCCTGCTGTCGACTGACCACTGCTCCTCTGCTCCCCAGGCCTCCCACGCCCCTGGCGGACCGTGCCTTCTCCACCTTCCCCTCCTTTGGCTCCGTGGGCGCGTGGCTGGAGGCCCTGGACCTGGGCCGCTACAAGGACAGCTTCGCTGCCGCCGGCTATGGGAGCCTGGAGGCTGTGGCCGCCATGACTGCCCAGTGAGTCTAAAGGGCCCGGGGGCCCTGCCCCTGCCGGCATGGGAGGCCCAGCCGGTCCTGATTCCGGTTCCCTGGCTGGGCAGGGGATGGGAGGGACAGCAGAAGGTGGGGAAGAGCCAGCTGGGTCTGACCCGCCCTTCTTCTTCGCAGGGACCTGGTGAGCCTGGGCATCTCATCGGTGGAACACCGGGAGGACCTCCTCAGCGGGATCAGTGCCCTGCGGGCCCGGGTGCTCCAGCTGCAGGGCTGGGGGGTGCAGGTGTGAGCGGCCCCACTTTTCCAGGCCAGGACCCCAGGGGGCTCCAGCCCCCAGCCTTGCCCAGGACCCCCGCCAGCTGCACTCCACCCGTGCGGAAGTGAGCTCCCAGAGCTTGTGTGGAGCCCCGGTTTCCTCCATTTCCCTGCCTTCTCCCCCCATTTCCCCCAGTCTGAGCACCTTGGCTGACTCAGTTCCCCTGGAAAAAAGGTTCAAAACCTGGGGAGGATCCCTGAGATAACAGTGGGGGGAAATGCAGGGTCTCAGAGACTAAGGTGGGCAGGGGCAGGGAGGAAGACATAGCTTTAAATGGCCCGCTTCATGCCCTTCTGTCTTCCATACCCACTGGGGTCTGGGGCCTACTCCAAAGGGTGCCCCACTTTCCCACAGACCATTGGCCAGCAGGCAGCACAGGTCCCTGATGGATGGGCTCCTGTCAGTGACCACAGCTGCCTGGCCGCCAATCCTGATGGGCCATGGGGCCTCAGTTCCCCGTATTCCAGCTGGGCCCTGTCTGGACACTGGTCCCAAGGCCCAGGCAGGCAAAGGTGGTGCTGAGATCAGGGGCTGGACCCCGAGGGCCCCGGACTTAGAAGTTGATTTCTGCTTCCCCCACCCTTGAGCTGACCATTCAGGGTGAGGGTGAGGGTCCTGGTGTTCCCCTGAGGCCCCACTAGGTGCCCCCCACCCCCTTTGCTTTCCTTTTATAAACTCACCGGCCAGGACATCTGGGAAGAGCATGAGGAGAGAAGTTTTCTCCCCGGGGCCCCAGGAGCTTTGCTCCCCAGACTTGGGGGATGATGAAGACATGACTCTCAGAGACGGAGCTTCTCTCTCTAACAGGCCGGTCCAACCCTTACCGTACAGGTGGGGAAAACAAGACCTAGTAAGGAGTCAGGGCCAGAGCTGGGGTTGAACCCATGTGCCCAACTCCCGATCCAGAACCGAGGTTGGCTCTGGAGAGAGTCATGGGTCCTGCCCTGTGTCACCAACACTCTTTCCTGAGGCAGCCCAGGGGTACTCTGAGGTGACCCCCTCTTGCAGGCTCCATCCCCTGCACCCAGCCTCCCGTGGAGTACCTCCTCCCTCTGGCCCCTCTTCTGCGGGGCTTTGGCAGAAGTAGTTGCCCTGAGCTGAGTCCAGAGTTCCTTATCCAGGAAGGCTTCCCAGAGGCGGGGGTGATCGTGAGGCCAGGGCTTTCGTGGCACAGAATGAAGGCAACTGGGTCTGGATAGGGTCACCCCTGACCTATGCCTGCTGTGGTTTGGCTGCGTGTGGGTCGGGTGGGATGGGGTGGGAAGGAGACAAGGGCTACAGGAAGGGGTGAAGGAGACACAGCCGGCCCTTGGAGGGCCCAGACGAGGCGGGGAGTGAACTCAAGCTCCAGGAACTACTACACGTCCCCCACGGGAGACCGTAGGGCCTGTGGGCCGGACACTCCTGGTGTGTGTATATGGAGGGGCGTCTGGAAAGGTTCCTTGACTGAGAGTCTGATGCATCCATTGAACAGGGCCTTGGAGGAGCGGGGGCAGGACTCTTTCCTTAGGGTTGGTGGAGTTTTCCGCAGGCCAAGACGGAGGGCCTAGGACAAGAGGAATCCAAGCAGAGGGGCCAGCGTGAGAAGGAGCCTGGAGGGTGGGAGATGCAGCACATCTTTGGGGAGTGCTCCGTGGTGGGGGACGGTGCCTCTCAGCAGTGCCTTTGGCTTCATTCTGCCAGCAGGGCAGGCGTCCCCCCACCCCCACTGTCCATCTCCTGAGCACCTGCCCCAGCTCAGTGTCCTGGGGGGTGCTAGGGGAGGCCGAGATATTTCTTCTACCTTTGACAGAGCTGGAGGGTCCCTTGCCGGTGCCCTCCAGGCCCTGCCCCGTGGGAAGTCTGGAAAGGACATACCAGCATCCTGTGGAGAGAGCCTCATTCCCATCTCCAGCCTCATCAGTCATGCCCTGAAGGTCAGAGTCCCCTCCTCCTCCCCGCGCTGTTCTGCAGAGTCCCCTGGCTGTGTTGGCAGGACTTCGGTGTCCAGGGTAGACCTCCCTTCCACTGAGGAGTGAGGTCCCAGCAACCTGATGGGTCCCAGGCCTCAGCCCTGCACAGGTGCCGGCAAGATGCAGGCTGATGGCTCCCTGGGAACCCTCTACAGATCTATTTTTATATGGACCTTATTCACTGGATAGAGAGGTGGCCTGCAACCCCCCAGCACCCATATCTGAGCCCATCCAGGGAGGGAAGGGGCTGGTTGGTGGTGGTGGGGGAGTGGTTCCTTTGACTAATTCTGGAGGTGTTTTTATAGTTCTTGGGTTCTATATGCAGGACAAAGTAATAAAAGCTTGTCTGTGGTATGGTGCCTCTGTCAGTGACAGTTGCTTAACTGTTAAGTAACTTGTGTGGGAGGGTTTCGCCCCCCCCCCCCCGCCCCACCACAGGGGTCTCCAAAGTGTGTGTCTGAGATCTCTGGGCAAGAGCCACATTTAGGAAATAGATGACAGGACGGTGTGATCAGGGTTTACCCTAGGGGCGAGCAGTGGGTGGCTTCCCCGAGGGGGCAACACTCCGTGGCGGTGCCATTGCCGGAGATGGACCACGTAAGCGGGGGGGGGGGAGCAGGTTAAGCAGCGATGTGGGAAATGACGAGCTCGGTTTGGGACCGGGCTGCAATGTGTCTGACGCTGTGAATAAACGATGCTTAGGTGATGTCCTAGCACAGCCTCCGCGAGAACTAGCTCTTCATGTGACTAATTGAACCTAACTGTTCGTAAGGCAGCACGTTTGGACTTCTTTCAACAGGACGTCCCAAGTAGGGCTTTTGGAACGATCGGGGGGCCTGTAGGGCAAAGATTGAAACTACTGTTCATTGGAAACGCCCCTGGTGCGGGGAGGGCCTCATCCTCCCTTCATCCAGGCCTCATCCTCCCCTCAGCTCAGAGCAGCTCTGCTTTTATTCGCTTTATACACACAGCAGAGGCTACAAAGTAAACTGCCCACAGGGATGAGGTAAGAATTCCTTTGAATGGGAAGAGGCCTCTGAGGGCCAAGGAAAAGTGCTACACAGCTCCTCTTGACTGTGGCCCGTGTTGCTAGATATTTGTTGGTGGCTAGTGACTATTTTTGTGAAATCTCATGATTTTTAAATTGTTAGCAATTCATTTGAAAAGACAAAATCCAAACGGTGAAAAGCGTTTGCGGCCCTTTTTGGTCTATGGGCTGGCGGTAAGGTTTGAATTTTCTTTGCCGCATGCCAGCCCTGTGATAGTTCAGCCCATGCCTTAAATCCTGGGATGGGGAGCTCATTACCGTCTCCAAGCCAGCTCTTGTATGGAATGAAGGACTGCTCCATCTTTCTTTGTCGTGTGACTGGTATTTACTGCACATTCCCTGCAACTGGGTCCAGGCAGTAGTGCAGCTGGAGCGAAACTAGGGTGAGGGTGGCTTTGAGTAAAGAATGTTGGATCCTAAGTGTTTTCTTGACGCCAGGCTCTACGTAACAACAGTGTACCAGACAATGAAGGAAAAGGTACAAGCCTCAGCTTTGGTGACTTAATCGCTTGAAATGAGTAACCTCTACTCTAAATGCTGTCACTGACTGAAGGGCCTTCTCCCTAAACTGTCAACACCGATGACCTGCTGAACGTGACCCCAGTCTGTCTTCTCTTCCGCCGTGAGCCCCACGTCGATCATTTCGGCGAAGAGCGAATTCCAGGAAGGCAGATCTGCCAGAGCCTGGAGCTTGGGAAGTGAGAAGCACGATCACTGAATCACCTGGGCCCCTGCTTTGTCCCTGGCCAACGAGACTTGCTACACAAGTAAACTATAGGTACCCTAGATACTGTGCCCCCATGATGTAAATTTCTAGCTCATGGAAGGAAGATGTTGGGGAAAGGCTTCTTGGGCTAGGTTACCCGTGACCTGGATCTTGGGGAGAGGGCCCCCTCTTCAGGTATCAGAGAGGTTCTGCCTGAAGTAAAGGGTTTTGCATCTTCTGAGGAAAGTAGCTGCTTGCAGACCCTCACTCCAGTAGCTTCAGCTCCAAAACTGTCTCTGGTCCAGGTAGCACAGCTTGGAGATGACAGGCAGGGCGGAATATCAATTAAAAACAAATCCACAATTTATTGAAAACAGGTACCTTTCAGTAGCTCTGATTAGAATAAATCAGCTTACAGATACCATGACTCAGGAAAACAGTATGTACAAAAGTCTCAGGAAAGGGAGAATAAAACAACTTGAAAAGAACACATCTTGAACAGGACTGGACTAGAATGGTCATGTAGGAAAATAATAGAGTACAACAAAGAGCCATACACAGAACACTGTGCTCTCGGGCTTGGGGTGGGGACTCTCAGCTCCCACGTTCTCAAACCACATCTAATGATTCTTTGGGGCACAGGTGCTGGCTGGAGCGCAGGGATCTCAGTGCCCATGTGACAGCCCACGCCAGGGCAGAGGCCAAACGTGAGGAATGAGGCCACCAGGCAAGCTACGCCCACTCCCCCATGAACCTCAGAAGACAGAAGTGCTCTCTGCAAAGGCTACAGGCCTGGTGGGGACCACAGGGCCACGGACAGCTTAGAGTCCCTCTGCGGCCAGTCGTGTAAAATCCCCCGATGAACCTAAACCCTACAGCTCCCTTATCCAGATTCCCACTAACTGGACTAACCAGAGAGGTAGAGGAGTAAGACATGGAAACTGCCCACAAACCAAGTTTTGGTCTTTGGTAAACAGGGATAATACAAAATACTAGTCTACAAGTCAGCTTGAAACCAAACTACTGGGCATGGCAGGTGTTAAGATTGCAGAGCCCTGTCAGTACCCACCACAGGAGGGAGGGGATGTGCGCAGGAGGGGAGGTGTTTCCTCCTGTGGTCACTGCTGTGACAGGTCCTGGCCCCATCTGCACAGTCCCTCCCAGCTCCTGGAGCCGCCCTCTCACGGAGCTCACTTCTCTGAGCCTAGCTCCCAGCCTCAAGCACGCACAGGGCGGGAACGCCAGCTGGAGCGGGCTCTCCGGTGAGGGCGAGTTGGCAGTCTTCCCGAGAACATGAGGCTCCCCTGTGCAGCCTCGGCTGGAGTTAGGGCAGGGCGAGGAGGACGTGGAGCTACGGCAGGCAGAGGCGGCAGCTGAGAGCAGGAAGGAGAATTCAGCTGGGAGAATGGCAGGAGGTTTGGGCTCTATGGACACAGAGGCAGTGTCTGTCACCTGGGTTGGGAGGTGCCAATAGCAACGCTTCCTGAATTCTCCAAGAGGAACGCTTCTCCCTGCTCTGGAACTTCACGTTCAAACAGACAATAAGCCCAAGGGAAGAGGTATCTTCAGGGTCCCAGAAGTGCCCACTGAAGGTCCATCCTGTGAAATCGGGCTTCTTGGAATAGCAGCCTCATTTGTGAGTCCGTATGCTGCTGCAGATTTGAGCAAGACGGCTCTGAAAGGACAAGGAGGGAGGCCCTTTAGAGAGGACGAAGCTGGGAGGCTTGCCCACTTAGCACATAGTCTGCTCAGGTAGCACTGGCTTTGGGGCCAGGCTGGTCTGAGTGAATCTCAGCCCTCCATCCTCTATTGGTAACATGAACAAACTAACCTTTCTGGAAGGCAGCTATGCTCTCCTCTATACCACCAACGCAGACCGAACTAACCTTTCTGAATCTCCATTTCTCATCTGAACAAAGGAGCAAAATACCATCTCAAATGAGACAGTGAAGGTATAATTTGGGAACAGCAATGCTGTAGGTCCAGCTAGATGATGGATGTCACCAGATCCGGGGGGCTGGGTATGTGCCTGATCTCAGCACCGGCCTCTGTTCTGTACAACATGTTTGGGAAAGTCGCTCCGCCCATCCCCTTACTTGGATGTACCCTTCACAGACCTCCCCCCAGGAGGGGGGACCTACAGCAGTCATATTTGCACTAGGTGTTCCCATCCACCAGCCAAAATCAAAGCGGAAGGGACCGGGGAGGCCCGTCTGACCAAAGCTGAGCTAATTCAATTCTTCCTCTTGAGAATTTAAATAAGACTGAAACTGGACTGTCTGCGTTGGGCAATGGAGCAATAGAGTCAGAGCTGGGAGTGTGGCTACCCAGAGCCACATATTGACTCAAGGTAAGGGAGAACAGAACCAAGAGCCTCGTGGAGAAGGTTACCCACTGAGTGAGGGAAGGACGAGGTGCAAGAGAGGTGAGGGCACGGGCCCCAAAGACAGAGTTGCTAAAGGAGCTGGTGCACCAGAGCAGAGCCCCATCAACTCCTGGCACTGGTGGTCCCACCACTCAGAGGGCCTGCCTGTTCAGTGCTTTCTTTGATTCTGTGGGATTCCTGGTAGCAAGCTCCTCACCCTGTTCCCGAACTGTTGTGAGGAAGTTTCAGTCCCCGGGGGGTCAATTGTGCCCTAACATACAGGCACCAACTGCCTGAATGAGGCAGGATTTGATTCTCTTGTGGAACTTCTGTGGCAGGCACTCTGGTTGGACCAAAACTCAGCATCAATTTAGGGACAGAATTGCTGCTCAGTAAGCAGGATAACAGTCAAAATCCCTTGGGGGAAAGAGGCCACACAGTTGTAAGTGTAAAGCAGCAGGCCAGACCCAAAAGGCAATCCTAAGTACGGCTAAACCCAGAAGGCTACTGGAGGCCTCCTGTGTGTGGAGAGGAACCCGAGACTTACAGAGAGCTTCTTAATGTTTCCCAAGGCCTCTGGATCCAGCTGTGCGATATCAATCCTCTGCAAGTCACTGGCCAATAACCGCATGCTCTGTGTGGAGGGGAGAGGGTTAACGTGGCACGTCCCTCAGGGCAGGAACCTCCACCCAGCAGCCCAGTGTGCTCCGGGGTCCCTCGATGTCCTGCACTTGTGGAGGGGGATGGCAAGGCAGGCAGGAGGGGAGTTAACCCGAAAGAGACAATGCCGTCGGTGTTTATCACTGGGCCGATAGCTGGATCAGCTGAGTAGAAGGGGTGCACGTTAGCTTAGAAACGCCCTGCAGACCTCATCTGAGATAAACCATCCCCTCCGTCCCAGGAGCCGAGGTCAGCAACTTGCTCTGCCTGCTTCAGACCCCTCGAAGCTACACAAAGTGGAAGACACAGCTCGAGCTCCCCTTTCCAGACTAAGCACGCGCGCACCCCGATAGTGCCCTCCTCTGCACGCCCTTTAATATCTCCCTTACTGCACACATCACATGTTACAGTTAATTGGGAGCCTAGCTTGACTACTGAACTGCTTCTCAAGGGCAGGAATGTCTTCTACATCTTGAACCTGCTACAAGACTGATGGGCAAATGTTAGTGGATGAACAAATGAACCCCAGAGCTGGGCAAGGATCTTCCCAGTCTGGAGCTCTAACCTGGGAGAGGAAATGGTTCTGAGTCCTACAGAAATGTGGATATCAGAAGCCATGCAACCAAAGGGACTTTGGGTTTTGGGAGAGAAGTGGGTGATGGACAAGAGAAAGAAATGCTGAGTAAGCAGCATGCCATGGCCTGATCGCCCTCTGGAACACTTACTTACCTCTCCGCCTCCCACTGGCACGGTGAGGAATATCTCTTTGCTGTCAGCAAGAGGACTGCCATTTACAGAGACATTGTAAATCCGCTCTCTGGCTGCTGGAGTGCGCAGGCCTGGGGTCTTGAAGACCCTATAAAGTGGGAAAGTCTCTGTAAAAATGGCTTGGCAGACTGAATGACACCTTGACCCCATCTGGCCTCAAGCTGCAGTTTTCAAATCACACATTTCTAAGAAGGCGCATTCTAAATTTAGGGTTAAAAAGCAGTATTGACTAAACACAGCTGGAGGAAGGAGGTTGTAATTATCAAACATACATCTAGCGAAAGTTAATTCTTATCCATGTAAATTTTAGGTCCAAAGCTCCATATGGATACCAGCCAGCCATCCATCCATCCATCCATCCATCCATCCATCCACAAAGTCAGAAATAAACTGTGTTAATATACTTCCAAGAGTGGCTAAGCGCTTCCATCAGGAGGACTTTTCCAGGGTCAAAGTTGGATGATTCAGAGATTACATCATTATATTAATTCCCAAAGTGACTTTCTCAAGACCTTTAAAATGCTGCCATCTATTTTTCCCTAAATGTCTTTTGCTATGTACTCATGTAAAAAAAAAACAATAAGCAGTTAAGGAAGAGAATTAGAAGTAGAAGGTAAGTCTTCCTCACTCTCCCCACTCCAGATAACCACTCTCAGTTCCTTATGCGTCCTTCCAGAAACTTTCTATCAAATGGGGTCATCTAGGACACGCTGCCCTGCCACCTGCTTTGGAGATGCTTGTGATCATGAAGCTCTTCCCCATCAGCACATGCGGATGTACTTATTTAATGGCTATACCCCATGTCCTATCTACTTGACCAGCACTATGGAAGGGATTAATTTATGCTATAAGAACATCCTTGTTTATACTGGTCTCCCAAAAGGTGGTGTCCATTTTCACTCCTACCAAGAGTATGGGAGAGTACCTACCAATTTAAAATAAACTTGATCAGAATCGGAAAAGACCAAAACAGTCACTAGAGGCCTCCTAGTCATCAGGGACAGGTAAAGAATCATTTTGTCACCAAAAACACGCAGATCTACACTCAGGGGAGAGGCAAACATTAGGAAACCCAGGCAGTTACCCTTCTCTGTTAGGGGCTTCCCACTATTTTCTTAAACACCCTTCTTTTCTGGCAAACATCAAATGTTGGGCTCCCACAAAAATCCAAGTGCTGCTGTCAATACTTACCTTGAGTCAAACCTGGGTGTCGGGCCCGGAGTTGGTTTCACCATAGACAACTCCAGTCGGCCCACAGCTGGGGTAACAGTGGCACAATGGTTTGACCTACAGGTGAGACATGACCATTAGGTACGCCAACTCTCAGGTCCAGGGACGGCAGCCGCAGAGGCAGGTAACACTGACCATGTCAGAGCCTATCCTGGGCACGTTACACACATTAGCTCGTGCAGCCCTCCTAACCACCCTCTGAGAAGCACCATGATCCTCATTTCCGGATGCAGAAACTCAGGCATATTGAGTTAAATAACTTGCCCAAGATCATACAGCCAATTAGGGCAGAGCCAGAACTCCGAACCCAGGCCGCCTGCCTCCAGAATCTGACTTATCAATCAAGCTAACGAATGAGGGGAAGGAGCCAGCCCCTCAGCACCCTGCAGGCCCCCTAGCTGGAGCTCCTGTCCTCCTGCCAGACAGCTCCCACTGCCCAGGGAGAAATGGGAGGAGCCCACCGCTTCACAGACACACACCCCAGTGACTACTTTCCTGAGCCTGTTAAGAGGCAGCCCCTCCCCCCAACTCCCAGCATAAACAGTTCCAAGTCTACGGTGACTCATTATTTAGCAAGAACAGGAGGAATCTTTTTTTTTTTTTTTTTTGCAGTACGCGGGCCTCTCACCGTTGTGGCCTCTCCCGTTATGGAGCACAGGCTCTGGACGCGCAGGCTCAGCGGCCATGGCTCACGGGCCCAGCCGCTCCGCGGCATGTGGGATCTTCCTGACCGGGGCACGAACCCGTGTCCCCTGCATCGGCAGGCGGACTCTCAACCACTGCGCCACCAGGGAAGCCCGAGGAGGAATCTTTTAAGAAACTAACTACAGGTAGGTGACAGCCACTTTGTGACCGACTGTGGATAGCTCTATACGTGGACTGTCAGGTAACTGAACAAAATATGCAGTGCTTACTCTGTGTTTCTGAGTCTTAATCTCCTTGTTTGCATTAAAAAAAAAAGGGGGGGGGAGATAGAGAACGTGGGCAGAAGAACCAGAGAAGGTGTTGGGTCAGACGGTTTCTAGAGGCCCCTCCAGCTCGGATACTGGAGGATTCGATGATGTGAAGCTCAACTTGAACACAAGTCACAAAAGCCCTTTACCACCTATTTCTGCCATGATGAATGTGGTTCTCCAATAAAACCAAAAACACATCTAAATCTGGAAAACCTGTTACCTTTTACTTTTGCCTTTTCCTTGTATGGACTGGGTTCTCTTCTTGGATGGAGGACACCTTTTAACCTGAAGTCACAGGCAAATGAAACTGAGGTTACAAAAGGCCCTGCAAAGGGGAAAGGTAAGGGAAAGGGGTACCAGCTCTGGAAAAGAAAACTAATACCGAACATCAGAAGGTCTATCTCACAGAATTCACAGTGACTTAAATAATTCTGAACATAATTGATCAACTAAGAATCTATACTGCCTGAGTCTTCAGAATAGAGGCCTTTGACTGAGAGTGAAGGTAAGTGTCTTCTGGACTGAGTACAGCCTGGTTGGTCTCCCCACCCCACTCCCACCCCCTCACAAAGTGCTGCTGTGATGGTCACTAAGGGCACCCAGGTGCCCAATCCAAGGAACCCTCAGCAGTCCTCACCCTTGCTGAGTCCTCGGAGGTACCTGACAGGAATCACTCTTTACCTGCTGACATCCTCCCTTGTTTCTAAGATCCACCCACCTCCCCACTTCTCTGGCTGGCCCTCTGCAGGCTGCCTCACGAGCTCCTCTTTCTACCTTCCCTCCTAGGGTCCATCCTCAGCCTCCCCTCCACGTTCTCCCTGTACAACCTCATCGACTCCCTCGCTGGGACAACCACCTAAAGATCTGGGAGTCGTTGTCTCTCAGTCTCTTACTTCTGCCTGAGCTCCAGGCTGAGATTTCTGTCAGGGCGAGCTGTCCTGGAGAAGTACTGAACACTCAGCAGGCCAAACAACTGACACAGGGACTGCTCCCCTTAGCCCTAACCCAGCACTCCTCCTCCTCCTGTGCCCCACATGCCACCGGATGGCAGTTCCCTAGACTAGAAACCACCTAGTCATCTCTGGTCCCTCCTTCCCTCTACCAGTCTTGCCTACTCTCCATTATAAAACTTATCGCAGAACCATCCCTTCTCTTTTTACAGGGTCAGTGCCTCAGTTCAAGAATTACAGCAGCCTCTGCATGTAAATCAATGAAGTTAGAACACACCCTCACACATGCACAAAAATAAACTCAAAATGCCTTAAAGACTTAAACATGAGACACGGCACCACAAAAGTCCTAGAAGAGAGCACGGGCAAAACATTCTCTAACATAAATTGTACCAGTGTTTTCTTAGGTCAGTCTCCCAAGGCAATAGAAGTAAAAGCAAAACTAAACAAATGGGACCTAATCAAACTTACAAGCTTTTTGCACAGCAAAGGAAACCATAAAAAAAAGGAAAAAGCCTACGGAATGGGAGACTATATTTGCAAATGATGGGACAGACAAGGGCTTAATCTCCAAAATATACAAACAGCTCATACAACTCAACAACAAAAAAACAAACAACCCAATCGAAAAATGGGCAAAAGACCTTAATAGACATCTCTCTAAAGACGACATACAGATGGCCAGTAGGCACATGAAAAGATGCTCAACATCATTAATTATTAGAGAAATGCAAATCAAATCCACCTCACACCGGTCAGAACGGCCATCATTAAAAAGTCTACAAATAAATGCTGGAGAGGGTGTGGAGAAAAGGGAACCCTCCTACCCTATTGGTGGGAATGTAAGCTGGTACAGCAACTATGGAAAACAGTGTGGAGGTTCCTCAGAAAACTAAAAGACAGAATTACCATATGATCCAGCAATCCCACTCCCGGGCATATACCCGGACAAAACTGTAATTCAAAAAGATACATGCACCCCTATGTTCATAGCAGCACTATTCACAATAGCCAAGACATGGAAGCAACCTAAATGTCTGTCGACAGAGAAATGGATAAAGAAGATGTGGTACATATATACAATGGAATACTACTCAGCCATAAAAAAGAACAAAATAATGCCATTTGCAGCAACATGGATGCAACTAGAGATTATCATACTAAGTGAACTAAGAGTCAGAAAGAGAAAGGCAGATACCATATGAGATCACTTATATGTGGAATCTAATATATGGCACAAATGAAACTATCTACAAAACAGAAACAGACTCACAACATAGAGATCAGACTTGTGGTTGCCAAGAGGGAGGGGGATGAGGGAGGGAAGGACTGGGAGTTTGGGATTAGTATATGTAAACTATTACATATAGGATGGATAAACAACAAGGTCCTACTATATAGCACAGGGAACTATACTTAATATCCTGTGATAAACTGTAATGGAAAATATACAAAAAAGAATGTCTCTACGTGTATAACTGAGTCACTTTGCTGTACAGCAGAGATTGGCACTACACTGTAAATCAACTAAACTTCAATTAAAAAAAAAATTAAAAAAAAAAAAAGAATTACAGTAGCCTCCTGACTGGTTCCCTTGTCTCTAGTTTTTCCCCTCTCCCGTTTATCCCGAATCCTATTCTGAAATACCTATCTGGTCATGTCATTTACCAAGACCTACCTCATGAAACTGCAACTTCCAAGTTTGGCACACAAGGCCATTCATTTTCTGGCCCCTGCTCTCCCCAGATCACCCTCACAGTTTACTCCCCAGCCATACCAAACTGCTTCCTGTTCCTTAAAGGGCACTTTCATTCCTCTTCCTGGAATTCCCTTCCCTTTCTTCTCCAGCTAGTGAAATCTCACTCATTTTAAAGGCTGTGCCCAAGGGTGCTGGGGGAGCATACTTTAAGTATTTCCTTTTTCTCCTGACAGGCTCCAGCCCTGAATCAGAGTGCCTACTTACTCTTGCAGTTTGAGGATTCTTATTTTTATTTTCTTCCTCTTCTTCTTCCATTATCATGTCATCCACTTGCATCACCTTTCGTGCTATAAGAAAGTTTTAACAGAGTGATATTTCTCATGGGAATAAACTTTCATGCATTCACATTTCTTATAGGAAATAAAACTTATGCACTCTTAGGCTGTAATCAAGAAATAGATCCAATATAAAGATGACTTTAAAAAAAAAAAGAGGGTGTAGACAAAAAAGAGGGTCTCAAGAGTGGTTAAGAAACCCCATATAATGCTTTGTACGGCAGCCCAGCATTCTGAATAAGATTGCAGACCCTGGAGTCAGACAGCCTTGAGCTTGAGGCCTGGCCCTGCCTCTGACTAGGTCACATGGCTTTCATGGTGATCATCTAAAAGGGAGGAGCCACTTCATAGGGATATGATGAGACCTGGAATGTGTGCCCCACAAAAACACGGTCTTTGTTATTCATCCCAAACCCTAGAATTGCACCTACTGTGTAAGTGCTTATTAAATATTTGTGGGACAAATGAATGTAAAGTCCCTTGGATGGTATTGAACACATTATAAGTATTACTATTTATTATAATAAAATACTATTTATAAATAATAAATTATTACAACTATCATCTTAGAAGGAAAAAGGATACGAGGGATGTTTAAGATGGATGATAACGGAGGAAATAATACCAATTTTTAAATATTTAAGGGGTTGTCATATGGAAGACAGCTCTATGGGACCTCAAAGGGCAGAACCAGTATCAATATGTAGATACCACAGGAAACTCTGGTTCAAAATTAGAAAAAACGTTCTAACCATTACAGCTGTCTATCGATGACAGGTAGTCTCACTGTTAAATACGTACAACCATGGGCTAGAAAATCCCAAGCAGGGATTCCATAGAGAAATTTAATTATAGGAGGAGAGATCAGACTTAATGACTTTTAAGCTTTTTTTTTCTCCCTGACACAAATAAGAATCTAAGTATATTTACCTTAAAAAAAAAATAGCTTAAAAAAAAAAAAAAAAAAGCTTACAATGTAGTTGAAGTCCAGTGGTCGAGAGGACACAAAACCAATTTCCACTGTTGTTTGACCTGGGTCCCAGTGTGTTCAGTTCCCAGTGGTGAAATCGGAAGACCAGCCCCCCACACCCCACACACCAAATAAGGAAAAAAAAAAAGTGGAATTCAAAAGAGAAATTGGACATTACCTAAATGTAGAAATAACCCAAAGCGACCTAACAGATTGCAGATTTGCAGCTAAGGAACTAACTCTAGGAACACCCAAGTCCAATTACGTCACAACCTTGCTGGGGCAGGCCTGGAACATGACACTAGGAAAGTGAAAATCCCATCATGCCGTCTTCATGCTACAGGACAGCTCTGATGGAAGGCAAGCTGGAACAAGAACTGGACGGTGTTTCTGGCTTGGCCCAGTGGAGAAGGTGCCCGCTTGGTGGGCAGCCCCAAACTCCAGGTCTTGGGTCAGGTTCATCCTCACTGGAGTTGGAGGCATTGAGCTGCTGGAGCTTAATGACAGTGAAATCACGTCCATAACAGAACTCCCCCTGGCCTGAGTCTATGCTCACTAATTACAACCCAGCTTCCCCCAAACTTACCCTTTAAGATAGTGTTTCTCAGAGTGTTGGACGTGTATGTGAGAGAATTTTCCACAGATGGGTCAGTGAATTGAGCAACATGGAATGACATGCTTAGACAGTTGGTCCTTTCGCAATGCTCTTTGAACCCTTCTGATCACATCAGGGAGAGTCTTGGCCGGCACTAACGTGTCTTGTAGCACCTCTCCAAACCTTGCTCACCTCTCTAACTCAGGGAAGCAAGCAGGCAACACTGTTTGGTTTCCAGCACAGCTTTTGTTTTTCTTCTTTAACCTTCACTTTAGCTCACACATTGGTCTAAAGAGTTCGGTTAGTTATCAGTCCTGCATATCATTAACCGAATGCAGAGGCTAAAATCAAATTTTTGGATTTGCAAGACTGAGGACCAGGCATTAGAGGGAAGAGGTTCCTCCAGTGAGGTCTCCCCAAGCAGCCAGCCAACCACACTAGGCCTTCATTCTCTCCGTTCAACAAGGGGTTTTGGAAAGTACTCACTTTTGGCAGATTTCAGGGGTGTCTGAACAGCTTCTGCTGTTAGTTTGTTTATTTCTGTGATATCCAGGTCAGCCTGTAATGAACACAGCCAGAAAACAAAAGGTATATTCCATCAAATATGAGGAACAATATTTTAAGATTAAAAACATTAATTAAAAAACATATTCTTGGGACTTCCCTGGTGGCGCAGTGGATAGGACTCCGTGCTCCCAATGCAGGGGGCCCGGGTTCGATCCCTGGTCAGGGAACTAGATTCCACATGCATGCCACAACTAAGAGTTCACATGCCACAACTAAGGAGCCCATCTCCCGCAACTAAGGAGGCCACGAGCTGCAACTAAGGAGCCTGCCTGCCGCAACTAAGACCCCACACAACCAAATAAATAAGTAAAATATTAAAAACAAAAAAACCCAAAACATATTCTTTGATACATACAAAAGATTGTTATGTTAGTTATACTACAAAATATTGAACTTCCATAAACCCACCATACTAACGAAGGCCTAAAACATTGCCAATTACTTGCTTCTAGGCTATGTATTTTTCCCTGTTCTATTTCCTTGCCTCTCCTCGAAAGGTGACCAGTCTCCTAATTCTGTCATTCCTTAGAGATAACCACTATCATCATTCCATTTGCTTGAAAGAAAGTGTGTGTGTGTGTTTCTCCACAAATGTGTATGTGCTTAAACAATATTTTGTTTGCTTTTGTTTTTGATCACTATTTGTGGTTGTAGATAATTTGTTTTCACTGCTATGTAATATCTATCACGATGGATTTGTCCAATCTCCTCTCAACAGTATTTTGCTATTACAAACACTGTTACTTTCAACTGTCTTATACATGTGTCTGATGCACACCTGTCCAAGTTTTCTCTTGGCTATATACTTAGGGATGGGGCATTACAGGGTTGTAGGGTACACAAGTGTTCAGCCTTAATATTATGCAAAATTGTTTTCCAAAGTGATTGTACTTGTTTACATGCCAGGAGCAAACAAGTTCCTAATGACCCATATTCTCTACCACACTTGATGCTATGTCAGCCTTCTCATTTTTTCCCTCCAGCTTTATTGAGGTATAATTGACAAATAAAATTCTAACATATTTAAAGTGTACACATGAGGATTTGTGATACATACACATTGTGAAATGATTACCACAATCAAGTTAATTAACACATTCAGCACCTCACATAGTTACTGTAAAAAAATTTTTTTTATTTTTTAAAGTCTAGAGGGCCAAAAGTTTTTCTACTCTGCCCCTGGGGCCTTCAAAAAGGCTTCCAGTCGCCATTCTAATTAAATTTGTTCCCCGTGGTAACTATATGTATGGGAATAGGCAAAAGCAGGCATGATTCACAGGCCTTTTCTTGCAGGGCACGTGTAAATATCAGAATAGTCGTTACAGACTAGGAATGACACAGGTTTCATCTCTGGGCTGGCAGAGACTGCATGGAGTACTCAGACGGGGATTCTGAAGCTGTCAAGGCTTAGCTTAGAAAGTGCTGTGCTAGACAGACGAGTGCTGTCTGAAACGGATGATGGAATGGAAAGTGGCTACTGAACATTTGAAATGTGGCTGGTGTGTCTGAGGAACTGAATATTTTATTAATTTTAATTAATTTAAAGAGCTACACGTAGTTCGTGGCTACTGTAACAGACAGTGCAGATCTAAACTCTTTATTCTGCCTCGTCTAGCAGGCCAGGTCACCGTGTAATGATGCGGGGGCTTAAAGGAACTTGGACTTTAAGCTTTCTTCTTCCCCTGCAAGGGTCCGGGCAAAGAGCTGCAAGGAACCTGCCAAGAAAAGAACTACCTCTCTTTATAAACCTTGAAATTATCTGGGCTTCATGTACTCAGCATTTGACAACTATAATTTTTTTGTTGACACAGATACTTCCCCTCTGGAACCTCTTCCACAGTCAGCACCCACTGGTTGAATTTTGTGAACAGACTAAACTTAAAACTAACCAACAGTTCAAAAATAGGAGAAGTCACTCACTGTTGCTGCTTCCTCCAGCGCCCGCTTGTTTCCTCCAAGGGCTTTGAAAAGAACGTTTTGTTTAGTTACTATCAGATTCTAATAATTTAAATAATAAACCATCCTCCCTAATATGACCACTTACTTTTCTTACACTTGACAGATTAAGCCCTTGATCCAACACTCAGGAGCCTTTACAACCTAGTTTAACCTCTCTCCAAGCTTGACTGTTCCCCTCATGGCTTATTCTAGGTTCCACCACACCAAAGTGCCTGTTATTTCCCAAATGTGCCACTGTCTCTCATGACTCAGTGCCCTGGTACTTATTTCCTCTGCCCGAAATATTCCTCTGCACCCAAAAAATTTCTAATTCATACTTCAAAACTCAGCTCAAACGCAAACTCTGCTTATTTTTCTCTCTCAGCAGATCGCTGCAATGTGCTGAGTTAGTTGCTCACTATCGTCACATCCAACAACTACTCAAAACTGTAAAAGTGCCCTGCCTTGAACTGAACTCTTTGAGGACAGAGATAATACCCATAGCTTCTGGCAAAAATATGTCACACAGGGCTGCCCTGGTGGCGCAGTGGTTGAGAGTCCGCCTGCCGATGCAGGGGACACGGGTTCGTGCCCCGGTCCGGGGGGATCCCGCGTGCCGCGGAGCGGCTGGGCCCGTGAGCCATGGCCGCTGAGCCTGCGCGTCCAGAGCCTGTGCTCCGCAACGGGAGACGCCACAACAGTGAGAGGACCGCGTACCACACACACACACACACAAAAATGTCACACAGTAAGTAGGGAGTAAATGTGTACTGAATGAAGAGGCCTTTGCAGATTTAGATGTAGAATAAAAACTTAGGTTAGGTCCTCTGGCTGGAAAAACTGGTAGTATCCCCTATAATAGTTAAGAACTCAGGCTTTGGAACCAGAATGCCTGGTTCAAGTAGACTCTGTCACTAACTAGCTTATGAGACTTTGAGCAAAGTAAACAATCTCTGTGCTTTAATCTTGTCTATAAAACAGGGATAATATTAACAATTAATATGGTTGTGATGAGGATGAAATCAGTTAATATATGGAAAACACTTGGTACAGTGCCTGTCTGCCATAGAAAGCACTATATAAATGTGCTCATTGGCCACTACTCAATTCTCTGTAGTAGTACTCATAATTTTAAATATATAATCATGTCCAAATTTTAAAAATGATCCTTCTCTACTAACTTGTAAGTTCCTGGAGGCAAGGACAACGCCTGTTTTATTTCCCAATGCATCTTCAGCACCTAGCATTGTGCCTAACACATGCTCAATGAATATTTGCAGAGATGCACAAATAGGTTAATAAATAAAAGGGGAAGTCAAAAGCATCACTGAACGTCTACTATGTGAACAGAACATGCATTTCTATCCAGGAAGGAGGCTATGTACTGGGTAAAGAACAATAAGGAAAATAGTAAAAGTAAGGGTAACCCAGCAAAAGGACAGCCTTTTGCATTTCCTTGGACATTTAGCAAGGGGGTGGGGAACAGGCTGGGATTTTTCTCTGGCCAGGAAAACTCTTGAGTCCTGCACTTCACAATTTGATATGCCCATTTTTAAATTGGCATTTTCCCTAAGCTGCAGGAAGAGCTGCTTGGGATTATCCTTCCAACTGAGGTCTGGTAATAAACCAAGCCACTCATTCATTTTCAAATGGTTGGATAAAATATCCCCCCCCCCAAAAAAGAGTATTTCATGACACGTGACATCTATGTCAAATTCACATTTCAGTGTGTCCATAAGTAAGTTTTTATTGTAAAACAGCTATGCCCATTCATTGCAGCTGTTTTGGAACTATAACAGCAAAGTTGAGTAGTTTCGACAGCGAACCCTCTGGCCTACAAAGCCTAAAATATTTCTTATCTGGTCCTTTAGAGAAAACGTTTGCTTGCCTGCAGAGGTAGATGAGGGCAAGAGCTAAGGAGAAAAGTAAAGCCGGGAGGTGAGACAGGGAGTGGGGGGAAGGAGTAGGGCTGCAGTTTCCTACAGTGATCTTGGAAGACCTCACTAAGAAGACGAAGGCTGCCATGGTAACCACAGAAGGGCTCCAGGCCGAGGCCTGGGGAAAGACTAGCAGCTCTTACCGAAGTAGTCGAGCCAGTTCATCTCGCGCAGCGCCTTGGGGAGTCGCAGGATCTCGATGTTGTACAAGTTATCCATCTCCTTGAGGAGGTTCTGCCTGTCTGACTGAATCTGCTTGGATCGTATTTGCACTGCGAGAGGGCAGAGCGGACGGGACACGGGTCACCCGGCGGGCGAATGCGGCCTGGAATCCGTGCTGCCAGCGCCCCAATCCGCCAGCACCCCGCGACTGCCCCAGGTGCTAGCGACCACCCGGGCTCCGCCCCTTACCTTCACGGTCGAAGTCCTTAAGAAAAGAGGCGAGCTTTCGGCTCCGTACCGAGCTGGTCTTGGTCACCCGACTGCCGCCCTTCCTAGCCGGAGCCATGGCGCTTCGATGGAGGCTGCGGGGAGAGGGGGCCGAGCCACAAGGCGTCAGCGGCGGAGACGGGGAGGGACAAGGGGCCGCAGGGGTGAGGGAGAGGGCGGAGGGCACCCCAGGGGCTTTGGAGGGGGACCCCTGCCCTTCGGGGCCTGGGCATAAAAGATCTGCGAGGCACCCACCTGTGGGTCCCGAAACAGGGGCTGAGAAAAACCTGGCTGCTTCAGCTGAGAGAGAGCGGCTCCGGGGCTAACCGGACGTGCGACCGCCGCCACCAAATTCAAACTGCCACAGGCTGACCAGTGAGAAGCCGCCGTCTTAGGAGGATCCCACAATAACCAATCACAGGGAAGCTCTGCGATCGGACAGCCAGTCCACATGTAGGACTACAGTACCCAGAAGGCATTGACGGCATATTTTCGCGACTCGGTAGCCATGTTGGGGCATGCGTAGAGAGACTCGGAGGCAGGCTGGGGCCCTTGGAAGGTTCTTAAACTTTGATTGCTTTAGCTTTAAGTTTTCCCGCTGGTTTAGGGAAAGCGACCCGCAGCCTCAAGGAGAGGAGACAAGCTTCTGGCTCCGGACGCACGGATAGGCCCGGGGAACCCGTAGTCTAAAACAGGAAACTGCCCGAACCCGGACGAGCCTCCTCCGAGCGATAGTCAGGAAACGCTTCCCGCGGTGGGAAACAAGGGTCCTGCCTTCCGAGAGCCCCTCTAAAGGTAAGACAACGCCTCGCGTTAGAAACTCCTGTCGGGAGGGGTAGACGGCCCTACCTGAGGAACGCTGTTCTCACCTGCGAACGGAAATAACTCCCACCCATGACCCGGTCCTTCCCCTATCGATTTGGAACCCTAATGCTTTTTTTGTTTTTTGTTTTTTCCTTCCCCCAACGGAAGATGACTCAAGACCAGCCTTTGCTCGCGGTGCAGGAGGCCCTGAGGAAGTGCTTTCCCGTGGTGGAGGAGCAGCAGGGCCTGTGGCAGAGCGCTCTCAGGGACTGCCCGCCCCTCCTGGCATCCCTCAGCAACCTGGCAGAGCAGCTGCAGGCCGCACAGAACCTGCGATTTGAGGATGTGCCGTCACTTCGGGCCTTCCCAGACTTACAGGAGCGGCTGAGGCGCAAGCAGCTGGCGGCTGGTGACACCCTCCTGGACAGGCTAGGGGAGAGGCTGTAAGAGGCTCAGTGGCGCTCGCTCTTGGCGGAAAGATTTTAAAACTGCGTGTTTAATAAGCTAGGATCAGTCGGAAGGGTGTTTTTCTTCTTACTTGAGAGCGTGGTATTTAGGGATATGTCAGCCTTTGCTCCTTTCCGTTTGTTGCAATGGGATCTCTGTCAAGAAGGCATTTTCTGGCACCTCCCTTGTCAGACTAGGCGTGACAGTGGTGGACTTAGTAAAAGTTATCAAAGCAGAACAGAAGAGCAATGGGGATCGCTTATTGGCCCTCCTCTATAGTCTTTCTTAGGTAAAAAGCAGTGAGGAGCTATACTGTAAACTTATTAGGTGCCAGAGCTAAGGGTTTTACATACATTATCTCATAAAATCTTTCAACACCTCTTTGACTTAACCTCACTTAATTAATTTTTCCGGTGAGGAAACTGAGGCTCAAGCAGATTTGCCTGTGGTTGTGCAGTTAGTAAATAGTAAAACTGGGATTCTAACCCAAGTATGCCTGACACCAGGGCCACTTGTTCAGCTGTTCATTGGTGTCTGCGTGCCCGGAGTAGCACGTCTCTAAGCTCTTACTATGCCTAATGTTAGACCCTCTACCTTAGAGTTACAGGTAATTGAGGATAGAGAAGAGACAGGGCACGTATGGCCTTTCCTTGACCAGGACAAGAGAAGGTTCTAGTGTGTAGAGTCTGTGCCATAGACTAATAGGAAACTGTCAAAGATGGGGCCTTCTTTGTATTCATTTGTACAAAAAACATTTTATTAAGCCCCTATGGGATGCCAAGCACAGGTGCTAGGAATACAACAATGAAGCAGACTTAGTTCCTAAGCTGAGTAAAAGAGAGAGACAAGACAATCAATTAAATTAGGTCACGGTACGTTCTAAGATTGTGAACTTTTATTTCAATTGATTACGTGTTTGTGTGTGAGTGTCGGGCTGTTACTTTTAAGTCTATTTTTTAATTGTGAGTCACAGTCAAACATTTTTGAAAGCTGCAATTCTAGGCTAGGGACTGCCTTGCCCTTTGGGAAGTTGTAGCCTTCGTCTTGGTGGCTGGGCCCCTTGGAGTCACCAATGGAATAATAACAAAATTTACCATAAGCTAGGCACTTCGCAAAGCACTTAATATACATTGTTGCATTTACTCTTCACAGCAATCCTTTTCATTCATTGGACAATTGTTTGTTGTTCTGTCTGCCGGTCTCGATGTTTTAGGTACTTAGGATGCACAGTGAACAAAAGAGACTGTTTCTATTCGTGATTGAGAATAAGTAACTTTCCTAAGATCCACAGTAGTCTGGGTGTGTCAAGAGCCCAAATCTTACCTATTCAAGAATTCACTAGTATGGGGCACGAGGTAGCCTGAGAACACTGCTGGTTTGTTGCTTCAGTTTCCTCTTGCTTATTCCTTTCACGTACATTGCATTGGACTGTGTGTGAGCATTTGCTGTCCTGTATGGCAGCCCCAGAAGGGCCGCTTGGTCTTTACTTTCTTTGGAAGCTGGGAATAACATCATCACACAGCTTTGAGAGCCATGTAACTTCAGCCTCTCCATCTTTAAGTCAGTTCTGAATTCTTGAGCCACCCCTGCCTCCAAGGCACCATCATCAATCTCCGTAGACGAACGGATCTCATTTGGAGCAGTTTTCCCCACTGGGATGTGTGGCAGTAAATATCTGGAGACGTTATTGATTGTCACACCTTGGGAACGGTGGAGGCATGGTGTGTTCTTGTCGTCTAGTAGGTAGAGGTCAGGGATGCTTCTGAACATCCTGCAATGCACAGGGCAGCCCTCCACCACAAAGAATCATCTGGTCCAAGATGTCCTTAGTGCTGAGGTTAAGGAACCTGGCCTTAGGCCTTTCTCATGATGTTGCCTGATATCAGACTCTTCCCCCAGAGCCGCCCTCCTCAAGGTGCGCGATGTAGTCAGCAGCCACGTGGAACACGTGCTTCAGATCTATGAGCAGCATGCAGACATGATCAGCCTCGATGCTGTCCTGCAGGCTTCAGCTGCAAGCCCCTCTGTGGCTGAAATGTTGGAGTGGTTACAGGATATCGAGAGACATTATCGAAGTTTGTATCCTTTGCACACATTTCAGGTAGTTCCAGAACTGTTCCAGGAAGTCTTTTTAACTTCAGTTTTCACAAGATTGCCCAAAAATATACAGTATGGGTCAGTTCTCTTTGGTTCTTGAACTTGGATTCTTTCTGCATTCCTTTGTACAGTCATTCCTTAAATCACTTACTGAGTAACTGCTCCCTGCCAGGCGTTGCTCTAGGTGCTAGAAGATAGGCATTAAAAAAAGGAAATTATATAGAGTGTCAGATGGTGATAAGTGCCTTGGAGAAAAATAGAGCAGGGAATGAGGAAAGCGAGGGGTGAGGGTGGGCTTGTGGTTTTAAATAGGGTGGTCTGGGAAGGCCTCACTGAGAAAGTGGTATTTGAGAAAAGACCTGAAGAGGGTGAGGGAGAGAACCATGGGGGTATTTGGGGGAAGAGTGTTCCAGGTAGAAGAAACAGCAAGCGTAAAGGCCCTGAGGTGACAGCGAGCCTGGTATGTTCAGGAAGTAGCAAGGCGGCCAGTGGGGCTCGAGCCGAGTGAAAGGGGGGTGGTCTAACAGGAGATGTGGTCAGAGAGGCAGAGCTAGGCCTGGTGGGGCCTCCAAGGTCTTTGAAAGGATTTTGGCTTTTACTCTGAGTGAGATGGAAAGCTATAGAAGGTTTTGAGTAGAGGAGTAACCTGATCAGACCTATGTTTTCAACAGTATCACCCAGCTATGTTCTGAGGAAGGACTTGGGTGGAAGCAGAAAGACCTGTTAGTTGGAGTTCTCTCACCTTTTTCCTCTCAATTCTTGCCTGTTAGTCGCATCTACCCTCTGGCTGGAGTTTCTACCTTCATTTGAATCACTCCCAAGCCAACCTTTATTCTTGCCTCTAGTTTTGATTTTCAGTTTCCTGCAGATGCCTCCCACTGGAATCTCGCGGAACTGCAAGCTGAAATGGAGAATTGAAATCCTCCGTCCAGCACTCCTGTTCAGCTCCTGTTTCCTTAAGTTGTAGCATCAAACCTGTCTGATCGCTTAGTCTGGAAACTTAAGCAGCATTTTCCCCCCTTCCTGCTGTTTTCTGCTTGCAGCGTAGCAGCATCGGCCACAGTGGTGGAAGCAGCAGCGTGGGCAGTGGGAGCAGTAGCTGGGGCCACCCTCACTGAGCGCTTATGGTGTGCCAGCTGCCGTTGTAAGAATGTTAGCGCTCAGCTGTTAAGTCCTTCCATTCTGTTTCCTTGGTGCTTCTTGTAGTTTCCTTCTCTATCCCCACTGACTCTACCATTGTTTCTCACTTGGACCCTTAGTCACATGCAGTCTCTAGACAGGTTTCTCTGACCCTGGCTTCTTTCCCTCTAAGCCACCCCCGGGTAGTGGCCTCACTCCGCAGATCTATCTTCCGGAAGTCTTGTTTTGATCCTGTTGCTTGTGTAGGAGTTTTCAGTAGCTTCTGGTGCTCTGAGGACGAGAACCCCCGTGCTGGTCTTTTTGTTCTGACTCCACCTGCCCTCTCAGCCACCTTTCCTGCTACTCTGCACATCGTTCCATGCCAGCCGCACTGGAAATGTCCTGCCCCTGAATCCATTATGTGCTGGAATCCTCCTCCTGTCCTCTAAAGGCGATGAACTCATCCTCTGAACTTCCACTGAGTTTTATCTTTCCTGTCATTTAGAGTCTTTTCAGTTTCTGTTTTTTTCTCACCACGGTGAGATCCCAGATTGCAGGAACAGTGTTTCTGACCTTTTCCCTGTAGCCCAGAGCCATGTGTGTAAAGAAGGGCTCGGTAAAGATGTGTAGCAGAGGCGAGTCCTGCCCACCTGGTAAATGTAGCAGTAGCTGCGCCTTCACTTTTCTCGCTCCCAGGAGCTCTCTCCAGGGTATTTTCTTCCTTCAGCATATTTCATTTTCTTTTTGAGCACCTTCCTTAACTCCCAGGAAGGTACCTGAAGAGGAAGTACCTTCTGTCCTCAATCCAGTGGGGAGACTTGGGAAACATCCAAGCTTTGCCCAAAGCCTGGGACCGAATTTCGGAAGACGAACACCCAGACCTTGTACGAGGTACTGGTTTTCATTTAGTCCTTCGTGTCTCCTCCCCTCCTTTCTTTCTGTGTCTCACCTCTTTGAAAGCATGTAGAGATGCCCTCATGGTGCCTTTGTAGCTTTTACAAATCTGATGTTTTGTGTTTTCTGGAGAGGTGGTATGCCATGTATTCTCTCTCTTCCTGTTCCAGATATCCTGTTGAATGTTTCCTTCTTCCTGGAAGAGTGAAGAAGCCGTGTGTTTATCGGGAGACTAGGGGGACGCAGTTGAAGACCGACCTTACTGCGCTCTGATATTTCTAAAGAAATGTCAGCATTGCAACTGGACTTATTGGAAATGTCAGTGCCTAGAGCCTGAGGATTGTACTGGATGTTGGGTCTTCTTCATGCCAGGTCCTGGGTGAGGGCACATGGTCACACCTTGCCCTTTCCTAAGGCTCAGGGGAGTGGACAGAGACAGAGAGGATGCAGGAAAGGCCGTGCAGAAGAACACTGGGGGCAGAAGCAACAGCCACAGAAGTGGTAAGGAAGGAAAGGACAGGGGTAGAGAGTGCCGCTGCCCCCAGCATCATCCAGAGCTCTGAGCCTCGTTGACACCAGGTCCTGGTTTCGTGTATTTGTGTCAGTATCCAACTCCTTGATGAAAAAAGGTGGCTTTGATGATTTAAAGAAGGAAGGGGTGGGACTTCCCTGGTGGTCCAGTGCTTAAGAATCCTCCTTCCAATGCAGGGAACACAGGTTTGAACCCTGGTCAGGGAACTAAGATCCCACATGCCGAGGGGCAACTAAGCCTGCGTGCTGCAACGAAAGATCCCATGTGCCGCAACTAAGACCTGACACAGCCAAATAAATAAATAGATATTTTAGAAAAATAAAGAAGTAGAGGTGATATTGGTGGAAAACAGTTACTGTTTTCGAATTGCAGTAGCTCCTTATCATCAAAACAACAATTTTAGTTTCCAGAGCCTACCACCAGGGGGAGGTGGAGCATCATGAATTATTCTGAATGCTTTGTGTTTGGAGGGGTTCTCTTGCTCTTACTATCTGAGAGTAAGTAACTGGGGATAGTGGGACTCCTCAAATAACAGTTTTTTGTTTTTTGTTTTTTTTAAACCAAAGCTGGTGACTGACTTGCTACAGTTCTCTGATCTTGGGGTGGCTGCGTAGATGGGAGAACACCAGCTCACAGTCAGGTGTTCAGGGTTGGGTTTCTGAGGCCCAGTGCCTTCATCAGTGAAATGGTCGTGGTACTTCCCGACCTGTCAACTTCCTGGGCTGGTGTAAAAATCTGGGTCATTGGATGTAAAGAGGCTTAATAAAGAATATAGATATTTTTCAAAATGAAAACGACTTTTTTCGTATTACAAAAGTGTTATATGCTTTTTAAAAAACAGTAGAGGGCTTCCCTGGTGGCGCAGTGGTTGAGAGTCCGCCTGCCGATGCAGGGGACGTGGGTTCGTGTCCCGGTCCGGGAAGATCCCACATGCCGCGGAGCGGCTGGGCCCGTGAGCCATGGCCGCTGAGCCTGCGCGTCCGGAGCCTGTGCTCTGCAACAGGAGAGGCCACAACAGTGAGAGGCCCGCGTACGGCAAAAAAAAAAAAAAAAAACAGAAATATTGTAGAAAACATTTAAAATGCAGAAAAGTATAAAACAAGCTCCACCAGAGATATTTTGTTAAGTATCTTTTTAGTGTCCGTATTCACAAGTTTTTTTAACAAAACAATTAGGGTGTTATTGATAAATATTGTTGTTTAAATTATCTTTTAAAAAAATCTTAATATAGTTTGGCCAGTTTTTCATATCTGTGAATATAGCTCAACACAATTATATACCATTTTATGAATGTATTATAATGTTATATTTTACATGTATTTTTTTAAGTCATCATGTTTTTCTACCTGTAAGGATAATACATTCTGGCTGTGAAAGATTGAAGTATTACAGAAAGTGAAAAATGCACAATGTCCACCTACCAGATACGTAATCATTTTTAATAATGTGGTGTATATTCTTCCAGGAATTTTTTTTTCTTCCAGAAATTTAAAAAAATCTATTCTGTCACATATGTAATAATTGTAAATAACTTAACTCAAGACATTTGGGTATCAGGCCTTATGATGTGCTGTGGGTACAGAGGTGAAGGAGAGCCCTAAAAAGATTTATAGTTCAACCAGGGAAAGATTTAAACCAGTGTTTCTCAAGTTTGAAAATGTATGTAAACCACTGGTATCTGGTTCAAATTTAGATTCCCATTCTGTAGGTCCTGGGGTGCGGCCCTGGACTCTGCATTTCTAACGAGGTCCCAGGTGATGCTGATGGTCCAAGGACCAGCCTTTAAGTGAAGAGATTTAAACTGTAATATAATAATGCTGTATTTGAGATCAAAACAGAATTCCATGAGAGAATAGAGGTGACAGCCAACTGCTTGTGGGACTACTTCGTGGTGACTGTGACATCTGAGTCAGGCCTTGAGGCTCAGAAAGGAGTGCAGGGTGCTGCACGTACAGGGACAGTCTAAGCAAAGGCAGTATTTGAGAAAGAATGGAAGCTGATACCTCCTGGAGGTGTGTGGGCATCGTGCTTGTGGCTTGTACCCCCTAGAACTGGAAGCATTAACAGTTGACTGTAGCAAGTCACTGGAGTTCACGGGGGGACGGAAGAGTGGCAGGAAATGGGTCTGTAAAGGTGAACTGGAATGAATTTGTGAATGCCATGATCAGGAGTATGTATTTTGCAAATGAGAGTTGCTTGCTTGTGTGTGTGTGTGTGTGTGTGTGTGTGTGTGTGTGTGTGTGTGTATAAAAATGAGCTTTTTAAACCTCCCTCATTGAAGCAAGTAATCATAACTGAATAGACACAAGTATGTTTAAGGTGCTAAGTAATAACTATGTATTATTTAAGTATAATTTTTCCTTAGCTTTTTTCTTCTACTGTTAAATTGCTACCCTAATTTTCCATTTTATTTATTTTCCTTATTTTTTTGGTTGCGTTGGGTCTTAGTTGCGGTACTCGGAGTCTTTGTTGAGGTATACAGGATCTTTTCGTTGTGGCTTGGGCTCTTCACTGCAGCGCATGGGCTTCTCTCTCTAGCTGTGCGTGGGTTCCAGAGCACGTGCTCTCTGTAGTTTGTGGCTCATGAGCTCTCGTTGAGGTGCACGAGCTCAGTAGTTGCAGCATGCAAGCTTAGGTGCCCCGCGGCATGTAGGTTCCCCGACCAGGGATCGAACCTGCGTCCCCTGCAGTGGAAGGTGGATTCTTTACCACTGGACTACCAGGGGAGTCCCTCTAATCGTCCTTTTTAAATTTACAATTAATTTGGTTTATTTTTTGAGTAAGTGATACTTTCACATTGTACAAAATTCATAGGGTGCAAGTGCATATTCAGTGAAAAGTTCCCCGTTACTCAGTCCCCCTCCCTGGAGGCAGCCAATGTTAAATGTTTCCAGTGTGTCCTTCCAAAAATATTCTTTGCCTCTATGAGTGCAGGGGTGGTTACCCTCCAAGATAGCCCCGTAGATCCCAATGATCCATGCCCTTGTATACTCCCCTCCCCTTCAGTGTGGGCTGACCTGACAGATTCGCTTCTGATGAATAGAAGACAGTGGTAGTGGTGGTCATTTCTGGAACTAGGTTATGAGGAAAGACTGGCTTCCATGGTGGGTGCTGTCCCTTGCTCTCCTGGGGAAGTCGTCTGTGAGGCAGCCCTGTGGAGAGCTCACGTGAGAGCCTGATGCCTGCCAGCAACGCCGAGTGAACTTGGGAGCAGACCCTCTTCCCGAGCTGAGCCTTCAGATGAGACCACAGCCCCAGCTAACAGCTTGACTACAACCTCATGAGGACCTAAGCCAAAGGCAACCTAGCTCAGCCGGCCCGGATTCCTGACCCATGGAAACAGATAATAAATGTTTGTCTTAAGTCATTAAGTTTTGGGGTAATTTGTTATACAATGATAGGTGACTAATGCAAGAAGCAAGTATTTTTGTATTCTCTATAACTTCATACAAATAGTAACATGCTGTATATCCAGTTTTGCACCTCGTTTTTTCCACCTACTGTATCTTAGAGATCATTCCATATGAATACGTAAAGAGCTTCCTTAATTTTTTCTAAAAACAGTTGCATAGTTTTCTGTTGTGTGGGTATAACATAATTTATTTAGCCCCTTACTGATGGCCATTAGGTTGTTTCCAGAGTCTTGACACTTGTTAGGTTTTGGTAGCCCTCCCTCTCACTGCCACCCCTGCTCATGGTTTTTTCCTTGGAATTTTCAGTTAGTTAATACCACCCCACGCACTCACCCCCAATAAAAAAAGAATTCTGTTGGTATTTTTACTGGAATCGTATTAAATTTATAAACTAATTTAGGGAGAATCATCATAGTGGGAATCCTTCTGGCTCTCCTTTAAGCATGCCACTGGCTCATGGGTTGAGATATTAAATGTGAGTTCTTTTCTCTGTTTCCCTCAGGTGGGGAAATAGACTCTTGGTGCTCAGAACCCTCTTCCCTGTCCGTGAGACAATCTGTTGGGACGGAATGAAGAATTTGTGTTTCTTTCCTGTCTCTACCCCATCCACGTTTAGAATGGACCTCAGAATTCTTCTCTCAGGCAGAGTAGAGGGTTTTCAAAGCCAGTGGGACCCTAGGCTCTGAAGAAAAGAACTTCTCCCTGCCTAGGGAGAATCCAGGCTGTGTGGTCTGACTTTACTCAGGATGATGGAGGCCGGGGACCAACTCCAGCTTGTTCAAGCATTGGGTTGTTTGTAATTCTTTCTCCCTGTGGGGAGAGTGCACATTTGGAGGAGCAGATTCAGGGATATGGGGAAGGAGCTAGTGTGTTGATAGCCAACTCTGGGGAAACCTTGCTGAATTCAAGTGACCCAGACCTGGGTCCAAGTCTCAGGTCAGCCTCTTACTAGACAGGTGATCTTGGGCGAGTTGTTTTCCTTCCTCTAAGTTTCAGCTTCTTCATCTCTACAATGAAATAATGACGTTTGTCCTTACAGAGTTGTAAGGCTCAAGTGGGAGGAGACGTGTGAGGGCTTTTGGTAAATTTATAAACATTGAAGGAGCTGAAATTCACTTGAGGTTGATGAGTCACCTACTGAGTGCATAGCTCTGGGCTGTGCCCATTAACATGTTCCTCAACCCTTAACAAGCCGTGGAATAAGTATGCTTTGAGAAAGTTTTCTACGTGGCCACAGCTTACCAGTGGCATTGCCGGGATTCGTACCAGGGTTTTCTTGGTTCTGGTGAAAGGAGTCTTTTCCTTACACCACTGTTTCCTCTCCGCCACAGAAGGCAGAAGCTCCCTCACACCTCCTCAGCTGTGACAGGAGTTGGTTTCCCGAATACCCAGCCATGCCTGGGACATGAGTCCTCCAAATGCAGCGGTGAGTGCAGCGCTGCCCCGGTCTGGCTTGGCAGGGGCCCGTGAGGCGTCCAAGGCTCAGGGCACTACAACCTTGCCAGTTACCCTCCTTTCTGATCCCATAGCCAGGAGGGTTGGAGTGCGTCCTGGGGCCGTCTGCCAGAGTCTTACACTTGTGCCCTTTATGCCAGGCGCTGGGAGGAGAAAGCCAGTCCTTCCAGGCACTCTCCCTCCTCCACATCGTTCCTGGAAGGCTCCTTCTTGGTTTCTGCCGAGTGCAAAGGAAAGTCACTTTTTCTGAGACTGGTGCCTGGTACAGCGTATGAGAGTCCCAGCCCCAGAGATTCTGATCCAGTATGTGTGGGCAGGGGTGAGGTAGCTGTATGCTTAGCAAGTACCCCCCCCCCATTCTCTTGCAGGGTCATTCTTGAAGAAATAGCCTTAGTCCTGAGAAAAAGCAGCAGCACAGAGAGAGAGAGCTGGGTAGGATAGCCACAAAGATTGTGCTTCTCTGGGGAAGAAACCAGACTTAATAACTTTCTCATTGCACCTCTTCTTCCCTTTTTGTGGCTTCCCAGCACCTAGCTGGTCCTCAATTCCAACGGACACCTCGGCTCTGTTCCCCCAACCCCCCTGTGCTGTTTGGAGCGGGGTAGTAGTGGCTTACGTACACGGCACCTGACAGTCTGCCACCTCCATATTCATTCATTCGGAGGCCTCCCTGTGTGCCCGGCACAGGACAAATTGCCGGTGACACAGAGATAAATAGGGGGAAGTACACAGTTGGTAGGTCCGGCAGATACGTAAGCCCATCGTGAGATGTGCTGTCATAAAGATGTGCTGGTGATGCAGTGGATGGAGAGAGACGGATCCTTTCTCTGGGCGGTTGTGGGAGGCAAGAAAAGGGAACGTAAGAGTAGGTGTCCAGCAACTTAAATTCAGCCAGAATCTTCCCTCCGGTCTCTAACGGACTGAGAGATGGGGGAGGGGGTCAGCCCGGCCCGTTTGCCCTCATGTGAGCAGGGAGCATCATCTCCCCGATTCAGACGTGCGCAGTAGTTCTTAATTTGCACAGAAAGCCCAGACTAATAAATCCACTACTCAGCTGTAGTCCCCACAGCGCGTTTATAGGCAGCAGCTGACTTTTATCAGCTCGTTTGTTCTTTCACATAAGCAGAGTTTTATGAGGGTCTCCTGAGCTGGCTCATAACGCGATGAAACGTCTGCAAAACTCAACCATAAATCCTCGGCACCTGCCAAGCAGAGGATGCTGTTTTCCAGGCACATTTTGTCCAGCTGGCGGCTCTGTCCCCTTGCCCAGTTTGCATTTCTGCACTTGTCTCTTTAAACTTGGATTTGTTTTTCAGCTCTCTGCGGCCTCTTTAAAGGCAACTGAAAAATGAGGGGTAGGAAAAAGGAACTAGAAAGTTATGTCTGTGCTAAAAATTACGTCTGGCTTATGTTGCCCTGAAAGCTGGTTTTGATCCCACTGCTGAAACAGAGATCAGGCTTCCCAGCCACACGAACCCCAGGGCCAGGGACTGAAGGACAGTGCCAACTGAGTCCGCTGTTAATACTTTGATTCTTTTCTGGGCCATCACCCTTTGTACTTGCCAAAGACCCGAATCCTCAGTTGTCAGTTCCGTAAATTAAAGGAGCAGCTCCAGAGGCCTTTTCCCCAGATGGTCTCCAAGCATGACATCTTTTCCCAGCATTTTGAGAGCTCCCCCAACACAGAGAGGAAATTTAAATGCCCTCCCTCCTCCAAATAAGGCAAGACCTGGCCTCTCTGAGGATGCTGGCTGGCAGAGGCGGACTGGTTCCTTGGGAAGGCTACAGACGCCTCAGCAGAGCAGGTTGTCTGTCTAGGAAATGCTATGTGGCCCAAGGCTGTGCTCTCAGAATCATTCACCTCTCTGTTTGCAGGGTCTCTTGGTTTTGGTCAGGCGACCACTAGGCCCGAAGAAGACCCCTGGGGCTGCCCTTCACGTGGCCTCATCTCTTGCTCACTTTCCCTAGACCCCACTTCAGGGCAGCTTCCTGGGCGTGTGACCCGTGCTTATAAGGGTCCCCCAGCTCAGCCTAAGGCTCTGCTGTCACCCTCTTGAAATTTTTAATAGTTTTTGAACAAAAGGCTGGATTTTCATTTTGCATGGGGCCGTGCGAATTACGTTGCCAGCCCTGCCCCACTTCCCTGTGGTCCTGCTGTAAGGAGCTGCCCCAGGTCTGTGGACAGACCCTCTCTCTCCTCCCAAGTCCAAGTCCGAGACTGTGGAGAGCAGGTTCCTCGCCTGTCCAGGAGGAATCTGGCCTTTCCCCCTCCCCAGGGCTCCCGTTATCCAGTCTTCCGGTTTCAGCCACTTCCTATCACGTGACAGCATCTCGAAAAGCCCTGAAGAGGCCTCTTCCAATCCTAACTCATTGAGTGTCGTCACCTGCTCCTGGCCCTTCATCACCTTCACCTTCACCAGAAAAGACTTCGGTTAATGCTAGGAGGAAGCTGCCTGCTCTGATGGAGGGACTGAAGCCTCTGCTAGAAAAAAACAGCGGCTAATCCCCATCCCCGCCCCAAAGGCAAGACACAGTTCCCTGCATGGGAGGGGGAACCCACCTTCTTTCTCCAAGCCCAGCTGGGACACCATCTACTCTGTGATGTCTTCTCTTATTCCCCTACTAAGAACAACCCTTCCTTTTCCAGCATGTTCCTTGTGTGTCTGTCACTTCATTTTTTGTATCCATCCTTACGCCCCTGCTGGCCCAGCAAGGTGCTCAGCACCTCTGGGGACTGAACCGAGTGGCAGAAATGCTGCAGGCTTTTTGCAGTTGCCCGGCTCGGAGAAGGCGGACTTGCCCCACCTGGCGGGGTTGTGCGGGGTCGGGGGGCTGGTCCTTGGCAGAGCTGACCGGCCACCGGTGGCCGTGGCCTCCCCTAAAGCCATGGTGTCCTGGAAAGGTCACGGGCTTCGACCGAATCCTGGCTGTACCACCTAGGACTGTAGGGCCTTGGCTTTACCTCTCTTCCTGTGAAATGAGGACAGTACCTGACTCACCGGACTATTAGGAAAACTAAGTGAGCTAATTTATTCAAAGCACAGAGGATAAGGCCCAGCGCACAGTAGGTTCTTAGTAACTGTTTTATGCTGCCCTCCTCCACCCTCTGGAGGACTTAAAGCTGAGGCCTTTCCTCCTTTGTCAGGTATCAGCTGGGCTGAGGGTATTGTCCCTGGCTACCTGTGTCTGGGAGCTGGGCTGGTGACAGAAGTGAAACAAGGCAGGAGCGGACCCCCCACCCCAATGACGAAGAGCCTCAGGCCAGGCAAGGCAAAACCTCCTCCCTTCCCCAGCCCTGCCTGGCTTGGCTTCCCAGATCCACCCGGCTTTGCCACACCAGCGGAAATGGTGGTTGCCTTATGATGGTTACTGTCCCAGCCAAACCCCAGGACTCTGGCGACAGCCCTGAATGGGCCTGGCCACCACATCAAGGACAGAGCTCCACCCTCTTTCCTGCACCCCCTCCCACCTCGGGCTTCCCAGCCTCTTTCCTCCCCAGAGGACCCAGGGTGGAACCTCTCCCTGGGGCCGGGGTCGGCCACAGGCCCCTGTGGCAGCTGCTGCCGTGAGGTGGAGAAGGTTCTGGACGGGGAATCAGGACATCCGCCACTCGCCCCTGTGGGACCTGAGCAGGTGACCCGACCTCTCTGG
This sequence comes from Pseudorca crassidens, assembly GCF_039906515.1. Lineage (NCBI taxonomy): Eukaryota > Metazoa > Chordata > Mammalia > Artiodactyla > Delphinidae > Pseudorca > Pseudorca crassidens. Next base: position 30,188,615 of record NC_090297.1, on the reverse strand, counting down.
ACCCCGGTGTCTTCATCAAAAAAGCAAAAACAAAGCAGGAGAGTAAACAAAAAGTTTCAACTTCACAAGAATTCTGCTGCAAGAATTAAATGGGCTAATAAATGTAAAAGAGCTTCAAATCATATACACACAGAAGTAATGTTCCTCTGAGAAGCAGCAGGGTGTGAGGGAAAGAAGGGGGATTTGGGAGTCCCATGAGAATTATACCATAATCACTCTTTACTGAGCAGTTTCTCTGCTTCAGGCTTACGTCTAGTGCCTTTAGATCCATTACAACCGCCCTGTGGGGTAGATTTATTCCCCCGGTTTACAGATGAGTCTGGTTTAGGAGGCTCAGGTGACTTGGCTCTCCAAGGTCACATAGCTGGTCTGGGATTTAATCCTTGAGGAGCTCCAGCGTTCCTATCTACTACATAGGCATCCAAGGCAGCCCTGGCCAGTGTCCTCAGCCAGTCAACAAGACTCCTCTGTGCCTTGGTTCCCTCCCCTGTGCGGTGGAGGAGAGGAAGTGAGCCCAGGAGCGGAGTGTGGCTGGCACAGTGCAGGGCGGGTGGGATGGTGGCTGACTCTACCCACAGCAGTGGTTCCCAGCAAGGCCTGCGATCCGCCCATCACAGGCAGGGCTTCTGGGGACCACTCAGTGAGGGAAGCCTGGCTCAGGTAGGAGCATAAGGCTGTGTCATTTCCCGGCTACGCTTGGCAACTCCTCAGAGGCAAGGCTGGCGGATGTGAGACACCCCGCTGCCCAGGGCAATCTGGGACCTGCCTCATTTCTGTCTGCATCCACTGAAATCTCCATCATGCCCCACGAGTCACCCAAGCAGCAAAATTCCACACCACTGTGTGGGGGAAAGTGCACCCAGTGAACCAGCCTCGTAGACCAGTTTGTGGGAATAACCAGCACCTCCTGTGCAAGCCGTGGACCCCAGCACACTGATCCAAGGCCCGGGGTCTGAGGAGGGCACTTATTTCTGGCTGAGGATCCCAGCCTAGTAGCATCCTCTATCCAGTCCCCCTCGCCCTGGCTGCCTGGCCCAGCAGGAGACAGGCAAGATGTGGAGCGGCCATCATTTAGACCCTGTGTAACTCTGAACAAACAAGGAATAAACGGTCTCTCCCTTGGTGAGGACTGAAGGATTGAGACCAGTGGTTCTTATTCTTGGCTGCAATGGGAGTCACTGGGGGAGCTTTGTAAAGCACCAATGCCTGTGTCCACCCCCAGATTCTGGTTTACTTGGCTGGGATGCAGGCATTTTGAAAGCACCCCCTCCCTGTGACTTTGATATGCAGCAAAGGTAGAGAACAACTGCGTTGATACAACTCATTCATTGAAGAACCTTGCTTTTGAATGTCACCATGTGGCTCTGCTAGGCTCCAAGGTGAGCAAGAGTCTGGGCCTCTGCCCTCACGGGGCCTGTATTCTAGTGGGGAGACAAAATAAGCAGCAAGGAAGTGGGTACTTGCAGATGGTAATAAATGCTGTAAGGGACATGGAGCAGTAATGCAGTGAAAGAGATGGGTATTAGCTGCGGCTGCAGTTCTCAAAGTGTCGTCTGGGGACTCTGAGGCCCTTCAGGGGATCTACAAGGTGGAAACGTTTTATAACATAGTGGTCCCTTGGTATCCGTGGGGGATTGTTTCCGGAACCCACGAGGATACCAGAATCCACAGGTACTCAAGTCCCTTATATAAAACGGCATAGTTTTTGCATATAACCTACACACATCCTCACATATGTACACTTTAAATCATCTCTAGATTACTTATAATACCTAATACAACGTAAATGCTATGTAAGTAGTTGCCAGCATGGCAAATTCAAGTTTTGCTTTTTGGAAACGTCTGGCTTTTTTTTTCCAAATATTTTTGATCCTTGGTTGGTTGAGTTTGCAGATGCAGAACCGTGGATACGGAGGGCTAACTGTACTAAGACACTGTTTGCCTCTTCTATTCTCATTCTCTCACAAGTGTACAGGGGAGTTTTCAGGTGCCCTGTGTTGTGTAATGACATCCTTACTCTGACAGCTAACGAGGCGTGTGCTTGTGTGTTCCAGTGTTTTAAAACATTCTCAGATTTAATGTCTATTTTGGCAAATGTTGATAGATACAAGCCATATGAACCCCAGCAGAAGCTCTCTGGGGTCCTCAATTTTTAAGAATGTAATAGAGTCATGAGACCAAAAAGTTTGAAAACTGCTGATCCAGGGGAAAAGACTTCCAGAGGGTCCTGAGGTATGGGAACCAGCTTGGTGTGTCCAGGAAACAGTAGGAAGGCAAGGAGATTAGAGTGAAGAGAGAAAGGGGTTGGTGGCACATGAGGTCAGAGGGGAAGGTAGAGACCAGGCATGCAGGAATCTGGAGGGAGGACTACTGCAGGCAGAGGAGGATTGAGACGCTGTCCGGGTGTGAAATAAAAGATTGAACCAGGATGACAGCCGTGCAGACGGAGAGAAGTCGATTCCAGAGATATCTGGGAGGTGGAGTCACCGGGACCTGGTGATAAATGAAATGTAGAATGGAGGAGGATGGCTCCAGCTTGCTGGCCATTCGTCAAGGCAGGGGACACAGGAACTGGAAGAGTTTTAGGGTGGGTGGTGGAGGACAGAATGTGAGAGGTGTCAGGGGTGGGGGATGTCCAGCTGGCTTCTGGAGAGGTGGGTTTGCATGTCACTGGAGGAGTCAGGGCTGCAGTGATCAAGTTTTGGGAGAATGTGTGCAGAAAGGAGGAACTTTGCTGGGGAACCCCAACCTGCAGGATGTGGCACAGGTTGATGTCAGAGGGGGTCGGGGGAGAACCAGAAGGTCCTGGGGGCCAGAAGCCAAAGAAGGAGACTGTTTCAAGAATGAAGGAAGGTCTGGGCTGGTAAGAGTGCAGAGGGGTCATGTTGGATGAGGATGGCTGTGACCTCTGTAAGAAGTTTCTTGGGTTGCAGGAACGCTAGTTTGCAGCGGGTTGAGGGGTGAAAAGAGATGAGGACATGGAAGTGATGTGTGCGGAAAGACTTCCAGGAAGGGAAGGAAGAAAATAGCTTGAAGGAGGTGCAGAGGGGGTCTTTTGGGATGGAGGAGGTAGGAAATGTTGTGTAAGCTGAGGGGATGGTTGGTGGCACAAAGTCCCGGAACTGGTGGAGAGGCTGGCTCAGGGCCGGGGGAAGGAAGAGCAGAAACAGTTACAGTGAGTTTGGGTGGAAGGTGGATAGTGGAGGGAGGGCCATCTGAGTGGCAGGTAGCAGGCAAGGTGGTTTGTAGAAGGGGCGATCAGGCAGGTGGAGGCTTGGAGAGGGAGGGGAAGGTTTGGACCGCCACTAAGGATGCTGGGTGAGGAAGCTCCTGGGCTCAGCGGCAAGGCTGGGCTTGGGACTTCTCTGCCCCTCACCCAGAGTGGATCCAGAGGGCTCAGAAAACACCAGATAGACTGCCTTTAAGCAGTGATTCCCCTCAAAGAGCTCCTCATACTTTTCCCCAGATGTTTCCCGATTATTTTCACCATATTGAGAGGAAATGCATAGAAGAGGAGTAGGGATTAACATGCTGACTTAATGTGAGGAAAGAGCAGAGAAACTCTCAGAACACTTCTGAAAGCAGTCAGTATCATAATATGGAAAGCCTGGTTCCCTGAACCGGACCACTGGGCAGCAGTGCTTTGATGGTCCTCTTCCTCCTTCCCTCCATGGCCACCTTCCTCCCACCATCCCTCCAGGCTTATCAGCCTTGACACCTCCCTCTCTTCTGCCTTTTGGTCCCCGTACCCCTGCCCCAGCTCCAGCATATCAGTCCCCAAGATGGTGGCACTGTCCACGCCTCTCAGGAGTCTGTCCTTTCCCCTCCTTTCTCAGTGCCAGGACTACTGCTGGCCTCAGCCTCCAGTCTGTCCTTCCAGTCCACCCTCTGCCAAGAGGATTGTTCTAGACTATACGTAAATCTAACCATGTATCCTCTTACTCCTGAAGTCTTTCAAAGATTCCCAGGGTGTCTAGGTAGAGACCCAAACTCTTTTTTAAAAAAAATTAATTAATTTTTTGCTGTGTTGGATCTTCGTTGATGCATGTGGGCTTTCTCTAGTTGTGGCGAGCAGGCGCTACTCTTCATTGTGGTGCGTGAGCTTCTCATTGCGGTAGCTTCATTTGTTGCAGAGCACAGGCTCTAGGCACGTGGGCTTCAGTAGTTATGGCGCACGGGCTCAGTCGTTGTGGCTCACGGGCTCTAGAGCGCAGGCTCAGTAGTTGTGGCGCACGGGCTTAGTTGTTCCGCGGCATGTGGGATCTTCCTGGACCAGGGCTTGAACCCGTGTCCCCTGCATTGGCAGGCGGATTCTTAACCACTGCGCCACCAGGGAAGTCCCCCAAACTCTTTTTTTCTTTATTTAATTTTTTTTTTGGCCACGCCACATGGCATGTGGTATCTTAGTTCCCCGAGCAGGGATCGAACCTACGTCCCCTGCATTGGAAGCACGGAGTCTTAACCACTGGACCGTCAGGGAAGTCCCAAGACCCAAACTCTTCAGCATGGTGTTCAAGGCCCCTCATTGGCCCACCAACCCCACTTCATCTCCCAGCATTCCTCAGGTCTTCTCTGCCCCCATGCCTTTGTTCATGGGGGTTCTCCTGCCAGGGAAACCCTACTCCCCTTATCCATCTGCGGGGCTGGGGGAATTCTATTCACCTTTCAGGGCTCAGTTGAAATGTCACCTCCTTCGTAAAGTTGGCCTTGACCACCCACGCTGAGTCACCTCCCTCATCTAAGTCCCCACAGTACCCTGTACTCCAGTAGAATAGCCCATCCCACTTTGTGATAACCGGCTATTTATACATACACCTCCTTTCCCTGGGCTGTGAGCTCCTCCAGGGCAGGGGCCAGGGCTGATCCTCTGCTACGTCCCAGCAAGGACCAGTTTGGAGGCTCGTGGGTGCTGAAATGAATGAATGAGTCAGTATTCTCATGGATCTTGCGTCATCAGTGTGGGAACCACTACTATAGTTATATGGATTTTTAAAAAAATGCGTTATCCAGTATTATACAACCCAGAAATGCATAGGGATTCAAAGACCCAAGGAAGTGGGCTTTGCAGAGCCCACAGAAGAGGAATCTCGGGAGCCTGCACAGAGGACAACTGGCACCTGGCTTCCCCGTGCCCCGGCAGAAGTTCCCCACGAAGCCACTAGGCAGGACCCCTGGGAGTCCCGTCCCGCCAGCTGGGCCTCTGGACAGCCCAGGACCGAGAAGCACTGATGGCTGGGAAGCCCTAAAGAGATAGTCATCACTCATCAGCTCAGTCTGGCACCAGCCTGCCCTGCCCAGAGGCGGGGGGCTGCATGAAATGAATCCTGCTCTAAGAGGCCCTGGCTCCCTGAGCCTGCGTGACAGCCCAGACAGTTAAAATGGTTGTGCATAGTCACATCTGCAGGTAATTTCTGCATCCATCTGCACTGGAACAGATCTCATTCAATCAATTAGAACAACAGCCTCTGTCCCAGCGCCATCTCTCAGGCAGGAGGGACCCCAGTGTCCCCCGGACAGCACGTTGCTCAGGCTCTTGTCGGAACCCGCTGTCTCCTAGTGGGCTCCAATTGCATCAGGAGTAACCATGAGGTCAGTGGGCATGCTTGTTATGGGCAGCCTGGCCTCCAGCCGCCTGGGTGCGTGCGCAAGGAGCTCCGAGGCCGTGCTGCCTGACATTTGCAATCGTTTAATGGGAATAAGTTCCATCTTTGAGCTCTGCTCAGCCTTTCATTCAGCAGCCAAAATGTCCACCCTGGACAGGACATAAATCCCATTGGCGAGTCACTGGGCCAGCTCTCCTCCTGGAGCCGCTTCTTCCCCGTGGCTCACCAGGGGCAGCTGTTTGCCCCCCAGTTCAGGAAAGACCTCAGGAAACTGATGGGGTGCAGGGGAGAGAGAGCACTGCATTGGGAGTCAAATTCCAGAGGAGTAGTCCAGGTTGGGTGAGTTACTTAACTCTCTGAGCTTTGGTTTTCTCATTTGTCGAAACAGGATGATACCTACTTCTCTTAATTATCCTAAGAATTAAGGCCCCAACTATGCCTGACACCCTGTAGATACACAGAAAGTGCTTCTTTCCACCTGTGTACTAGCTGTGTGACCTTGGGTGACATACATAACTTCTCTGGGATTCGATTTCCTCATGTAAAATGAGACCACGAGAGAACCCGTCTCATATGACAGTTGTGAGGACTAAATGAGGTTAACACATGCAAAGTGGTTAGAAGGGTGCCTGGCACGTGATAAGCACTTGATACACATTAGTCGTCATTGTTTTTACTCCTTTGTAGGTCACAGTTACAGGAGAAAGCCCTAGTCAATGTATTATTTGGGATGCTTTGGAGGTTAATCCTCTCCTTGGTGGGGTTCCGAGTTGAGACAAGTTGCAGTTTGGGAGGAGAAAGAGGACGAGTGGGAGGGCTGAGTTCCAGACTGACCAAATGTTCATTTCACGAATGTTTATTGAGGTACTACTGTGTGCCAAGCACTGGGCTAAAAATGTAGCGTTGATAGGAACGCCTATCTGGATTACTGTCATTCGTGTGATCTGGTGATTTTATTTTTCTCTTCGCTGGGCTATTCATGTTTTAAAAAAATCACCAGTGAAAGGAAAGAGGTTCCTTGACACCACCGCAGCGGAGCTTCTGGGGTATCTCCTGGGGCTCAGGTCCTGGGTGACATGTTTCTAGGACCTTCCTCTGTTTATGCCTTCCCTCTTTTTCTAGTCTCAGCTGAGACTCCTCAGCTAAGGTCAGGTGGCCTGTCCTTAGCTCCTGATTCTTTGTCTGTCACTAACAATGCGTATCTTGAAGTTGCCGGTACTTTGTCCATGACCTAGGATGAGCAGGCGCCATGTCTCTTGTTTTCTGCTCTTCTGCAGAACCTAGCGGATGCCTGGCATGGAATAGATACTCGACAGATATTTGTCAAACAAAGGGGTGAGGCACGGACTTTGGGCCTGTGGTCAGGTGTAGGACTGGGGCCTCTGAGAGGTAACCTACCTCCACCTTGAACAGCCCCTCGGACCTGCCCCCATGCCCAGCCCCTGTGGAATGTCTCCAGGGCCAACGATTTCACTGTCTTCCTCTGGCTCCCATTCCAGCCGCTAAGCCCCTGTCGGTCAGGACGTTCTTCCCGATGTCTGCCTATATCTCCAGGAATAACTTTAGCCTGCTGTCCCAGAGCCAGGCAGCACAGAGGCAGACGGGCATCCTCCCTGAATGCCTCTCCCTGCTCCCCCAAGGAAAAGACTGCACGAGGGACCAGAACAGGAAAGTGCCTGGGGGTGGGGGTGGGTTGGAAATGGGACTGACAAAGGTCAAGCACACGTCCCCGAGGAAACAGAATGTAGTTGTGGCGAGTGGGGCTTGGAGACTCGGGCCTGCATCTGACCGGAATCTTAAGAGCTTTCCTGGTGGAGAGGCACTGGCAACCAAGAGGGGTGAGCTCTCACCAGCTGGGTGCCCGGTGTGGGGCATCAGGAATCCTGGAATGCCTACCGGGCAGAGTCCGAGTGGGAGTCTCCAGAAACCCAGCCTTCCCAGGCTGGGCTGGGGTTGAAAGGAGAAAGTCAGCCTGGCCTGGACCAGGACAACTTGCCACCCAGCAGGCCAGCGAGCAGGAGCCTCAGGCAGGGACCACTACAAGAAGGAAGGGCCCCATCGTCAGTCTGGGTCAACCCCAAAGCCCCCCAGCTAGACTACAGCTGGGCCACTGCGTCCTCTCCGCCCTCATCCCGGTGTTCACTGTCTCCTCTGCCGCGCAGGCCTTCTGCGGCCTGGAGGGATGAAGCAAAGTACTCAAAGGGCCCGGGGCACACCAGCCCACACACTCCTTCCTGCCTCCTCGTGCCCTAAAGAGCTGTTTTCCATCTGTCTCTGGTTTATCCCAAAGTCACGTTGGTTACTCCAGCAGAGGATGGAGGGACAGCTCGGGGCCAGGAGGCGGGTGGCTTGCTTTATGTGACCTTGGACAAGTCTCTTCTCTCTGAGTCCTGAGTTATTTCCCTGCACAGAGTGGGCAAGGACAAGGATATTTACATGCTTTTTGTTTTTTACAGTAACAGACACTTCAGTATTTTGGAGAAAAATCTGAGTTGGAATGTCGATGTTTAAAACAAAGAAAAGCAGAGCTGCTCTGGTTGGAGTGGGGGAAGGGTCTGGGACCCCACCTGCTCAGCCTCCCCCAAACCCACGGCTGAAAGTCACAGGACCTCATGACCTTTAAGAGACTTGCTGCCCTCAAGTTCAACGGGGCTCCTAAGTGGGTTAGCACTGGGAGGTCCAAGGGCAGTGCTATCAGCTGGAAAATTGTTGACAACTAGTTCAACAGCAGGATGGGGGAGGCTAGGCTCATTGTACCTTGATCATGAAATAGAACTAGCTTCCTGCAGATGGTCCCAGCTCCCGCTGAAGGAGTAAGAAGAACCGCCACCCTCCTGAAGCAGCGCACACAGAGGGAGACGGGTCCCTGGGCTTTGCCCTCGAGGGGCTGAGGACACACTGCCTAGAGGCAGGAGATCGATTTGATGGCCTCCCCGGGCCCCGACACCTTGGGTGGGGATGGCAGGTGTGGAGGAAAGCTTGGAGCACGAACGCCCCTACCGAGAAGAGACTCGAGTCCTCAGACCAGCCTTGCCCCCCTCCAGGGGGAGTGACTTTGAGACACCCGACCAGACCCCGTCTCCAGCCTCCTCTCCGGAAACCCCCTCATTCCACGGTGTCTGCTTAATCCCTGTTCACAGCAGGCTGACCTCCCGCCTCCGTGGCCTCACACTGAGCCTTCTCCAGATCCTCTCAGGCCTCCTTCGAAAAATAAATAAATACTTTCTCTATTATCCCATTAGCAGCTTCACAGGTTTTTCTGCTATTAGTTCCCAACTCCAGTGAAAGTGGAAACACGTGTCCTGAAGAGCCTCCCTTGCCCATCAGCCTCTATTGGGCTGGTGCTAAACTCCAGGTGGGAGCTGTGCCCATCCACCTGCAGCCACCCTCTGGCGAGAGGTGGGGTCAGAACCAGCTCAGCTCCCCCCGAGTTCCGCCAAGCTCAGCCTATACCAGCCCCCCACCCCAAACACACCAGACAAGGATCTGGGAGAGGCAGCTTTTGCACACTTCTCCTCACAGGCTGTGCATCTTCAGGCAAAGCTCTTTACCTCTCTGGGCCTCAGATTCTTTTTTTTTAAATGGAGTTTATAATCCCTGGCTTGAAGGATTGGAGGACCAAAATGATCTGAGAGAACCAGGGAAGGTCTTAAGAGGCACACAGTGCTTTGCCAGTGGGGTAGTGTTTTTGGGAAATATTTTGCTTTTCTGACCTTTGCTCCTACAGATTTAGGAGAGGAAGCAGCCAGGCCTTCCCTATAGCCGAAGAGGGGACTTTGGCAGCTCAGACTCTCTGGCATTGGCTCATCGGCCTTCCCTTCTATGCCTACCACACTCTACTTCCCATGGCCATAGCTCTCTGAGAAGATTCTAGGATGCCAGATCGTCAGCTCCTCGAGGTCAGGCAGGGAGCTGCCCGGTGGCCTCATCTAACACCCGCACAATGCCCCGGGCAGGCCCTGGCACAGAGCAGAGTCAGGCTGGGAGCTGGGGATGTGTTTGTCTCTTCATTCTATCTCTTGGCCCCTTTTTCCCTTCCTCTGCCTGTGGCCCCAGGCAAGAGGGCCCAGAAAAGGCAAGGCCAGCCCTTTGGCCCAGGTGTGCAGGAGTGTGGGCTGTTTCTGGCTGCCCCCAGGCACCAGGCAGCTCTATTAGTCTGGGAAGAGCCTGTCGGCAGTGCCTGTGAGGTCACTGCTCTGCCTTCCAGTTTCTAATGAAATAGGACTAAGTCCCGGCTCAAGCCGTCTCTGAAACCTTTTGTCCCTTGGCTCCCACCCTAGTGCCCCTCCTTACCCCTCCCAACACCCCAGCCCCACTTTACTTCTTCTCTTGTCCGTGAGCTTCTTGAGACAGAAAGGGTATCTCATGATCCCTGGGTAAGCAGTGCTGCCCGGGCCCTGCAGTCAGCCATGCTCCATCCAGTGCCATTCAGTGCCAAGCCTGAATTGTGACTCTCTTCTTTTTTTTTTTTAATAAATTTATTTATTTTTGGCTGCATTGGATCTTCGTTGCTGCACGCGGGCTCTCTCTAGTTGCGGCGAGCGGGGGCTACTCTTCGTTGCGGTGCACGGGCTTCTCATTGCGGTGGCTTCTCTTGTTGCAGAGCATGGGCTCTAAGCGCACGGGCTTCAGTAGTTGTGGTGCGTGGGCTCAGTAGTTGTGGCGCATGGGCTGTGTGGGATCTTCCTGCATCAGGGCTCAAACCTGTGTCCTGTGCATTGGCAGGCAGATTCTTAACCACTGCGCCACCAGGGAAGCCCTGTGACTCTCTTCTTAATGGGCTGTGTAGCCTTAGACAAGGGCCCCAACTTCTCCTTACCTCTAATTCACTCATCTTTAAAGTGCAAATAGCACATTGCCATGAAGATCTAGTGAGATAATGCATCTGCACTTTGCAAGCCCTCTGAGGGATAAGCTGCTATTGTTACTTTGCCCCTAGCCCTGCAACACAGCAGCAGGCCTGGCGAATATCCAGTCCCAGATTCAGTCCCAGGCCCCAGGCCCCAGCTCCCCAGCCCCTCTTTCCGGCTCCTGGCCAGGTGAGAGATGCTGTCAGCTCTGCCAGCTCTGTCAGCTCTCTGTGGCTTCCCGGCCTGGGAAAGGCTGTCCAGATGACTGGGAGCAGCAGGGTGACTATACCCAGGCAGCCTCAGGGCCCACAGCCTCCCCGGGCGGACAGGACCCTGGAGCACATTCGTGGGTGGGGAGCTGGATGTGCCCACCTGCACCACTGAACTTGGCCTCAACGTTGTCTGATGAGCTGGAGCGTCTTACCAACCCGCTGCTCCGCCCCTCGCTGTGGGTCTGTGTCAGATGCGCAGCAGGACCTGGCCTTCCTTTCCCTGACTCTCAGAAGTGAGAAGTCCCTTCTCACCCATCAACCAGCCACTCTCAGCACCTTGGTTCCCCCAAAAGTTGCAGGGGATCAGACGAGGGCATTCTTCCACCTCTGAGCTGCTAATGCCCTCTCCAGGTCACCCCTGGAGGGGGAGGTGAGGCTGGGGCTGGCTGCGAGACATCTGTAACCCGCTCTCTCTTGTCTGATGCTGGTCCTCAAGGGAGCAGGGGAAGGGCTCAGTCTTCTCCCTCCCGGGATCCTGGGCTCTCTGGCCAGGGGCTGGGGGCTTTGGGGAGGGTCTCAGGGACAGCTGAATACTTTGACATCAGGTTCCATGCAGGCCAGGATGGGAGTGGACAGGACTAGCCCCCTCTTGCCAGACATTGCTGGGGGGCTGGGCATGGCCTTGTGGGGAGCTGGCCTGGACGCGGCAGAAGGCAGGAGGCTGGACCGCCTGACCTCCTGTGAGCCCAGAGGCTGCAATTCCTGAGTGATTCTCCCCTCTGAGCAGCTCTCCTGGGAAAGCTGGCAGGTCTGGGTCAAGGGGAGGGAGTCTGGTATGGACCATATTCAGGGGCGGATTAGCTGGGGGAACTGCTCCCACCAGCAGGGAGGGGAGAGATAAAGCCTGGGAGCTGGAGAAGGGGGGCCCAGCATGGAGACATTCCCTCCCCTGACCCCAGGCCCGTGCAGAGCCGTGTCTGTGGTGGGGGAGGGGCTGCCCCCTTTCCCAGGGTACTGGCCGGCCCTGGAGCCCAGCACTTTCTCAGGCCCTTTATTAAATTTCTCAGGAGCAAGAAGGGAGGTTATCCCTCCCCCTCTTCCCCAGGCTCCCCTCCTTTTGTCTCCCTCCCCAGGAGGGTCGGAAAGGAGCTTTTCTCATTATTGTGGTTATTAAAAAATAAATGAGCCAGGGACAGAGACACACACACACAGAGACAGAGAGACTGAGAGACAGAGGCAAGCAAAGAGAGACAAAGAAAAGACAGACTGATTGAAGAGGGAGCTGGGAAGACGGAGACAGAAGGAGGTTCGCATAGAGACTTCTAGAGCCCACGAGAAATAGATGGAGAGATCCGAGGCCACTTGGTGTAGGAGGGAGAAAGGAGGTTTGGGAACTTTTGGCGGCATTTCAAGTCATAGCTCCTTGGGCCTCACTTACCTCATCTGCAAAATGGAAATAATCATTCTTATTTTGTAGCATCACCTTGTCACGTAGAAATAATGTCTGTACAATACTGAGTGCAAAGCCTGGAGCTTAATGTTGCTCAGAACATGGCCTTATATATATTATATGTTCTGTGTGTATGTATGGGCCGGGGGAACAATGGCAGCGAGAACTCAGTGATGCCTGGGGAAGTGCCCAGGTACGGCCCACGGGACAGGACTGGGAGTGTCAGAAAGCCTCACCCAGGGAATAACTGTTCTCAGTTATTCCCTGGGTGAGGCATTCTGGAACAATCCCCCTTCCCTGTTCCTCACCTCACTTCTCTGAGCCAGTTCTTGGTTCCTGAGGAAACTGGAGTCAGAGATCATCCATCTCAGGTTGTTTGTTTTTTCTTTTCTCTCCCAAACGAAAGGCTTTGGAAGCACACAGCCCTGGCACTGAATTCCAGAAATTTACTATGAATTTTTTTAAGGGCAAAGGGCTAATAATGTTTATCTCATAGGTTTAAAAAAAAATCTTGTTATAAAATTCCCTTGTAAAACCCAGCCACTTTAAGTGTACAGTTCAATGATCTTTAGTAAATGTATGGAGTTGTGCAACAGTCCAGTTTTAGAGCATTTCTATCACCCCAAAATATCCCTCATGCCCGTGTAAGTCACGCTGAACCCCAAGCACCTACTAATCTATTTTCTCTTTCTACTGATTTGCCTTTTCTGGACATTTCCTATAAATGGAATCATGTAGTGTGTGGTCTTTGGTGTCTGACTTCTCTCACTTAGTATCGTATTTTGAGATGCATCTGTGTTGTAGCAGGTAGCACGCCTTTACCCCCTTTTACTGTTGAGTAGTCTTCCATTTATGGGTGTACCCCATGTTGTCCATCCATTCACCATTTGATAGACACGGGTTGTTCAAAGGGTATTTTAAGAGTTAAATATGGGACTTCCCTGGTGACCCAGTGGTTAAGAATCTGCCTACCAATGCAGGGGACACGGGTTTGAGCCCTGGTCCGGGAAGGTCCCACACAGCCCGTGCGCCACAACTGCTGAGCCCACGCACCACAACTACTGAAGCCCGGGCGCCTAGAGGCCGTGCTCCGCAACAAGAGAAGCCACCGCAATGAGAAGCTCGTGCATCGCAACAAAGAGTAGACCCCACTAACCGCAACTAGAGAAAGCCTGCGTACAGCAACGAAGACCCAACGCAGCCCAAAATAAATAAATAGATAGATAAAATTTTTTAGAAAAAGAGTTAAATATGATACTGTGTGTAAAGTGATTAGATCAGTCAATATCAGATAATTTTAAATAGATTAAGGAGAGAGAGAGAGAAATTTCCTTGCAGGCTTACCAAGGCAGTCAGAGTTGGGAGCCCTTTGTAGTAATTTGCTTCTCACATCACCACCCCGGGGTAGGTCATTCTACTATCCTGTCTGCTTTAGGGAGAAGAAAACCACAGCTTGGAGGAGAGACTGGCTTGTCTGTGATCACACCCTAAGTGTGGAGCTGGGACCGTGTGAGCCTGTGCAGTTGGCCCCAGCACTGCAGCAGCTACTCGGCTGTCCAGGACCTGCACTCGACCCCCAAGAGAGCATCAGGGACAGAGCTGGAATTCCCACCAGCCCCTCGCTCTCAGCACCCAGCACTTACCTCCACCCACAGGGCCTGCTGCAATTAGCTACAAATCCACCCCACCCACACCCCATGTCTCCTCTCTCCTCCCCGTCCCTGCGGAGTCTCCAAGCATAGAGCACCATCGGGCTACTGTGTCAGGCACGGCTTCACAGGTGTGGCATTCACAATCTACTTTAGTCTTCAGCAACCCCTGAGTGTTGGTGCAAAGGCTCAGAGAGGTTCGGAAACTTGCCCAAGATCACACAGTTTGTGTGCAAGTGGTGAAGCCCAAATTCCAGTGTCTACATCTGTTTGATTCCGAAGCCCGTTCTCTCTCTCCCTCTGCTCCCCTCCCTCGCAGAGGCTGGAGCTCTACATCTGGCTCCCAAATGACCCCCCAGGAGGGAAGGCAAAGGCCTGGGGACCACGCTGCAGGGGGAGGGGAGGGGGCTGGAGCGGGTGGGCCGAAGGACCGCCTGGCCTTCTTCCCTCCAGCTCGGCTCCGAGGCCCTCCCTAAGGTGGCAGCGTGATGAGCTGCCCTCTCCTGTCCTCCCAGCTTCTTCTGGGAGGCAATGTGCTTCTTATCAGGCTGGTGTTGGGTTTGCAAACCACACCGTCTAATTGCGAAGGGTTGGGGGAGTAAGGGCGCATCTCCTGTGAGAAGAGCAGTCAGGCCTCTCCCACCTCCCTGGGGGTGGGAGGGGACTCCCAGCACGGTGGACACAGCTGTGCCCATGCCTTCACCTAGCGCCAGCCCAGAGGGGCAGGGAACGGGCTTCCCAAGAGAAGTCGTTTAGAACCAGGCCACACTGCCTTCACCTGCACCCATTGGGGGCTGGAAGAGGCATCGGCTCTAGGCTCCTCTAGTTACCTCGCCTCTGATTAGGGCTCCCTGAGGGCAGGGCTGGGCCCCTCGGGACAGTCTTCCAGGACCCGGGCCCCCTCCTCAACCTTTCCCCACTCCCAGCAGGAGGACATGCACCCCACGCTGTTCCACAGTGCTGGGTTCACAGTGGAGAAGCTGTGTAACGAGGGCTCCGAAGGCTCCGGTTTCCTCCCCACCCAGCGGGTCTGTCGGGGTGACTGTGAGGCGGCCGGGATGCCTCCTTCTCGAACGTTCTGAAATCTCTGTGGGTCTGAGCCAGGCCCTCCCACCTCCTCCGCCACCGCCCCGACGGGTGTAACTGTTGAGCTGCCGGAGCTCCCATCACTTCCCAGGGCACACACACCTCTGTCACAGCTGCAGAGGCACACGGAGACCCACACGAGACCCTCAACTCCCGGTTCCTGACATGTGCACGCGCACACCTGCCCTCACAGTTGTGCTTCCCCCAGACACACAGATGTCTGCACTTCCTGACACACAAACACAATGCTGTGTGCTAACACACGCAGCCACTCCATGTAGGCACTGAGAGTCACACACTCAAACACACTTCTGGAGCATACGCTGAGGCACACACATGTCAATAGGCACACCTGCAGATACACACACGGACATGCATTGCAGACGCATGCAGGAGTGTCCTCGTTGTCAGGGCAGGATTACATGCAAGGAACCCTAGGTTTCAAGCGCGGGAAGGGACTTTGAAAATGCACTTGCCCAGCCCCCTCCTGGCAGGCCCTCGCCAGCTCTGCCCAGCGGCTGCAGTAGCACCCACAGAGAGACCCAGCTCTCGGTCCAGGCTCCAAGGTCAAGGAGTTCTCACGACATCTGAATTTTGCCGGATGGACCCTGTTGATCTGGTCCTTTGGAAATCACCTCCGGTGACTCAAAACCTCAGGTACTAGAGTCCGGGGCTGGCTCTCAAAAGGAAGGGGCTCTGGGGGGAGGTGGGCGGGGAGGAGGATTCACAGGGGGCCTTGCCAAAGAGAAGCGCTGGTTTGGATTAGGGAGGACACCTTGTCCCATCCCAGCTGAGAATATTGGGCTTATCTGGTTGCTTAGACAAAAGGAGGAGGAGCAAGTGGCCCAGGCTCCTGTTCCCATGATGCTGCCAGCAGACAGGGAAAATGTGGAGTGGGGACCAAGGCAAGGGCAGGTCAGCAAACCTGCGCAGGACGGCTGGTGTAGGCCCCCCAGTCTGGGCAGCACGGCTTGGAGGGGAGAGGCAGGGTCCGGGGCTTTGAGGGAGCAGGGAGGGAAGGGACCAGGGTTGTGTAAAGGAAGAGAGGCCCCACTCGTCTGAGGCCAGAGGGTCCACAGCGAGCACCGTGAGCGTGATCTCGAATAAGACTTGCTTCTATTGGGGCCCAAGGCCTGAGCTCCAAGTCACCTGGGCTTCTTTAATTACTCCCCCACCCCGATTCATTCCTCCGGCTCCCGGACTGCAAAGTGTCTCTCTGTATTGTAAACAATGACCTGCCTCCCTCACTAGAGGGTGACCTTATTTTATGTCATTCATTCGTTCAGTCAGTCATTTGTTACGAGCTGTGTAACCTGGGGCCATTCATTCTCTTCTCTAAAAGATGGATAATGATAGCACCCTCCTCAGGATTGTTAAGATCAAATGAGTTATTATAGACGTAAAGCTCACAGGACATCACCTGACACAGAGTAAGTGCTGTGTAAATGCTAGCTTAAAAAATGTACAAATGCACACCAGACACGGAAGGCTGGGGACACACGAGTGAGTAAGGTAGACACAAAGCTCAAAGCCTTGGGGGCCTGGACATGGGATGGGCTGTCATCCTGATGCAGTAGTCACAGTAATGCGTGATGGCTGTTGTAATGGGTGAAGGCAGGATTTTAAGGGAGCACAAGTCATGGGGTCCCAACCTGGGCAGAGGGCTGGAGAGGGGCCTCCTAAGGCAGGGATGTTCAAGGTAGGACCTGGAGGGTGAGTCGGAATAGTCAGGTAAAGAGCCAGAAGCAGAGTGTTCAGGCAGAGGGAACAGAGGGAACAGAGTGTGTAAAGGCCTGGAGGCAGGATGTCTAGATCACTGTTATGAGCTCCAGGCTTTAGCCAGAGCCTGGCCCAGGGTAAGTCTTCAGTCGTTATTTATTGACCAAGCACTGATTTTTTCTAGCTCCTGCAGTGGACACACACTTCATCCCACGGAATCTCTGTAGCAACCTTGTGAGATGGGGCTAACGTATCCCATTTCACAGAGAGACACTGAGGCCCTGGCATCGGTGGCCAAGGGCACACAGCTAGCGGTGACTCAGTGGTCGATTCAGGATAGTCTATCCCTCAGCTGGCTTTGGAGGGTCATGGGAATGTTTCTTTGCTGCTACCGCAGAGGAGCCCTGAACAAAGACCAGGCATGACCCGGCAGGCTGGGGACAGGCCCACAAGGCCCTTTCCTTTGAGATGTAGCCCCTGGGATCTGAGATCAAAATGCCTGGAGCCCAAATTTCTGGGCCACCATTGTCCATCCTGAGCCTGTGGTCTGACCTCCTCCCATACTCAGCCTCTCGATGGCCTAGGGTGGAGACCCAAGCTCAGAGGGTCTCACCCCTTCCCACCTCTCCTTCCCTGCAATTCCTGGGGGCTGCATCTGGCTCCTGTCAGAATGAGGCCTCTGGGCCTCTGTTCCCTGGGCCGTGCTCAGGACCGTGTGTCTGCAGCTGTGGCAGCTGTGGGCCTGGGATGAAGCCATCATGAGGGGTGAGGGTGAGGCCTGCCAGGACACCCCATGGCCAGTACCCCTCTCCAAGCCCCTGTCTGCCTCCTCCGGCCCAGCTGTAATTTTCTTATCAGATGCTTCAAAGTGACACATCTGGGCACAGAAACGACAGTGTGTCTCCCTTTGGAAAGCTGAAGTCCAGGAGGAGGCCTCGTGTGCATTGTGGGGGAGCACAGAGTCCAGGGCCAAGGAGCTCAGGGCCAGGGGGCCAGGGTACCAGCATGTCTGACGGTTGCTCAGGCCTGGCTGATGGCCCTCAGCCCCATGTCTGGCCAACTGTCAGCCTGTTTCCAAATTACAAATGCTTATTCCTTAGGGTGCCAGGTCTCTGACCCCAGAACAAACACCAAGCCCAGTACACAGGTAGGAAAACTGAGGCCTGTGTCTGCTAGGAGGGGCCAGGTGCAGTTCTCTCTTTCCATCTTCCTGGGACAGGGGAAGGGAGGCTGGTCTGTCTGTTCTTCCACCCACCCATCTTCAAGCCACTTTCAACCCCCAACCCCCCTAAATGCTCCCTGGAGCTGGTCCCCAGCGACCCCCTTCCAGGGAATGTGATGAAAGCCCTATTTATTATACTTCAGCTCGGACGGTTGTTTCAGATGTTTCCAATTCGTTAGCCTGCTCACACATCTGTTCCTGGTTGAAGTCAGAGACTAAAAAGCAAAAAGGAAAACTCGATGTGTTTCACACACCCTACTCAAATGCACATGGACTGGCACACACCCCCCTCCCTCCCAGAGACCCCCACAATCCACCCCCACATCCTCGCCACACTCACATCCCACTTAGTTTCACTCCACATGCTCATGCTTGCTCAGCTTCCACAGATGTGCTCACACCCAACACACCCAGTTGACACACACACCCTAGCGTGCGCGCTCATGCCCACGCGCCCCCTGCACCTGTCCCCTCGTAGCTCCCCGCCGCGGGTCCTCCGCTATCTGAACACCTGACAGGTTGCGGTGAGCCTCACAGCCCCCCGGTGGGGTGGAGGGTGGTCCGGAGCAAGTCTTGGCTTCTGGTTTAGACGCTGACCCTCTGAGCCCAGGAACCATGCCCGTCCTCTGAGCCTCAGTTCCCTTGTTTACAGAAGGATGTCGTCTCCTTCCTTTCTCAGGGGGCTATCATGCTGGTTCAAATCTTGCACGTGAGCACCTGGCCTGATGCCTGGCAGCGAGCTGGTGCTCCCGGGCTAGAACGCAGGTCATGGTTACCGCTGCTGCTTCCACCTTCCCCTACGCACACGCGCACCCCCCACACACATCTGCTCCTATGCTGAATACACGGGCACGGGGTGGGATTGAAAGAGCTCTAGGGTCCCTGAGAACCTTGAGGTCCTGCAATTCTTGACACCTGCCCCGCAAATGTATACAGCTGGACGTGGCTGCGTGCTCAGCAACCCAGGCCAACACACACACACACACGTGCAGGCGTAAACAAAGGCACGTGCACTCAGGAGCAAAGCCTTCCCATACACAATCCTTAACACACCCACACTTCCTTACACATTCACACGCACCCCCGCCACCGCCGCGGCGCACACTTGCACTCCCTTCTCAGCTGGTTCACACACTCACACCCAGCTACACACGGAATGCCTGGGGGCGGGGCTGGGGATCAGCCGGGTAGGGGTGGTCTGGGTTCCTAGGGCCTAGGGCTGGACATCTGGCTTGGGGCTGAAGGAGAAAGTCACCTCTTCTGCTACTAGGCAGGCTGGGAGCACTATTGAAGGGGGGAGGGGAGGACAGCCCCACTCAACTCTGGGGGCCCGGAGCGGGGAGGGCAGGGCGATGATACGCGCCTCTCTAATGCCTGGCAGTGCTCACCCGGGTCACCCCACCTCTGGAGGAACTCTCAAGCAGCTCCAGGGAAAAGGGAGGCTGGGAGGGGGGCACAGATCAGTAGGGTGAAAGGTCAGGGTGATGACTTCTCTGCCCAGATGGTCCACTGATTGGCACCTCCTGTTCACCAACCCCAGCCCCCAGGTCTGGGCCATGAACTTGGAAACAAGAGCCCCTCTCTCTCTCTGCCCTCCCATCTACCCCTGTTCCCGCCAACCACAGGTGGCTTCCATCACGGCTCAGCCAGACCAGCCCAGGGCCGCTCCGGCCTGGGGTGCTCCAGGCAGGCTTAGCCCATCCCTCCGTCAGCTCCCCTGAGCCCCGGGTAGGGTGGGCCTGGCCGTGGACTGCTGTGGGGCAGAGGAGCTCTGACCACCAGAGAGCAAGCAGAGGGGGTCTCCGAGACCCACCATGCCTCGCTCCACTTCCCCCAAGCTGACCCTCCAGCTGTCTGTGAGTCACGGCCCTTTTGCTCCTTCAACCCAGACCCCAAAGCAGGTGGGAGGAGGGGTTTTCCTTGTTAGACCCCGATAAGCTCAGAGCAGCCAGCTCAGCACATGTGTGTGTTGGGGGGTCTGAGTCACAGCCCATCTGCCAGGGGCCCCCCAGCTCCCCTCCCTTCCCTGCCCAAGCTTTAGGGCCACCTCCTTCTTCTCTCCTCTGTTCTTGGAATCAGAACAGACCCGAGTTCAGATCCTCTCAGCCGCTGACTTGCGCCGTGATTGGGGACAAAACATTTAACTTCCCCAAGCTTTGCTTTGCTCCTCAGCAAAATGGGCAAATGATAGTCTTTGTGGTGAGGACCCACTGAGGTCATGGCCACCAAAGGGCCTGGCCCCCAGTAGGTGCTCAGTGAGAGCTTGCAGACTCCATCCTGAAGCCAGGTGACCTGTCCCGACACTGCGCCCTTGGGAACTTCTTCTTTCAGCAGACACTCCCATTGGGGCCTCCACTTCAGTAGGAGGGGGTCTGCCTGGATGTGGAAGGGCAGCATCTCTCCCAAAGAGCCTTCCCTGGCTCCCCCAGTTTTCCTGTCAGTCCCCCGAATCTGAAGGACCATAGGCCCTTGGGGAAGCAGGGGTGCTGCTGGTGCTTGGAGCTGCCCAGTGCCCTCTGAAACGGATCTCTCCTCCCAGCCACAGGGAGGGCAGTCAGGACATAGCCCTCCTTCCCCTCCCCATCCCAAGGCCAAGGGCAGCACATGCTACCGCTATGATTTTAACTATTGCACATCTGCAGGGTTTGCATCTGTGCGTCCTCCCTGTTCCTACCCTTGAAGAAGGCTTCTGCAGGTACTTGAGCTGGAGTCAAAAACTGCAGAGGGAGGAGAGTGGGCCGGTAGAGGGGCTTCTGCCGTGCTCCTCACCCGGGAACTAACATCAGGTGGGAGGAGAGCGTAAGAAGTCAATATTTATTGAGAACATACTGTGTGCCAGGCCTTGTCCCAGAGCAATGTGCATGTTAGTCTGCATGTACCAGAATGTAATTCCACGAGGGCAGAGACTTTTCTGTTTTGTTCAGTGTTATAACCCCAGTGTCTAGCACGGTGCCTGGTAAGTGGTAGGCACTCAATAAATATACACTGAATGAACGAGTTTGTACCTGTCATTCTCTCATAACTCTATGAGGGAGGTGCAGTTATTATCTCCATGTTACATTGTCTTTACCGGAGGCTCAGAGAGGGTAAGTGACTTGCTCAAGGTCACACAGCCAGGTAAATAGAAGAACCGGCCTGTCTGGCTGTCAAAGCCCTTCCTCTGTCCACTTCACTCATGAGCAGGCCCAGATGACCACAGTTACTCTGTGTGCATAGGTGCCCCTGCATGGGGCGCATTGCCCCTACAGTCTCATAAACATACATAGATGTTCTTGTGTGTTCTGGTGCCTCAGGGTACCTGTGAGGGCTCCCATGTTTGCTCTGCACTCAGAAACCGGCCCCTCCACCAGCCCCAGCATCAGTGTTCCTGGACACCCACTGAATATGGACTGGACACGGGATGCAAGATGTAAGACACAGGACAGGGCACCCAGGCCTCTCTGGGGCACACCGGACCTAGCTGGCTTCTCCTGTCTCTCTTGCACCAGTGCCCAGAGGATGTGATTGCATGTGCATATTTTCAGTTGTGCATGGTGTGTGTGCACACACTTCCGTGCATGTGTGTGTTGGGTGTGCACGTGTATGCATGTGAACCTGAGTTGCTTCTGCCTCAGAGATCCTGGCCTGCCCTACCTCAGGGTCCAACTCTTCACAGACAAAATGGGGTCCTGGGAAGGCTGACAGAGAAGCTGGAAGAAGTCA
Organism: Pseudorca crassidens; assembly: GCF_039906515.1. Lineage (NCBI taxonomy): Eukaryota > Metazoa > Chordata > Mammalia > Artiodactyla > Delphinidae > Pseudorca > Pseudorca crassidens. The sequence continues at coordinate 30,167,122 of NC_090297.1, read as the reverse complement.
GCTCTCGGCCTGGTGCCGCCTGGGTGGGAGTGCCTCACGGAGCGGGCAGTAGGATAGGCACAGGCTCAGGGAGCCGGGGGCAGGGAGTAATGCTTGGGATGGGGGTTAGCAAATCCCCACCCTCCTCCTTCCATCCCCGAAAAGGAGGGGTACATCAGAGCTAGGGTCAAGTGAGAGCACATACACATATGTACAGACACACACACACACACACACACACACACATACACACACACACTGATGCAAGTACACACCCATAACCACTGATTCCCACAAAGACAAACACAGATGGGTTCACGTGTGCAAACGTGCCTGGACACATGCACTGACATGGACTCCTATGCACACAGAAACACGCACACGCGCACACACACACACACACACACACACACACTCCTGATGAGCACGCAGATCCACAGACACACACATCACAATGAACAGATCCAATCTCATCATATGAGCCCCTGCCTGACTCATCTACCTGCCCCATCCACCTTCTCCCTCCACCAATACCCTCCTTTCCCCTGAGCTTGCTTGGGCCATACTGAACTGAAGGTTTACTCTGCAGGATGAGTGAGGGCTCTCCATTGCCCATCCCCTCCCCACAGAGTCCAGGGACCGGAGCACCTGAACCTCATTGGCTGTCCAGCTTGGTCTGTGTAAGTCCTGCAGGGACTTAGGGAGCATCATCTCTCATTACGCCAACCCCACAGTGCACACTCTGCCATGTCCTACTTCCTCTGGGTCTCTGACGATGACTTACCTTCAGCCTCCGGGACTTCCCACGAGCTCTTGCTCTCAATACGAACCTTTCCCTCCCGCTCTTGGCCTAACCAACTTGTGCTCTCTGGTCCCAGCTGCGAGTCATTTTCTCCGGGAATTTTTATGGCTTGTCCACCTCTGCTTGGGAGTCCCACTGCCTCCAATTCATCCCAAAGGGTGCACCTTTCCTCTGAAATGTAATTGCTGCATGACTTGTTCCTCTCCTCATCTGTGCTGCCCTCAAGGAGAGGGGCCAAGTCTGTCTTATCTGTCATTGTTTTCTAGGTTTTTTTTTTTGTTTTAGTTTAGAACTTGATGTATAGTAAGCACCTCATAAATACTAATTGAATACATGAAATGAGTGAATGAATGAATGAGAGCTTCAGCCCAATCTCCTTCTAGACACTCTGGTTTTGCTTGGAGGGGCTGGGTGATAGAAGATGCGCTCTTCAGCTGGGAATCGGGACACCTGGCTTCTAATCTCTAAGTGGCAGAGTGACCTTGGGCAATTCACCTCCCTTCACTGGGCCTGGTCCCCTCCTCCATGAGGTACAGGAGAGCTGATGGCCAGGTGCTTCCTGACGTCCTTCCAGCTCTGCCACCAATCGTGGGCCCTGCAGTCTGGGCAGTGCTGGCCCTTGTTTTCATGGAGGGGCAGGGACATGAGTGGAGAATCTGAGTATCCTTGACAGGATAAAGTCTGACCCTGGTTTGGCATTCAAGACCTTCCACCATCCAGTCTCAGCCCCAACTGCTTCTTTATTTCATTCCCTCCCCTCAGCCCATGCAACACACACACACACACACACACACACACTCATGGACACCATGCAAAACAACAGGCCCACAAGAAAAAGGGGCTTCAGGGCTGTACCAGCTGCTGGTCACTGAACCGCCATCAGCATCTCGGTGGGACGGAGTCAGACGATTTGAGTTCAGATCCAGGCTTGGCCGCTCGTGGGTAGGGCACTTAGCCTCTCTGTGCCTCAGTGTCCTCATCAGAAAGATGTAAATGCTAATACCTTCCCTGTGGGGACGCCTTTGATCAAAGGAAGCAAGTGTCTGCAAAGCACACTGAATGTCGTGTGACCCTGAAGAATGATTCATCAGAAACCCGCTCTGTGCTCAGGCCCCTGACAAGGAGCTGAGAGATTTGGGAAAGTTGCTGCCTACTCTTGGGGACTCATGATCTAACCAAGAGAATGGATGCAAACCCAGGAGCCCCGTGGGAAAAAAATGTCATCTGAGGGAAGGGGCAAAGGACAGGCTGGGGGAAATAGCTGCAATGAATATGACAAGCAAATAATGAATATTCTTGCCATCTAACAATCTTATACAACTTAAGGGGCAAACACCCCACAAAGACTTCCATAGATTAATGGGCACACGATACGGATACAAAATTCACAGGAGAGAATATAATACTGCAGATCAACTATACCTCAATAAATTTTTTTTTAATTCACAAGAGAGAAATTATAAATGTTTAGTGGCAGATGTTTGTAAAATATATTCCATCTTATCAGTCATCAAAGAAACGCAAATTAAAGCAATGGTAACACTTCTGCCTGTCAAATTAGCAAAGTTTTTTTTTCTTTAAAGAGAATACCCAGTGGAGGTAAAATCATGATGAGAACAACCTCAAACACAGCCACCTTTTCCATTCATCATTCTATATTTATTATTATTATTATTTAAAAATTTATTTGTTTTACTTATTTATTTTTGGCTGTGTTGGGTCTTTGTTGCTGCGCGAAGGCTTTCTCTAGTTGCTGCAAGCGGAGGCTACTCTTCGTTGCAGTGCGTGGCTTGTCTTGTTTTGGAGCACGGGCTCTAGGCACGTGGGCTTCAGTAGTTGTGGCACACGGGCTCAGTTGTTGTGGCTCACGGGTTCTAGAGCGCAGGCTCAGTAGCTGTGGAGCGTGGGCTTAGTTGCTCTGCGGCATGTGGGATCTTCCTGTACCAGGGCTCGAACCTGTGTCCCCTGCATTGGCAGGAGAATTCTTAACCACTGCGCCACCAGGGAAGCCCATCATTCAATATTTCTCAGACACATATGACGCACCAGGCACCGTTCTGTGTGCTGGGAAGCGGGTTGGCGAAGTGGACAAGGAACTTTCCAAGCACGCACAGCAGCAGTGCAGTTAGAAGTCGTGTCTGCGGCGCTGATTGACATGGTTGAGTCGGGTGATGGTTCACAGAGACGTGGATGCAAACCTGGGTGTGTCATTAGTGGCTGTGGCACCTGAGGGGAGCTGCCCGCGTGGTCACGCCCTGTTTCCTTGTCTGTACAATGAGGATGATCATATCCAGCCCACAGCGTTGTTGAGCACTAAGCAAGCCAACAGGTATATGACGCCAGGCCTCAAGCGACTGCCCCGTCAGTAGCAGAGCCTATGAACACGTGACGTCCATTGCGCATTGTTTATCATGGGGGATTTCCCCACCCAAGTGTCTAACAATGGAAGAGTGGCAAATATATGTTGTTACATTGATGACATCACGTATAGAAGCCACTCAGAATGTTACTTCAGGGGGCTTTCCTGGTGGAGCAGTGGTTGAGAGTCCGCCTGCTGATGCAGGGGACACGGGTTCGTGCCCCGGTCTGGGAAGATCCCACATGCCGCGGAGCGGCTGGGACCATGAGCCATGGCCGCTGAGCCTGCGCGTCTGGAGCCTGTGCTCTGCAACAGGAGAGGCCACAACCGTGAGAGGCCCGCGTACCACACACACAAAAAAATCTGTCATTGAGAATATACCTATATGCCTGCTTTACACGCATCTTATCAGTTCTCCCAACAACCCTGTAAGAAGCGAGCTATAATTACTGTCATTTTTACACATGAGGAAACAGAACTTGTCAAGTTCAAGAGACTTGCCAAGGTCTCAAAATTAACAGGCAGAGCTGAGATTTGAACCCAGCTTTAGCCTGGCTCCAAAGCGCTGGGCTTTGCCACTTTGCCCTGCCACGCTGTGGGAGAACGAACACTCACTAACTCTCTGGTGCTGGAGACAAGAGATGGAGAGATGACTAACCACGGGGGCTGGGGAGAGGATAGGAAAGTACGGACTCCTTCCGAAGCCCTGAGACCGGTGACGAGAGACGTGGGGATTTGGAGCTGGGCTGCCTGGAAGAGGTCAGCTGGGTCAGAGACAGGAGGACTAGGGAGCTGGGCTCGTTTCTAGGGAAGGAGTAATCTGACTTTTTCTAGGTTGAATTTGGAGAGATGGCCGGCAGCTTGAAGTATTGACAGGTGTGAAGATAGGCGAACCAAGCTGGAGATGGGTATACGAAGGAGACAGAGGGCTCTGGACTAAGAAGATGGCAGGGCAGTTGGAGAAGGGAGTGTTCGTTGAGGCTGTACTACGTGCCAGAACGTGCTAAGTACTCTGTTTTATGGCAGCTGTGTCTTGGAGTGTCTGCCCCGTTCTTTGGACTTGTCCTCTATCCACAATCCCTCCTGGAAGGAAATTTTTTTTGGTCACGCCTCGCTGCTTGCGGGATCTTAGTTCCCTGCACAGGGATTGCACCCGGGTCCCGGCAGTGCAAGTGCCGGGTCCTAACCACTGGACCGCCAGGGAATTCCCCACAATCCCTCCTGAAGGCACGTGCCCAGGCAGCCACATGAACGCTCTCTCCCTGGAATGGGCTGGGACCCTGGGAGACAGAAGTAGATCCTGGGCAGCCACGCTGTTAGGTCACAGAGAGCTGAGGCCGGGTTGGGACGGAAGTAGCCTTGTAGAAGCTGGTCTTCAGAGAGAAGGCACAGCTGCACAGACAGAAGTGGTGATAGGGGACCATGTGACCCCACAGAGGGACAGATGGAGAGCGATGACTGTCGCCTTTCTGGTTCCCGGGAGGCAGCCCGTCTCTCCGGCGTTTCGATTCTTCTCCTTGGATACTCACCAGATTATCAGTTGTAGCGTTCTGGTAAACCTCATCTTCCTTGAGCTGGCTTAAGAGGGTTTCTGTTCTTTGCCACCGAATGACATTGAATTGACACATGAACATTCTGTCTTAAGTGTAAAGTGCCTAGTGTAGTGCTTGGCTCATTACTGGCAACAACAAAAATGGTAGCTATTATTATCTCATTTACTCCTCAAAGTAACCTGATAAGACAGAGGTATTATCATACCCATTGGAAAGATGGGGAAATTGAGGCTCACTGATGCATTCCACAAATACTAGTTGAGTTCCAGTGCTGGGGATACCGGAGAGAAAAGAGCCTGGCTTTGAAGATGCCTGTATTCCCACGGCAGAGACAGACACCAAACAAACAAATAATAAACAAGAAAACACCAGGCAGAAATAAAGTGCTGTGAAGAAAATCATACAGAACGGCCTGTTAGAGCTACTTTAGGCCGGAGAAATCCTCTCTGAGGAGGTGACACTTGAGCTGAGACGTAAATGACAAGAAGGGCAGGCCATGTACGGACCTGGGAAAAGAACATAAAACGCAGAGGGAAAAGCAAAAAAAGACTGTCCGGCAGGATTGAGTCTGGGGCTCTCAGGGGACAGCAAGAGGTCACAATGGCAGAGTCGGAGAGCAGGGGCAGGCCACCAAGGGTTTTGTGAATCAGGGGAAGTGTTCGGCCTTAATTCTAAGTGCACTGGGAAGATTTAAGAGTGCCATGGTAGACAGCCCCCCAGAGATTCCTACATGCATCCCCAAAACCTGTGAATGTGTTACCTGACCTGGAAAAAGGGATTTCACAGCTTGACTAAGTTAAGGCTCTCGAGATGGAGAGGTTATCTTAAATCATCCAGGTGGGCCCGGTATAATCACAGGGGTCCTTATAAAAGGGAGGCAGGAGCCTCAGAGTCAGAGAACAAGATGTGATGACAGTGCCAGCAGTCAAAGCGATGCAAGGAAGGGGCCACGAGCCACGGAATGTGGGTGGCCTCTAGAAGGTGGAAAAGGCAAGGAAACAGAGTCTTCCCCAGAGCCTCCAGGGGTAACGCAGCCCTACATTGGGCTTCTGACCTCTCGAAGAGTAAAGATAATAAATTTGTGTTATTTTAAGCCACTGAGGTTGTGGTAATTTGTTACAGCAGCAATAGGAAACTCATACAAGTGCTATGATTTGATTTATATTTAAAAAAAAATCACCCTGGCTGCTATGGATTGTGGGGACAAAAGGAAGCCAGGAGACCAGCATCACCAGGCAGGCAATGACAGTGCCTGGACCAGGGTGATGGGAGAGGAGATGGAGCCCAGTGCATGGGTTCAGACACCCTCTGGAGGCAGAAGTGCAACAGCCTGGGGAGTAAGGAGATGGCAATCCAGAATGCCTCTGGGTTTTACCTTCAGCAATTGGATTTATTGGTATGGGAAAGACTGTGGGAGAAACAGGTTTAGAAGTGTCAAGGGACTCAGAAAAGGTCACCCAGCCAGAAAGTGGCAAACCCAGGACTAGAACTCTCGGCCCCAACACGTTTGAATCTGTGAGGATGATCTCACAAAGGAAAAGACTTCAGGAGATTTTTAGTTAACATTTAGTTAACACTCTATTAGTGGAGCTCTCCAAAGAAGGAGAACCAATGTGTTTTGTGTGTGTGTAGTACAAGGAATTGGCTCACACAATTGTGGATGCTTGGCAAGTCCAAAATCTGCAGGATAGGCTGAAGGTGGAAACCCAAGGAAGAGCTGGTGTTGCAGTTCAAGTCCAAAGACCATCTACCGACAGAATTCCTTCTTGCTCAGTGGATGTCAGTTTTTATTCTATCAAGGCCTTCAACTGATCAGACGAGACCCACCTACATTATGGAGGGTAATCTGCTTTCCTCAAAGTCTTAAATGTTCATCTCATCTTAAGAGTACCTTCACAGAAACATCTAGAATAATGTTTGCACCATGGCCTGCCCAAGTAGACACACAAAATTAACCATCACACTTACTTTTCTTACTATCAGACATTGTGTTTTTTATCTATTTTAGTTCATGGTCAAAGAGTAGCACAGAGGGCCAAGAAAAACCCTTAAGGGCTGGGAGAAGAGGTTGGCAAAGGACAGAGAACAGGAGCCAGGACGGTGGAGAGAAGCCTTCCAAGAAGGAGGGGGTATCAAGAGCTGCAGAGAGGGTCTTCCCTGACATTTCAGTGGTTGGGACTCTGAGATCCCACTGCAGGGGGCACAGGTTCGATCCCTGGGAACTAAGATTCCCCGCATGCCGCGGGGTGCGGCCAAAAGAAAAAAAAAAAGTTGCAGAGAGATAGAAAAGGAAGACAAAGGAGTTACAGAACGTGGCGATTAGGAGGTTGCTGGTGACCTTAGCAACGGACCACGCAGGGACTATGAAAGGAAGAAGGGCTCTTCACATGCAAGCAATGGGAACTCGAGTCCCACAGGGGAACCAGCAAGTGAATGATTACAAAATACAATGCCCACTAGAGATTGTCATACTGAATGAAGTAAGTCAGACAGAGAAAGACAAATATCATATGATATCACTTATATGTGGAACCTAAAATAGTGGTATAAATGAACTTATTTACAAAACAGAAATAGAGTCGCAGATGAAGAAAACAAACTTATGGTTACTGGGGGGAAGGGGGGGAGAAATAAATTGGGAGATTGGGATTGACATAAACACCCTTTTATATTTAAAATAGTTAACTAATAAGGACTTACTGTATAGCACAGGGAACTCTTCTCAATACCGTGTGATGACCTATAGGGGAACAGAATCTAAAAAAGACTGGATACATGTATCACTGATTCACTTTGCTGTACAGCAGAAACTAACATGACATTTTAAACCAGCTATACTCCAATTAAAGTTGTTTAAAATTTATAGTTTAAAAATAAATAAATAAATTTCAAAAAATACAACATCCAATGAAACAGAAAGGAAGCTGTGATAGGGAATGTTACTGGAACTACTTAGATGGAGAGGTCAGGAAAGGCCCTTCAAACAAAATGATGTTTAAGCTGAGATTGGAAGGAAGAAAAGAAGCTGCCCACGTGAAGGTCTGGGAAGGATGAGCCGGCAGGGGACCGGTGCAAAGGCCCTGAGATGAGAAAGAGTTTGGAGTGATCAAGAAGCTGGAAGAAGCTCGGTAAGGCTGAAGCCGAGAGAGGGGCAATAGATGAAGCCGGAGGGATGTGGCCTTATAAGGGATGGTGTTTGGATTTTATTCTAAGTGTGATGGAAAATCACTAGAAGGTTTAAGCAGGGAAGTAAGTGATGGGATCTGCTTTATAATTTTTAAAGTTTATTGCGGCTACTGTGTGAAGCCTGTGCTGGGGAGGGAGCGGGGATAGAGGGGAAGCTGTCAGGACGCTTACAATGGACCAGGTAAGCCGCATAGATGGCATAAAGGGGTGGCAGTGAGGTAAGCAGTAGGTGGGTTTGGGAAATGGTCTGGAGGTAGAACCAACAGAATTTGCCAATGGAGTGGATGTGGGAGGTGAGAGACGGAGAAGAATGGAAAACCACTCCCAGTTTCCTGTTTGTCAGGTTCACTGCTGTTTACCAAGAAGGGGGAAATCAGCAGAGAAAGAGGTTCTGGGTCACGAGTTTAGTTTTAGGGGCAGGACACTGAAGGGGTCACTCTTAGCTGTCTTAGCTGTCTTGATGAGGATGGGCCTGGGTGGCTTGAGCGGGGGGCGACACTGTGGCAGAGTGCCCAGTGGAGGCTGGCAGGTAGCTGGGGGCTTCTTCTGCAGAGCTCAGTGGGAAGGTGCTGAGGGTTTGCAGGGCAGTTGAGATGCTGAGGTGAGGCCAGGGCAGAAATCATTATCCAGTAGTCAAAACGTCAAGAATCTGAATTAGGGGGGGAGGGTATGGTGGGGGCCCGTGAGGGGAGTCTGGGATCTCAGGGATGGAGCAGTTTGGGTGAGGCCAAGAGGAGGGAGTGGCCATGTGAGCAGGAGGCTGAAGTGGACTATTGACACTGTCTGGGAGGTCTGGGAGGTGCTGAACATGGCATTGACACAGAGCGTGAGGTCCCTGAGGTGACGCTTGTGCCTGCGATGGAGAAGAGGACCTTGAGACAGACATCAGTGTCCTGGGTAACCAAAGAAGTTACTGGAGGGCAGGTAGCCCCAGTGAGGAGAGGGGGGATGCAGAACAGCAGGAATGGAAAAGAGCAGGAATTTCCCAGAATACTGCAGGGAGGGCCACGAAGGGGGGGCGAGGGGAAGGAGGCTGATGGCTCGTGCTCCCCCACCCCCGCCCCGGGCGAGAATCGGTGGGTTTTCCAGACCCAGCGGGGTGGGGGCTGCGGCATCCCAGAGGTGTGTCGGGGAGCCCAAGCTCCCTACAAGGCAGAGACTCTGGGACGGTGGGTTTATGGTGGGAGCAGGCTTCCAGAGGACACACCGGCCCTTGGGAAGGGAGAATGAGAGAGGAAAGGGGAAGAGCAGGAAATTTCCACCCCCCATCCTCCCTCTCTGGGGCTCCTCACCCCCTCCAGACTCTCCCCTTCAAAGCCAGCCTTCACAAGAGCTGCCAGGCACTCCTTCTAATGCACGACTCCATCCTGCCTCTTATCCACTTCGTAAACCCCACTGCGCTCAGGGTAAAGTCCCTGTCCTTTAGCCTGGTCCACGAGGCCCTTCTGGAAGGATCTCACCTGCTGCCCTCCTTCCCACCTCTCTCATCCTAAATCCCCACAAAGCAGGATGAACTTATACCTCTAAGGGCACCATGATGCATCAGGCCTCTGGCCCTTTGCACACACCATTCCCTCTGCCTGGAATGCCTTTTTCATCTCACGTGCCTAGAAAATGCCAAGTCTTTCAAGCAAGCATCTCCTCTTTGGAGAAGCTTCTCTGATGCCCTCAAGGAGCCACGATTGCCCCTTTCTTTGTGCCGTCACTCTTCCTCATCTACCTTGTTTCATAAATCTATCTCCCCAACGACCAGGAGTGCCTTAGGAGGACAGTATGATATCCATTTCTCTCTCTCTCTTTTTTTTTTTTCTGTACCATGCGGCTTACAGGACAGCGGTGAAAGCGCTGAGTCCTAATCACTGAGCTGCCAGGGAATTCCCTTATATCCATTTCTCTATCCTCCATTCCCAGCCCAATGCCTGGGATACAAAAGCAGTTAATATTTATGAATGACAGGATAAAATTATAGCTAATTATAAAAAAACAGTATGTACTAAATACTAAGATTCCTAGCACTGCGGTGAGCTCTTTAAATGCATTTCCTTATGTTAGGCCCATAAGAACTGTGGTGGAGCAGGCAGTGTTACTATACTGATTTTACAGATGAGGACACTGAGGCTCAGGGAGGTGAAGTGACTGGTCCAAGGACATTGAGCTACTTGGTGCTAGAGATGGGCTGCTAACTCAGACAAGCCTGATTCCAGTGTCGGTGCACTTGACCACTGTCCTATATTGCCTCCATGAAAGAGAGGCAGAGGACAAGGTCTCAGAGGACAATGGGGTCACGGAGACTGAGGTTTGCAGGAGAGTCTGCAATAAATTGACAATAACAAAGTCATCTTTTCTTTGAGTCACAGTGTGATCACAAGGACTGTTTGTTGCCTACCCAAAAGCCCATCTCCCCTTCTTCAGTGCTGTCAGAGTTTTGCTTTTGTCTGTGAACACCCTACCCCCCATAATTCAGGTAAATCTTGACTGGTCTAAGATAATTTTAGTAACATTATCCCTCTTGTCTGGTTGGTTCAGTGGTGGGCATGTGATCCAGTTAGCTCTTTTAAATTTCTTTTTAATTGGGATAAAATAACACAGTGTTATCTTTTTAACCATTTTAGAGTGGCACGTAACTCTTTAAGTTATTGCTGGACTTGGTTGAAGATGTAGTGCCTGGAGCTGCTGCAGCCATTTTGTGATCATGAGGATAATGGCCAACATACTGAGGGTGGTGGAATGAGGTTAGAGGACAGAATCTGATGTGTGTGGTTCCTCAGCTGCTGGATCATTCCTACCTCAGCTCTTCCCGATACATGAGATAATACACCACCCTGCTCTCTAAGCCATTTTGAGCTGGTCTTCTATTACTTGTAGCTAAAAGTATATTGATACTGACACTGCAGGTGGTACAGTGGTTCTTGCCTGATAGAGGACGACATGAAGTATAAAGAATTTCACTAATCTCTAGGAGCTACTGCCCTGGCCTGAGTCCACTGACCTTAGGTCTTCTAATGAGAATGATGATCTTGGCCTGGGTGAATAGTAACAGTGACCTGGGACATCATCTGAATAAGCTTGCAGGAGCTACAAAAGATGCAATCCTGGCTGTCTAGGGGTTCAGTTTACCAAACATCAGTTAAGTATGTTTATGGTGCTGGGATCATAAGGCTGAATCAGACACAGCCTTTGCCTTTAAGGGGCTCACACTGCAGTGGGAGAGATGACCACAGGCCAGTGATGAGTGATGAATAGGTCTACACGAGGTCCGGAGGCTGATGTGCAAGGTGGCTGGGTGAAACTTCACATAAACATTTTGAAGGATGGTAAGAGAAGGGCCAGAGAAGAAGGCATTTCTAGGCAGAATGACCAGCATATGCAAACCCAGGGGACCATGACTCTTTCAGGGAAATTACAAGTTATTTAGCATAATGGGAACCGGGCTGGCCACTTACAGGCTGTGTGTCTCTGAGCAAATTACCTGATGTCTCTGAGGCTTGGAATTCACATTTGTGAGAAAAAGAAAAAAGAAAGTAAAATGGTTGCAAAATTAGGTAACGGAATTTAGATGCAAAGCACAGTGCTTGGCATATATTAGATGCACAAGAAATTCTCTTTCTCATTCATCCATTTTTGTCACATGGTTCTAATTCATTATCTTCTCTGACCCAGGTGGCTTTCTTCCCTTTCGCACTCATTCCTGAGCCTAGTAGCGAGGCCCCCCAACTCCTACAGACTTTTCCTCAGGCAGGAAACCCGACCCACTGCCTGGCCTGGGACAGCTTCTGGGGCTGGGTGGTTTGTGTTATTCATTCTCTCTCTCTCTTTCTCTCTCTCTCTCTTTTTTTTCCCCTAAATGCAACAAAATAAAACCAAACAAAAAGCCCAACGACTGGCGTGGCTTGTCAGGGAGTTATGCAAGTGTGTAAAAAAATAAAATAAAATAAACATCGAGTTTTCGGCATTTGGGGCTGTTTGATTAGGCACAGAGCAGAGCCAAGGGCCGGTGAGATGGAGGAAAGGCTCAGGGCAGAGGGGAGAGGGGAGGGGCTGGAGAGCAGGGGTGGAGGGGGCCCAGGACCAACTCAGAAATGGCTGTTTGCCCCCTGCAAACTTGGCAAGGATCTGGCTGAATGAGCCCAAATCCTGGTATTTGGGACCCAACTGCTCCACTTTCTCTGGCCATCCACCAGCTCTGCTCCCTGGCCATCAGGACACACCAGAGGTCACTCCGTCCATGCCCCTGTCACTGTAAAAGACCCTGTTCCCTTGTCTCCATAGTTAGGGCTCCCCCCTCCTCTCCTGAGAAGGAGATTCCACAGCCTGTCTTGATTACTCCTACCCCCTCCCCTCTCCCCTCCCCCCCCATCAGTATAGCTTTTCTGCTCTAACTTAACTCCTGCTAACTATAGTTTTAGCCCATTTCCCTTTACCCAATCTGAAATGATGCTGGAAAACAGCTGTTTGCCACCCTAAGAAGTGTTTCCCTCCCTCCCTTCTTCAGGCTTGACTTCAACAGCATCTGGGTCACTGCAGGTGCCTGCAGCCCTTCAAGACCCAGTCCACAAACATGCATAGGGTCCCTACCGTTTACCGGGCGTTTGCACCCTTCATTTCACTGCCCCTAAAAAACAGATGAGAACTCTGAAGCTCAGAGAGGTTAAGTAACTTAGGCATGGCCACACAGCTGGTAAGTAATAGAGCAGGGATTTGAATCTCCGTCTTATTTCAAAATCTACCTCGCTCTCCTGCACCAGGTCCCAGTGGAGGGTCCTCACCTGGGTTCCCGGGACGTTATAGCCTCACATTTCCTCTGAACTGGGAAGATGCTATGAAGAGTTGACTCTGAGAAGAGGAGGGCGTGGCCGGGACCACAGGCCCCGTTGAGCCTGTTCCTTGTCACTTTCCAGGTTCCTGATGGGGAAACTGAGGTTTCGAGAGGCTCCCCGGCCCTGTTCTGACCCCAAGATGCCTGGAGCTGCAGCCGGTGCTCCGGCTGCGTGGAATCCCCAGGATGCGGAGTGGGGGAAGGGGAGGAGACAAGGACAGAGGGTCTGCGCCAGGGTCCAGACCAAGTGTGCGGGTGCCCGCCCTGCGCTCCAAGCGCAGCGCCCCAGCTGGGGGCAAGTGCGCGCGGGAGGGGGGCTACGAACTCCCGGGCCTGGCGCTCCAGTCCGTTTTTTGCTGCGGATCCCGGGAAGGGGGGCCGGCTCGGGGGTGGGACTGCAAAGGGTGGGGGATTCCCTCCCTCGTGCGCTAGGAGGACTAGCCCCTCTCCCGGCTGGGAGCTCCGGCGGAGCCGAGGCGCAACGGAGAGCCCCGGCGCGGGCAGAGAGCCGGGAGCGGATCGGCCGAGTGGGGCACTGTGGAGAGGAGGGCCGGACCGGGCCGCCCCGGAGGACCGATGCGCCGGGTGGGGCGCTGGCCCCGGAGGGCGTGAGCCGCCCGCAGATTGAGCAACTTGGAAACCGGCGGGCGGAGCGCGGGCGCGCTGGGCGCCCAGGACAGTTCCGCGGCGAGCGGGTGAGCCGGCCGCGCCCTCGCCCCTCCCGGGCCTGCCCCCGCCGCGGCTGGCAGCGCGGAGGTGAGTCCCCACGGAGCTGCCCCGTCCTCCTCCCTAGCGCCCCCTTCCACTGGGACCTGGGGCGCCGTGGGCCCTCTCATCTGGGCTTGACCGAGCTGAGCGCGGGGGGGAGGGGGGGCGGGGAGACCGCCAGAGCAAGGGGACTTATGACTGCTGTCGGGTCAGCGAGGGCGGGGGAGGGCACCTTCTGGAGTCCCTCCTGCGAATCCTGCCGTCCCCACCCCCGGCATCCCTTAAGCCAGTGGGCAGCCTCCTCGCGGTGTTGCCTCGGGCTGCCCTCAACCCGGCAGCCCCCGGTGATCGTGCTCACTCGAAGTTCTGAACTCCCCAAATCCACCAGACCTATTGTCCAGCACCCCCGATCCAGAAGCTCTTGATTCCTGGTGTCTTCGCCTCGGGTTCCCCCGAGTCCCACGGCCTCTAGTTACCACCCCCAGTGCCGCAGCCCGGGCCCGGGTCCGACGTGGCAGGCGGTGTGTGCCGCGCCCCCACGGTGCGCTGCGGGGTGGCGCGGCTCACTGTCCAGCGGGTTCGGGGGGCTGAGGGACAGACGGTCTTGCTTGGTTGGGGAAAGATGGGGGCTGTTTGTTAACCCACGGCTCCCAGGAGGGCCGGGTCGGATTCCGGGTGCGCGAGCTTGGGGCAAGGGTTTTCTTGTGAAACCCACCTATTGGACTTGGAGAATTCTCTTGGATTTTGGGGGGCAGTCAGGGGGACTTCAGGTCCACCTCCCCTCCCCCTGCACCTGTTGGGCCTCTCCCGATAATAGGGAGGAAGGCTCTGAGCGCTTGAAGTCGTGATGAAGGGGCGCGAAGGAGCCCTTCCCCGCTGCCCTTGGCGTTGGGGGGCGGGGGGGCGGGGGGCCCCAGCACCTGGCTTGGCTCCGGCAGACACGCTAATCCCGACAGGTCGGGCCGGCACGTACTAGGTCCCGCCCCCAGCCCAGCAATCCTTCTGCCCCCGCCTGCCAGCCCTCTCCACCCGTAGCTTGTCCTGGGGAGGGCTAAGGAGAAATTATCTGGATGGTTTACATTTCTGGGTCTGTATCCGGCCCCGGACCGGGTACCAATTTATCCAAATAGCGTGGCAGGGAAGAAGGTGAAAGTTTATCCAGACTTCTGGGGGCACTGAGTCCCCGCCCTCAGCACCACCCCTAGCCGTGCGCCCCTCCCCAGTCTGTCCTCCCCTCCTCGGACCACCTAGCACGTGGGGCCTCTCTCCTGGGCCCCAGCCTCTGCCTCTGCCTTCCACCCCTTCCCCAAGCTGGGTTGTGCCCTACACCCCTCTGCTCCCTGCGCCTTTTGCTCTGCCCTCCAGATCCCCAGTCCTGAGCAGCAAACCCTTCGCTCACTGACGAGGTTTGTAACCCCAAGACCCTTAACCTGTCCGTGCCCATAAAGTGGGAGTAATTCTGCTTTCCTCTTAGCCTTGTGGTGAGGAGTCAGTGAGGGCCTGGCGCACGGCAGGTGGTGCAGGCACGTCATGAATGTGAATCCCTCACCCCGACCCTGGCAGAGACAAAATGCCCCTCCTCACTCCCATGGATGCCTGAGACCTTGATCGCTGCCAGCAGTTCCCATTGCTGGCTCTGCCGGTGCAGAATGATGGGCCTCCAGATAGGACCTGTCTGTGCCATGTAGCCAAAGGGGCAGAGGAAATCAGGCAGAGGAACCGAGGGGAATGAGACAGCCTACTTAGAAGAGAGTCATTAGCTCCTATCCCCTCTCTCAGCCTCGATCCAAGGTTGTCTCTGTGTGTGTACCCACTGCATATGTGTGTGTGGGGACGGGGGGGGGGGGCAGGGACCTCCTCTCTGGAAGGATGTGGATTCAGGGACCTGTGACCTTCTGGGGCTTGGTACTGCAGCATTCCTAGTCTGAGACCTGTCCTGCCTTTAAAATCAGATATCACATAAAATTCAGAGTTTTCCACTTCTCTTTTAAAAAATCAGAAGATCTAGCAATGTGGAACCAGTATTTCTGCCTATCAACTATCAGTTGGAATGGAATAGCAGAGGCTCCCTTTGGATGGGACATTTGCCCTCCAGTTCACCCTCTCCACACCCAGTGTCCCTCCTATTTGTTGCTTGTATCCCTGATAGAATGAACTCTTAGCTCCTTTCCAGGGTTGATTCTGTATTGAAACTCTTCCTATCCAGTGATGGGCAAGGAAGGCCAGTGCCACTTGCTCCAGTGACATGCAGATCTGCAGCCTCCTCCCCATTGCCCTGCTGAGATCATGGTTTGATGGGGATACTGGTGGGAGTGGGTTGGAAGATCCTCCCTGGCAAGGATTGGGTGAGCCTGGCAAGGGCCAGACTGAAAGCTAAGACCCAGGAGGACTGAGGGGGAAGTAGAGGGAGGGAGAGGAAGGGTGATAACATTTGCTGTGCACTAACTTTGAAGTACCAGGCACCGTGCTGGGCAGGCAGAGGGAGTGCAGAGATGCACAGACCTGTTCTGCCCCAAGGACCCAGGGCTACTGATCACACAGTGAGACCAAAGTCTCACGCACTCAGGATTTAACACCAGCTTTGTCCGATGCGGTCTTCCTCCAGTGCTTGTCAAGTTTAAGGACTCAGGGCACCCTGAGGATGCATCTGCCAGGGGTCCTCAGACCTCAGTTTGAGACAGGCCACCATTAAAGTTTAACCCTATCACTTCGAGTGATCACTGGGGCCAAGGCAATCAACCATAAAGATAAATGCAAATATGGAAATGGCATAACAGTGCTCAGTGTTAAGATTAGTATCCAGATGGTATGAAAACTGTTTCTATTGCTTTTTAGATGGCCATCAGAAGGGAGACACAAAATACAGTCTTGGTCATAGAAAATACAGCATTTATTGAGTCCCTATGTGCCAGGCACTGTTCTAAGCAGTTTCATGTATTAACTCGCTTAAGCTCTAAAAACAACCACCCTCTTGTAGATGAAGAAACTGAGGCTCAGACCAGCTGAGCAACTAGCCTAAGGTAACAACTAATAAGTAGCAGAGGCAACATTCAAAGCCAGGCAGTCTGACTCTGAAGTTTATGACCTTAACCATCATACTCTACGGCCAGCGTCTGGGATTGTGTACTTGGAGCTGAAGACCCCGGTTTGATAAGCTCAGCCGGATGTCTGCAATCTGTGGGTGATGGAAGTGTGTGGTGGGGGCTGGAGAAGGCGGGAAGGCTCTGGTGGTTCACGCAGGGAGTACTGGAAGGGCAGGTAGGGGCTGGCAGCTGACGGGGCGCTTGGGGGTGGCTGGGGGCATCTCCGCAGGCTCTGGCCACAGCACCAGGTGGGATCCATCAGTCTCATGTAAACACTTCTCACAAGCAGCTTAACCACTTGAGTGTGTCTGGCCTTCAAAGCCGGTGGGAGAGGCCAAGGAGGGAGTGCTGAACTCCCCTGTGGGATAATGATTTATCTCCCATGCAGGTGGGCTCTCCTGGGGCCTCCCTGGAGGCGAAGGGGGAAAGGATTGGGATGGGGTTGGGAGGGACACCTCCGCTCTAGCATTTCAGCTTTCTCATTCGTTAAGCCAAAACTCAGCCGGCTCTCAGAGCAAACCTGTGAAATATTTATCCCCATTTCATAGATGAGGAAACTGAGGTTCAGAGAGGCTAAGTGACTTGTCCAAAGGCATCTTAAGCAGCCGGTGGGAGGGTGATGCTTGTCTGGCATCTGCAAAGCTTCTCTAAGGCTCTCTGTTTCCTCCCATCCCTGTGTGGGTGTGGGTGTGTGTGCAGCAGGTGTGTGGGCCAATGGACGTGCAGGCATCTGTTGTGAAAGTGTGCAATACTGTGAGTGGGAAGTGGGTTTTCGTCCCCCGACTCCCAGGTTGGGCTCCAACTTCCCAGACACATTTCACCGGGGAGGGACCAGCTCCCCCTGCCCCCATCACCCGGGCCAGCGGGTCCACAGACCTGGCTCTCGCTGGGCAGGGGGATTATCCCCATTCTCTGTGTCTCTGGCCAGGGCGGGCGTCGCTGCCTCTTTTATCCTTTCACAAAGGCCAGGCCCGCAGGGCCTGCTGTGTCAGAGTTTCTGTGGCCAGGGGAAGCCTTACTTCCTTTTCTCCCGCCAAGCCCAGAGGGCCACGCAGGGTCTGCCAGCTTGTCGGGGGCCACTGCTCTAGCTCCAGGCAGGTGAAAGGCACATTGGTGACTCAGCACTGGGGAGAGAAGGCTGAGGGGTCACTCACAGAAGGACAGAGAGAGCTGTTCTTTAAGAGACACGATGTTACTGCAGCATGAAGTCTGTAGGGTAGACCTAAAGAAGGACTTCCTAACATTGGGCAGGTCGGAAGCCAGGCAGCTGGTTTCCAGGGATCCACAAGTTTGATCTGAGTGTCCACCATATTCCAACCACTTGGGTGGCCAACTCCCACCCCATGTTAGGGACTCTCACGAGATAGGAAGACGGGCAGATCTCTCCCACAGGGGCGCCAGGTGGGCAACTTGTAGTGTCCAAACATTCTGAGTTCTCACAGTCTCCTGGGTAGGGAACCACATGGGAGCGTAGGTGGCATAGGTTGGGGGGCCCCATGTTTCCCCAGAATTAACCCTTCTCTCTCCTCCCCCAACAGGTTGGTTTTTGGAGGTGTCCCTGCTGAAGGACAAAGAGTTCTCCCATGTGACACCCCAAGGTGCCTTTGAGGAAAGCTTTCTGGACCTCCTTATGGGCTGATGGAGAAGTGGGCTCCCCACACCCTGTCTGTCCCCAGCTGAGATTATGGTGGATTTGGGATACAGCCCAGGCCTGGGCCTCCTGCTGCTGACCCAGCCCCGGAGGCGTTAGCAAGAGCCCTGTGCCATCCACCCCCCAGAGACCACCCCTCCCACCAGGGGCCTGAGCTGGCGAGTGACTATGCGGCTTGGGCTGTGTGTGGTGGCCCTGGTTCTGAGCTGGATGCATCTCGCTGCCGGCAGCCGGGGGATCAAGGGGAAGAGGCAGAGGCGGAGTGAGTAACGGATGCGGCTGGACCACCGTGGGCCTTGGGAGTGGTGGTGGTGAGGGTGCTGTCTGGGGACTAGGGCCTTTGGTCGTTTCATTCTATGATGACCATTGCAGATTTCTACTTTGTCTATTACATTGCTCAGTAGATTATCCTGTTTGTGGATTAATTTGTTGAGATTGCCCACTCTGTAGATTACTCACTCTGTCTGTTTTCCCCTTTGTAGACTCTGCTTTCTAGATTAACCCCTCTCTTGTGAGGGTCCAGTTTGTGGATTCTGCCCTTTGATATAACACCAGCTTTGTGTGGTATCCATGGAAGTGCTTCTCGGCCCGGTGCTCCTGGGGTGCTGTGTCCTCCCATTTATGGACAGGAGTTCAGGGCTCCTTTCTTTTAGTGGTGTCTGAAGTGCAGCCCTTAACCCCTTGGGGCCAGGAACCCCACACAGCCTCGTGGTGGGCAACAGATGTCCCTGCCCAGATCATGGGGCAGAAACAATGGAGCAGAGAAGGTCGTGGGACAGTCCACTGCTGTGGTTTTTAAACCTGCCCAGTGGGATTCAAAGATGTGTGCTGGGGGGTGAAGGGGAGGCCGTGGGCAGGAGGCTGGCCCCCCACCTTCAAACCAGAGCAGCTTCCCTCTTCCCTGCTTTTGGGAAGATTCCACGTAAGATGTCATTGGAGGAAAGAGTCTTCACAGCCTAAAAAAAATTAAATCCTGTTATTGTACAGATGGGAAAACTGAGGCTAAGAAAGGGGAAGAGATGACATTCCAAAGGACACGCAGTCAGTATTGGAACCCAGGTCTCCTGGTCCCCGTGAGCCCAGTCTTCTTGAAAACAGAGCCTGAAGGAGTTTACCTGTCCCCACCATCCTCGCCGTCCCTCCCAGGATCCCATCCTAGGCAGTCCTGAGAGCAGGTCCCCCATGCTCCACTTGATGCCTCCAGGGATGGGGGTTCAGTACCTGCCATCGTGTGGTGGGAGTGGCCACTGCGTGTGAGGGACAGTGCCAGGGAGTGGGGTGGAGGCCCGACCCAAGCCTATCTGTCTCTCAGCATCCCCCGGAAGAGATGTCACGCCCCCAGGCAGACAGGTCCTCCGAAGTCTAGTCCGACCATCTCTTGCTTCACTTCTGAGGCCTTCTGACTGAGGTCCGCCAGGAAAGGTTGAAAGGCAATGGAGTTTTGTTGGGTCTCCACGGGAGTGGCCAAGGCCAGAACCCAGCCCAGAGAGAGAAGCTCAGTGAACTGGTGAAGCTGAAAATCCCTGGCTTAACAAACAATTAGAGACGGTTAGGTTTAATCAGCAGCGAGGCCTTGATTTTCCTCCCTTCTCATCTGCCGTGGCCAGTAGTTTGGACTCCACGGGCCAGATGCGGTTTAGTGATTTCTAATCAGTCTCCTCTATTTCCGAGAGGAGAGAAAGAATGGGAGAGGCCACTCATCCTCATGGGATGTGCACTAGTGGTCACGCTTCCACTGGTGAGCCGCACACTCACCTACACCAGGGGGGGTCAGAAGACCTGGGTTCATCTCTTGCACTAAAAAAAAGAGAAAAGTACTGGTCTGGCCATCAGAATGGGCCACTCCCAGCAACAGCCAGTCAAATGCAGCGATTTTGATGTGCCCGCTTTTGATAGAGCCGCATCTCACAGCCTCGACAGCATTTAGCCCAGTGTTTATTACCAAACGGCGTCACTGACAGACATCCTTGATCACCATCAAGGGGGCGACGAGGTTGGGGAGAGGTGTGGGAAAGACTCAAGATGCAACGAGGGTCCAAAATGGACAGAGGCTCGGGGGGGATATGGGGGTAGACGTTGCTAGGCAACACTTGTGAAATAACCATAAACCTGCAAGTGTGACTGTACAGGAATACAGCGAGGGTTACATGAGATAACAGGTCCACATATTGTGAAACCTTTGTGAAATATCAAGCTCTGTATGGTCAGGATGCATGTCATGGTTTTTATTGTTTTTTTTGCGGTACGCGGTCCTCTCACTGCTGTGGCCTCTCCCGTCGCGGAGCACAGGCTCCGGACGCGCAGGCTCAGCGGCCATGGCTCATGGGCCCAGCCGCTCCGTGGCATGTGGGATCTTCCCGGACCGGGGCACGAATCCGTGTCCCCTGCATCGGCAGGCGGACTCTCAACCACTGCGCCACCAGGGAAGCCCCTTTTTAAAAAATTTTTATTGGAGTATAGTTGATTTACAATGTTGTGTTAGTTTCAGGCATACAGCAAAGTGAATCAGTTATACATATACATACATCCGCTCTTTTAGATGCGTGTCATTATTATATAAACAAGCTGTGGACCATGTTGCCCCAGGGTTTCCATGCGAGTGGAGGAGGGAAGAAAGGATGGAGACAGCACGTGTGGCTGCTCTGGCCCCCCCCATGTGCAAAGGCAGTGGGCAGCCTGGGGGGCAGCGGCAGGCTTGCTGTGAATATGAGCCTCAGGTCTGCCGACTCTGCCATCCCGTGACTGCATGCCAGTGGGGCCACCAGAAGCCACCCAGTATAGCTCTGAGCCATACACCAGTTTTGAGCCCAGAAATGTGTGATCTCAGGTCTGAGAGATGGTGTCCCTGCACAGAGGGGAGAAGTTCAGCTGTGAGTCCTAAACCCTGCCAGGGCGTCCTCCTCCTGTCCCACTCACTGAGGACACCTCCCCTCCCCGAACCCTCTCCTCACTCACCCTCACTGGCCCTTGCCCTCTGCTGACCGCCTCCCCACCTGGATTTCCTGCATCACGGAGCCGTCTTTCCCTCACCATGCCTCTCACTGAGTGCCCCTCCCCTTACTGAGACCCTTCTCCCGTCTGATTCCTGGGCCCCTTCACTCAGTCCTGCCCCCCATGAAGCCTGCATTCCTTCACGGAACCCTGACTCTTCCAGAAGCTGGACTCCCCGTTTTTTAAATTAATTTTTATTGGAATATAGTCGATCCCCAATGCTGTGTTAGCTTCCGCCTCACAGCAAAGGGAACCAGCCACACGTGTACGTAAATCCACTCTCTTCCAGATTCTCCTCCCATCCAGGTCACGACAGAACACTGAGTAGAGCTCCCTGGGCTATACAGCAGGTCCTTGTTAGTTATCTATTTTATATATACTAGTGTATATATGTCAATCCCAGTCTCCCAATTCATCCCTCCCCTCCCCTTCCCCCTTGGTAACCATAAGTTTGTTTTCTACAGCTGTGACTCTATTCCTGTTCTGTAAATATGTTCATTTGTACCACTTTTTTAGATTGCACATGTAAGGATATCATATCATATTTGTCTTTCTCTGGACTCCCCTTTTTGCCCCTTCTCACTGCCCCGTCCTCCAACTGGAGCCTTCCTCCCCTCTGCCACTAACCACCTGTAGAACCCCTCTTCCCTGGCTGAAGCCCCATTCACTCCTTGGGCCATTCCCCACTCGCCTGTTGCAAACCCCCAGAGCCCGGCCCCGGGTGGCAGAGACGGGTCATGAGGAGCCCGTGGGTGAAGGGGGAAGAGGCAATTTAACCTGGTGTAGAGGATGTGGAAAGGAACCAGGAGGGCTGCGAGGGCCCAGAGGGAGTGACTCCTGAGATGTGATTTTAAAGATGAGTAGTTGATGTGCAGGCAAGGGAGTGGGGGGGTGGGGGAGGCAGAGGGCACTCCAGGCAGGGGACCAGCCTGTCCGAAGGTGAGGAGTTGGGACGCGGCACAGACTGTGCAGGAAGTGGGGTACGGTTAAGGGTAGCTGGAGGAGTGGTCTCTGGGTGCAGTTCTAGGGAGCCCTGAGGTTTTCACTGGAGCCGCTCTGCTCATTCTGTGTTATACGTGGACACTCTTTTCTACTGAAAAGAAGGGTTGTGCTGTTAAAACAAAAAGCTGAACGTCCATCAGGGTAGAGCAACGAAAGCTGCCTGGAGCTGAGGGAGCATCCTGGGAGCAATGCCACACAAGTGGGCAGAGGTCGGAGGGTGGAGCGCTTGGTACCCGCCAGGCTGAGGAGTTGGCCCTTGACCTGACTTGAGCTGTGGGTAATGAGGACCCACGGAGAGGTCTGAATTAGGGGAGCAGTGTGGTCCAGCTGCAGGACCGGGCGAGGGGAGGTGGTTCGAGATGGGAGGCAAACAGGCCAGTTAAAGGCTATTTGGGCCCAGTCGAGGAAAAAGTGTAGGTCTAAACTAAGCTCACAGCTGAGTTAAAGGATGCCGGATCTTCCCGGGGGATGTGCCCAGGGCACCAGGAATGGGCACATCTCCTGGGAGAGCATGTGGCCTCAACACGCTCAGCGAGGTGCCAGTTCCTGTCACCCCCCCTGCCCTGCCCTTGCCCCTGCCCACTTAACTCAGGGCTCTCTCACCGAGTCTAATTCCTCCAAGACTAGATACCACCCCCAAACAAAGGTCAGCCCTCCTCTGGGTCATGGAGAGTTCCCCTCCCTTGGCATTGACCTTCACCCAACCCCCCGTAACTCCTCATACCTATCCTGTCCAGCTCCCCACACCTTATCAAGCCCCCCAGTAAGCTCCATCCGTATAACCCCCCCCCCCCCCCCCGAGCCTCTGCCTCACTCATCACATCCTCAGCCCTACATTCTGGGGTAGCCCTATCCCTGTGGAGCCTCACCCCTTACTGGGCTCCCATTCAGAAACAAGACAGGCTCCACCTCCAAAGCTCTTTCTAATGAGAGACAAAGACATATTAGCAGATAATAACGACACAAGGTGACGTCTACCATGATGGATTCAAGTACTGGGGGCAGGGAACACACAGAAATACTCCATCCAGATTTTACATGGAGGTGAGATCAATGGAGACTTCCTGTAGGAGGTGACCTTAGTTCTGAGACTTGAAAAAGTTAAACTCAAGAGGAGGCAGAAGGTGTTCCAGGCAGAAGGAACAACTTGAGCAAAGGCACAGAAGTGTGAAATAGTGTGATGTGTTCAGAGGAACAAAAATAATTCCATATTGCTTAGAAGTAGTGTGAAGAGATGAGGTGGATGGGATCTGCCTATGGAAGCTTTTTAGGCCAGGTGGAAGAGCTGGGTATTAATTCTGCAGCCAATAGAGAGCTATTGATGGGTTTTAGGCAGGCGTGTGACACCATCAGAATTGGGGTTTTGGAAAGATCTCAAGATGAGAAAGTTGGGGACCTGGGAGAAGTGAAGTCCCTGGAGAGGAGGCACTGTGGCCAGAAGCCATTCTTCAGCGGGGTGGGGGCTGAGCCACCCTGGGGCAAGGCCTGACTGTAGAAACATCAGCCCGAAAGGGGTTTGCATGGGGATGAA